>NC_142568.1:21315000-21951875 GCF_041283825.1 Pyrus communis | reverse complement strand
TTTTCGGCAACTTCTACCTCAGTCAATTTCACGTTCTCATTAATTTTCTCCTCCATCCATACCCAAAACTGCACTAGAGCAGCAGCATCTCTGCACATCAAAAAAGAAGGGAACCAAACCATGATATGCAAAGCAGACAAATATGATTATCGGCACAAAGTCATGTTTGGAGGGAAGAAAAAATTACTTTAAATGACAACTCTGCATGCCTTCCAACTCAGAATCATTTTTAACTGCCTTTGCCAAAGAAACAGGGGACACTCTATAAATTCCAGTCGGTCCTCCGGACCAACCATTTGAGTCGTCACTCTTACCTTTTCTTTTACTTTCAAGGCTCTCATAATATCTTTCACAAGCAGAGTTAAAGGTGTTGACAATAGCAGCATTAAGAGAAGATATATCCATCCAAACTTTAGCCCCTTGTGCTGCCAGACTGAAAATGAAAAGTAGGTTTGCTATTATCGACGAAGGTCTGAGAAGACTGAGATGGTAACATAATACAAATTTCAAATAAAGCAATATCACAAATAGCCCGACTGGTACAGCCTACAAATCAGAGACCTCACCTTTCTACTTCAGAAAGAATGGAGTCATATGGCAACAATTCAATGCCTGCCTTCTTCAAGTGATCCATCACCTCTGTGTTCACTTTAGAAGTATCTATAAATAATTTTGCTTTATCAATCTCTACAATCAGATATGCATACATAACGGGTGAATGCGGAACATCACTTCCTCTCTGCAAAAGAAATTTAGCACATCCTTTGAATTAATAAATTAAACACAAAAGCAGGAATTTATGGATAAATTCAAATCATAATTTGAGGCCTCGTTTGGCAGCTCGGACAATAGCTGACAACCAGGGTTAGCATGTCTCTGCCAAAAAAATCTCACAGAGATGTTAAGAGGTATTACCAAGTTCAATAGCCAGGCAACTTCATCGAGCATAGATATAATTATCGCAGATGAACCAGCATCAGCAAGTTCCGACCTCAAAGACAACAACTTTGATGCTACATCTACACCAGCATACTTGAGATCATGTACTCTCACTGGTTTGTTTGGAGGCTTCGGTCTTGATTCATTCCATACTTCATCCACAAGATTTTTATCATAAAGGAAAACTAACTCATGGTTCTTCTTTGCAATACCTTGTTTCAATTCTTCTGCAGCCTCAGAAGAAAACAGAAACTGCTCCCTTCACCATATGATGGAGAAGGTGGAATTATAAATAAAGCAAGTATGATAAATGGAAAATAAAATTAATAATTAAAGATTCTAATTGTAATTCAGAGGATAAAAATGAATATCAGAGAGGTAGTTAAATTCCACATTTCAAAAATTAGTAGTTCAACAAGTCAAAAAAACAGTAGTGTTCGTTAGTGATAGAAACTTATGAAAAGACATGTTGAAGATCAATTTAAAGAGGATAAGTATTGCTCACAGGATCGATGCCAACTCTCCCACCAGGAGCCAAAACATTATTCAACCATTCAATAGTCGTAGGAACTCCTAGAGAACCTGCCCGCATGAGAATCCAACTAGAGCTCAGCTGCTTTTCAGCCTAATAGTAGGAAATAGTAAAAGCTGTCAAGAATCACACCTCAGCCCAGATGATACACAAAGAGACACCACTCTCCCAACCACACACCAAAAACAAAACTCTAAAGAATTGAGTTATACAATGTGCAGATCGAAAAAAACATAGTAACACAAGAGACCATCATAACAACAAGCATCAAAATGATGTTTTATCTTTACATACCTGAAGAAAGTAGCGCCCATCTGTCCAAAGAGCAGCTTTATCCTTTGTGACGACAGCAGTTCCAGCACTTCCTGTGAACCCCGATATAAAGGTCCTCCTCATATAACATTCAGCAATGAACTCACTCTGCAGACAAAACAGGTAACATAGTATATAAGAACTCAATGCCACTCTAGCTACGCCTACAGGTGAAAAGAACTACAGCATTTTCTTTCTGTTTTACTCATAACTCCCAATATAGCAAACAAAAGAAAAACTTCAACGAAATTTTAATTTTACAATCGAAATGCTTCAACCAGTAAAAACCCACTTGAATAGTTCGCACAACACAAAGCACACCATACCAATCAAACTACAATTGTACAGAAAATAAATGTACAAGTAAAATCAAATCTCGAAATTTTGGAAACAAAAACTCAAACTGACAATCCCAAGTGAATTTGACAACCACCACACCATCCCGGACCATAAAAACGGAAAAAAGGAAGCTAGTCAATAAAACAAGACTGTAAAATTGAAACATAAAGCAACAAACTTGCAAATATTAGCTCCAAAAAAATCAAAACCCAGTTAAATTCAACATAAAACACACAATCCAAGAAAAAAAATCCAAAATTCAATGGACGAAGACTATAAAATTGAAACAAAACAACAATATGCAAGATATTAGCTCCAAAGTAATCAAAACCCAGTTAAATTCTACATACAACACACAATCTAAATAAAAAAATCCAAAATTCAGAAATTAAAAAGCTCGTAATTCGTAGTATAATAGCTCAAGCCAAACAAAGCACAATAAAATTCTACAGCCATTAAATTCCCCATGAACAGTAAAACCTCAAATTAAACCCAAAAAGCAACGAAATTTAACCTGGTGAGCATCCTGAGAAGGAATGATATAGGCGTCGATGCCGACGCCGGGCTTCGAGAAGAGCTGGCGGAGGGCGCGTAGCTTCTCGTCGGAAGAATCTGAACTGGATCGCTTGTTTCGGAGCTCCGACGAAGGCTTGGCAGAGATGGAGGAGCAATTTCGGATCGTCATGACCGGAGCTTTTGGAGTAATAGTGAAAATTTTGGGGTGGGACTTGGAATTGTGGAAAATGGGGAGCGAGAGGGGAAGGAAGCGGCGGAAGTAGTGAGAGCGGGCGAAGGGCAAGGAGAGAGGGCGCACTGCCTGTGATGACAGTGAGTGCATCGTAGCAAAACTCGGGAGAGAGAAGGAAAGAGTTGTTGAAAGAACAGCGTCAGTTATCAGTCACCACACAGAGAGGGAAGAAGATGCGATTAACAACGACTTGTCGTTTCTTGCCTCCGCTTTCTCTCTTTGTCTCATTTTATTTCTAAAAGAACTCAAAAAACAATATATATATATATATATATATATATATATATATGATCATTGATCTTTTAACTTATTACAATGTGCAATTACAATCTTTTTCGTCAACCATATTCGAACTTTCTTAGAATGAGTCACGTGAGACTGAATTAATGAACAAATATAAAAAACTAGATGAGAAAAATAGCAACGGTCTCTTAATTTTAACCCATTAAAAAATAATCATTAACTTTAACTTAATTAGAGTAATAATCCATTAACTTTAATCTAATTGACCGAAAATAAGTAAATAATTATAACCACATATTTTAATATGTTAAACGATCTATAGTCATAATTTTTTAATAGAGGAACCATCGCAGTTGAAATTAAGAGAAAACTTCTACAATTTTCTCTTATTTCTAGCAAGCGTTCTCTCTCGCTTTACTTTTCAGTTCTACGCCGCTGATAAAAAAACCAACCCAAAAAGCTTCCAATTTTCAATGGTGACCATCGCAGAGAAAGACGAAGACCAGCACCGCCGAGACCCGAAACCGAAGCGGTCGTCACCAGAAGAGATCAAGCCAACTCCACCACCAAAACCCACATCGCCGACGCCAAAGCCACTGCAAAACGCCCAAAATCCTTTCGCTTTTTGGTTCTACTTCACTCTCATAGTCTCTTTCGTCACCGTCTTCTTCATTTCTCTCTCCTCTATCTCCACGCAGGACCCAAAGTCTTGGTTTTTGAGCCTGCCGGCCGCTCTCCGCCAGCACTACTCGAAGGGTCGCACCATAAAGGTACAAACTCATCCGAATCAGAATCCGGTTGAAATTTTTTGTACTGAGAAAGGTTCTGTAGGATCGGAAAATGTAGTTATTGTTCATGGCCTGGGGCTTAGTTCTTACTCTTTTCGAAAAGTTGTTGAATCTTTGCGGTCCAAAGGGGTTTGTGCGGTTGCGTTTGATTTGCCCGGAAACGGGTTTTCGGACAAATCGGTGGTGGAGGTTGGAGAGGGGGAAAGCGGGATTTTAGGGAGATTTTGGAATGTGTATGGTGAAATTCAGGAAAAGGGTTTGTTTTGGGCATTTGATCAGATAATTGAAACAGGGCAGATTCCGTATGAAGAAATTGAAGCTCGGGTTTCGAAGCAGAAGGTTTTGAGGCCAATTGAAATGGGTCCTGATGAGATTGGTAAGGTGTTGGGGCAGGTAATTGAGACGACGGGTTTGGCCCCTGTGCATTTGGTGTTGCATGATTCAGCTTTGGGGATGGTTGCAAATTGGGTTTTGGAAAATGCGGGATCGGTGAGGAGTGTAACGCTCATTGATACCTCACCCAGATCGACAGGTGCTTTGCCTTTGTGGGTTTTTGGAGTGCCAATGATTAGGGAGTTTGTGCTGAGGTTTTCACATGCTTATACTTGGTTGATTAGGTTGAGTTGCTCTAGGGGGATTGATGTTTCGGATGTCGATTCGCATAGACTTCTATTGAAGGGTAGGGATGGGACAAGAGCCATTGTTGGAATGGGAAAGAAGTTGAATCATAGCTTTGATATAGCAGAGTGGGGCGGCTCGGATGGATTGAAAGGTGTGCCAATGCAGGTGCTTTGGTCTAGCAGTTGGTCCAAGGAATGGAGTGAAGAGGGAAACCGTGTTGCAAGTGCACTTCCACAGGCAAATTTTGTCATGCATTCCGGTGGGCGGTGGCCTCAGGTGAGGATTCGATATATTTATGAACTACCGCTTGATTTTCTTGTATGTGATAAGACCGAAAATCTCAATATTTAGGATACATTTGGCTAGGTCTTGGTTTCCTTACAATAATACTTTTACAAATTCTAAATGGTAGAAAAATATGAAATTCATATAGCAATTAAACTTGTGTCCGGTGAACACCAGACAATGTCTCTGTTGTATTCTGAAATTGTCTTTGTACTGCATGTAAGTAGAATAATACGACTTCAAATTGCGATAGAAGATTAGGATCTAATGGTATATTCAGAGAACAGCATCAGTTGCTGGGTGGACGAGGCTAGGTTTTGAATGGCTAGCCTTCATTTAAAATCAATGTAACCAGATATTGTAACTCAAGAAGCTGGCGGTTGGTTTATGGCAACGTTAAAAGGCTTCTGCTTCTAAGTCTTGAATCTACAGCATTGACTATACAGAATATGTACTATAGTTACAACTTATTAAGCTAGCAATTATTTTGAAAATTCAGGATTAGACTGAGTTCAATGACGTAACATTGTTTGGACTTAACTACAAATCTATGATTAAAAAGAATGTTGACAAATTTCATCTCAACGATATGCAGTGTATTTGGATTAACATTCAATATGATGCTATTAATGCACTCAAAATGCCAAATGATGTTTCCTACTTTAAAGCTAAAGAGTTTGATTTTAATTTCCATTTTTATGGGTCAACTTCGTATTGTGTTGAACAATTTGACAAGTAGTTCAAGAAATTCCTCTGTTGCAAGGTCTTCTCACTCATCGGTTGTGGAAGTTCCATTGAGCTGTTTTTTTTTTACTTTGGTTAATGTAGGAGGACGCAGCTGATGAGGTAGCTGAAAAGATTGCTTATTTCGTGTCCTCATTGCCTGCAACTGTCAGAAAGGTTGAGGAAGAGCCGATCCCCGAGCATATTCAGAAGATGCTTGATGAAGCAAAAAGTAGTGATCATCATCACCATGACCATGGCAATGGGCATCACCACCATCATAGTCACGGAGCTAGTTATCCTGATGCGTACGGTCTTGGCCACGGTCATGGATGGGCAAGTTGATGAGTTTTATTTTGTTTTCAACTTTTTTCCCAAGTCAGCATGCAGTTGAGGTAGAAATTCGATTTTTGGCCACTGGACTAATCCTTTTGCTCTGCCATCAACGCACAGAAATTTTTATCTGCCGTACAAGATTCGTCGATGAAGACGTTTGTTCTGCTGAATCTATGAAGCTGTGATGTATTGATGTATTGTATTTTGTATTCTAAATTTAAGAAAGGAAGCTGGTTGATAGGTATGTAGTAAGACCTCACATTTGCAGATTTATAGTCTTTTACTGATTCCTCTCTCCCATATAATTTTCGTTTGCCATTCCTTCTTTTCCCATTTAAATTTTCCTCCACTTTATTCAATGAGGAAAGTAGATTTTTGGTCCTTGTAATCTGGTTGAAGGGTCACTTAAAAAAAAATACAAAATAAAACAAAACTTAAGCACAATATTACAAAGAAAATTTACAACCACGCACCTTATATGACTGTTAGATAGTTTAAACGGATGCCTAAGATATAAGGTTTTAAAAAACGTTAGACGCTAGTCGGTCAGCAAGCTAGGGGCCTAGCTCCTAGGTGGGGCTTAGGCGGAGGCCTAGGCGGACTAAGCAGGTTTGAGTAAATTATTATATATCATACAAATAGTATCTATTTTCCTACTTATCAAACAATTTGACCTTAATCGAAATGGCTGGTCACCGCTCACAGCCTAAGTCGATTTTTAGAACACTATTAAGATAAGCATTGTTTCTTAATTTTCAAACACCTAAAAATTAATCGAGTGGTGGTCATATTTTTATAAAACTTGACTGTGGGTCGTTAGTAAATTTATAATTTTGTAAAATATATTTCATACAAACAATAATAATAATAATTAAAACAAGGAAAATTTAATAAAATAAAAAACAAGCCTAGATAAAATTTCATCAGTTAAAAAAACAAATAATAAATATGGCAGAAGCTGGTTCTGTTTTATTGACCGAAACTAATTTGAACTCTCTCCCCCAAACGACAATGGGTTGCTGCGGAGACGAAGAAAACGACGACGACATCCACAATCCTCCCAACGCCGGCGCCGACACCACCTCCACCCAAACCCTCGGCGAATACTCCGACTCTACCACCACCATATCCCCGATGAACTCTCACTTCCCGGCCTTGACTTGCCGCGACACCCTCCGCCTCATCTTCGAGAAGCTCCCGATTCCCGACCTCGCTCGCTCCAGCTGCGTCTGCCGAGTCTGGAACTCCGTCGCCTCCGATCAGGAGATCGTCGATAAAGCCTTCAAGTCCCCTTGGAATCTGAAGGAGGTGCTTGGAAAGCCCTCGTCTTTAAGCTTCTGGAGGGACAATTCGATCGGAAAATTCGCCATCTCCCACCGGATTGTCCGCGGCGACAGCGTCGCCAGCCTCGCCGTCAAGTATTCCGTCCAGGTACGCATGCCTTTTGGTTCTTATCATCTGTTTGATTGCCGAGAAAATGAAAATGCAAAACACTTTTAGGCCAGTTTGGGACTGCTTCTGTACGAAGCACCACTTAGAAGTGCTTTTATTAAAGAAAAAAAAAGTCGAAATATTTGTTGAAAATGCTTCTTGGAAAAGCAACTGGAAGTGCTTTTAAGCCCAAACGTAGTATTAATTCGATTTCTTTCAGGTGATGGACATAAAACGATTGAACAACATGATGAGCGAGCACGGAATATACTCTCGGGAGAGATTGCTGATTCCGATAAGCAACGCGGAGATGCTTTCGGAGGCAACCTGCTATGTAGAAGTGGATAATTATGCAAAGAGAGAAGTGGCTGTGTTGTATTTGGAAGGCGGCCCCGACCCGAAAACCATAGGCAGCAGCAGTTCTTCATGCTCTGTCTTGCAGACCAAGAAAAGAGTGGTTGAATCACTGAGGAGAAGTCTGCAAGTAGATGATGCAACTGTGAACTACTACTTGTCCATTGCCGGCGGGGATCCAAGAGCTGCAATCTCTCAGTTCTCCCAGGACCTTAGGTGGGAGACCCACACTCACCCCGGCTTTGCTTAGGGCTCATCCGGGACTGCTTCTGTCATAAGCGCTTCTGCCAAGTGAATTTCAACTTGTAATGCTTGTTCTATCAGCCAATGAATCAAATTCAAATGTGTGCAAGTCCTGTTATTTGTAATTGTAATATTGGCACAAAGCCTTTGGATTTAAATAGAGAATCTTGTTCATCATTTCGTTTTTTGATTAACAACTATCGTTCATGAAATTTGAACTCATAATCTCCTCCAACAAAGTGGAGACTAGACTTTATTCCATTGCATTTCCCAGAATGGGCAGATTTCTCCGATACAAAGGCAGATCGAGACCGCCGATAAATGCAGAGATAAACTTCCCCCTATAAATTGTACTACATGTAGATACTTCTACGGGTTTACCTATGTTTCATTTCATGTTTTATATGTACAAACTGAAACAGAGATAAACGGGTGGAAGCTACGGGAGAAGTAATCATGGCGGATACAAAAATTTCTGCGCTAAACTCCGATGATGTGAATACCAGAAAAGGGAAAGGAAAAAACAAATAAAAAAATCAAACCGGAACAGCCTCCGGAAAATTCAATCAGAGGCTTGGCTGCAACCGGCGCTACTTTTATGTTTGGATGTATGCAGATTGCTGGACAATGCAGTCAACTCCTTTTCATGTTCTTCCTTGAGAACGCTTTGTGCACTTGCCGTCACAATCTTGAGGAAGAAGTTCATGAGCATGAGCCACACAACTGTGTTCCAAATCGAACTAAATGATAAGTCCCACTTTTTCTCCTGAAAGCAGAAAATGGGGAAAAACATATGTTAAAGGACAAGCATAGTCGTTTATTAAGTACTCGAAACAGAAGTACAAAAATCCTTAGGTTCAGTAACATGTATACAGAATTCAATTTACCAACTAGCTAATGGATTATGTTTCCCCACTTTCGGTCCAAAATATACCCAAACACTTTTTGTCGGAAATGAACTGTATACACAACTTATATGGATACTAAAGCCGTAATTCAGAAAACACTACCTTGCTGTTTGAGGGGACTGGAGGTGAGGCGTGTACATACTTGTCTTTCACAGTATGTAGTTTGCTGATGAGGTCGGGCACAACCGAACCAAATCCAGGGAAAAAGCCAAACAACCAAATCAATTTATTTTCTACCAAGTCGAGAAGCTGATTGTTGCAAACTGAGATGATGAAAACTGTCTGCAATTACAGGGCAACATAACCACTTCAATATATGTAAACTCGTGCATTGTTCAATGCAAGTAACTTTAAAATAGTAAAGGAACCTCGGTAAGCATGTTCTGGAGAAATAAAATCAAAACCGTGTTTAAACATCTGATTGGATGGGGCAGGATCCAATCCGTGATGCACGGATTTCTTAGAAACAGTTCTTAGAACTCACTATAAATGAAGCAAAACACCACAAAATAACAAGAGAAAATCTGTGCCAGTATGAGTTTACAAGTTAGCAAACCTGTATGTGAGTTTTAATAAATGCCTTTCCAATCAATGTTGCTAGAAAGAACGTCCAAAACCGAATGCCAAATTGTCCACACAATATTCCAGCAAGGTCAAATAGAGGGTTGGGCACCTGAAAATTATTTTGGAGAAGCACCTTAAGATGTCTTAAAACCAATTTTAAGAAAAAAATAAAAAAGAGAAGTATAGTGCACTGCAAAAGGGAATTAAGTGCAACATGTGTTCAAAGAATGTTGCAACACCACAGGTATAATTAGCATTAAGAAAGAAAAATTACCGAAGCAAGAACTAATATAGTTAAAAAGTTCAGATATTGTGTATGCGAAAGAAGCCATGATTTCATCCGGTTGAGGCGGTTAGCTACCATTCCACTACCTTCAGTTGAGGAAGAATCCAGCTCTTTCATGACTTCCAACTTTTGACCAGATATACTAGCTGCAATTAAGAAAGAGAGATTCAAAATTTTGTTCAGGGAAAAATTAGTGATTTGAAACTTCTAAACTATCCAACTCACTCACCCTTACAGTATGTAATCATGTTAAACAATCAGGAAAATGATCCGGACTTAAAAAGGGCCAAGAAAGAAGTACCAAAAAATATTTCTAATGGTGACTAGTAACTATATCTTCTTGATATGCATAGATGTAAATAAGCATATAGATTATTGTGATGATAAAACTAGACTAGATGAGGTTTTTCGAACAGGTTGTTCCTGACTAGAAACTGTTTACTACAACTTAACAAAGGTTACAGAGCTGATCGAGAACATACCTAAATAGTGAGTGTAAGAACATAGATTGTTGTTTGTACTTACCAGCTCTTGATATGAAATACGGAGGAAGCTCTCCCAGTGCAGTTCCGACTCCCCATAGAATAGCCTCTAGCTGAACCTGAGGCAAAATGCTGCTAAGAGGAACCCTTGAACCATGCTGTGACAAGAATAGGGGGGCGCCATATTCAGAGCATTCTCTGTCCACCCATGAAGGACCACTTCTCCATTGAATGGTGTCATAGGGGGCACCTTTTATGTCAACTCTGCCACAGTCCACGGCTTTCATGGTAAAAAGAGCTATATGAGGCCCCAAATACAGCACAAACGTGTGCAAACCAGATCCTGCATAGAATAGCGATATAACAAAATCATTCAGAGTTGTGTTCAGAAGTGCATTCTTCTCTACAACATAATTTTAGAAGAAAATGATTTGCTTGTATCATTCTGAATTGTTACTTATGCATTTTGGTTCAGTTTGTAAAGCAAGTAAGATTCTATAGGAGAATTTGGAACCAGGTCAAATCCATCGACCAGAAAGTCACAGTTTCATGCTATTCGGAATATAACTCATACTTACCAAGACCAATTGATGATGCTACACCAAGAGCCAGCCACCAGAGACCAAATTGGAGATAACGAATAAGCTCCCAAACATGCTGCATTGCGATCAATCATAAAATCAATAAAGCCTTTAAATCATCAGCATTATGAAAGAAACATGCCCAATAATGCAAATACAACGCAACATTGATGGGAAATCTTTATCTCAACAACTTAGACAAACAAAACTAGGCAATCTAAATCAATGAAATATCGGTTACTCTAACTAAAAATCTAAATGCACCTACAGAAAAATGTTCCCACGAAGTTAATACCTCTCGTTGAGGTCCACCAATTGTCATAGTAATCACTCCTATACCTCCTGCTAACATAATTAGAAGCACAAACCAACCACCTTTCGCCATGAACCGCCGAACATATTGGCCAACAGCCAAATTGAAATACTTTAACGTCTTTAGCGGCTGCATTGTAAGTGTTAACCTTTCAAGTTCCCGGTGATGCTTCAAACGGAGTCCTGCGAAATTAAAAGATCAGAGAACATGCATTGGAATTCATAATTAATCAAAGCTCTGCTAAGTAAAAATTATATACAACCTTCAAATATGCAATCCGAAAATAGAAAACAAATTGAACCACTTTCCTCTATTGGATTTGATTAAACATTTTAAAAGTTTAAATGCTGAAACTTTTTGTTTTCATTTACCTACCCATAAATGTTTAATTTCCCTTTTTATTTAAAAAATAAATAAAAAGATTGAAACTTTCTGTTTCCATTTGATTTCCCCTTTTGTAATTAGCTCAGCTGAATAGCTCCTCAATCTTATTACTAAAAAGATCAAACAAAATTATTAAAAATAAAATTAGTTAATTCATATAATTTTTGCTTCCGAAAATTTAAAATTGCACACACCCACAATGTGAATGTGTAATTGCAGAGAAAATTTGAAAAAAAAAATTGATGAAGCTTGCGAATTAACTCACCGGAGATGGTGGAATCCGTGGAATTCGACGAGGCTGCGTCGGTGGGATCCATTCAGAAACCCTACAAGCTGAATCGGGACGTGCGATTTGGGATATTTGGATTGGAAATTAGGGATTCGTAGAGAGAGAATCCGAAGAGCGCGAAAGTTGGAATCGAGCTGTTGGGGACGGGGAGAGAGAGAGAGAGATAGCACGGTTTTGCGTGGCAAAACTCGGCCAAGAAGCCGGGTCGTTGGAAACTTGGAATAATTTGGTGCGGCGGGGAGCATGTGGAATCGTTCTGAACAGCTCTCAGAAAGTGCCACGTGTAGTGTAGTTCTGACTTGGATCAAAATTCAGGTTCTTCCGTTATGCTGACTTGGACAGTCGTGACGTGTACATCATTTGATTATTTGTTGATTTATCCCCAATGTGATACGAAGAAGAAACATGAGTGCATTTTTGTTGACCACCATTTAGTATGGTATATATTCATCATCTTATTTATCACCGTTACATGAGTTTGAATTTTGAGATTTGTGTCTATCTACTACACGAATCTCGATATTCAAACTCATATAATGGTGATAAATATGATGATGAGTATACACCACACTAAATGGTGGTGGGCAAAAATGCTCCCGAAGAAACATGATTCTGATTTCTGACGGACTGATTTGGGATTGCTTAATTTTTTTGGAAGTTTTAACGAAACACTCCCGCTACTATTCACTTGTAATGAAAAATCACATTTTTACCTTTTTTTCTAGTACTATTCACTACACCTTTATTTGTCATTTTTCATTAAAACTAAATTTTTTTTGAATATTTCGTTAGTTTTCCATTTTTTCAAAAGCAGCTTCTTAAAAATAATAGGCCTAAAATTGTATTGTCAAATGGAGAAAGAAAAAAAAAATAATTATAGGTCTAAAATAGTAGAAAGCAGACTCATCTTTAATCAAAATTTTCAAAAAACGCGTTTTCTCAGCAATATAGAGTTGAAGGCGTTGACCCAGTCCCCGGTAGCTGCCAGAACTCACTGTTTTTTTCAGTGTTTCATTGTTTGAAGCTAGTGATACTTTCGAAATGGCTGCCAGAACTCACTGTTCTTGAACGAGCAGAAACTAAATATTGCCTCGAAGCGTGGAGAGAGGCTTGCCGCAGGATGGCTAATGTGATCTCAGATATCACATTTTTATGTGATGGTGAAAATCAAACTCAGGAAACGAAAAACACAAAATACAAGATTTAGCCTAAGTTTTTAGTGTGACAACAAATAGATGTTTTATGTTTCCCAAGAACATAGTTTAAAATATTTACTATGACTATCACAAAATGGCACCTCAACTGCTGCTGCCACCGCCACCTTCCACACTACCATCCAGTGGCGGAGCCAGGATCTTCAAATAATAGAGTCATAATATCAACCAAAAAAGCATTATTGGGCTATTTCCCTAATAAGCATCTGCCAATTCTTGTCAACATATGTTGAAAGTTTATGCCAACGTATGTCAACAACCACTTTTGTAGAGGCTTGTCGAGGGTAGATGCATGATACTATAGAGTAATGGTGATGACTACATTGGCTTGTCAATTAAGGTATTTCATTGAGCACATGGTGCGCCCAATAGAGTTGCACACAAGAAGCAAGGAAAATAAGACAAATATGATAGAAGAAATAGAATAAGTAGGAGGAGGTTGTAAGTCTTAGCTATTTAAAGGGGTCAAATAGAGTCGCACACAATAAAAGAGGAAAAGAAGATAAATATGATAGAAAAAAATAGAACAAGTAGCAGGAGGAGGTTGAAAGTCTTAGCTGTTTAAAAGGTCAAATATAAAACACAAACAACTAAATGTACGTGAGTTTTTTAAGTTGTTAGGAACAAGGGCAACCAATGACCCGCCTCTACCATTGCTGCCACCACTTTTCTCCTCCTTAGTAATCTAGGTTTCCCCGTCTCGTCCCTCTCCCTCATGGCTTCCTCCTCCCTCTCTAGCCCCAAGACCACCATGTCTCCTTAGCCGTCCTCCTCTAGGGTTTCTTATGCGTTCTACATCGTCCTCTTCAGTAATATCGTCTAATTCTTTATTTTTGAAACTATTCCCTACCAAGAAAATGTTCTGACGAAAAAGATATACAAATTGTAATTACTCAATCCAATAGAATTGATTGTCGTATAATTACCAGATCCCTAGACTTTCAACATCCATGTAGGGAATTGCTGTTGCAGATCTCAAGGGTTGCAGTAAAAGCAAAGGCCATTCCCTTGTAGCCTTGTAGGTATGGCGTGGTAAAAAAATAATGGTGCTCACTGTTTGTCTAACTTGAAAATTTGACATAAAATCGCGTGCAATGTGTTGAGGAAAAATTAAAGTACACAACTCTAACATAAATGTTGAAGAAACAACACAAGTAAAGAAATTACTTGTATTATACTTACAAAAAATTACAATACAAATTCTCAAGGACATTTTTAGAAGCTATGACACTCACTCATTTTCTAGAAACAAACTCTAAATCACTCACACTCTTCACAAGACTACTCCTACTTCTCACTCTCACATAGTCTTCTTGATTGTTTGGTTCTTACTTAATTGGTTGATTCTTTAGCATAGCACTTCACCTATTTATAGGTGAACTCAACCGACTTAAGCATTACTAGAGCTTTCTACCTAATTAATATATTATGCACTCCACCGACATAAGCTATGCATAATAGCCTTGCCTGCTTAAATGATGCTAGAATTTCCTAGCATGTTATGCATGCCCACCGACTTAACATGCAGATTTGAACTAGAATGGTCTAGTTCATTTGCAGCTGGACAAAGTCCTCTGGAAGTTTCTGCCTTTCAAGCTTGCTGCTTGTATTTGTTAGACTTTTTTAGAATCCAAACACCAATTGAGCTGGTGTTGATCTTCAACACAGTGTTATTTTAGTATTTATACAGCCGACTTCATTAATGAGATAATGCTTTGTTGTTCTTCTTCTTGTTGTTTGCTCTATTTGTTTAACTTCATTATACTCGTGTTGTTGCAGCTAGTTTTGAATAAGAGAGTACTAAAAACTCGAAGTGTGGATGGAGTTGTTCCCAGAATTAATTGTGCGTTTTAGTCTCCCGGATCGGGACCTATCGTTTCGAGATGATCGTCCTAAAATCTCATGTTAATTGCCTTTATTTTACTTTAAAAATTTGTTCCACGTAATTTTCTTCGAAAAGATTTTAGCAGGCTGCCCCAAAGACGTGCTACTGATGACTCTTCATCTTGTTTCATTGAAGTTCCATTTGCCTAACAAATGTTCACCTCAAAAGAAATAAAATAATTGCTAGACATTCATTGAATGGAATAAATGAGGATCACCACAAGCCATGACGATCTATCATGTCAAACGACTTATCATTGCAAGTCCTCCTCATAAGAATAGGCTAACCCTAATTTTTCAACAACGTTTCCGGCTTGCAAACTTTGGTTAATTAAGGATTTTGCTTGTACGATTTGGTATGTACAAACCAAACTGTGTTGTATAATAACAATACAAAAATTGTGTTTACTTTTATTTATTTTTCATTTTTTATTCAATTGTACATAACATTGAGTAATACGAAATATGAACACGACTGAAATTTGAAATAAAAATTCTAACAATTATAAAAATCAAATATACGGGTTAAAACACGAGTCGGACCTTTTGACTAAAGAATACTTTTATCTTATTTTGTATCATCGAGTTATATGTGGCCCATAGGCTATCATGGCATATGATATTGTTGAAGTCAAAAGTGAATGGGAAGGACAAGTATCTCATTGTCCATATCTACCCATGTCTTGGACCTTTTGGGTCCATACGTATGTATGCCAATACCAAATCAATTCAATTATTTTTCTCTTTTTATTTTTTGGAATATCAAATTATCAATTCAATTCAATGATACAACTACTGGTCACATGATCTTATCTGTCAAGTCAATCTACCCTTTTCTAGATTCGTTAATATCATTTTCCGTTACTTGCAGAGATATGGTCCTTCTTAAATTTGCATAAATATTTGTTAATTTCTTCTTCTTTTCTTTTAATAAGAGTTAGCAATTTCCAATAAGTGGAAATTTCAATAGATCAGTCGCGGTGATCACTTCTTCCACCATCATATTTTAATTAATTTGAGTTTGTTTATGTAAATTTCATATTAATTAATTCATTATCTTTATTAAAAAAAAATGATGCCAGCAACTCCGCAGCCTCTCTTGTTCCATTTCGAATTTTAGATCAAGTTAATGACTAGCATGGGCTATAGACTTTGTCGCACTTGTATAATTTGATAACCCTTGACTGGTAATTTACAATTTACAACACTAATCTAAATTATCTAGTGTTCTTGATTCTTCCGATACCATTTAAGAGAGTAACTATAACAATGTAAATTGAAAGGCAAACTACAATTGCAACCATTCGAAGCTTGAATATATACATGACTGACGACATATGTGCGCCCACAATTATTTGTATATGGTCGTCGAGCGTGTATATAAGTAAGCGCAACAAATTTATGAATTTTCTTACTTCTTGTCTCGTCGGTCTTTGCTTCATTTGTTTACATCTGATCGTCATTTATTTTAATCTAGTCCTTATCCCTACCATTGTGGTTAAGTGTGCAAGCATGATTCCTCAAGGTTGTGGGTTTGAAGGCTGCATCCTCAATTGATGTATAATCTACACACAATAACCCCTTGTTGATAACTTGACCCCAAAAAATTGCATAATATGAAAATTTTAAATTGAAAATTTATATGAGGTCCAATATTCTAATGGATGAGGTGTTAGGTTTTCACTCATGCACTCTGAGTTTGAAGCTCCCTTTTGTTAATAATTATAAAAAAAATTAAAGAAAAATACAACATATATGAATCCTTAGTATCAAAGTTGTTCTCTACCTCCAATAATTTAAGCTTTAAAGGGCCGAGTGTAATTATTCGTTGATTACTTATCAACATGGTATCAAATTCTAGTTTTGGTTAATCTCTTCATAATTTGATCATGTCTATCCAACTTTTTCGTTCTACAAGCATTTGGGACAAGCTAGCTACTTGATTTATAAACACTAAAATTAATCTTATGAAACATATCACAAGATGATATTCTAAACTATTAAGAAAGTAATAAATTTGTGTTCAAGAGGCAAGCACGCTGCATTGTTAATATGATACATGCATGCAACTTTTTTAGTTCCATAAAAAATTAACCAACATGTCACTTTCAAATTATATCAATTAACATAAGAGACCCCAAAATAATTCTTGGTACTATAGTTAAGCATGAATTAACTGTTAGGTTATCTACAATTTGTTCAAAGCAATACTGAAACGTGAGAGGAATGATACAAAGTTGATGGCCCTAATGAAAGTTTGACTTTGAAGTAAATTCAAATTGTAACCCCATGCATGCACGTCTTCTTGGGTACAGAACAAAATTTCTAGGTTTCTCGTTTCTCTACTTTCTTGTTTCGAACCGCCACGCAAGGAAATTTCCTTTCCTTAGGGTTTCTTCTAATTTCAAAACCACACGTGAAGTTGAAGTGGTTTGATTTTTTCTGTATTTCCATAAATATAGCATGTATCATAGACAAAAACAAGTTCACTTGTTGCTTTCACAGTTGGTAATTGTATATATTGGATCAGTTAAGATAAACCACGGCATGTTATACCTAATCCATTCAGTTTAAGATCAATTATCTTGTGAAATAATTACTAGACTGAATCCAAATACCACGAGACGAAAATGCGGTGGAATATTACGCAATGGCAGTTGATTAGAAAAGCCCTACTGGTTCATGCCAGGTTCGAAGATAAGATCACACTATTTTTTCAACTTTTCTAGGCAAAGTTTAATAGTATTAGACGCACCGGCTATTAGGTTAAACAATGTTTCAAACATGTTAAAGATTATATGCATATATGAGTTAGAATTCATGGTTACACGTTTTTGACACACACGTTGACATTCATTTTGTAGAGCCGGCCCACTTCGTAATGTATTTTAATGATCCGAACCATCTATATTTTAGTACATCATTTATAGATCATCTTTGCAACAAAAAAAAATCCAAATATCTATTAAGAAATTATTTTGTAATGAAGAAAATGGATGAATACGGTTCTACAAAAAGCACTAAATTTATCAACGGACATATAGTTTTGAATTTTGTGATTTTTTTGTAGACATGATCATTGAGATAAGATATAAAATATAGACGGTGGGTTCGTTAAAATACATAACAAAATGGACTCCACAAAAACGTGTATCAAAAGTGCGTGTCTCCGTATTCTAACCTATATAGTGTGAGTCTAGGTTTCAACAAATGATATATAGAGATAAACACACCATTATGTATACCTGATGGTAAAATTTGGTTCGCGGAGCATTATATATTCATAAGAAAAAAATTGAATTTGTAGCAGTGTGCTTTATATCTAAACTAAATGTCACATTTTAAATGAAAAGACGCTTAGCTCTAAGTCATCTCATGAATAATTTAGACCGTAAGCGCGGGACATGTTTGACATAAAGTTTTCATCAAAATCAAGCATGTCATACCCAATATACCAAGGATTGAGTACTTGGAACATTTGTCCTTATGCACCATTATGCATGTATAATATAATTAACTTAGTAATCAATGCGTGTTTCATGCAATTAAAAATTGGGTTTTTATCGGTCTTTGAAATTAACCTTCACCATCAAGATGGTTTCTGAAATTGAAAATCAATCAATGTAGTTCCTAAAAATAGGTGTCGCAAATCAATGTGGTCCTTCCATCACAATTTTGTTAAAAATTTCGTTAAGTGTTGGTGTGTAAATGGGTCATATAAGTCCTATTTTCTCACAAATGGTCATTGAAATTGACCCGCAATATCAAAATGGTTCCTGAAATTGACCTGTGACATTAAACTGGTCCCTGAAATTGAAAATCGATCAATGTAGTCTTGCAAATAAGTGTCCCAAATCAATGTTGTAGTCATTCCGTCACAATTCTGTCAAAATTCTGTTATGTGCTGATGTGACACATAAATGGATCACACAAGCCTAATTAAATTTAAAAAATTACAAATAGGTTTAATAATTCAATTGTTAATTAAAAATTGTGAACCCAAAAACCCAGTCCTACAATCATCTCCCATCCCAGTCCATATTCCTCTACCTCATTCGCTGTCTATTCTAGAAAAAGAAAAATTCTCAATACATCCAACTTTACACACTTTGACGCCATTCACTGTATTGAATCTGGATCGAGATCACCTTTGGTGACGGCTTAGTTGATTGGCAACGACTTATAGGACATTACCGTTAACATTTAGGCGATCAACATCCTCACAACTTTAATCTTGGAAAGCTTGTTTGGCGCTTCCTGGTGGTCTGGTGACTCAAATAACGGTATGGTCTGCCTTGAGATAATGAGGTTATAACCGAGGTGCGTCTATTGTTGGTTGAAAACTATTTCCAAACCCCCTCTTAGGCCTTGGTTAAGCCTTATGCCTTTGAGAATTTATGAAAGGGATATCTCTTCGAAGTAGGTCCTACTATAAGAAAAAGAATTCTATTGTGCAAAAAGGTATTTAGACAACTTTTTTAATTAATTATTATACCTACATTAGCACATAACAAATTTTTTACAGAATTGTGGCGGAATGATCATATTGATTTCCAACACCTATTTTCTAGGACTACATCCATCGATTTTCAATTTTAGACATCATCTTGATAATGTGGGTTAATTTCAAGGATTATCTTGATGGTGAGAGTCAATTAAAGGGACCATTTGTGATAAAAAATCATAAATCTTGTGGCGCCCATTTATGTGTCACATCAGCACTTAATAGATTTTTTAACAGAATTGTGACAGAATGACCACATTGATTTGCGACACATATTTTCAAGAACTACATTGATTGATTTTCAATTTCATGAACCATCTTGATGGTGAGAGTCAATTTTAGAGACTATTTGTGATAAAAACCCTTAAAAATTACTAGTCGTGTATGTGTATGCCTTCTTTTCAACTGATTAAACTATTACCCACAAACCCAAAAACAAGATCTTTTGGAAATGTAATCTTGAACCAAAACTCACTAATTGGTCCGGAGAATGGTGAATGGAAAATTGAATTTCTACAACTGTTTGTACTGGATGAGGATTATGGTGCGATGTTGGAAATTCCGATTGGTGACCCGGGACAGGTTGGTGTGGCCATTCGCAAAAAAAGGAATTTTTTCTGTCAAATCGAGATATCATTGGACTGTTTCAAGGAGACCAACTCGTGGAAGCCCCAGCCCGTCATCCTCTACTTCTATTCCCAGCTCTCTTTGGAAAGTAATCTGGAACTTGCAAACAACACCAAAAATTTGGTGTTTCATGTGGAAATCCCTTCACTCAGCCATTGCAACCATGGAGAATTTATTCAAGAAGAGATCGGCACAATCACCTGTATGCCCATTATGTAATATTCACGAGGAGTCGGTCGAGCACCTGTTCATCCTATGTCCTTGGGTCAAATTGGTTTGGTTTGGCAGTGCTCTTAATTTGAAAATCAACCAGGATCAGATTTCTACTTGGGCAGATTGGCTAATTGACATATCTAGGATTGCTAGAGGTTCAAAGTCAAAGGTAAATTGGAAGCTATCTTATATCGGTTTCACATGTTGGCAAATTTGGAAGGTCAGATGCAATGCGTTATTCAATCAAGTTCCAGTTAACCCATGACAGGTGGTCATCTCAATTTCCAACATGGCAAGAGCTTTCACTAAAGCTTCGAGCTCATTGCTCAACACCCTTCAGCTCGGTAACCCGGCCACTGATGTGGTACTATGGACTCTGTTTTGTCTGGAGTTCATAAAAATCAATGTGGATGCCAGATGGTTGCCAAGTTTAAGATTTGGTTTTGCAGGTGTGGTTGCACAGAATATGGAAGGGAGTATCCTGGTAGCATGTAGATACAGCATCAAAGCAAATAATGCAGCTATGGCGGAGGCAAAGGCGATTCTCCATGGATATGAGTTGGGTATTTCCTGGGGTTGGACTTCCGTGATTATTGAGTCCGATTCGTCGGAATCTATTGTCGGCCTCAGGAATTCGCCAACTCTAGGCAGTTGGGAAGCCTTCCCCACTCTCATGAAATGCAAAAGACTGGGGGACACTTTCCAAGCCTATTGCTGGTCTTGGATTCCAAGATCGGCCAATCTTGCGGCGGACTTCTTAGCGTCGAGATAGTGTAGGGAGATGTGTGATGTTATTTGGGTCGATCGACCTCCATCTTCCCTTGTTCATGTACTATGTAACGATGGACTCCCATACCCTCCCTAAACCCCTCGGTAGTGTGAGTGGTGATGTTTTTAGCATTTGATGCAGCGTCTTCAAGTCTTGGACCACTCACACTAATACTTGTTTATGCTATTTTTCGATTGTTTGCCTCGTTGTAGGCTTTCTGTGTATCTTTCTGGCATCTTTGGCTTGATTTTTATGGAATCCAGTTTACCAAAAAAAAAAAATCAAAGAAATTCCCAATTGAAAAGACCCGTGTGAAAAGCCAGGAAACATAAGGAATAATATTTTGTGTAATATTTTAAGGAAAGGTAAAATATTATTGCAAAGAATAAGTCCATTGAGGCAGCTTAACCAAGAGGCTGAAATTGGAGAACCGACGGCTCTTATGGAATTGTTTCCCAGTTCTGATAAAGCCAAAGCTGCGGTTCCAAGTTGTCGTTCCGGTTAGAAACAAAAGAAAATCAGGGTATAAACGCGTATTCAACTTTCGTTTTAGGCTTCCGACATTGTCAACGATGCAACCAAATTTGGCCAAACCATTTAGGAACGACGGTCACTTAAGTCCATGAACACGTATCTAGTTTATCATCTTTAAAATAATTGAGGTTACAAAGTTGGGTTGAAATTCCAATTCTGGTCCAATGGTATTTGATTTTGGAAAACCGAAATCAAATATGATGACATCCAAAATTCCGGAAAAGATTAGAAGCATAATCGGAATCTATCTTACCGTCGAAAAAAAAAATTAAAAAAATTGGATTAGAATTTGGAACCCAATGATTCCGATTCGATATGATTGAAATTCAAGCTTAACATTAAGAACTATTAATTATGTTGTTCATATTGAAATATGTTTTTAATAACAACACGAGGTGTGTAACAATGAAATAATAAATTTATTAAATTCACAATTTTAGTAATGTGTCGTATGTTTTATGTGTGTGTGCCGAGTACAATGTCTGGGCCACTTGTAATATTTTAGTTAATTTTCTGATGGGTTGTTATTTTTTCTAGTCTTGGAAAATGAGTATAGGTCAAATTTACACTGCTTCTTTTTGGTCACCATCACTTAGCCATCCCTACAAGTAATTTTTGTTGATTTTAATTTCCCTTAGTTGATTTTGTTTATTGATAGTCTGCAGTGTTATGCAAACCTAAAAGGTGATGCTATGCGAATAAGGTATACACACCATATACAAACACAAAGAATTTAGCGAGATTTGACGAACTTTACCTATTTATCATAAGATTCCTCTTGAGTAATCACCTGAACTATGGAGAATAAAAATCCGGTTACAAGAACTTATTGGAAACCCTTATGCTGAACCCCAAAACCTTGCTTTAGAACTGTCTCACTCTTGGCTTTCTACCCTTGTATTCTCTATGTTGTTCGTGTGAATAATCAACCTCCAACAAGCCTCTTTATAATACATAGATCGATAATTACATGTCTTATAAGTATAGTATAAAATTCCTAAATCTTTTTAGAATAGGGAAAACTAGCTTATTTCCTAATCTTAAATTTATTGGCCTCGTTATTTTGACTAGCCAAATCACAATTTTGGTAAGTGGTGGAGACTTTTTCCAAGAAAATACCGATGACTTGGCACGAATTAAAAAAATTTAGTGATAGAACGAACGTAGTGCTCCACTCTTCTTTATTCCCTATAAATACCACGACGCCCTGCTGCACTCGACCATACCAGCTTTCAACTTTCGATTCACCTCACCACCCACCTTTTTTCACAAAACACAAAACATATATATTCTGTTGGGTTTGTAGATCACAATAGCATATATTCTTTGCTTAATTCGTGTAAAGCAAAGCAGAAGAACAAAATGCTGCAGAATATCGTTGAGAAGCTCACAGGTCACCAGCAAAATGGTAGTCATGGAAAGATCAATGGGACTGTTGTGCTGATGAAGAAGAATGTTTTGGACTTCAACGACTTCAACGCTTCTGTTCTCGATCGCGTGCATGAGTTGGTCGGCCAAAGGGTTTCTCTGCAGCTCATCAGTGCCGTTCGTGCTGATGATTCCGGTGAGTTTATCTTTTCAGTGCAAGATTATACGGTTTCTGTGCATGATTAGGGAGAAAATCGAATAATTGATAGAGTTTCATCAAGCCTAGAGATCATTTGAGTTTTGTTTTAGATTGGTTTAAGATTTGAGTCTTTGCTCTCGATCATCGTTTCATTTTTCTTCTGGTTCTTTTTCTTTGATGCATTATTTATGATAAGATTAAGATTGTTAACTCACTCTCCCTCTTTCTTTGGTGGATTGGTTGCGTTATTAATTCTGACATGGTAACTTTTCTTCTTCTTTTTTTTTCACAATGATTGATGGAGTAAATGCTATTTAATTTGTTTAAATACGCAAAATTGATTAAATTACTTACTCTCTAATCCAAGTAGGCAACATGTAATGATAAAACTTACTTTTTTGATAGGCAATGTGTCGCGATCAATTTTACGTGTCAAAAATAAATCATTGAGATGGAAAATGAGATGAAATTCTGATATCAACGGTTTTAATCTGTTTTGAGAGAGTTTCTTCGATCCTCGCGGAGAACTGGTTTGGGGTTGCTTTTTTCTAGAGTACCCTTCCTGATTTTATTTTATTTTATTTTATTTTATTTTTTTTGTGTCCCTTTTATACGGCTGAGAATGGAAACAGCTTTATGACATATCTTCAAAGAAACGATCTCGATCACAAAAGTCGGTCTATTTTTTTCCTTTTAACTTTTGGGGTCTAAAATCTGAGTAAAAAGATAACCGTGTTTGCTTCCAGTCCTGAGGTTTTTATTCTATTTTTCTTTTCATTGCGTTTCACTGTTAGCCCTCTATGGTCCGGCATGGACCGGACCGGAGACCCAAGTCATATATTTGGATCATGAAATAAGATCATGTACTAAAAATCAGAATTAAAATATTAATGGTGCACAACATGAGGAACTATATTAATTGGTCGGTGATGTTAGAGAGATCATCTTTTGTAGACTACATGATGTGTGGTGATTAATGATTGGACTCCTTTAAATCATTAAACAAGGAGTTCAACTATCAACCACCATATCATGTGTTCGATAAAAGATGATCCAAAATTTTTGACACCCTGGCATTTTCCTATTTGGGGTCTCTACCATTTGGAGTAATTAGTCTAGTTGTGATTATGTCACGATAGCTGGATAGGAATTCGAAATAGTAGGTTAGAAAATTGGTGTTGGTTTAGTTCAAAAAGTGACATAATTAAGCTTGTGAAAAATAAGATAATGATTTTTAAATCATGGATGTTAGTCATTTCATTTGTTGTTTTTTCATAGTGGCCATGTCATGAACTGATTAGACAGGTACATGAATCTTACCTTTGAAACCCAACCATCAGTCTAAACTAGGTTAATCACATCATGGTAGCTGAGATAAACTAAAATACTTCTTTGAATCTTTTCGATCTCTTAAAAATGTGAATTGTCATAACTTAACCACCAACTGTCTCTTTTTACAAAAAGAAAAACCTACCAGTCTAAGCCACCACTTTAACCTGAAAATGAAGCACCATGCAACTGGACATGGCTTTTAACCCTTTTCGTTACTATGGTTTTTAACTTTTTACCAGATCCAATTCCTTTGTTCTTTTCCCTTGAATATTCTAATAAAACAACTTCAGAGTTGTTCCTAATAAAATTTGAGCATAAGAATATGTGAGTTAGGTCAATTGTACATGATAGTGTGCTAATCCCCTTTCGGTTGAGTTTTTATTCCATTCTCTGAAAATCAAAGTAGTATATCACATCACATTGTAAAAGATGAAAAAAGAACTCGAGCATATGAACTTGGTATATTTTCTTGAATGATAAATTAATTTATGACTAATTGATATATGAATTTTGTAGAAAATGGATTGAAGGGGAAGCTTGGAAAGCCAGCTTATTTGGAAGACTGGATTACCACAATCACACCTTTAACAGCAGGAGAGTCTGCATTCAAGGTTACATTTGACTATGAAGAGGAAGTAGGAGTTCCGGGAGCATTCTTAATCAAAAACAACCACCACAGTGAGTTCTTCCTCAAGACCGTCACACTCGAAAATGTTCCCGGTGAGGGCCGTGTACACTTCGTTTGCAACTCTTGGGTCTACCCTACTGAAAAATACACCAAAGACCGTGTTTTCTTCGTCAACAAGGTAACGAATGATTAGCACGTTTCATTGTATCTGCTGTAATTTTATTTTATTTTATTTTTTTTTTGGGTGAGGTTGAAAATATATGGTATCCTAACCTAAAGACTAAAAGTTCATGCCTGCTGTATGTTTGTGCAGACTTATCTTCCAAGCGAGACACCATTGCCATTGCGAAAATACAGAGAAGAAGAGCTAGTACACTTGAGGGGAGATGGAAAAGGAGAGCTCCAAGAATGGGAAAGGGTTTATGACTATGCTTACTACAATGATCTGGGGAAACCTGATAAGGGTGCCAAATACGTCCGTCCTGTTCTTGGAGGGTCTAGTGAGTACCCTTACCCTCGCCGTGGAAGAACTGGCCGACCACCAACTAAGACAGGTTAGCCATCTGCAATATTTTCTCTATTTTTTTGGAGTTACTAATGAGAATCCAAAGTCAATCTAGTTTTTGGTATCTTTAGAGTTAATGTTTATTAAAAAGTGTAAATTTGATATACTAATATGGAATTTAATGAACTGATGATGTTATAATCACTAAAGATTTTTCTGATCTTATTGTAACAGATCCTAACAGCGAGAGTAGTCTGCCGCTTATTCAGAGCTTAGACATCTACGTTCCTAGGGATGAAAGATTTGGACACTTGAAGCTGTCAGACTTCCTTATTTATGCCCTGAAATCCATAGCTCAGTTCATTAAACCGGAGCTGGAATCCTTGTTTGACCAAACTCCTAGCGAGTTTGACAGCTTCGAAGATGTGCTTAAGCTCTACAAAGGAGGCATTCCGTTGCCTGAAGGTTTATTGAAGGATATTGGAGACAACATCCCTGCGGAGATGCTGAAGGAAATTTTCCGAACTGATGGTGCACAATTGCTCAAATTCCCAACGCCTCAAGTGATCAAAGGTAACGAAAACATTTTGAATTTAGAGCCTTACAATACGAACAATAGCCTACGAAATAATGCACTATTTTCTTTCCCCTACGTTCTAACTGTGATGTTTTGATTTGGCAAAGAGGATAAATCTGCTTGGAGGACCGATGAAGAATTTGCTAGGGAAATGCTGGCTGGAGTGAACCCTGTCAACATTGCTCGTCTCCAAGTAATCTTCGCATTATCTTTCGTGGATTTTCTGCAATGATAATGAACTAAATGGACACAAGAGTCCAACAAAACTTTCTAAATGTTATTTTTCGCTTCATCTCTAATCATGCATCTTATTGAATTTCAGGTATTTCCGCCAGCAAGCAAGCTAGATCCAAAAGTTTACGGTGATCAAAACAGTACAATAACCGAAGAACATATAAAGAACAACTTGGATGGACTAACAGTGGATGAGGTAAAATATTTTATTCGTTTTGTTGAAAGAAAAAAAAAACTGACAGTATGCTGTTACTTTGCGATTAGATTATATTGGTTCTGTATCAAATTGTAATGGTGAAAATGAATTTGGTTGAACAGGCACTCAAGAAAAACAAGTTATTCATACTAGACCATCATGATTCACTGATGCCGTACCTGAGGCGGATAAACTCAACTTCGAACAAGATCTACGGTAGTAGAACTCTGCTGTTCTTGCAAAATGATGGAACTTTGAAACCATTGGTGATCGAGTTGAGCTTGCCTCATCCTGACGGAGATCAATTTGGTTGCATTAGTAATGTCTACACACCAGCTGAACAAGGTGTGGAAGGTTCCATATGGCAACTGGCTAAAGCTTATGTGGCTGTCAATGACTCCGGAGTCCATCAACTCATCAGCCATTGGTTGAACACTCATGCAGTGAGTGAGCCAGTTGTAATTGCCACAAACAGGCAACTAAGCGTGGTTCACCCGATTTACAAACTTCTGCATCCTCACTTCCGTGACACGATGAACATCAATGCATTTGCGAGGCAAATCCTCATCAATGCTGGTGGTATTCTTGAGACAACAGTTTTCCCAGCTAGGTATGCCATGGAGCTGTCATCAGTTGTGTACAAGGATTGGAATTTCACTGAGCAAGCTCTCCCTGCAGATCTCATCAAAAGGTAAACAAAAAATCTATACTTTCGGACTTTGAATTGAATAAATCAAGAGAGAATCAAGGTGCATAAATAAATAGTGGTGTACAAGGAGAAAATGGGGAGCAGAAATTATTTACCTTTGTAATAATATTCATTTCTTGTTCTAATCACATTGCCTTGGCGTTGATCAAAACAGAGGAGTGGCAGTTAAGGATAAAAATTCTCCACACGGTCTTCGCCTACTGATCGAGGACTACCCGTATGCTGTTGATGGGATTGAAATCTGGTTTGCAATAAGAACATGGGTTGCAGACTACTGCTCTTTCTACTACAAGACCGACGATATAATCCAGAAAGACGCCGAGCTCCAATCCTGGTGGAAGGAGCTAGTAGAGGAAGGCCACGGTGACAAAAAAGACGAGCCCTGGTGGCCAAAATTGCAGACTCTCGAAGAGCTAGTTGAAATCTGCACAACTATCATATGGACTGCTTCTGCCCTCCATGCAGCTGTCAACTTCGGGCAGTACCCTTACGCCGGATACCTCCCCAACCGCCCTACTATAAGCCGAAAATTCATGCCCGTAAAGGGAACTGCTGAATACGAAGAGCTCAAGTCCAACCCCGACAAAGTGTTCTTGAAAACAATCACTGCTCAGCTGCAGACACTGCTTGGCATTTCCCTCATTGAAATTCTGTCAAGGCATTCTACTGACGAAGTGTACTTGGGGCAGCGAGACACGCCCGAGTGGACAGCAGACGCTGCACCATTGGAAGCATTCGACAAGTTTGGAAAGAAACTGGAGGAGATTGAGGAGAGGATTACAAGTATGAACAATGACGAGAAGTTGAAAAACCGAGTTGGACCGGTGAAGGTGCCTTACACTTTGCTGTTTCCTACTAGCGGAGGGGGACTTACTGGCAAGGGAATTCCCAACAGTGTCTCAATTTAAAGCTTCTGTAGTATTAATTATTAGTTAATTAGTATACGTACTAAGCAAAGGTTAAATATGATTCTTTGTTTGTGTGATATGCTAGAAGTATGACCTAAAAATTGTAGGTGGAATAAAAGCCATGTAAATACATTGGCTAACTGTTCAACATATATTTATAATGTATTACATAATTTGTTCTCTCTATATATTCAGTAAGGCATACAATATCAGCATAATAATTATGGACAACCATAATAATGTTTTTTTAACTTTCTTTTTCATTATTAATAAAATTTCATTCGTACTGTTAAGAGTTGAAATAAAAAAAAACTATAACAATGCTATTTACCGCAAAAATCAAGTCGAAGTAATATTGTAGACATCGAAATTTCAGTAAAATAAATGTTAACCAATGTATTAAAATTACAACATTTATTTACTTCACCAACCTCACACACTTACTTCACCTACAACATCCACTTACTTCACCTACAACCTCCACTTACTTCACCTACAACCTCCACTCACTTCACCAAAAAAATGAATGGTGGTGATTCACTCTCAAAACCTATAAATAGGCTACTCCATCAAGAGGAATAGATATCACCAAGAAAACCAATTCACAAATACATTTCTCTACTCCCAAATTGGAGGAGAATTCAACAAAAACCAATTCACAAATACATTTCTCTACTCCCAAAATGGAAGAGAATACTCCCCACAGAGGGGGGACCAAAACCTTGAAGCCTTAAAGTTCTAAAGCTCTCAAGAAAATTCCGAATGATCAAGAAAGCACTCTTCGTTTTTCGTCAAATCCTCCTTCAAGATCAAGCCCCAACGGCCCTTGAAGAACTCCCACCAACTCAAGATCAAGCCCCGACGGCCCCTTGAAGAAAGTGTTCATCATTCATCATCCGTTCATCCTAAGATTAAGCCCTAACGGCCCTTTGGATCAACAACCTCAACAAATCCACACATCCAATCGTTCTTCAAGACTAAGCCCAAAAGCCCTTGAAGATCTGCTCATCCATCAACCTTCAAGATCAAGCCCAAAAGCCCTTGAAGAAATTCATACACCCATTCTTCAAGATCAAGCCCAACGCCCCTTGAAGATCCATTCATCAATTGTTCATCCTAAGATCAAGCCCCAACGGCCCTTTGGATCAACAACCTCAACAAACCCATACACTCATTCTTCAAGATCAAGCCCAACGCCCCTTGAAGATCCGTTCATCAACTGTTCATCCTTAGATCAAGCGCTGACGGCCCTTTGGATCAACAACTCATCTACAAACCTACACCCTACGAAGATAGAATCAGAGGACCAAATTTGAGAGAGATCGTAACCCCAAAATCATTAAACACAAAAAATATTATTTTGTACACGTATTCTTGTTTCTTGTTTCAGGAATTTTCCGTGTTCACAAATATGTTTTTACCCCAAGTAAATAACAGACCTTATTTTTAATAAATTTCTTTGAAAGGAAACAACATATTGTATGGGTCTTTTCGATTTACGTTGATAAATAATTTCATATTTTGATGAACATTTTACTCTCAAACAAAGTTAACAAAAGGTCAGAAACAATTTTTCTCAACTGAAGTCAATTCAAACAAATTTTTCTCTCCAATTAAAGTCAATACCTCTTAATTAAAAAAAAAACATCATTGTTGAGCTCTCCTTATAAGCGCAAAACGTTAATGACTTAGTAATGTTAAAAGTATTTTGTGACTCTAAGAAAATTATCCCACATAAATATGCTAGAATTTGAGATCACCCATCAAAGTAATCAACCTAAAGCTCAGTTTGTATCGTAACTCTTGTAGCTAGTTTTTGGACCCTTGTAAGTTACTAAAAGAACCACCTCACTCTCAGCTGCCTTGCATGACAGAAATCGGACACCCAAGCATTATCATTCTCTGAATGCTCCTATCTCATCTGTTTCAAAAACAAAATAAAAATCTTTCACAAGAGAGAACAAATTGCAAAAACACAAACACTATAATATTGAATCAACTGCCAATATAATATTGGTGTAAATTTGTCTCAAACTCTCACCATTCTTTAATCTCACTCCATACCAAAAGATAATGGGAGTCCTACACCTTGTTGCGAGAGTCCAACACAAACATTTGTCTAGTTATTTTGGATTATGCGACTACCCTCGAGTTGCAAGACTTCAAAGATAATACCATATATCAACTGGTTATTGGTTAATTATTAATTAAGTAGGTGGAAACCTTAACAAGTCCATGAACTCGTTTTACACTTTTACTTGACTTGGTCGAGTTGTCTTATACCATGTGGCTTGACTATAAATTTTAATATAGAATATTACACTTTTACTTGACTTGGTTGAGTTGTCTTAAATCATGTGGCTTGACTATAAATTTTAATATAATACTCGTTTGAAATTACTTTTAAAATGATTGCAAGTGTTTCTAGATAAAATAATTTTTTATTCCATAAACATTTTAAGCGTTTTCTGCAAGAAACACTAGTTACGTGCTTCTTCTAGGAAACATTTAAGTGCTTTTTCAGAATTTACCTTCATTTTTACTAAGGATTGATTCCAAAAACATTTTACCAAAACGCTTTCAGCCATTTTTAAAGAACTTTTAAACGAGCTCATAATGTGAAAGCTATGATTATCATTATTAAAATTTAATTTAATCAGTAAATTAATTTGTTTCAGAATTGCTTTTTTCTGGAGCTTCATAGATGTTGATACAAATGGGAACGCAACTTAAAATATCTATATTTTCTGCAAATAGTTCATCCCTCTTGCACGTAAACTTCTAGTTTTCCCATTTGACATTTTGATCATTTCCAAAAATCTCTATATTTTCTGCTATATTCTAAGTGCAGAAGAAGAACCTATCTATGTGCCGCCGAGGTTTTCTAAAATAAAAAAAATAAAAAAAACCTACCTATGTGGATTCTTAAGCATTTTAATCTTTGATTCAGATATCGTTTTGTGGGGAAGGCATGCATCACTCACAGAGACAATTGATTCTTTCTAAGAATAAAAAAAACCCAGATGAGATTTGAAAGTACTGTATAAATATGACAGATTAGTTGAATTTGTTTATCAATACAATATTTTTACACAGAAGATTTTATGGTAGGTGAAGGATCACAATTGAACCCTTCAACGGGACAAAATATGAATCCATGATGTTGAGTCTGACAATGAAATAAAGAACCATAATGAATTTGTGGATTAGCATGATTGGGTTGAATAGATTTATCGGAAATTTTCGAATGTGACAACCATGGAGAATCAATTATGTATTAAGATTATTTCTAATTTATAACACTTGAATTAGTAACTGTGCTTACGTGAAAAAGTTTTGTAGAGGTTGGAAATTTGGGTTAAAAAGTTTAACCATATTATGTGTTTGTGGTGTATTTTAATCACTAGAGAAATAGAATTAGCAAACTAAAGCAGATAAAGTTTAACCTTTGCTAGTCTTTTTATACAATCATGAAAGAAAGAAGACTTTACTGTTGTCGTCTGCTTAGAGAATTTTGCTATTGCTGAGTCAATATTTGTTGGTTTGGAAAAATGGGTTGAAGGTACCTTGAAATTGAACCATCATTTTCTGATTCAAATGCCAAATTTGACACAGAACTGTAAACAATTGTGAGTCATCACCATCATCAAAGTTTAGACTATTATGATATTATCACCAAAAAGAAAAGGGTGGGTCTTTAAAGTTGGTGAATTCAAAGACCACACGTTACTTTGTTGGGATTTCTTCATTGACTCTATTAAAATTGGGTCTGCGGGGAATTTGAATGCATGGCCTTGTTATGTTTTTTTTTCTTTAAGGATGGGGTAATAACCGATCATCCCCATAATCTTATTAAAATAAAAGGAGAAATACAAATGAGGTAAACAAAAAATCAAACCTCGTTGAGGAAAAAACATAGGAAATAATATAGCTGGAGAATAAAAAATCAAACCCAATTGCAAAGAAAACATATTATAAAAATCATTTAAAACGATAGTTGATAGAAGCAGAAGAATCATGAATATAAGTAAAAGTTGTACATGAAGGAACGTTGGACCACCAGGAATATGCATTATGATCTGCACCAAATTAAGTTAGCTAAGGCATCGGCCACACAATTGCCCTTGCGAAATACGTGAGAAACAAAAACACGCCAAATGCATAGGCAATTGCTCCTATCAACACATAAATATAAGGGAATAATATAACTAGGAGAATTAAGTAGTGAATCACCGTAGTAATCATATAGTCACCTACGTTGGTCCTTCTTATGTGTCTTTGACGTATGACTAACATGTCAAAGAAGTTTCTATTTAAGAACCTTTAAATTGACTAGATGTACGAGAAAACTTTTTGTGTCACAAAAATATTAATCATATCGTCAACACATATTACAACACTTTGATAAGTGGATTACTAAGATGTAGCATATCCTCGTACTTTATTTTTAGATATACCATGTTGAAAACCTAAACTATATATTATGTTATAGTTTATAACATTTGAATTAGTAACAACTCATGTGTGATGGATGGTGTGATTGGATACCGCAGGAAATCTTTTAGATGGAAATTTGGATTACAGAATTTCACCATATTATATGTTTCTGCTGTATTTTAATCACTACATAAATAGAATGAACAAACTAAAGCAGATAAAGTTTAGCCGCCCTTGCAAATCTTTTCATACAAAATCATGAAAGAAAGAAGACTTTACTATTATTGTCTTGCTTAGAGAATTTTGCTATTGCTGAGTCAATATTTGTTGGTTTGGCAAAATAGTTTGAAGTTACTTTGAAATTGAATCATCATTTTCTGATTCAAATGCCAAATTTGACACAGAACAACAAACAATTGTAAGTCATCACCATCATCATCAATATAAGTAGAAACTGCATATGAAGGAACATTGGACTAATATGCATCATAATTTGCACCAAAGTTAGCTAAGGCATCGGCCACATAATTGCCCTCATGAAATATGTGGGAAACAAAAACACGCATATGCCCAATATGCATAGGCAATTGCTCCAATCAACACACACATACCAAGGAATAATATAACTAGGAGAATTAAGAAGTGAATTACTCTAGTAATCATATTGTCACCCACATTGGTCCTTCTCATGTGTTTTGATGGACAACTAACGTGTCAAAAAAGTTTGTATTTAAGAATCTTTAAATTGATTAGATGTACGAGAAAATTTTTCGTGTGACAAAAATATTAATTATGTTGTCAACACATATTACAATACTTTGATAAGTGGATTACTAAGATATAGCATGTACTCGTAATTTATTTCTAGATATACCATGTTGAAAACCGAATTATATAATGTCACCAACGGTCGAATTTGTGGTGTATTTTAATAACTAAATGATGTGTTTTAGGCTTTTAACTTTTGAAAGCCACTTTATACAAATTCTTGAAACAAGAAAGTAGAAAAGATGACGAGTGGCCCATAAATGGCTGTTTTTAAGAGAATCTTTGTTGAAATCTGTCTATATTTGTCGGTGCGGGCCGTGTGGCACATGAGGGAATTTAGGGTAATCGTACAGGGCAATTCTCTTAGAATTAACGACGTAAAGCATTAGAATTTGAGCATCTAATTCAAAACGAATTGTCTTTTAACACTCTTAATACTTAGTGAGATTAAAATACAAGAGATCATATTTTTTTATAAAATCAATCGAATCATTCATATGATCAAGTAGTCCGATTAAAGATATTCCTTGGTACGTAGAGTGGAAGTTTCTTCGAAATGACTGGCAACTATAAGTCAACCCTCGAAATGGAAGAACACAGAATAAGTTGGTGAAGTTAAGAGACATCCACTTTCCCCCACTTAAGGCCAAAAGACGCCAATCAAGATTTCTAGGACAGATTCGAATGAGAAAGACTCCCTAGTGATTTGTGTTAATTATACAATATCAAGTAATAAATTTTTTACGGTATAAAATTGTATTATTGACAAAAAACGTTACAATAGTGTTATATTGATTTGTGTCAATTATATAATATTAAGTGTAAACTTTTTACCATATAGAATTGTATTATTGGGGAAATTTTTAGTTGTGAAGGGAACACAAATGATACATCACGTGTTTTAATAAGAATGGTGGGAAATTTTATTTTTTAAGTTATTAAATTTTTAGCACACATATCTCACTATTTATTTAATGATACGTGATGTGCCACCTCGTGTACTGATCATACTGAAAAATCTCTCGTATTATTGACAAAAAATACTATAATAGTACTGTATCCGTGCATGGAAGTTAGTCTCAACTTTAAGAATTAAAAAATTTGGAGGGTTTGTCTATGACGCATTGAACAGAGCTCCCACTTGCTATAAATCCCACCAACCCCTCTCGCATTCTACACACTTATGAGCGAAGTGAGATCTTCAAGCCCCTTTTCTAATATTACTTTTTCATATCTTGAAGCAGACAAAGATGCTTCGTGTTCATCTTAAGCATCTCAGTCCCTTGAACTCAGTTGTAGCAGAAGCAAAAACCACCAATCCAGATCGTGCCACGTCAATCAATGGCAGACCAGGGTTGCTTCAAACGACTGGTCCAATGAAACTACTCCCTGCCGGTTTCTTGTGCATGACTGATGTGGCAAAATCTCAGCCGTTAACTGTGGTTTCATCAACTGCCAAGCCATCCCAGAACATCACCGTTGATCATCACCCAAAAGATGACGACAAGAAGATCAGAGGGACGGTGGTGTTAGTGAAGAAGAATGTTTTGGAGCTCAACGACCTCAAAGCTTCATTTCTTGATCGTTTCCATGAGCTGCGGGGTAAAAAAGTTTCACTGCAGCTCATTAGTTCTGTTAATTGTGACCCTGGTAAGAATTTTAATACTAATTTACTTATTTTTAAGTTCACATATTATGTGCATTTTCAGTTTTGTAGTTTACTATTTATTTAATTAGTTTATTAGCTTCAGTTAACAAATAATTGATATTATGGTGCCAAGTAGGTAATTATTAGTAATGGTTCTGATTTTTTTTTTTTTTGGTTACAAAGGAGGTTTCAAACCCTGAATCTCTAGCCTACTCATACTCATCGCCTTAGTTGCTCCGGTTTTTCGTGTTTAGAAAACAAATTTGGAGGAATTGTAATCGAAAATTTTCGGCTTTTAACTTGATATGTTATTGTAGAAAATGGATTGCAAGGAAAAGTTGGAAAGGCAGCGTATTTGGAAGATTGGATTACCAAAATCACTCCTTTAACAGCAGAGGAGAATGCATTTGACATTACTTTCGATTGGGACGAGGAGATTGGAGTCCCGGGAGCATTCATAATTAGAAATGAGCATCACAGTGAGTTCTACTTGAAGTCTCTCACACTCGAAGATGTTCCTGGCGAAGGTCGAGTCCACTTTGTTTGCAACTCATGGGTGTACCCTGCTAAAAAGTACAGAAAGGACCGTGTTTTCTTTGCTAACAAGGTAAACAAATTATGTTTTAGCTGATAGACTGCTACGTTATGCTAGAAATAATGAGAAGGTTCATTTCAATTGCTCAGTAGTCTCCGGTAAAGCTACACGTAGGGTTTATGAATTCTATGCTGAAGTAACCAATTGAACTATAAATTTGCGCAGACGTATCTTTCAAGTGATACACCAGTGCCATTACAGAAGTTCAGAGAAGAAGAGCTCGAAAACTTGAGAGGAGACGACGATGATGAAAAAAGAGAGCTTGAGGAATGGGACAGAGTTTATGGCTATGCCTACTACAATGATTTGGGGAAACCAGATAAGGGCCCAGAATATGCGCGTCCAATTCTCGGAGGGTCTAGTGAGTTTCCTTATCCTCGCAGAGGAAGAACCGGAAGACAGGCAACTGAAAAAGGTCAGTAATTTTCCCTATCTCTCAGTCAGTCAAATGAAAAAAACGTATTTGATATGACTAATTTGCTATAATCTTAACAGATCCTAAGAGTGAGAGCCCCATGATGCTTATCATGAGCATATTTGTATACGTTCCAAGAGACGAAAGATTTGGTCACTTAAAGATGTCAGACGCGATTGCTTATGCCGTGAAATCGCTATCTCAGCTCGTTAAGCCTGATGAGCTAGCAACTCTAGTTGCCACCCAAAACGAGTTTGGAAGCTTGAAAGATGTACTTAAACTCTACGAAGGAGGAATAGAGTTGCCAAAGGGTTTACTGAAATCTGTTAGGGATAACATCCCTGTAGAGACAATCAAGGAACTTTTTCGAACTGATGGTGAAAAATTCCTGAAGTTCCCCGTGCCTCAAGTGATCAAAGGTATAACTAAGTATATGATGCAGCCACTTTCTTTTGTTAATATAAGTATAATGACAATTTTCGTTCTCTTTGGGAAATTTTTATTAGCTTCCATGTAAGACCTTACTTTCGATGTAACGTCTTTCTTTTGCGTGACTGGTCTTTGAATGATTTGTATTAGAGGATAAATCAGCTTGGAGAACTGATGAAGAATTTGCAAGAGAAATGCTGGCAGGCATAAACCCTGTTACAATTCGCCGTCTCCAAGTAAGCTATTGTCTACATTTGTTTTGAAGCGTATGAGACACTAGAGATTTTACATTTGGACTATATTAACTTCGACTTTTCATCCCTGATCGTTATTATTTACTGAATAAACTGCAGGAGTTTCCGCCTGCTAGCAAGCTAGATCAAAAAGCATATGGGGATCAAACTAGTCGAATAACCAAAGAACACATAACTCATAACTTAAAAGGACTCAGCATAGATGAGGTAATTCTATTGACTAGTTTGTTTCGAAATTGAGTTTGAATCAAGTAGTCCTGAGGTTGCTTTGCAAGTTTGCAACCTTTTATCTTGTTATATCGTATTCGAAATAATTAATGAAAATTACTTTCTGCAACAGGCAATCGATAACAACAAATTATTCATATTAGACCACCATGATTCAATAATGCCGTACCTGAGGGGGATAAACACAACTTCAACGAAAACATATGCAAGCAGGACACTCCTCTTCTTACAAGATGACGGGACTTTGAAGCCATTAGCTATTGAATTAAGCTTGCCGCACCCCGACGGAGATCAATTTGGTTGCACTAGCAACGTCTATACTCCCTCTAGCCAAGGCGTCGAGAGTTCCATTTGGCAACTTGCTAAAGCTTACGTGGCTGTGGTTGACTCTGGTTATCATCAGCTCATCAGTCACTGGTATAGCACTCGAAAAAAGCCTAGCAAATTAGTTCATAAATTTTTTTTTTTTTTTTTTTCTCCAAATGAAACTTTAAATGTGTTCTTGTTTTGTCGCAGGTTGAGAACTCATGCAGCGATGGAGCCATTTATTATAGCAACAAATAGGCAGTTGAGCGTGCTTCACCCGATTCATAAACTTCTTCATCCTCACTTTCGTGACAATATGAATGTAAATGCACTCGCTCGACAAGTTCTCATTAACGCTGGTGGAATACTAGAGGCAACACTCTTTCCTGCAAAGTTTTCATTGGAATGGACGTCTGCAATGTATAAGAATTGGGTTTTTCCTGAACAAGCGCTCCCTGTAGATCTGATCAAAAGGTAAATCTTATGACAGTAAAACATTAATCATATGTGCATTGCCATTTCGAAACAAAGATGATAGCGCTTAAGGTAACCAAGTATCTACCCTTTGCTTTGTTCAGAGGAATGGCAGTTGAAGATTCAAGCTCCTCGCACGGCGTGCGTTTACTGATAGAAGACTATCCATTTGCTGCAGATGGGCTTGAGATATGGTCTGCAATTAAAACATGGGTTAAAGACTACTGCTCCTTCTACTATAAAACTGACGAAACCGTCCAAAAGGACTTGGAACTCCAGTCCTGGTGGAAGGAACTCCGCGAGGAAGGTCACGGTGACAAGAAAGATGAGCCCTGGTGGCCTAAAATGCAGACTCGCGAAGAGCTGATAGAATCGTGCACCATCATCATATGGATTGCTTCAGCCCATCATGCAGCAATCAATTTTGGGCAGTATCCTTATGGTGGATACCCCCCAAACCGGCCAAGCATAAGCCGACGGTTCATGCCTGAAGAAGGCACTCCTGAATATGAGGAGCTCAAGACAGACCCCGAAAAGGCATTTTTGAAAACAATGACACCTGAGCTGCAGACCCTTCTTGGCATGGCCTCAATTGAAATCTTGTCAAGGCACTCGGCTGATGAGGTTTATCTGGGGCAGAGAGACTCCGCAGAATGGACAACGGACGCAGACATACTGCAAGCTTCTGAAAATTTTAGAATGAAACTGAAAGAAGCTGAGGAAAGCATGAAGAGAAAGAATGAGGATGAGAAGCTGAAGAACCGCGCTGGACCGGCAAAGATGCCTTACACTTTGCTCTATCCTTCAAGTGAGGCCGGACTTACTGGCAAGGGAATTCCCAACAGTGTCTCAATCTAATGCTTCTCCTTTTTGTTTCCGAGTCTTTTGTCAGAATAAAACCAAACTTGTTCATGTAATTACTCTGCAAACAATGAATAAAATGGTAATCGATTCTGCTTTTGTTCGCCTTGTCTTCCTCCATATTTAAATTTCACCGGAGAGCGATCAATGTACAAATTTCAACCTTGAATCCAGCTTTCTGCAACAAGTGGGGGTGGCTTCTTCATCGCCGCCGTCCTCCTCCGTCTTCTTCAACACATGGGATGCTCAGAGCATAGATTAAAAAATGGCCCATTTTCTCGATGTTTCGGAAAGATCAGGCTACCGACAAATCGAAATGCTTCTCTCAGGCAAGTGGAAGACACAACTGGCAAGACATGCATTCTTAATATGCATGTTCATACCTAATGCATGTAAACTCTCTTAGCATTCCCATTGAAAATTTTGACCACTTTGGAATTTGTACATCTTAATATTTTAGTTACAGGAGAACCTTCCTCTGTAATTGTTTTTAAATATGTAAGATTAACTAAATTCATTTGTTAATCAATTTAATGTTTCTAGAATAAAGGTTAAAAAAATTATAAGATTTTTATCGCAAATCATCTCTAATACATTGGTTAGGTTTGAAGTCATCATCATCACAATTAAATGCCAAGTTTTATTTATTGTTTTTGTTTTTTAAACATAGCAAAGTTTATTAGATGCTTCCTCAATATCACTTAGTCCGGTTTAGAGTATCCGTTTTTGTGTTTGAGATTTTGCATTTGAATCCCTCTTTCTTCTTTTTTTTTTTTTTTTTTTTTTTTTGGAAACTAGAAATACAACACAAACAAACAGCAAAGGGGTAGGAGAAAGACACAAGAACCGAGTTCGAATGTCATCCCATCAACTGCTACCAAACATAAAGGGGAACAAGCTGGACAAGGTAAACTCTCTTTATTAAGTATATGAACTAACGAAGATGGAGGTCTGCTAGCCCAAGTGAAGTTGCACATCTCTGTGGTGCTGCGTGATGCCAAGAAATCTGTTGCCATATTGGCTGATCTTGAAATCCAAGACTAGCGACAGTCCTGGAAAGACTCTCCATACTATTTAACAAGCGTTAAAGTAGGGAAGGCTTCCCAACTACCAGCATCCAAAGAACTTGACAAAGATGAAATCATATCCTTTAAGTTAGATTCGAAGATTACCTAACAATGGCCCAAAGTATTCGCAAGTTGACACTCTCACAGTAGAGCCAAGGCTTCGACGTGGCTGCATTAGGCGCCTGCACTGCATACCTCGCGGCAGCGACGAACTGACCTGTCGCTCCCTGAATCACAATGCCCACAAAACCATTTCAAAAAGAGGAAGACCAGCTAGCATCCACATTGACCTTGAAGAAGGGAAATGGAGGGGGTGACCAAAGAACCATCGAAGTCGGCTCCAATGAGAGCGGCCAGAGGGAATAAAAAGAAGCAGCAACAACTCCTAGGAACGAGTTCATAAAACTCGATAGAAATTTGGATGTATAATCAGGATTTTAAAGTAGTCCATCATACTCCATGTCTATTTAATTAGGAATTGATTTTAAAGTTTTAAAAAATTAATGATTTTGATGGATTTAAAAGGGTTTGAGGAAATTAGGCTGCCCATTATGTAGTTTAGCCGAACTCCCCCTCCCATAGTGTAAAAATATCGATGTACTAAAAAAACAAAAGGTTTCAGGAAATTCTAGCAATGGTCTCTCAATTTTAACTCAATTGGAGTAATGATTCATCATCTAAAAATTTGTAACCATTTGTCCCTTAAATCATCAAAACGTGCAACTATGATCCTTTTCATCAACTCTATTAGAACTTCCGTTAAAATGAGTCACGCGTGTGGCACGTGAGGCTGAATCAAGGGGCGAGAAAATTGGAGCAATAGTCCCTCAACTTTAACTCAATTGAAGAAATGGTCTCTCAACTTTAACATAATTGAAGTAATGGTCTTTCAACTCTAATTCAATTGTAGCAATGGTTCTTCCAACATGACTCATTTTGACTAAAGTCCTAACGGAGTTGACGAAAATGATCATAGATACATGTTTTGATGAGTTAAGGGACAAACAGTCACATACTTTTATTTGAAAGACCATTACTTCAGTTGAGTTAAAATTGAGAGATCATCGCTAAATTTCCTTAAATCCTTTTATAGTGTATTTTAGATTTAAAAAAAAAAAAAATCGAACATCTCCCCCCTGATTTTGAATGAATTCACAGTCTATAAAATACCATTAAATTTCACGAATTTACAACTTTTTTAAAACCTTTAAAAATCTCAAATTGAATAGACCCTAATTCTTAATATTAGAAAAAGACTGGATGTTTAAGTATAATTGAGTCAACCCATGGAAAAAAGAAATAACATATTTTGGATAGAATAAATTGGTGAAGTGTAAACAAAGAAGACCACCACAGGAGGCCAAAGACTGACCTGGAAATTAGTACCCAAGTCTATTTTTTCTAATTACTGGACGACTATATTGTACACCACACACACACACACACACACAACTATATTGGACGACTATATTGTACACTATAGTCGTCCACCCCACACACACACACACACACAACCATATTGGACGACTATATTGTACACCCCCACACACACACACATATATAATCATCATGTGATGGTTCAGTGGTTAGAGATAAATTTCAGACTAATATTTTAGACGGCACATTTTGAGTTCAATTCCCAGCGTTAGTGAATCACACAATGGTGGCCAGAGAAATGTTGAAATGTCTCTAAGTCTTTTCGGACCTCGGAAGAGTAAACTGTTGTAGCAAAGCCACCAGCTGATCGCCTTTTTAAAAAAGAATATATACATATAGAAAGTCTTTAAGGGAAGGGATCCCTATTTTTTTTTTATAAAAATGGAAATTAATTATGGGGTCCACACCACATCAAATTTTAACGATCCGAACCATTTAATTAGATTCAAAGAAATGAACGAATACTTTGTTATATAAGAAACAGTGAAATTTGATCTTGATAATTAAATAGGCAAATGGTTTCGGATTGAACTTAATTTTTGCAAGGATGATCTATGAATCGAGACTTACAAAATAGACGATTCGGATCGTTAAAATTCGATGTGGAGTGAGCCCCACACCTAATCCCCATTTTTATCAAAAAATGGGGATCCCTTTGTATAAAGATCCTGTATACATACAATATACACGCACACACACATACAGACATTGAACAGTGAACTCACAGATCCCATAAATATACCACAATCACACATCCTTCTCTCACATTCTTCTCACTGAGTAAAAAGTTCAGACCTTCTACATATTTTCGACTTATAATTTTTAGTTCTTGAAGCAGACAAAGATGCTGCACTGCAAGTATCTCAATCCTTTGAGCTTCAAGACAACATCCAACACACCAGTTCTGTTGCCTATGAGTGCTATGAAATTGCCTGGTTTCTGGTCGATGACCGATGTCACGAGATCTCCTCGAACGTTGACTTCATCTTCGGCAGCTGCCAAGGCATCCCAGAACACCACTACCGTTGATGATCCACGCCTCAGAGAAATGGAGAAAAAGAAAACCGAAACTGAGGCCGGTCGCGAGGGCAAGAAGATCAAAGGAAGAGTGGTGTTGATGAAGAAGAATTTTCTCGGCTTTAATGACCTTAAAGCGTCGGTTCTTGATCGTGTGCACGAGCTGTTTCGCAAAGGGGTTTCGTTGCGGCTCATTAGTTCTGGTGAGAATACAACTTTGTTCTTTTAGTTTACTTCTTCATTACAAGTATCTGTGAGTAACATTGTTGAGTAAGTATGTAATCTGTTTAAGAATGCTGCATTACATTTTCATACCAAACCCTGAAAAGAGAAAACAGAACTTCTCGATTTTAAACAACGAAAAAAGCACAGTTTCTAGGTCTTATAGCCGAACTTTTTGAGTCTTTGAATTAGATCTGTTTTTGTAGAAACTGAATTGCAAGGAGAAGTTGGAAAGGCAGCGTATTTGGAAAATTGGGTTAGCACAATCACACCTTTAATAGCAGAGGAGATTACATTTGACGTTAGTTTCGATTGGGATAAGAAGATTGGAGTCCCAGGAGCACTCATAATTAGAAATGAGCATCACAGTGAGTTCTACTTGAAGTCTGTCACACTTGAAGATGTTCCTGGCGAAGATCGTGTCCACTTTGTTTGCAATTCATGGGTCTACCCAGCTAAAAAGTACCAAAAAGACCGTGTTTTCTTTGCAAACAAGGTAAACAAATTATGGGATGAAAGCATGCAGTTCTAACTTCAAATCCAATTTAAGAATCACTGTATATTTCTGTGCGACGACATAGTCATGTAGTTGTATCTCATGCTAAAAATACTGAAAACCGTCATTTCAATTGTGCGCCAGTTTGGGGTAATGTGTGCAAAAAGTAACAGATTGACTTGTGTATTTTGTGCAGACATATCTTTCAGGTGACACACCTGAGACATTAAAGAAATTTAGAGAAGAAGAGCTAGAAAACTTGAGAGGAGATAATGAAATAAGAGAGCTCAAGGAATGGGACAGGGTCTATGGCTATGCCTACTACAATAATTTGGGGAATCCAGACAAGAGTCAGGAGTATGTGCGTCCAGTTCTTGGAGGGCCTATTAATCCTTATCCTCGCAGGGGAAGAACAGGAAGACGACCAACAAAAAAAGGTTAGTCAATAAGAGTTCAGTTTTCCAGTCACTGCTCAACTTCGTGTTAATTATTTTCTGTCATTCACGGATGTTGTCTTTATAGATTGCGACACTGAGAGCCGGCTAAACTTTTTTATGAGCTTGTATGTATATGTTCCAAGAGATGAACAATTCGGTTCCATAAAGATGTCAGACTTGCTTGCTTACGCCCTGAAATCTCTAGCTCAGTTCCTTAAACCTTGGCTAGCTTCTCAACTTGGTGGGAAGAAGGAGTTCGGAAACTTTCAAGACGTACTCAAACTCTATAAAGGAGGAATAGAGTTGCCTGATGGTTTGGTTAAATTTATTAGAAATAGGATACCTGCAGAGATGGTCAAGGAACTTTTTCGAACAGATGGCGAAAAATTCCCCAAATTCCCAATGCCTCAAGTGATCAATGGTAAATAGAATGTAGCATATATTGGTTACATCTAAAATCTTTCCATTTTATGTGCCTTCACATGCCGGCTGCTTTCTTTTACCTGACTGGGGTCTCTAAATGATTTGTATTAGAGGATGATTCAGCATGGAGAACGGATGAAGAATTCGCAAGAGAAATGCTGGCTGGAGTAAATCCTGTGGCCATACGTCGTCTCAAAGTAATCTTAAGCTTTAATGATATAATGTCTACGTTTTTCATAGAGAAAATTGAACACTAGAGAAGATACATTAACATGAATTATCTACTCTCACTTGTCAGCGTGAATCGTTACTAATTCTGAATAAACTGCAGGAATTTCCACCTGTTAGCAAGCTTGACCAAAAACTATATGGGGATCAAACTAGTAAGATAAACAGAGAACACATAGAACATAACTTAAATGGACTCAGCATAGATGAGGCAATCAAGAACAACAAGCTATTCATATTAGACCACCATGATACATTGATGCCGTACCTGAGGCATATAATAAATGAAACTTCCACCAAAATATATGCAAGCAGAACCCTCCTCTTCTTACAAAATGATGGGACTTTGAAGCCATTAGCTATTGAACTAAGCTGGCCGCATGACAACGGAGATCAATTTGGCTGCGAAAGCGAAGTCTATACTCCCTCTAGCCAAGGCGTCGAGAGTGCCATTTGGCAACATGCTAAAACTTATGTCGCTGTAAATGACTCCGGTTTTCATAGCCTCGTCAGCCACTGGTATAACACTGTCATAGAAATCCTAGCAAACAATTTCGTGACAATTTTTTTGTTCTGAATGCATCTTGAGTATGTTCTTGTTTTGTTGCAGGTTGAGAACACATGCAGTGATTGAGCCATTTGTCATAGCAACAAATAGGCAGTTGAGCGTGCTTCACCCGATTCACAAACTTCTGCATCCTCACTTTCACGACACAATGTATGTAAATGCAGTCGCTAGACAGATTCTTGTTAATGCCGGTGGACTCCTAGAAAAAACAGTCTTTCCTGAAAAGTTTTCAATGGAATGGTCATCTGCGATATATAAGAACTGGATTTTTCCTGAACAAGCGCTTCCTGTGGATCTGATCAAAAGGTAAAATCTAATGGATAGTAACATCTATAGTTCAATGAATTTTGGGACAAAGTTACAGGAAGTAAGAGCTAAGAGACAATGTCATAGGTAAAAATTAACAAGAATGTTGAAAGCATTGATGGTAATTAAGTTTCTACCCTTTGCTTTGTTCAGAGGGATGGCAGTTGAAGATCCAAGCTCACCACACGGCGTGCGGTTACTGGTTGAAGACTATCCATATGCTGCAGATGGTCTTGAGGTATGGTCTGCAATAAAAACATGGGTTAAAGACTATTGCTCCTTCTACTATAAAACTGACAAGGCAGTTCAAATGGACACTGAACTCAAGTCCTGGTGGAAGGAACTCCGCGAGGAAGGTCATGGCGACAAGAAAGATGAGCCATGGTGGCCTAAAATGCAGACGCGTGATGAGTTGATAGAATCATGCACCACTATCATATGGATTGCTTCAGCTCTTCATGCAGCAGTTAACTATGGCCAGTATCCTTATGGTGGATACTTCCCAAACCGACCAAGCATAAGCCGGCGTTTCATGCCAAAAGAAGGCACTCCGGAGTATAAAGAGCTCAAGACAAACCCTAAAAAGGTATTCTTGGAAACGTTTGCACCTCACCTGCAGACACTTCTTGGCATGGCCGTAATAGAAGTCTTATCAAGGCACCCGGCTGATGAGGTTTATCTCGGGAGGAGAGATACCGTGGCATGGACAACGGACGCAGACATACTGCAAGCTTCTGAGAATTTTAGAAAGAAGTTGGAAGAAATTGAGGAAAAAATCAGAAATAAGAACAACCATGAGAAACTGAAAAACCGGATTGGGCCGGCGAAGGTCCCGTACACTTTGATGTATCCTTCCAGTGAGGCTGGACTCACTGGCAAGGGAATTCCCAACAGTGTCTCAATCTAATGCTTCTTTAATTGCAGACGCATGTGTAGTCACATTAGCTAAAGTATGTGTGCTCCCAGTCTCACTTATGCCTCAAATTCAAATCCCTTTTTCCGCAGTATAAATAAATTTCAAGTATATTGCTTGTATCCAAAAAAGAGTCTCTATTCTATATTTCACTCATCGTATTCTTTGCTTGCTATATATGAATTTTTGTCCGAATAATTCCAGAAAATTGTTTAACGTTGGTGTAGTGAAAATTTTTAATATGAAAACACTCGTTTACTCTAACATGAAATAATTACTGACCTCGTAATGAATCAAATATTTAATAGCGCGATCGACTTAAACTTGTGTAACAGTTTTGTAGTGAGCAACCGAAGATCCTAAAAACATTTAATTGCTTTCCAGGGAATAGGGAGGTGAATTATGAGTTTCCCAAAAGGTGTCATATTGGACAATCTAAATGTTAAAATTTTGTCCATGCATGTTTACGCAAGTACATTAAGATGGCGGTGGTTGATTAGGTAAAGCGAAACATCTCTCACCAAATCACATATGGCCAATATTAATCAGAAGACGTAAACAAAGGATTTGGACAACTACTAAGAGACAAAAAAAGTGTCACTAGATAATCTAATGTTTGCTAAAATGTCATTCGAAAATCTAATATTGTTAAAGCTTGTATAAAATTTTACTGTAAACTAATCTAAATCACGTAAGAATTCGAACGCATGCAAACGTGTAGATTTGAAAAGATATCCACTCCGATCAACGTGATCATACACGTCTGCTAAAGAAATGGTTGACGTTGCTTGAATCATAAACGATGCAAAATGACTAGGTCTTAATGTCAACGCCTAGATATGGAAAACAATAAAGTGGATTAAGTTGATTACGGCTCAGAGCACCTTCACATGGAGACTATTTCTTATATACATTGAATATTAATGAACTGGCTGGCCTTTAAGCCTCCCTTGGTGTTACATTGAATAATAATGAACTGGCTGGCCTTTAGGCCTCCCTTGGTGTTGGGATGGGCAAAATAACAGATTTTTTTTATGGTAATGGTTACAGGTGTTGGAAAATTAGAGTCTTTGTTGTTGTTTTTTTTTTTTCTTTTTTTTTTTGTTAAATAATAAATTTTGTTAGGTTATATGTTAGGCTAGCTACCTATGGAGTTTAAATTCACGTCGTCATGCAAGTAAATACATAATTTAAAGCACACACATGATCAACCAAATGTTAAATGAACATGACATAAGGATTAGAAAAACTTAAAAATAGGTCGAGGCAAATGTTAGATAGTTTATCCTTACGACAAGTTTACACCAAGTGCTCATTATTAATCGACGCTTGTCTCCAGGATACACTAACCACTTCCTTGTAATAACAATAATCCAAATCACAAGGCTCCAGTGAACCACAAATGTGTTGAAAACTCTCTCATATGGACTCAATGAGACTCTCTAATATTTAGTGTCATCTTTGTTTGATTACGTAATGAAAAGTTCTTTAGTGACTATATGAGGCTTCCTGGATTATAAAAGTTGAGTGCCTTTTTGGAAAGCATGTGACTATTCATGAATAGTAAAATATTTCAACTATTCATTTGAATTTCATATTAGGATAGACAAATTTTTCTACCAGAAGACACCGCTTCTAGTTTTCATTCAATTAATAAATTTAATATTATAAAACAATATTAAAACTTTCAACAATCCAGCACATAAATGGAAATGGACTAAACACTATGCAAAGGACAATGCAGCACTAGAGAGATTTAGTAGGAAAAGTATCGCATCGGGATATGTAGATTTTGGCTTTGAACCTTTTGTAGTGAATTACTATCATATTACTCGGCTAATCAGTGAATATGATGTCTTGAACTGCTCTGCAGTTTGTGTAAACTCAGATAATTGTAATCACACAATACCCTTCCAAACATACCATGATTTCCTCTGTTGTGTTCATTTCGGCCATGACAATTCCTAATTTCCCGTGAATGCTCTAGAAAATTAAGCCCTTCAAAATGTAAACGCGTAGCTTCGAAAAGATATTCACTCCAGCGAATGTGGATACACACATGCACGTCTGCTAAAAAAATGGTCGAAATTGCTTGAATCGTAAACAAATGACTAGGTCTTAATGTCAACCACCAGAAATAGAAAATAAGTTGCTCACGTCTGGAAACACCTTCACATGCAGGGCAAGTAGCAAATACGTATTTTTATTTAAAATGGAGACTATTTATATTGAACAATATGAACTGGTTGACCTTTATGCCTACTGTGGTGTGGGGATGGGCAAAATAACTGATTCTTTAATGGTGATGGTTGGTTACAGCCTACAGGCAGATAAATACGCGGTTTCTGGACCTGTTTTGGATACTGTTATCCGTTCTTTAAGGGTTATAACTATTCAACAGGTATACTACATACATATCTTAACAGCTGTGGTTGATAACTGCTGCTGTCATAAAATTTTTAGGTCAACATACTATTAATATCACCGATATTATTCTAAACTAAATCATATATTTATAAAAAAATAAAAAATCCTCGGTAATATTAGTAATGTAACTTTCACATATAAATTATATATTATTTTGTGTTAGATCTCCCAATTGGAGACTGTCTTATACAATACGTTTACCCGCCCGCTATGATTCTCATCTCTCACAGTCGAGTTGTTGCACTACTTTTTTCTTCAGTAGAAAAGATCTACGTTCTTCCAATCTTCCTTCAATTCAAGTTGTTTGTTTCGAGCTTGTTGAACTCAATTGTTGCACCAGTGTTACAACTGCAGTTTCATAAAAGCATGCCAACTAGTTAACATGCTAAAAGCACTTAAACTCTATTTTAAAGAGCTAAATCTAAAAAAAAACAAAAAAAAAAAATCATCTCTAGTAGACTATAAAAGAGTCTCTACTATAGCAAAATGAACAGTTATTATTTAAATTTGTAGATCAACTGTTCATAAGCTAAATACTAAAAAAGTGATAAAACTCAAGGTTGACTCGTGAGCTGAGGAGAAAAGAAATAAGACGATTTTAAAAAAAATGAGTAGGTCGAGTTTTTTTCTTTTCAAAATGATTGATAATATAATATTCAAAATTTGTTAAAATAAAATATTGTTCGAGATGAAAAGTTAAAGAGAATGACTAAAATAGTTTTTCAACGATGTTCACCCGCTAAAATAGCAAAAATATAACAACTATTGTAGATACTCTGAAACTTGAAAACAGACGTTGGCAACCTCCGATCTGTCAAAAGCATGTCAAAAGGACCCTCTATATATTTAATATGAAGTTTTTTTTTTTAATTTATTATTATTAAGGGATGGCAAACAGTTCAAAGCTACTACAATAATTTAGAGGATGGTAAAGTTTCGAACTCGAAATGCATGGTTAGATCCCCAACACCCAATTCACTAGAGTGTTGGACCAGATGCAATATAAAAAAAATTTGTTTGCTCTAACATGAAATAATTATTGAGGTTCTTAACTTACTACGAGTCTTAGTATTTAGTAGAAAGCGCTAGAAAATTGTTTAACAATTTAGTAGCAAAGAACCAAGAATTTTCAAAATATTTGATTTCTTTCCGCCGAATAATAGAGGACTATGAGTTTCCCCAAAAGGTGTCTTTATATGATCTAATACTGCTAACATTTGTCTATATTGTAAAATCGACAGTGTGTGTGCAGTAGAATAAATAAAACAAGACACAAAATTTTACGAGGTTCCTCTACAGTCAGTGTGACTGGAGTACGTCATCAGGCAGCAATGATGCTTTCATTATAATTCGGAATAATAGGAGTACAAAGATAACTCTATGTATTCTCTCCTCTCATTCTCTCTTTCTTTCTCTGCTCTGTAATGAAAGCATACTGAGTGCTCTATTTATAGAGCAACTCCAAGCACACATCTTTGACAATATGATCTTCCTTCATCTCCCAAGTCAAGATTAATTTTTATGGGCATTGAAAATCTACCCAATGTCTTCAGTTTCTATGTGGGCATTCATTACCCACTATTATTTTCAACACTCCCCCTTGGATGCCCACATATCAACATTATTTGCCTCGTTAAAATCTTGATCTATTTTTGGATGCTCTCACTTGATGAATATCTCCCCCTGATTTCAAATTCTTTAGGATGATCATTGATCCTCCTGCTTTAGTCTCTTAGCAGTGATAGTTGCCGAACGAGGTGTTTTACTTGTTGTTAACTTTCCACAGGCTTGTCCTTGAACTGGGTTGGAGGGCATTCTGCTAGACTTCCTTCAAATGTCTGAATTTACCTATTTTATCTGGAGCTGAATTTGATTCAAGGATGGTGGACACTTGATCTTGAATCGGACTTGTGATTTCTTCAAATGCCGTCTAGGCTTGACCTTGAATGAAATTAGACCATGAGGAGTTTCATGTGACAAGTGATCTTAGGCTTTATCAGGGATGAACTGACATGTGTTTGTTGTGCTTGTCTCCACATGCTTCAATGTATCATTTTCACTTGCCTTATTTGTTCCCCTTGCAGAAGTGGTATGTTCCCTAGTTTTTCCCCATGCATGTGTGGCATCTTCTCTTGTAGTAGTTGCTCACTGATGCAGGAGTTAAATGCAAACCTTGCATTTAAAAGGGTCATCACTTCTTGGTGGCAGCGAAAGTTTGAGTGGATGTTCCGACATATTGCTTTCTCTGTCATTGTCTTAGCAGGTAAGAACAAGGGCAAAGGAAAGGACAGGGAGATTGCATGATATGAGATACTCTTGCTCTCGTCCCTGATGATATGAGATACTCTTGCTCTGGTGTGACTTGTTTGTAGAGGTATTCTTGGAGAGGAAGAAAACTAAGTATTTCGAGATACTTTGTGAAAAATGCATTCTTGGAGATGAGGAAGAGTTAGATATTTTTCAGTTCTACCTTGCTGTGGAGGACAGAGGTTGACATATATAGGGATTTCCCAATAGCAGGTAGTAGTGTTATGCCTTTACTCTTGTCAGCAACTGTGGTGTAATTAGAACAGTAAGATTCACGCGTTTTCAACTTTATCAGAGATCTTTGATAAAGTTGCACACGATATCCAAGAGCTGAGATTGCGTCTGAGAAATGTTAACAGACGTCATGCAGGGAAATCCAGCTTTTGAAATTCGAAAATCAGTGTCTTTTCGATTTTTGAATAAGTGGCCCTATTGCCTATCCTTTTATAGAGATATCAATTTTGTTCAGAAACACTCAGAAAATTGTTACTTGCAGAAAATTCTCTTTCTTGCACTTCTGAGATTTTATCAGACTTCCTTCATCATTTCTAAAAATGGCTTGCCCATCTAACATTTACTTAGATTTGAGTCTCATGAGTGATACAAACGAGCAGCGTCAAGATAACATATGGCTCCCGTCTTTCTCATCTTCTAATGGTCATCTTACGGTTGGAGACTTTGTGATGAAGAATAACATAACCGCTACGGTGGTAGCTAGGAATATTCTTACTCCAAAGGATAACAGAATCCTTTCAAACCGGTCTGATGAGGCGGCCGTTCAAGACTCATTGGCTCTCAGTGTTTAATGTGCGAGCTCTGTATCTAATATGGGCCAGCGCCTACTTGCTCGAACTCACCAAGTTGAATCATTAATGGCTGAGGTTGCAAGTCTTAAACAAGATATTAGAGGGCTCAAACACGAGAATAGAGTGTTACACATGCTTGCAAATAATTACTCTACGAACATGAAAAGAAAGCTTGACCAGCTACTGGAATCCAAAGGTCGGACTCAAAATGACAATCAGGGATTCAAATCTTTATTCCAAAGACATCCATTGTCTCAGCTGTCTGGAGTTCCACCAAGTATTGAGACTCCAAATAATCAATCTCTGGTGTCTCCCTCTTCTGGGATACACCCGAGTACTGAGGCTTCACATGAGCAACCTTTATAAAGGTTCTCTTCTGTTTGTTTGTTTTAACTCATGTGTATGTAATTTCTCGGAGATATTAATATATAAACTTTATTTCATTCAGTGTATTGTGCTAAATACAATAAAGCATATACTTCATTAAAATGTAGTATTTCTAAACCAAATATCAATTTATCTTTACCCTCGCGAAGATAAATGATCATTCTTAGTGTCTAAATCATTTGAGTATTCAACTCATAATCTTCAATCCATATGATTCTTTAATATCATAAACATCATGGATAAGATTCATGTTGACATATTGTTCGATTCTGCAGTTCGAGACAATATTTCTCTCAACACTTTATAATCTTTTTAGACTCTTCAGGAGTCCCAATTTAATATTATCAACTCTTGCAAGAGATTTTAGTATGTTGCAATAATATCATAATGAAAGTACTCACTAAGGCAATTTATACCATCCATTGGTATTGAGTACATATTTTATACTTTACCCTTCTAGGGTTTACTTCAAGCAATTTGAATCCTTCAGAGATTTTCTACACTTCATGACACATTTTCCTTTGGAATTTATACAGAACAATTTGCTTCCATGTTTATTTGAGGGATTTACTTATGGAGATATGATGTGGGCGACTCATAACCCTTCGTATATAATTCTCTATTTATATGAACTCGTTTCCAACCTTGTGTCATATCATGTGAGTGTATTTCACTGTATTACAAATGCCCATATGTGTATCACTTTCGTTGCATCATTAAATACATCTGGCATTTGATTTGCATATCGTTGCATCATTCAATTATTCTTACTTCGTTTGTATATTGATTGCTTCATGAATCAAAATAAGACAAATTCTCTTCGTTCTTCTGGAACGGCTTTTTTTTTTTTTCCTATCATTCTTCTATAATGATATTTTCTCAACATTCTTCTAGAACGATGTTATTTTCTCCCCCCTAACAACGGGAAAACTGTCTTATCAAAATCATAGTCTACAAGCCGCGCGGTAAACGTATCCCCAGTTAGGGTTCTAAATATTGAATGATAGATGATGAATCAAATCCAACATAAATTTTTAATTTGTGTTGATGCCTCATTTTAATATATTATGGCAGTGTAATAGGCACATAGATAACACAACCAAAAACTCGTAAATGTGTAATGTTTGGTTAGTACCCAAACACGAGTTACACTGAGAAGTATTGATGGTTATCAACAAGTCTCAAAAAAATCAATAATGCATCATGTAAAATGACATATCCCCATGTAGAAAATTGGCAATTTCATTTTCATCAGCAGAGCATGGGTAAACAATTTCATCCGCTTAATAAATACTTCTGCTAAACCATTTTGAGTATGGACATGAGGAACTTCTGGTCCTTATTTAATAGTCTGTAGACTGAGACTCTTATGGCTTTTATTGCAATTAAGTTGTAGCACTTTGGCTCTTCAAACTTAAGGTACTCATCAAGAAACTTCATGTCCTGATCTTGTAGATCTAGGGACTTCATGCCCGATCTTTTTGCATGATGGAACTTCAGGTCCAATCATTTTTATATGATAAGGATCAAGAAACTACAGGTTCTAATCTGATCAAGGAATTTCAGGTCATGTATATACTCATCGTAACAAAAGATAAGTACATTAAATAAATTAAAGCAATAGGCGGTAATTTCAGCCATAATGAATAAATTGCATTTAAGTAAATAAAGCTTGTGACAAAGGCTTTAATTCAGCACCATTCACATAAATCAAAACTTAAAGCAGTAGGCGGTAAAATCGTCCATGATAAACAAATTGCTTTAAAGTAAATATAACTTGTGAAAGGGTTTTAAACCAATATCAATTCACATAAATAACAAGAAGTATCATACCTCCTTTTATTTATTAGTTTTATTTCTTTTGTCAACACTTATTCAAACCTTATTATTGTTACTTTTCTTATTTCTGCAACATGGTGTCATGCACCAACAGAAACCTTTATATTATTTTAACCAAATGGTGTCGTGCACCATTCAAATCCCTTTATATATATATATATATATATATATATATATATATATATTTTTTTTTTTTTTTCTTCTTCACATGTGCCTTACTATTTCATCAATCCCCTTTTTCTATTATTTTTCTTCCTTCTATGTCTCTGCCAGTCTCAAAACGCAAGGCCAGCTGTGTAGTTGTGGAGGTTGCCCAAATTCAATTCAATCCAAAAGGCTACTAGAAACTGGCGTTGTTCTTGCATGACCCAGGGAACATGGCATCGTTAAGCAAGAACCTCCCTACAGAGACATAGATGACAGTGGGGTTGACGGAGGCACAAGAGAGGGAGGCCTGTGTGGATTCATTCTTGCCATCACCATCTCAAACAACCAAGTATTCATGGGAGTTCTCAAGATCCGTCAAAAACAACGTGACCTGGGTTTCCAAGTCTGATGAGATTCTTCTGGATCTCTGAAAACCAGTTGTCAGGTACGAGTTTTCTCATCTTATGACGAATTCAGGTCGTAATTTCAATTCTCACCGGAATTCGGTGGAGCGCTTCTGGCGCAGTGGGAGAGACGAAAAATGGACATACCCTTTATTCTGTGAGATTTTAGATGACGGAGGTGAGAGGTAGATAGTGTTTCACCGGATTTATGGCGTTATGCTTTCCACTGACATGAGAGCTTTTTGTGCTGATAACGTGTTGTAAAATCGACGGTGTGTGTGCAGTGGAATAAATAAAATAAGACACAAAATTATACGAGGTTCCTTTACAGTGAGTGTGACTGGAGTACATCCCCGGGTAGCAGTGGTGCTTTCATTATAATTTGGAATAATAGGAGTACGAAGATAAATTTATGTATTCTCTCCTCTCCTTCTCTCTTTCTTTCTCTGCTCTGTATAGAGCAACTCCAAGCACACATCTTTGACAATATGATCTTCCTTCATCTTCCAAGCCAAGATTAATTTTTATGGGCATTAAAAATCTACCCAATGTCTTTAGTTTCTATGTGGGCATTCATTACCCACTATTATTTTCAACAGTCTAATATTTGTTGGTTTCGGCCTAAAATACGTTAAGATGACGACGGTTGATTAGGTACTTGAAAGTGAAACATCCATCGCCAAATCACACATGGCCAATATAAAACACAAAAGACATAAAACAGAGAATTTGTACAATTACTAAGAGAGAAAAAAAGTGCCATAAGAAAATCTAATGTTGCTAAAGTTACATAATTTTATTGTGAACTAATCTCAAGGGGATTTGAGTGTGGTGAATAGGGACGAAGTGTATTCATTCTAGTAAATGTGGATCCGCTTACGTCTCTCTAAACAATTGATGAAGTTTTTCGAATTATAAACAATGCAAAATGACAATAAAAGTGGTTCGAAAGAAAAAAATCTCGATCATATTAAAGAATGTTAATATTGCTAAAATACGTCTCTATTTTTTGGGTTTGGTTTAGAGATTTTGGAGTTGTTGCACCCAAAAACAAAAACAAAGAGAGCAGTAGTAGTTCTTTGAAACGTAAACAATCCAAAATCATGACTTCATCAAAATTCAAATATATGGATAACTTTTTAAACTAATATAAATCATGGGGGATCCAAGTGTCTGTGCACATAGAGAGGAAACGCATCAACTCTAGCCAAAGTTGGTACGCCAAACAAAAGAGAGGGTTAGAAGTTCATTGAATCATGAACAATGCAAAATCATGACTTGGTCTTAAATCAAATTCTAGACATTGAAGGCGAAGTAGCTGGATAAGTTGGTTACGTATTGAACACCATCAAGTTCACATGCAGCCATGGCATGTAGCACCAAAGTCTTTATAAAAGTAAAAAATAACGGCAGGATTAAATTGAACACTATTGAACTCATTCACCTTTAAATACCACACACGTTTCTCCCATCACAATTCAAAGATCTTCAAACCTTTCTCCTTCTGTTAACATTTTCCGTTTTCAATTAAGATAAAGATGCTGCATTCCAAGTATCCCACGTCGTCCCAGGATACCACCGTTGATACGCAACCCAAAAATGAGGGCAAGAAGATCAAGGGGAGAGTGGTGTTGATGAAGAAGGTTGTTCTCGATGTGAACGACCTTAAAGCTTCGATTCTTGATCGTGTTGACGAGCTGTTAGGCAAAGCGGTTTCTCTAAGGCTCATTAGTTCGGTTAATGGTGACCCTGGTGAGAACTGAATATATAGTATTTTGTCTTTGAAGTTCATGGTTCCAAGTTAATCACTAGTACAGTAATATTGTTGAATGAGATCTGTTAGACAATGCTGCTTTGTTACTAAAGAGCTAATCTCGCATAATCTTCTTATTGAAAGAAATAAACCGCAAAGAGAAAACGGAACAACTTAACGTAGACTCCAAAAAAATCACTATTTGGAGGACTTATAATCTGACATTTTTTTGGATTTTTGAATTTGTTATGTTCTTTTTGTAGAAAATGAGTTGAAAGGAAAAGTTGGAAAGCCAGCATACTTGGAGAACTGGGTGACCACAATCACCCCCTTGACAGCAGGGGAGGCTGCATTTGATGTTACTTTTGATTGGGAAAAGGAAATTGGCGTCCCGGGAGCTTTCGTAGTTAGAAATGAGCATCACAGTGAGTTCTACTTGAAGACTCTAACACTCGAAGATGTTCCTGGCGAAGGTCGAGTCCACTTTGTTTGCAACTCATGGGTGTATCCTGCTGACAAGTACAAAAAAGACCGTGTTTTTTTCTCTAACAAGGTACTAAAATGGTAATTTCAATGCGCAAAAGTCCCCCACCGAATCAATAGATTGATGCGTATATTTGGACAAAAGGACTGTTTTCTTCGCTAACATGGTTGTTACAGTCGCGCGTAAGTCCCCCGGTAATTAACAGATTGTTTATGTGTTTGTGCAGACTTATCTTTCAAGTGATACACCAAAGCCACTACAGAAATTTAGAGAAGAAGAGCTAGTAAACCTGCGAGGAGACGATGAAGAAAGAGGAGAGCTTCAGGAATGGGACAGGGTCTATGACTATGCATACTACAACGATTTGGGGAATCCAGATAAGGGTCCCGAATATGCACGTCCAGTTCTTGGAGGGTCTATTGAGTACCCATATCCTCGCCGCGGAAGAACAGGAAGACCAGCAACAAAAACAGGTCGGTAAATAAAATTCATTTCCCGTGCCATCACTACTCAAACTCGGTATTATTCAAAAAGAAAAGTCTCTAAGACGTTTATACTTTTTGTCTTGATAGATCCTAACACCGAGAGCAGGCTGAAGCTTATCCAGATCTTAAATGTATATGTTCCAAGAGACGAACGATTTGGACCTGTAAAGATGTCAGACTTGCTTGCTTATGTCCTGAAATCTATCCCTCAGGTCCTTAAACCTGAGATAAGAGATCTACTCGTTGGTAACAAAAACGAGTTCGAAAGCATGGAAGAAGTACTTAAACTCTATGAAGGAGGATTAGAATTGCCTGATGGGATACTAAAACACATTAGTGATAGCACACCCGAGGAGATGTTCAAGGAGCTTTTTCGAACTGATGGCGAAAGGTTCCTAAAATTTCCAGTGCCTCAAGTGATAAAAGGTAATATAGTATAACGTTATATGTGCCTTCAATTTCATATACTGCTTTTCTTTTTAACTCATTCTGGTATTTTAATTGATTTTTGCTAGAGGATAAGTCGGCATGGAGAACTGACGAAGAATTTGCAAGAGAACTACTGGCTGGAGTAAATCCTGTCACTATAAGTCGTCTCCAAGTAATCTTAGCTTTCGAGATCTATTATATTTGAATGATATTTTCTCAATTGATCAACCCTAATCGCTGTAATTTCTGCATAAACTACAGGAATTTCCACCGTCTAGCGAGCTAGACCGAGAAGCATATGGGGATCAAACAAGTCAAATAACCAAAGAACACATAGAACATAACTTAAATGGACTCACCATAGATGAGGCAATCATGAGCAACAAGCTATTCATATTAGACCACCACGATGCATGGATGCCGTACCTGAGGCGGATAAACACAACTTCCACAAAAGCTTATGCAAGCAGAACACTCCTTTTCTTGAACAATGATGGTACTTTAAAGCCAATAGCTATTGAACTCAGCTTGCCACATCCGGATGGAGATCAATTTGGTTGCATTAGCAAAGTCTATACTCCGTCTAGCCAAGGCGTCGAGAGTTCCATTTGGCAACTTGCTAAAGGTTATGCACTTGTAAATGACTCCGGCTGTCATCAGCTTTTCAGCCACTGGTATATCCCTGTCAAAGAAATATCAGCAAAACAAATGGTAGCATTTGCCATAGCAACATAAATTCATAAAATTTTATATTTCTGTTCTTGTTTGTTGCAGGTTGAGAGCTCATGCAGTGACTGAGCCATTTGTGATAGCGGCAAATAGGCAATTGAGCGTGCTTCACCCGATTCACAAACTTCTGCATCCGCATTTTCGTGGGACGATGAATGCAAACGCATCCGCACGACAGGTTCTCACAAACGCAGGTGGAGTAATAGAAGAAATAATATTTGCTTCCAAGTTTTCGATGGAATGGTCATCAGCAATGTACAAGGACTGGACTTTTCCTGATCAAGCGCTCCCTGCGGATCTGATCAAAAGGTAATATCTTGCGTTAGTATCATTTTTCAAGTACATTTTTCATCTACAATCGATAGTAAATTGAAAGCATCTTCCCTTTTTCTATGTTCAGAGGAGTGGCGGTTGAAGATTCAAGCGTGTCACACGGTGCGCGTTTACTGATAGAGGACTATCCATATGCTGCAGACGGACTTGAATTATGGTCTGCAATTAAAACATGGGTTAAAGACTATTGCTCCTTCTACTACAAAAATGATCAAATGGTTCAAAATGATTCGGAACTCCAATCCTGGTGGAAGGAACTCCGCGAGGTAGGCCACGGCGACAAGAAAGATGAACCCTGGTGGCCTAAAATGCAGACTCGTGATGAGCTGATAGAATCATGCACAACTATCATATATATTGCTTCGGCCCATCATGCAGCAATCAACTACGGTCAGTTCTCCATTGGTGGATTCGTCCCAAACCGCCCAACCCTAAGCCGGAGGTTCATGCCTGATGAAGGCACTCCAGAGTATGAGGAGCTCAGGACAAACCCTGACAAGGCATTCTTGAAAACGTTTGCACCTCAGCTGCCGACACTTCTTGGAATGGCCACGGTAGAAATCTTGTCAAGGCACCCCACTGATGAGCTCTATCTCGGACAGCGTGACACCGCGGAGTGGACAACGGATGCAGACATATTGCAGGCTTCTGAGGATTTTAAAAAGAATTTGGAAGCGATTGAGGCCAAAATTGAAAAGATGAACAAGGATGAGAGATTGAAAAACCGGTTCGGACCGGCCAAGATCCCTTACACTTTGCTGTATCCTTCTAGTGAGCCTGGACTTACTAACAAGGGAGTTCCCACCAGTATCAACATCTAAATCATTTCTGTTTCTTTGTCTGCATTGTATTTCACTCGTGTTATATGTAATTCTTTTTGTTTGTAAGAATAAATTTGGAAATTGATCATGTAGTTTTTTGAACATTTTACCAATGAATAAATTTGTATTCATTTTTAGATTGCATATGCTCAAAGCTCATTTCTCTGTTGAAAGTTTACGCTCAGATTTGGCAAGGACCGGGATATTATGAACAAGACATAACTTTGTCTCAAATGAAATTCGAAGATTGATTCTTTACTCTTAAACGTCTCTAAATCAAATGAATTTACCTAGAATGGACGGTTCCAATTATAAAATGAAGCAATGTTGGAGGGGAATGAGGAAAGAAACAAAAACAATTGTGGTGGGAATTAGGAGTAGTACTTGAAGTTAGTTGGTTTCGGCAGAATCTACACATCATGGTGCAGAGAAAAAAGTTGAAGTTTGTTGGTTGCGGAAAATATACACACCTTCAAAGGAGACTGATGGTTTTGTTAGAGTATAATGTTGTACGGATGAGATCTTGCCATTTGTAATTAGATTATGTGGTTATGTTAGATTAGTTAGTTTGCTAGGAAGTCTGTTAGAGTGACTAGTTCACTATAAATACATACTCTTGTAATTACTTCAACATTAAGTAAACAATTCATAAATCTCCTTTACCTTCTTACTTCTCTCTCTATTCTCTGCTACTCTCTCTCATAACTATGGTTTCTATTTCTTCATATTAACATGGTATCAGAGCCAAAGAAGCTTAACCGTAAAATTTCTTCGATCTTTTGTTCTTTGTTTCCGCTATCTACGATCTCTCTAGGATTTTTACTTTATGATTTCCTCAAATTGGCATTTATTTGAGGGCTGTAAGTTTCTTCCCGTACCTCCCTGTGTCCAAGTTCCGACTACTGTTGCTACTGTTCACGTGTTCCTGCTCCGGCAAATCTCTTTCTTCTCGATGCCCATAATTTTTAGGAATCTTGTTTCAGTTTCTGACTGACCAGAAGGTATTGGTTGTGTCTTCTCTGTTTTTCTAGGCATCTCCGATTGCCCGTTTCTGCATTCTACATTCAACAAAGATTGGCACACTAGGTGTTTGGTCTTTTTCCTCGGTTAAATTTTCTGCAATTTCTCAACATGGTCGCTGCAAATCAGTTACAAATCTTGCAATCACCAATTATTAGCTTGATTTCTTCGGTCTCTACATTCATTTTTGTCAAGTTAGATGAGACCAACTACCTTCAATGGCACTTTCTGTTGCAGTTGATGCTTGAGGGCCATGGCATTATGGGATTCGTTGACGAATCAAATTTGTGTCCTCCTCGGTCTGCAGCAACCTCTGCACATTCTGTACTCACAAATGGGCCATCTGCTAGCCATGAATCACATGAGTTTAAAGCATGGAAATCGCATGATTATGCTTTGATGTTGCTACTTACTACAATTCTTTCTTCATCCGCTATTTCCTGTGTAATTGGTAGCAAGAGTTCTTGAGAGATGTGGGTTCGTCTTCAAAACCACTTTTTCTTACCAAGTACAGAAAGTAGTGTAATCAAGTTACACAGTGATGTCACATTTGATGATGAAGACTTTGTGATCATTTCATTGAATGGACTACCTGCAAAATTCACAAGTGGACTTTGTGATCATTTCATTGAATAGACTGTCATGCTCAATACAAGTTTAGTTCATGTCAGTCAAGCTATGGCAAAATTGTTGATGGTTATAATAGTGTGTACAAAACATTTTGATTCAAGAATCGTGGTAAAAAGAGTTTCCATTATGATAATGGTGCAACCTACAAGTCTTTTCCTCATTTTTCACCTGGAATTCTTGGCTCCCCTCCATCTCCATATCATAATTCTCTACCACCTAAAATTACTACATGTCAAATTTGTTCACAAAAGGACCATCTTGTTGCCCATTGTTCTGCTCAAATTACCAACTCATCTATTACTCGAGAGACGAACTTGCAAGATCAGCTTCGAGTTTTTTATTCAATGGATTCCGTCAAGCAGGACTATGTTATGGTCAATTCCACAATGAAAACTGAGGAGCATGCAACTAGTTTTGGTGCAGAAAGTTTATAAACTAGTGAATCAGCTAAATTACCAACATCTTGTGATTCAACTCCATTACTGGAAGTGTGAAGACTATCTATACTACACCCTTCTACTAGGCTCCATTTGGTACATCAATTTGCACAGGTTCTTGCAGACATGTCGCAGGAAAAGTATAATGTAGGATTCTTTCTCGAATTTTTTGTTCAACTTGTTTTTTGGCCATATGGGAGAAATATATTCAAACTGCTGCATATGAATTCAGATGATATTATGTGTCTTGCTTATGCAATGGTGGCGATATATTTGATATTCAATTGGGCTACCATATGGGCATTTGTGATAAGGGAGGTGGCACCAACAACCTCACTCTCCAATTGCAGGGAATACTACACTAATGTTCTTTGACAACCTGATGAAATACTACATTTGTAATGATACTGCTTCAACCTCATGATTGGGCGCCCCAGTCTTGAGTTTGAGAGGGGATGTTAGAGTATAATGTTGTATGGAAGAGATCTTGCCATTTGTAATTAGATTAGGTGGTTTGTTAGATTAGTTTGTTTGTTAGGAAGTCTGTTAGAGTGACTAGTTCACCATAAATACATACTCTTGTAATTACCTCAACATTAAGTAAACAATTCAGAAAGCTTTTTTACCTTCTTACTTCTCTCTCTATTCTCTGTTACTCTCTCTCATAACTATGGTTTCTATTTCTTCATATTAACAGGTTTGAGGGTTGCTAAATCAACGGTGCCAAGTTGCTTTCTTCCTTCACTTTTCTGTTCATCGAGTGAAGAAAGATCATAAGGAAGGAATCGAGTGAAGAAAGATCATAAGGAAAGAGAAGACACACGAATCGTTCCTGTTCACTACTCGGACAACTATTTTAACTTGTGTGGCCAGGTGAGGCTATACCAATAAAGATCTATTTCGAGGCCATCCCTGTTTGTGTGTCATCAACCCCCGAGTTACTCTCGACAGATGGAATTACCATGGTGTCCATACCGTCCATTGAGCTGGCTGTTAACGTTTGAATTAAACGGTGAGGGTAATTGCTCAGTTAGCAAAAGACCAATGCTAAGAATCAAGGTCCAATTGTGACATGCATTTTTGTTTCTTGGAGAGGAAACTTTTAGATGCCTTTTTATTCATGCAATTTCGTGTCGTGTTAATAAATCATCTACAACTTTGTGAAATCTATGAGTCTGAGTGAGTCAAGGTTGTAGTGGCTATGTTGGAGGTACTTGACCTTTAGATGAGAGGAATCAATCCAAAAATCCAAAGTTATAAGGAGTTAGGCCATCTCTAACCGAACGGTCCAAAGGGTCAGAGGGCCGAAAATAGCCTGAAAATCGTCTCTAACCGAGGGCTAGGCCAAATGGCTCGTGGGCCTCACTGAACAAAAAAGGGCCAAAGGGCTAATTGGCTGACCTAACTCAGCTAGCCCCGGGCTGGGCCAGAATTTTCATTATTCCTGTCGGTTATATCCGATAACATTGTACTTATTCCTGTCGGTTATATCCGGCAGAAATGATAGGCCAAATTTTTAAAATAACGGCTAGCTGACATTAGCCAGCCGTTATTTTTAATTTTTTTATACAGTTTTCTTTTTTTTTTTTACAAAATTTGTTTTAAAAATTGTAAAAATTCTTTTTTTCCCCTATAACTTCTAAACCATTAAACATTACATTAACATTAAGTAACATGAAACAACATTAAACAATATTAAATAACATTAAATAACATTAAATAACATTAAACAACATTAAAAAAAAACATTTAACAACATGAAATTTAAACAACATTTTTAAAAACATTTAACAACATAAAACTTAAACGCCTACTTCATGCTACTTTTGGCCCAAAGATATGCAACAAGATCCTGTTGTAGGTACTTGTTTGTGGCACGGGAACGTATCATTCTATAGCATTATGTACTCATTTATAAAGATACTACCGGTTCTTAGATTGAAAGGCAAATTAGGCCCATCATATACTTTTGCACGAGCCATTCTTGACCTATTTGGATTGTCTTGGTCGTCATCGGACTCTCCATTAATATACTCATCTCGTTCATCCTCCACTATCATATTGTGTAATATGATGCAAGGCATTATGATGGAGTCCAAATTTTCTTGACTCCACCCTCTTGCTGGTTCGTTGATAATCTTCCACCGTGCTTGTAGAATATCGAAAGCTCTCTCAACATCTTTCCGGTATGCCTCTTGGTGTAAGGTAAACAATTTTTCGGCGTCATTCCTAGGGTTTGGAATTGCTTGGACAAGTGTCGCCCACTTTAGGTAGATGTCATCTGCCAAGTAATACCCCATATTGTATTGTCGGCCATTGATGTAATAGTCAAGTTGAGGTGCTTTACCTTCTGTCAGGCTATTGAAGAGGGTTGAATGCCCAAGAACTGTAATGTCATTTTGGGATCCAAGGACTCCAAAGAAAGCATGTCAGATCCATGTGTCATACGAGGCAACTGCCTTTAACATAACAGTTGGCTTTCTCGACCTTTTGTAGAAGCCTCATTGCCATCCGGTGGGATAGTTCTTCCAATCCCAATACATGCAGTCTAATGACCCTATCATGCTCGGAAACCCACGACCTTCAGCTTTGCAAAGGAGCCGATCCAGATCTTCTTGATTTGGCTCGTGGAGGTACTCGTCTTTGTAAACTTGAACAATTGTGTCACAAAATTGTTCAAGAGTATCAAAGCATGTAGACTTAAACATACCATGGATTTCATCCATCAAATCAGCTGGGGAGCCATAGGCCATCATTCGGAGTGCAACAGTAACCTTCTGATGAGGTGAGAAACCAAGGCGACCTGCTCTGTCCCGCTTCTGTCGAAAATATGGATTGACCTGCTGGACATCACAAAGTAAACGCTCGAAGACATGACGCCTCATCCGAAAGTGACGTCTGAAATCCTCTTTTGTGTACACCGAGTTGGGGTTGAAGTAGTTGTTCATCGGATTGACATGCGTCATCGCTTAGTTTCGTGGTTTGTAAGAACGACCAGCAATAGAGCCACCCTATTGAGGTTGTTCCTCAGTTGGCTGACACACCATGGTCGCAGCCATGGCTGCTGCTCTATTTTGTTTGGTGCGCCTTACTTCAGCTTCTTCATCAGACTCCTCATCTTTTCGTCTCATTTGCACCCATTTTTCTTCCAATTTGGAATTGGATGAGGACTCCCAATTGGAATCCGAAGAGGATCCAAAGTTGAAATTCATTGCAAACTTGAATTGAAAGAGATTGAATTCAAATAGATTGAATTCAAATTTGTGTGAATTATAGCTCAATATCCACCCTATTTATAGAAAAAAAAAATCAAATCCAACGACTAGCTAACGTCACTTAGCCGTTGGATTTGAATTTAAGTTGTAGTTTTTAAATAATAAATTATGTTTGGTCCTTGGTTGGAGACCTTTTTTTTGTGACAGAGCTAAAACGAGCCATATGGCCCTCGGTTGGAGATGAAGGCAAATATGATCATGTACTGTTCATTAAAATATTAATTTTTTTGAAGACCAGAGAGTTAAAACGAACCATCTAACCAGCCTTCGGTTGGAGATGGCCTTAAAGTACTCCAACCAAATCCAATGACTGTTCTAATTAATTTCCTTAACTTAAACTAATACGCAGACGATTGTCCCCAGGTTCTACTCATGCAAAAACGTTGAGTTGTTAGTTGAGTCCATTTGCATATTTTGGTTGAAACACTACGCACCCGACTGAACTGCAATTCAGATGATCGCCGACCATGGTTGGTAAAATACGGTGCAATGGAGCTCGAGATTCGATTGAAAAGAGCTTGTAATTCCCGTGATTAAGAGTATTTTATTTCTACCAAATAGTTGTTAGTCCAGTAATACTTCTTTTCCAATATTAGGGGAGGTATAAAGATTGAATCGCCTCTCCCCATTCATAAACAAGAAGAAAAAACGATAGATTCAACTGCAAAAGGGAGCGTTCATTCCATTCGTTAAGTTCGAATCACCTCTCCTCATTCGTAAATAGAAAGAGTCACTAGATTCAAAGAAACCGCATTCATAAATACTTTACACAATCCATAATATTACCATCCCGTAAATACAAAATACGGGTGAAACCTACAACAACGTACTAAATAACTCTTCGCATACAGGGCATCCACTATGCCATCGGTACCTGCACCGTTTTAATAACAAAAACAGCAAAAATGTAAGTAAAGGAAAATAAAGGGAGTGTAAGTATACAACGATAACTCGGGGAGCATAGATGATTGAACTACCGCATACATCAACGAAAGCTGAGGTTCGTGCCATCAGTGTTTGAACCAAAGAACTACTCATGTGGCAATTTCTCCTTACTAGCACCCCTATTCGCACACAAGTCAAGTTGCAGCTATAAGTACAATTACAAAGGAAAGGATCAAACTAACAACAGATTAAAGTTATAATGACGAAGAACTAATGGTTAAAAATTCGATATCCAACCATAAAATTTTCGTAGATAAGATACATGACGATTTAAGCACATGAGTTCCGGTTTGTGAGATGAATCGTCGGGTGACAAAGCAACAGATAGAAGTTTTAGACTATGAACAAAAATCAACATAAAACGACATAGAAAAGAAATTCATGAAATTAAATGTGATGAGATGAAACCGACGCTGGTGGGGAGCTCCCTTCAGTCCAATGGGTGGGCAAAGCGAACGGAAGGAGTTGCTCCCACGCCATGCACCAGGCCAAACCCTTAACATTCGTGCAGCGGGCTAGGGTTGGAAAAATAATATGTTAAGGGGGTAGCCAAATGCATGAGATGGCAGCTCTTGCCACTCCTCAGCCCTCTGAATTGGACTAAAAGGAGCTCCGTCCTCCATCAGTATCTAGCTCTACCTTCCGTGAAGGGCTGCTTCAATCCTTCCCCTTCTTGCTTCCTTATATAGTAGAGCACATGTTTAAGTAGAGGATCATTAAGTAGGGCAAATTTAAATTATGATACATTAGTTATAACATAGTGAGGACACGTAGTAGAGCAAGGACACACGTTGTACGCATCTAAGTCAGATTAATGCTAAGAAAGTGAGGTCCCATCGTAAATTAGTTAGTACGTAATATGGAAGAGTATTCTAATTATTTATAAGTATATATACGGTTTTTTCGACGTAAGATGCATATTCTTAACATGTCTCCTTATGTGGTAAATTTTCATACTTTCAACCTACCTCTTAAGTCTTAACTTGAGGAGTTTTTTAACTCTCAACAAGTCCCGTCACGTAGAGTGAATTTTTAAGCTTAACATGTATGAGTATGGACTACATACTTACAAATACTTATAAATCATAAAAAAATAAAATTAATAGGTATAAGATCATTGTAACATCGATGCGTGTATATAAGACCAGATTCATAGAAAACGGGTTAATAGGACACCGTACAGATGACCAGCTTTATGGAAAACATGATTAGTGTAGATTATTAACTCGTTACTAATTGTGGGTAAAGATTACCGTATATATAGGATTTAATAACCCTCTGATGTGGAAATAATCCTAATATAATTAAAATATAATAATAATAATAATAAAGCTAATCCTTGTCATTTAAGGATTCTAGTCCAACAATTAATAGTTATATGTAGGAATCATATATTCATAGATTGGTTTTAAACCCGGAATAAGATTTTTTTCTCCTCAAATCCTTTTTCCTCCTCTCTTCTCCTTTCTCATTTTCGTCCTTCTACTTCTATATAGAAGCCAAAATACCATTCAAATAAGAGCTGAAAGGAATGCGAAATTTAAAGAGGAAAGAATCATTCTCCTTTACATCATCGTAGGTTAGATTTCTCGCGAACTTCCCATTTTCGTGAACGTACGAGCAATCTTTATTTATGAGTGACCATTCCATCGGTCATGTCAATGAAAAATAAATAAAAATAGAGCTATCAAATACTTTCTTTCTCTCTTGGTACACGAAGAACAGTAAAGCTTTCTTTAGTTGCATGAAATCTTTGGAGGAGATCGTAACCGTACTGCAAAGATTTGACGCATGCCTAGAGCCAAGACGCAGAGAACTTATTCGGCTGAAAGCAAAAGACAACCAATGAACCAAACAGTTAATGCCAGGAACAGTTCTACATCAGTACTCGTCTGCATGCATATCATCATCCCAACCGTTGGATTTGAACAACTTTATACTAATCGTATTGGACGGTCAAGATATGCACTCTGATTACCTAGGTATCATCAATATACGCAGAGGTAAAAAAATATGCCAGTAACTTGCCTCTTTGGTTACTGCTAGGAATAACAGTGGGTGAGGGACTTTGACACGCACACGTATTCCAACTTTTCACACACTTTTCTTTACGTAGTAATTAAATTGAATAAATCAAAATTCACTTGCTAAAATTAAATAATGATGCATAGGTTAAAAATGGTGTGGAAAAATCATTTTTCTAATATTATAGTATGGAATCACTTATAGATCATGAGATCATGGCTAAGCTCTATGTGAGTTACGAGGAGCCTTAGGTTGTGTGATAATTGCAAATGCACAATATCGTTTCAAATGATATAATAATAAGTATAATGTCGTTTCAATAAGGATTAGATTAACATAAATTTAATGAAACAATATTGTGAACGAAAGTTTAATGAGATGATCAAAAAATAGACAAAGCCGCGCCTAGATGGAAAGATTCAATGAAAAATTCAAATAAACCAAAATGCTCACTGTGCGGGCAAGGTTTAGAGTTTAGAGTTTATGGTACATATGTATGCATATTTTTCGTGCTAATAATATACCCTAGAGTTTAGAGTTTATGGTACAGATGTATGCATATTTTTCGTGCTAATAATAAACCCTAAACCCATCATACCCGCAACAAAATCATTACAAAAGGAATGGCCTGGGAATTTTAAATTAGATTTTCGATTTATTTTTTTTATTATTATTTTTTTTTTTAATGATGACAACTAGTGGCAAATCTTGATTATCTACTTATTCTAAAAGCAGGAAGATTCATAGAGGCATTTCAGCCTCCACTGGCCACAAGTCTGGCTTCCACACTAATAGTGGGTTTCAAACCCAAGACCTCTAGTTTTTAATTTGAATAAAACCTCGCAATCCGCTCTTTACCACTAGATCACCAGCTCGTGATTAGATTTTCAATTTATTACTGTAATGATTTTATACATGCTTAGAGAAAACAAAAAAATAATTATTAAGACCTGAGGCAACTCAATCAAAAGCAAGAAATCGAATACGATCCTGCTGCATGCGCCTCAGTTTTTCCAAAGGATGTAATATTCACACACTTCATTTTACTTCTCACACATTTTTTTTTAATTTTTGGCCGTCGGATCAGATGAATTGAAAAAGATCAATGGACATAAATTATCAAGGGATGTGTGAAAAGTAAAATAAGGTGTGTGGATAGCACATCCTTTTTTCCAATCCTCGAGAGCAACATCATCCATATTCCATAGTGTCATTTTCACTTCATCACTTCGTGTTCGTGACAGTGAATTATAGAATATTGCATACGTTTGTGACTTATTTTCAAAACAAATATAAGTGACTGAATTCTTTGTTCCGTTCGTCACTTGCACTCATCCATTTTCTAATAGTTCTAATTCAAACTGTCCCAGATCTTAATTCAATAGTGGATGGGTCTTTGCTGTTTGATGATTTCGAAGAGGTTGTTATGGAAAATATATATAGCATCTCCACTCTTAAAATTTAAATTGCCAACAGGGTGGTGGGTGTGTTGCAGAAAGCTGTAGTCATTATTCCAAGTAAATATGCGGCACGTACATGGCAATCCAATGCCTAACAGTTCTTCGTGGATCATGGATGGATTCATGGTGGAAAAATTAGTTTGCTTCTAGTCTAGCATTAGTAAAATTACAGTGTTTCACAATCAAATCATAAGCCAAATTTGGTATACTTCAAATATCTTTTAGAAAAAACCAAAAATAGAGAGAGAGAGAGAGAGAGAGAGAGAGAGTTGTTCCCTTGTCACTAATTTACTATGCTATAAGTTAGACAAGTGAATCACTTTTTAAATACATGACTAATGTTTATTTAATGTGTGATGCCGTTAACATGTCTATTAAGCGTTTTTTTAGACAGGTGAATCACTTTCTAAGTTCGTTTATTCAAAGAATATTGCCATCAACTTAGCGCATAATAAACGAATAATGTCATCAACTTGGCGCATTAGTCGTAAGAAAGCTTCTTGGGTGGTTATTAATAAGAGGGGGAGGGGCTTGTTGCCGGGACAGATATTATGCGAAAAATACCCATGCAAAATTGACATTGTATGAATTAACAATGGACGTGACCAATCCAACGTGTATCAGTGTCACACTGGCCAATGCATCCAAAGGTCCCAGCAGCAAGGAAGACTTAGGTATCGTTTGGTACGTGGGATGGGACGGAACAGAGTGGGACAAGACGTTCCATCCCACGTTTGGTCCTCGTTCCACGGGACGAGTTTTGGGTGAATTTTTGTTCCACCTCACCCCCTGGAACGACTCGTTCCACATCCGTGGAACACAAAATTATAATCTCTCCGTCTCCTTCTTCTTCCTCCTTGTTTCCATCCGAGGGCATCTTTTCTCCCGCTCCGTTCCGTTCCGTCTCATTCCGTTCCGTCCCGTCCCGTCTGCATACCAAACGATAATTAGATCCTCTCCGGATCCGCTCATTAGGAATCCCAGGAATTAATGAATAATAAACGTTCATTAAAGATCGTGCAGCTACAATTTTTTTCTTTTTTATATTTTTCACGTAAAACAAGATTGTTTTACTTTTGAAAATATAAAAAGGTTAAATTGGATTAATGGTTCCCGTAGTGAGAGAGTAATCGGAAGATAGCCCTCGTGGTGAATTTCGTTAGGATTTAAGCTCAAAATTAACATCTTCCTCATCTATCTGTTAACCCATTCAACCTTCATAACCAAAAGAGAAAAAAACTCATTCATCCAAGACTATGAATTCGTTGATCCATGCTTCGATTCCATTCAAAGATCTTTTGTCCATTAATCAGTGAATTCCCTAAATATGCTCATTTGAGAAAAAATGATTTCAAAGAAGATCCTTCAATAGATTACAAAAGGATTGTGATTTTCTGCTCGCAAAAAGTAAAATGAAAATGAATATTACAATTATAAACAATTGGAGGAGAAAATGGCGACAAAAATCCAAAATACGTAGTGGTATTCATTTACAGGGAAATGGGTTTCTTTGGATGCGTCTATGGAGATTGAAGAAACATGAAAATGGGTTTCTCTTTTGGATGGGAGATGGATTTGGATTTTTTTGGTGCCATTTGTTTGATGGTAAGAATATTGCTGCTTTGATAGCACTCTCTATCTCAACGCTCACACAATTTTTCTTTCTTCTTTTGCTTTTCTGATCAAAAGATTGAGGTTGCAGCTATTCAAGTACGAAACAAGGAGAAAAATGCAGGACACATTGAGATTGAACACAGCAAACTTCGTGGTTTTAAAATCCAATGAAATCTTTGGGGGAAGGGTGGGATTGTTAATTTTGGGTTAATGGAGAGTTCACATAAATGTTAATTTTGGGCTTAAATCCTAACGGAGTTCACCATGAGGGTTTAAATCCGAATTTTTTCACCACGGGGGCTATCTTCCAATTACCCTCTCACCACGAGGACCAAAAAACATTCAATTGGCCGCACGATCTTTGATGAAAGGTTATTATTCATTGATCCCCCGGATCCCCAATGAGGAGATCCGGAGAGGATCTAATTCCGACTTGGAGGATTGCATGGCTTGACACGTGCATGACTCCAGGGCCTACGTATGGCAACCTTTTTTGTTTTCAAGAAATTTTAAATACAGTAGAAATACGGTTCGGTATATTAAGTGTTAGAATATAAGTAGTTGAATTTTATTTTTAAGTATCTAATTACTTGTATTGTAATACTTAATACAACAGGCATGTTCCCGGGATAATAAAAATTTTCTTCTTGTTTTACATACAAATCTTTTGGAGCAAGGCAACGCAGTTAGTTTCATGCGTCGGATTTTGGACGCATGCATGCACGAATCATCACAGAATTCATTTGCTATCTTTCTTTTGCTTGCTACATGCTAGGGTTTGTCTGCTGGAAAGAATCTGTGAATGAAAAAATTAAGGAAATTCTAAGTCATTTAACTCGTCTTCGATGTTTAAGTTTCAATTATAAAACGATCCTTGTGATCCATTGCATATCCGGGGTAATATACAATTATTACCATAAGCACTTGGCAATGCTTGTCTTTGGGGTTTGTTATTGGACGAAAAGTTAAATGATAAACATACACATTTTTTATACACTTTTGTTTAATTATCGTTATTTTGTTCAACTTATTCAGTTCAATGATTAAAAAGAAAGAGAATTATGTGAAAATGTAAAAATGATGTATGAAAATCACTTAATATAACTGAAATCAATAGAATTAATCATAAAACAATTTCTGAATTTTACTTTCTTTCGACGAAAACCTTTTTGAACACGTGAAAACACTTTCCTCCACCTCCACTCTACTCTGTCTTCGCGTCTTTTGCTATATCTCATTCATTCTATTTATCTTTTGCCTATTTACGAACGTGAATATCTAGTGAAATGACTATAATCAAATATCTAATCAAATATTAATTTTAATAATATCCCAATCTTATCCCGGGATATTAAACTTTAGCTACCGCTAATCAAACACCAGGTTCGAACAAGGTTCTAAAAATCATTAGGCGCTAGTCGGGCGACGGGTAGGGGCCTAAGCAGATTTATATAAATTTATTATATATCTTGTAAATAAGTGCATATTTACACAAAAAAAAAATATACTTGTATGAATAATAAAAGAATGATAAAATGCAAAAATAGAAGTAGAAGAATACACAAATTATATACATCCAAAAAATTTAATATTTAAAAAACAGTAAGCATATAATCATAATGAGGAGGATTTTGATGATAGACTAAATTCTTCTTGTTTATAATCCTTGCATTGAATTGGACATAGACTAAATTATTTAACCTTGTTGCAACTAGTTTATTCCTTTTCCTTGTATGTATCCCCTCAAAAGTGCTCAAATTCGTTTCACTATTGGATGAACTTGTAGTAAATCCATCATTTACAAATTAGGTACATCATTTCCATAAGTATACCACCATGAAACCAAAAATGAAAAAAGTACACAATTAATAAAAAATAAATAAATAAATATTTTAAAAAATGGCCTAGGTGCCTCCTAGCCCTCCTCCTAGGAGCCGCCTAGGACCGCCTAGCTCCAGATTGATTTTTTGAAACGATTTACCAAAAATCGGAGTGGGCCTTCACCGCTTAGTGCCTAGACGGCGTCTAGGCCGATTTTTAGAACACTAGGTGCAAAGTATTGAAGACAAATCCAAGTGCACTATTTTAATAGTTTGGGTAAAAGACAAAAAATTACCTCAACTATTGGTGTCACGACACTTTCATACCTCATCTTTTAAAATTGACAATGTCATACCTCATCTTACGAATTTGTGTCATGTTATACCTTCCGTTACTTGGCGTTAATTTTTCAGTTAAATGCTGACGTGGCTTGATCCAGACCCCACTTTCTATTAAAAAATTAAAAAAATATCAAAAAAAAAATCATTTAATATTTTTTAGATATTAAAATAATAAAGAAAAGTTAAAAAACAAAAAACAAAACCTTTCGTCCCTTCCACCCCACCTCCCCCTTCTCTCTCTCCCCATCTTCGTCTTCTTCCCTACTTAATCTTCAACCAAAAAAATAATAATTTGAAAACCCATCAGCCCCCAACCCCACCCCCTCCCCCCCCGCCGGGGGAAGAAGAAGAAGAAGAAGAAGAAGGAGAAGGAGGGAGAAGAAGAAGGAAGGAGGAGAGGAAGAAACCCAGTTCGTCCCCCCCCCCCCCCCACACACACACACACACACACAAAAACAAATCCAACCCCCTGCAACCCAGAAAGAAGAGGAAGAAGGAGGAAGAAGAAGAAGAAGAAAAAAAAAACCCTAGATCCCATTCGCCAAGCCGATTCCGCAGGGGGTGGGTGCGAAGGGTGGATGCAAAGGGAAGACGAACTAGGATTTTTTATTTTTTTATTTTTTGGGTTGCAGGTAGGGGCTCAGGTGTTGGGGGGGGGATGGGGGAGAAGAGAGAAGGATGCGGGCCGGGGGGGGGGAAGGGATGAAGTTTTGTTTTGTTTTTTTTTTTTTCTCTTCTTTTTTTCTGGGTTGCAGCAGGTAGATGGGGAGGGAGGGATGGAAGGGGGAAAGGGATGAAAGGTTTTGTTTTGTTTTTTTTTTTACTTTTCTTTATTATTTTAATATTTAAAAAATATTAAATGATTTTTTTTTAATATTTTTTTAATTATTTTAATAGAAAGTGGGGTCTGGATCAAGCCACTTCAGCACTTAACTAACAAATTAACGGCCAGACTAACGGAAGGTATAGCATTGGGCCAAATTCTAAAGACGAAGTATGACATTGTCAATTTTAAAAGATAAGGTATGAAAGTATTGTGACACCAATAGTTGAGGTAGTTTTATGTAATTTATCCAAAAAATTTAATATTTTGAACGTCTTGTCAAATCTCGAAATACAAGTTTTAACCTTAATTACAAATCAAGCCCAAATCAGTAATTTTATTATTCGAAAAAAAGCCCACTGTAGGTTGTCCAAAAATACAGCCCATTGTAGGGTTTAACCTTACCTTCCGTCCTCTCCTTGCCCTCCCTCCCTCTCGTTATCCATGGAGGGTTTAAGGATTTGAGCACTCTCTCTCTCTCTCTCTCTCTCTCTCTCTCTCTCTCTCTCTCTCTCAGAATGGCACAGACTCCATACTCCCTGCTCCTCCTCAAACGCCTATCTCGCTGTTCCCAAAACCCAAAACCCCCTCCGGTTCTCCTCTCTCTCCTTAAACCCTTCTCCACCTCCCCAACCCAATCTCCTCCGCGGACCCAAAACCCTCCTCCCTCTCCGCTCGCCTGAGCTTCGTCTTCGACCAAATCGACGCCATCGAGAAAGAACGCTCCGAGAAGGATCATACCCTCCAGAAAATCATACCTTGGCGTGAATCGAAAAAGTCCCAAATTGACCCGGAATTAGGGATGGGAGTTGGCAATCAGAGTGGATATGATGCTCATTTGGTCGATTCTGTATCGGTTTTGACCGGGTGGGAGAGGGTGGAGAAGCCGGTGGTGGCTAAGCAGGAGGTGGAGGTGGTGCACCCGTGGCCGGAGTGGATAGAACTGATGGAGAGGCTGGTGCAGCAGAACTACTTTGATCACAGGAGCGTGGACGAGGACAGAGTGGTCCAAGATATCGGCTTTGATCCCTCTGAAGCTGTTTTTCCAGCGGAGGAAGATGCCCGAGGTTTTGATTTCAAGGATTTCAAGGCTGTCCACACAGCATGTCTTAATTTCGGGAAGGACCGATTTGATATCATAAGGTAATGCTAAAGAAAATGGTGTTTTAGTTGGTTGTATGCAAAACAAATCATGACTGCAAGCTTATAAAAGTGCACAATTTGGGTGAATGGAGTAGTGTTATGATTAAAAGTCTGTTTCTTTTCGATTAATTGATGGATGATCCTATAAGTGCTCAATTTGCTCTCTTCTGTATAAGTAGCTATTGCTTAAGCATGTGTTGGTTTTCGTATGGTGCATTTAATGCAAGTATGGTTGAGAAGTTCTGAGACAGTAGAGTAATTTCAGGTCCTTGTCGAGACAGGATATTCAAGTTTTGGTGGGTTTTGGATGCCTGAGTACGGACAAGAAGGTGGTTTTCTCATCAAAACTATTAAGGAAGCATACCCATCTTGATGAAGGAGATGTAAGTATTACTTAAAATAATTCCTTGTATTGCAAGCTTATAAAACTTACATCTAACTGCTGAGATCATTTGCGTAGCTCTGACTCTGGAGGCTAACCTCTTATGTCATAAGCATGGCTTTACCATTTGAGATCTGAGTAAATAAATAGGTTGGTTGCTATTAGCATATTACAAATGATTTTCCATTGACTATTAAGTAATGAGAGATCGTTTGAGAATTTCTCGTCGTACTTGTTGATATTGTGCCATGCCCTTTATTGGAAAATGTAACATCAGAAAGGTATTTTATTTGGCCTCACCCTCATATTTATTGGTCACATAGATATGATTGCTTAATTATCATTTTCAACTAATGAGTATTCATTCATATGCCAGGTTTGCAGTTCCTGCAGTTTAAGGAATTCTTGTGAAATAGCATATATGATTACTAACAAAGAGGACGAGGCACGAACTATTGATATAATGCGTATTTTATTGACTTATGGATTTGATCCTGTTAATGGATCATTGGTCAATAAGTCACTTCTGAAACAAAAATCTGTCAAGACTGTGGTCCGTAAGTTGCTTCATCATGTTGTCAAGCTGAGTGCAGTTCCAATAGATCCTAATCTTCCACCTCCGGTAATCAAAAAGCCACCACCAAAAGTAAAGCAGCCTCCTCCCCCTCCAAGAAGACGAGTTCTACAGGATGACATTGAGATGAAAAAAGGGGACTGGCTATGCTCGAAGTATGTTTCTTCTAATTTTTAGTTTTATTCTTCTGGATCGTGGCCAAATTTATTTGTTTTGTACAATTAATACTTTGGTGGTGGTTTTTTGGAAAATACATGTACGTTTTATATGACACTTTCCTTGGGGAAAATTTCTCTGCCAGGTCTAATATTTTACATACCAAGCTTTTAGGCATCATTAGAAGTTCCTTGGACCAGAATAATGGGACTTTCTTTGAGGAATAGTTAATAGTTATGTTGTTTATATCCCATAAATGGCTTTCCATTAACTTAGCTGATTGATAATTTTTTTGTTAAGAAGCATGGTTGAATTGAATTAGCTAATATGCTCTCGGAAATTTGTAATGAAAGTTGTGATTTCTACAATGCTCATGATCTTGAATGTTGGTATCAGGTGCGATTTCATGAATTTTGCCAAGAACAACATCTGCCTCCAATGTGATGCCAAACGTCCAAAGAGACAACTGCTTCCAGGAGAATGGGAGTGCCCTGGGTAAGACATCATTCTAGTACTATTAAAATTTTATGTGCAGTGCTCTTAATAGATTTGAATTGATCTTAATTAATTACTCGGCTGTGATCTTTTTGAAACCTGGCATTTTTCGGCTCTTGGCTTTCCCGTGATCTTTTATTTCTCATCCTCAAATACATAATTATTTTAGTTTTAGTTTATGAGATTATTGATTTCCTTATGTCTTGTTATATGGCAGGTGCAATTTCTTAAAATTATAGGAGAAATATGGCATGGTTTCATTGTGATTGTAAGCGACCACCGGATGAATACCTGGAGAACAAATTGCAAGAAGTGCAGCGTGGCCCTAGGACAAGAATGGAGAAGACAGCTGTTCTTCATGGGGACGCTAATGCCTGGAATTTTAATTTTGATGACAATGAGTCAGATGGAGCAGATGTTGCTGCTTTTGAGTATGCAGATTCTTCAGTGAGGGATGAAAATTCTCTTGGTAACCAGGCTCAAGGACAAGATTTTGGACACCGTGAATACAATTTGAGTAAAGATAGCAGAGTACCAAGGGGCAACAATGAAGAATACTCCGAAGCTGATACTATTAGGCCAGGGAGAGGGTTTGATGATTTCGATGATGATATTGACAATTACGAGTTAGACACTCAAAATAAAACTTCAGCACAGGATGCTTCAATTGATTTTTCTGAGTTTGAAGGGTCCGAATCAGAAGACATTGAAAACTCTGACAATAGCTTACAAGGTCGTCGAAGAACAAAGTCGTCTTCATACAATAAGCCATCTAAGCCTACACGTCAAAGGGCTGCATTCTGTCTCGGATGATGATGAACTTGATGTAGATTTTGACAAAGAGCTTTCAGTCCATCCCAACTGGAAATCTAGTCATGTTGCCGATTCTAGATCAAGAGGTAGGGGTAGAACTACACCTGGTCCATCCAAGAGATTAAGCTTCGGTTCTGATGATGAGCTTGGGATGTCGGATGATGATCTAGATCAAAAATTTGGTGCCAGGCGAGGTAAATCAAATAATTTGGATTCTAAGAGAAAAGGTTTTGAGAGGAGAGGAAATTTCGATATGGAAGATGATTCACTTTCTGGTTCAGAATCAGACAATGGTTTTCAATCTCATAAAAATAGGCCAAGAAGGAATAAAGAAAACAATATCAAAGGCCGTGGCGGCCCTAACTTTACCAGAGAGACACAATTTGAATCCAATGGAATGAAGGGTGGTAGGAGAAACTCTTTCAACGATGATTTTGATGGAGCAACACGAGGGTCTCGTGGTAATAATAGAGGGTTTCGAGGGAATGATTTTGCTGGGATGAGAATGAGTAACAGAGGTAATGATACTCGGAGTTTCAACAGTCCTAAAAGAGCAGGATTTGGAAATGGTCGTGGGAGGAACTCGTTCAATGATGATTTTGATAGATCAGCACGAGGATCTTGCAGTAATAACAAAGGATTTCGAGGGAATGATTTTGATGGGCAAAGAATGAGTAACAGAGGGGACAATGTACATAAATTTAAGGGACCTAGGAGAGAAGGATTTGGAAAGCAGCAGCGTGGAAGGGTTAATGAATATGGGAGGGACAAGGACAGGGGCCCTGAAGAATTTAGAAACAGCAGACGCGTTATTGAAAGATAGATCCATGTTCCATGATAGGAATGGCAGTGATTGGTACGCTTTGCTGATGCTTCATAGTTGGTTCATGAGGCAAACAGTTGCAGCTCATACAGATGGAATGGAGTGCCAGCGATCCAAGCTGGAATCGGGTCGGTTTCCAGTTTACTGGCAGCACGTACTGGATCAGATGCACCACTCTTTTACCAGTTTCAATTTCTCCATGTATCAGAAGGAAGTTTCATCATATCAGAAATTCAGTTCCGTTGCAATGCAGGATCCGCGCGGTTGCAATTTGTAACTAGTCCTTTTTCTCGAGCAGGCTTCCAGGTTGAGCTAGCTTTGTCTCACATACTGAATCAAGCTTACTTCGATGCAAGTTCTTCAGATTTTAGTTTCTGATTTTGTAAATTTTAATGGTTACTTGTGCATCTTACCACTGTAAGTTTTGCTTGCCGTTTATGTAAAACTTCTGGATTTAATTGACGAGAATTGGTTCGTATGTATAAATACAAAGTTTTTTCTGTCAAACATAATTGGTAAATATTTCGTTCATCATAAAACACTTTAGCCATTCTAGAATCAATCACAAGCAGTCCCTTCGGGGACATCCGATAAAATTAGAACAATATAGAGAAGATTACCATGGCCTCTGGGTAAGGATGACACGCATAAACGGAGAATCAATCTCAAGCAAGCCTTAAATCAACCCGAACCCGAAGAAAACCAGTCGCATTACAAGACCTGTGACAATGGGCAAAGCACTGTCTCCGGTATCCAATAAGTTGAGCCTGGCCCAAGCCCATAAGAAAGGAATCTACCTGATATTTAAATTGGGAAAATGATCCTCCCGGATCCTCTTTGTCGGGATCCAGGAAATTTATCAATTACGACCGTTTATCGTATATCATGCAGTCATTTTTGTTAGATATTATTTATATTTAATTTTAAATTTTAAATTTTAAATAATTTTTAACCGTACGATGTAGATGAACGATCGTGATTGATGAATCTTCAGATCCCAGAAAGGGGATCCGAAGAGGATCATTTGCCTTTAAATTGCACTAAATTTGATAAACCACGCGTCCAGAATATTTTCAAATCCAATCCCCTGTACTCAGTCGTACAGAAACCCAACACCAACACCGGACCCAAACCTTCCAGATCCCTCACCGTCTCCACGTGTATGGATCCCATCACCCCCACAAATACAAACTCCGTACTCTCCTCCTTTACCCTCTCATCTCCTGTGAAAAATCCAATGGAAAACAAATTCAAAAAAATAAAAAAATAAAAAAATAAAATAAAATTGGTTTTCATTGGCTCTGCCCTCTCACCTTTATATTCAAGTTTCGCGGCAACGCCTCCTCTCTATCTCATTCTCTCTCTAAAATACCCACTGTCTCTCTCTAGAAGTCCCTGTCTCTCTCTCTCCTCCTCCGAATCACTTTCTCTCTCTAGAGCTCCCTCGCCGCTGCCATCTCCCTGATGGTTCAATTCGGGTCTGCATAAACCCTACGACCAGTAAGTGCCTCCGATCTGTAACTTTTAGGGCTTTGAAAAAGGGTTGTCGGCTCGGAATAATTTGAAATTTTGGGAGTTAATGTTTTGAGAAATAGCTCTGAATTTTTTTTTGTTTCGTTTCTGCTGATTTTCGAAGTGGTTGTGGGAAGCGGTTCTTTTGAACCAGTTTAATCGGCGTCAGTGATTGCATGTGGAGTGGGTTTTTGAATTTTGGGAGTCGATCTCAAAGTGCGGTGGGATTTTGGGCAATTGAGGGTTTTTCCGAATCCGAATTTGGTGTGTGCGTTGTGCTGAGGTTGAATTTGAATTTCGCAGACAGTTTGGTTTTCGAAAATTTAGTTTACAATGAGGAAATAATCATAAGAAAATTTTTAGTTTTTTGAAGTGGTTGTACCTTGTTTGATGCTCATTCGGGTGTGCGCGTTGTGCTGAGGTTGAATTGAATTTCGCAGACTGTTTGGTTTTCGATGAGAAAACAACGATAACAAAAAATTTAATTTTTTGAAGTGGTTGTACCTTGTTGTTTGATGCTATAGATCTTATTTGAGGCTATAGATCTTATTGGAATATTGAGTTGGGCGGAGAATTTGTTTTAGAGAAAAGAGGTTTTTGTTTTGGCTTGTTCTTGAAGAGAAAACATATTGTTTTAGTTTTTTTGATTGGGGTATTGGTTGTCGAACTGTAGTTGGTGTCACTGGGTAGGAGATGTTTTAAATCAGCGGCAAATATGCAGTTCTCTGATTTGTGTTATGTGCTTCAGATACGTGAACTTTGCCATGGCCCCAACAAGAAAAGCCAAAGGTGTAAAGCGGTATGCAACTGTAAATGAGGCATCTCCGGAGAAATATGGCGGAGGGTCAAACAAAAAGAAGCAACGGGTAACTCCTATTTATTTTTCATTTCAGCACTTGTGAAGACTGATTACATAAATCAACTGATATTTTCTTTGTTCAAATTTTTTGCATAGAAGAGAAAGTTATCTGATAAGTTGGGATTGCAGTGGAGCAATGGAGAGCTTCAGCGTTTTTATGATGCATACAGAAAATATGGAAAAGATTGGCGGAAGGTATGCTCATATTTGATTTCCTGATTCAGTTTGCCTTTGGAAATTTGTAGACAACTAAAGCTGATTGCTGGTGCTATTGCCATATATCAGCTTTAGGCTAATCGCATTGTACTTGGTGAATCATATTGTAAGCAAATTTCATTTTGCGTCCTTTAATGTCTGACTAATAGTTGTTTATACTAAAATGAATTGTTCTTTTATGCACTTTCTGTTTTATTTACTCCCTTATCTTTTAGATATTTGATTTCTGTGGATTTCTAGGTGGCTGCTGCAGTGCGCAACAGAAGCATTGAGATGGTGGAGGCTCTTTACAATATGAACCGAGTATGTGTGGTCCATGATACTACCTCAACCTTGTTATTAAACTTTCATTATAAGGTGGTCTTTTACCATTTCTGACAATATGAATTGTTTATGCTTCTGATTTCAGGCGTATTTGTCATTGCCAGAGGGAACAGCTTCTGTAGTTGGCCTTAAAGCGATGATGACAGATCACTATAATGTTATGGTGAGACTGGATTACTCTTTCAAGTTTGTCCCCTGGTTTTGGATTTTATACATTATTTGGAAATGTTGGGTTTATACTTGAAGATGATATTCCAATTTCCAAAACTACTACCTGTTAGGGTTACTGTTGATATGATTTGATGCACTTCATGGGCTCTTAAGTTTACTGGCAATGTCACAGTGCACATGAAACAATGAGTGTCGTTAAAGCTCTCCTTTTTCACATTATGTAGTCTTGTATGTGCTATATTAGTATGAACTTGAATATTTCTACTCATCAGGGTTCTCTTTGTAACCCAATTTCGTACCTCTGAATTGACAGGAAGGCAGTGATAGTGAAAGAGAGAGCAATGATGATTTAGGATTTTCTCGAAAGCCGCAGAAACGCAAGCTTGGGAAAGATCAGCCCAGTGTCTTGAAAGATGTTTTACACGCTCATCCAAGTGCATCGCTTGAAGGATGCCTATCGTTACTAAAAAGGAGAAAGCTTGATGGTATGATACCTTATGTGATGAACATCATACTGGTGCTTAATCAACTATATTTATATCTTTGTACTAATTGTTCTTTTACCTCATATCCTTTTCTTTTGCAAGGCTGAAGATTAATATGCTGATTGCAGAGTTAAACCTGATAGGGAATAAGAAAAATAACATAAAAAGTTTGGTTTGTTGAATATGTGATACCATAGAAGGTGGAAGAACTTTTTTCCTTGTTTTGGTGGGGGAGAGTGAGGGTTGGGGCTTCTTTTGATAGGTTGGAAGGTCTTCTGCGATAATTTTATTGCTACCCAATGATGCTTAAATGGTTTCAGTGATTGATTGATTTTGACTCTGACTAATGTAGTCATATTTGTTTAAAATTTCTTTTCCATGTTTGAAACCTAAATTTCAGTGTAGTAGTAAATTATTTTTATTCTTTGGAAGGAGATGTTTTCTTAGCGCTCATGAGAATCCACAGAAATTAAAAACAATTGGAAAATGTTTACATGCATGTAGCCTGGTGCAGTGCTAGTTCATATTTTTGTTTGGTGTCAGTATATGATCATGGGAACTGTCTTGAATATTTTTTTCTGATGGTGTACATAATAGAAAAATGATTATCATCTGAAGCTTGCCTTCTGTTCTTTTGACGCAAATTTTTATCAGGTGACCAGCCTCGTGCAGTTGGAAAGAGGACACCTCGAGTCCCAATTTCGTATCCGCATAAGAAAGATGATAGGGAAGCTTATGTTTCTCCAATTAAAAAGGGTCGGAAGTCAGAGGGGGACAATGATGATGATATTGCGCAAGTGGCAGCATTATTGACTGAGGCTTCGCAAAGAGGAGGCTCTCCCCAAGTTTCTCAAACACCATACGGAAGACCTGTGCATATAAAATCTTCTTCTGTCCAGAGCTCAGGAAGAATGGTACATAATATGGCTTCACTTGTTCTGGCCCTACATTTGTTGCCTTATTCATAGAGATTTTGAACTGAATGATTTGATTCTCTTTTGTTTATGTAATATAGCATCCACCACCAGGGAAAGCTCGTGCCAATCTTCGTCGTGCTTCAGTGGATGAAGACTGGTTGGAAGGTAGTTTGGGAAGTGGGGGCGCTGAAACTGGAGACGATGCTGGAGATTTGTTAGAAGGTGTAGGTACAGTAGAAATGCCTTCGAAGGGGAACAAGTTGTATAAAAAGAGAGGGAAAGTTAAACACAGTGGGAATCATCAGTTTGATGATGGCGGGGAAGCATGCAGTGGCACTGAAGGACTTAATGTAAGTTCTAGGGCGATAGATGATAGTGAAGTTTCAAATACAAAAGGGGAACGACCTTCTCCACAAGGTCAAAGGAAGGAGAGCAAGAAACTTTATTTTGGAGGTAATTTTGCTTATGCACATTATGTATTGTTTTCCTGTTCTAAGGTCTTTCATATATCTTTGGAGAATGATGACTATTTAATTGTTACTTTCTTCGTCTTTTTCTTTTCATGCAATTGAAAGTTGAAATAAATGGCATGATGTTATCTTTATCTTCTGGAATATGGTTTTTCTTTGTTTTGGAGTTTTGCTTGTCCTTTTCCGTTTGAAGTCTGTAACAAACTTAACTTGTTAGGAGACACTGCCATATACAGGAACTGGAAAGGAATGCAAGTGCTTGTTTCTTAAAATTATGAGAAGTAGTGGTTGTTGAAGTACAATTCAGTCACATTGTTTTACATTCACATATTATTTGTGCTGATTTCAGATATGATTTTAGAACCTAGAGGACAAACACTGAATCCAACCATATTTTTGTACATTTACGTATTATTTGTGTATATTATTTATGCATACAATTTCTTAATATGACAATCAGGGGCATAGACACACCTAATTGCACAGGCACCTTTCATAACCATTTTAATTTTGAGTTCCAGCAATTGCATTTTTTTTTTAATTTTTAGTACCATGTACTATATATCCTTACTTCTGCAGCTTGAGGTTTACAACCTGTTATATGTATTGAGGGTTGCTGTATATGTCTTTTAACGATGTATTGATATTGCAATTCTTCTTCTCGCAGATGAAAGCTCATGCTTGGATGCTCTGCAAACCTTAGCTGATTTGTCTCTGATGATGCCGGAATCAATGGACTCTGGTATGTAGATTGTTGCTTAGGAAATTTCCTAGATGGGTGTTAGTGAGACATTTTATCTATATATAGGGAAAATAGATCAACAGGTATCAACTTATAACTTTATTGGGACATCCATTTGCATTTAGAGGATGGATAAATTTGAAGAAAAATGACTTAGATGAATTCATGAAATAATAGTTTAGTGCAGCGTTTTAGACTGCACTTTGTTCTCGGGATTCATATTTTTATCTGGGTGCAATTGTTAATTTTGCACATCTATTATGCATGGTTAAATGATCAAATGTTTTCTCTTAAAGTATGATGTTATCCTTATTTGTTGGATATAGGATCATCTGTCCAGTTGAAAGATGAAGGGGCAAATGTTGATGCAGAAGATAAATTTAGTGTTCCTGAAGCCACATCTACAAGCCAATTCAGAAACAAAAATAAAATCCCCAGTGTAAAACATAGAGTGCCTTACACAATTTCTGGAGTTGAGGGTTCCAATTCCAAAAAATCCAAACTTGGGAGGGATCCAGCAGTTGATATGAATACTGTCTCTGAATCGGAACAACAGCTTCTGTCTACCACTAAAATATTGAAAAGGAAACGGAAGTCTTCAATACCAAAGGTAAACATAGCAATGAAGGTTGATTATCAATTTAAATTTTCTTGGAATCTCTCTTACCTTAATTTTTTTCATCAACTGTTTGGTTATTTGGTGACGAATGACAATTCTTGTTCACGTTCAGATATCAAATGCTGATGCTCATATGGATTCTGATATGAATGAACCTTCAAAGACTGAGGTATGTATGCTGATCATCTTTCTTCACATTTGCACATGTTTTCTCCTGTCTTCTGTTAAGAGCCAATATTTTGTGGTTACTTTTTGGATTCCAAGTCTTGTAGTTATGGGCCTATATATGAAGCATGGATAGCCATATGATAATAATATAACAATATAGCAATTCTTGAAAGAATAGGATATGACCATTATATAAATGTATTATATTTGTACCATTATATAAAATGGTAGTAAGTTTGTTGGATATTTTGAAATATATAATTATATATTTGTGTTATCCAATAAGAAGTATCATTTTCAACATGATAAATTTTAGTATGTTTTTAGTTTTCACTTGCATTTATGGTCCTTTTTCTGCACCAAACGTAGTAACAGTCCATTTCCATCAGGACAATATATACACATACAGTCTAGCTTCAAATTGTGGATCTTTTGAGCTGGACGTTATATTGAATGAAAGTAAATGATTGTTTACCTGTAATTTTGTTTGAGTTATGTTTGAGTTATGTCTTACTTCATTTCCCATGCTATATGTTGTAGGGCTGTGGTGAAGAAGAAAATAAACCAGTGACCAAAGGAAAACGCACCAATCAAATCTCTACGCCTTCAAAACAATGGAAATCAGCCAGATCATTGGAAGGATCTTTGAATAGTGATCAGAGGCGTACAGTGACTGATTTAACGGGATCGACCGCACAAGCTCCCACTTCAAGCCAAGTTAATTTGCCAACAAAACAAACAAGTAGACGTAAAATGTATATACCCAGAACGTTGCACCCCAAAGAGAAGTCTTGCGAGAAAAAATTGAAAAATCAACTTATCACACGCTCAAACTCAGTGCAGGACAGAGCACTCCATCTAAAGGTAAAGTCATGCTCCCTATTTTTCTGTAAATTTTTCCATGTTTAAAACCAAAGTATTCTTTTCTCATATAACCAATTTGCAGGAAAAGATATCTTGTTGCTTGTCATCACATTTAGTACGTAGATGGTGCACTTTTGAGTGGTTTTATAGCGCACTTGACTACCCTTGGTTTGCCAAAAGGGAGTTTGAGGAGTACTTAAATCATGTTGGACTGGGACACATTCCGAGACTAACTCGTGTTGAATGGGGTGTCATTAGAAGGTACATATTTCAACTAGTTTAGATAGAATATGATATGTGAATTGTGAAAATATTTACTGAAGATTGTTTCATTGCTTTCTCTACGTTGCAGTTCCCTTGGCAAACCTCGAAGGTTTTCTGAGCACTTTCTACATGAAGAAAGGGAGAAACTTAAACAATATCGGGAATCTGTGAGGAAACATTATGCTGAGCTTCGTACTGGTGTTAGGGAAGGACTCCCAACAGATTTAGCAAGACCTTTATCAGTTGGGCAACAAGTAATTGCTCTACATCCTAAAACAAGAGAAGTTCATGATGGAAGTGTGCTCACCGTTGATCATGATAAGTGCAGGGTTCAGTTTGACCGTCCAGATATAGGAGTTGAATTTGTCATGGTAGGGGTTTTTTTAACTTGTCTACATGTCATTCTTTCCATTTTGTATTCGTGTTCTCAGTGTGGAAATATTTTTGTGTCTCATTTTCGTCAAAGTACATATTGACACTCTTGCACCCATCTTCACACACCAAATACTAGCTTATTTGATCTTTAGTGAGTCAATAGTTACCAATGCTAGATAAACTGTTTTCCCTCGACCATCCTATCTAAGGATTTATTTGTGTGCATGACTCTTGGATTGGGATGCTTGACTGTAATTTAGTAATTTAAATATTGGGTTCTACCAGATATATCACTCAAGTTATTACTTTTAGGGAGTTATGTTCTAGTTTTCTGTTTAGCTCTTACTGAATTGTTTTATCTATCAGAAATTCAAAATAAAATTATGTGGCTGTTGATTCAAATAAAGACTACGGATCATAAAAATTTTAGGTTATGCATTCAAGGATTACGTACTAATTATATACTAACTGAAGGAAGATGAACCCAGAAGATTTCAGATGACGCTGCTGTTTGCTAAGCAGCTTGATAATTTAATATTTTATTCTTTTGGTTCCTATTTCTCATGTGCTATCAAGAGCTAGTGAATCAGAACGCTACATCAAGAAAATCCATCTGTTTATTTTGAGATATGACATGAGAAAATTTCTTTGCAGGATGTTGATTGTATGCCTTTGAACCCATTGGATAATATGCCAGAAGCTCTAAGGAGACAGAATATTGCTTTTGACAAATCCTTTCTTACATCCAAGGAAGCAAATAAGAATGGAAATCTAAATTTTGGAGGGCCTATGATGTTTCCTTCAAGTGGGCATTTGGTGAAAGCAACTAGCCCCGTGAATGCCTCCATAAAGCAGGGGAAGGTCAGCATTTCTACTAAGCAAAACTGTGAATTTGTTTATGTTAAAACTCTTCGCAGTTCATAAAATCCACTGCTTATCTTGTATTCTGGAACGTGTGGATGGTAGTTTTCATGTATAATCAACTAATTTTCTTAAAATTTTGTACAGGGGGATGCAATTCATACAACAGCACAACCAAAAACAGCATCGGCTGATATTGGTAGGGCACAACAGACAGCATATAGTCAACCTGGTATGGTGGTCGCACATAATCAAGCAAGGGAAGCTGATATACGAGCTCTTTCTGAGTTGAATCGGGCTCTTGATAAGAAGGTTTATACTTTTATTTTACCCTTGAAGCTGATTAATAGATGTATATAATTTATTTCAATTTATTGCCAAAATGGGAACATTCTGATGCCGCATTTCACATGCATTTAGGTGTCTTATCATAAATTCAGTTGGCTTGAAAGTTTTCAGCCTTTAAGCCACTTCCTCCTGAACTCCTTAGGTCTTCTAGAATTTCCTCAATATGGTCGTTGGTGCCCTTTCCCACTTTGGTCGATTGTCTTGGTGTTGTCTTTATCCATCCCTGAAAATCTTTCAGCATCAAGCTTCTTTGGTAATCTTCCTTGAATTTGTAACGATGCTCAGAAAGGGTTGATTTTGTTTTTCAAATTTTAGGAGGCATTGTTGGTGGAGCTTAGGAACACAAATAATAACATCTTGGAAAACCAGAACAGTGGAGAATGCTCTTTAAAAGATAGTGAGCCTTTTAAGAAGCATTACGCCACGGTACTTGTACAGCTAAAGGAAGCCAGTGGCCAGGCATGTGGCTTCCGTGAATTTATATCATGTCATGCTTTACATCTGTTTTTGGTGTACCATATTCTGCTTTAACCTTGTGGCGGCCCTAAAAAATTCAGTTCCACACGCAGGTTTCTTCAGCTTTGGTTAATTTGAGGCAACGGAATACTTACCCAGCAAATTCCTTGCCTCCTTGGATGAAACAGCCATCCAATTCCACCATCTATGGTGGCCCGAGTTCCTTCGACAGCTCTATTTCTCAAGAGTCAGGATCTAGTGTTGCTGACATTGTTGAAGTTTCAAAATCGAAAGCACATATGATGGTTAATGCTGCAATTCAGGTATGAACTGGATGTGCTGTAATTTTGGGTTTGTAGGATATTGGTCTTCTACATTTGGGCCGTATCTTATCAAATGGCTGAAAATCCAAACGTTAGTATTCTTTATTTTTCGCCGAGGAAAATCCAAGCCGTTGCTCTTTTTCTTTCTTCATTTTCTTCGGTATTGAAGTTGAAGGCAGTTAGTGCGGTAACACAATGACACTATCATTACAGGCAATGGCGTCAAGGAAGTGCGGGGAAGATGCTTACGTTAGAATAAGAGAGGCTCTAGATTCCATCGATAACCAGCATTTCACATCAGACTCTAGATTACCTGTAAACAGGTCTCAAGAGCAAGTAAATGGCAGTTTGGGCCATCGCAATCAATTAAGTTCCGGCACATCAGATCCCAACTTGACCAGTGATTCATCTGCACCGAAGTTGCATGACGCTGACAAAAATGAGGCACAGATTCTTTCGGAGCTCATCTCTGCATGCGTGATGGCTGTACACATGATACAGGTAAACCGGGCTAGTGTCAAGTTAGGTCGGTAGAGAAAAATGCTAGTGTTCACTTTCCCGTGGTGGTTTCTTACCTGTAACTGGATTCCTAACTGCATTATGCTGAATGTTTTTCACTTGTCCGCGTGCAGACGTGCACAGAACGACAGTTCCCTCCTGCCGTTGTTGCTCAAGTATTAGATTATGCAGTGACAAGCCTGCATCCGCGCTGTCCCCAGAATGTCGGAGTTTACAGAGAAATTCAAATGTGCATGGGCAGAATCAAGACTCAGATATTAGCACTCGTACCAACTTGAGTCCGACGCTTCCTTCCAGTCCCCGGAATTGTTTTGATTTCTACAGTTATTCGAGACCAGACTAACTGACTGCCAATTGCGCGTCAGATCGAGTCTCTTGGTTCTGAAGCCTGTAAATTAGAAGCTGTTTTCGTGTATATATACATCGATAAAGGCTTGGTTTTCCGTCCTACTTTTCTCCGATGTTGCCCCGTTGGCCAAAAGAAAAACGAGTACATGTTTCTGGTTGACAGATTATCAATCATACTCGTGCCAGTAGTTGCATCTCAACTATGTTTCCGGCTTTTTAGTAAGTTACGGCTTTCGACATGTTTGAAGCGACTAGTTGAGCTTCTTTTACTTTTTACAAAAAGCACTTCAGATGTTTTTGAGAGTCAAACATTTTCTAAAAGCATTTTCAATTGTTTTAAAGTTACTTCCAAACGAATGAGGAACCCATCCGGATACAAATGGTGGGGATCTTAAGGATCCTCTATCATTTGAATTTTATTATTTAAAATTATGAATTTTATTATTTAAAATTAAACATAAATATTACTTGACGAAAATTGATTGCATAATATATGATGAACGATTAAGATCCTCATCATTTGGATCTGGATGGGATCCTTATCCCTTCCAAACGAGTTCATAAAATGTTAGTTTCAAAAAATAAATAAATAAAAACACTTTGAAACTTGGAAGTGCTTTTTTCTAGAAATCCAAAAACCATTGTTACTGACTTTAGAAGCATTTTATTTTACTTTTTGCCAAAACTAGGCAAAAATACTTTTAGTTCTTGCAAAAGCAGATACAAACTTATTACTTAACTAGTCAAATATTAAATTATTAAGAGCTAGCAGATTGTCTTGTTGCTAGCCATCTCTCCAAAATATTAAGGAGAGAATGGGATACGATTTTGCTAAAAAAATGAAACATGCAAAATAAAATAAAATCCCAATTTGAGAAGAAATTTAGTGCTTGTAAATTTGTGACATTTCATTTCCCCTTTTTTTCATTGAAAATTGTGTGGACAAGGCCCTAATTGGGCATGCCCGCCAACAGCTCAGCAGGCATGGCCAGCGTGAGCCAATGCTTCTGTTAGCCAGCGCAACAAACATTTAAGAACACATCGATATTAAGATGTCATCCAATACAATTACAGAAAATAAAACCCAGCCAACAATACCTAGTGTTTCGTTTCTTGCGATGCAAGGCACCCCAAGGGCATTGCAGAAATGTGCACCAAAACAAAACATTGAAACCCAGTTTTAAATGCAGCACCAGAACCATGGATGCCAATCATGCAATATACACTTTACACAGTTCTCTTTCAAGTCATTCTATTAGCTTTAAGCCTTTAACATAAAAAGATGGAAGGCTAGGTGGAGTTGGTAATTAAGGTTTATGCCAAAGAAAGGTGGGGGAAATGAATCCTCCTCACAATTTACAGATTTCTCTCTTTCAAATTTCTATTCTAAAACGAGGCCGGGCTCAGAAACACGACGCATTTGTAAAATACTTTTGAGTGATTAAATGAACCCATTCAGCCTGTGTAAACTAAAGACGAAAAAGCGCCAAAAGGAAAATCACCCCCAATGCCATCAAAAGCCACGTCATGGTATATAGTACCCGATATGTTTAAAGCTAGCCTAGCAAGAACCTGAATACATCGCTCAAAGAAATAATCCCTTCTACACGCTTGCTGCCAGCCTCCACGATCACAAGTCTCCTAACCCCTAAAAGATAAACAAAGGAAGCGACTTGTGAAAAAACTTGTTACTAACACAAACAAAACACAGCAAAGAAAGCTATTTGCTTGATGGCCAAGAAACTCACCAGGATTAGCCAAGCGCTCCATCACTTTATGCAAAGAATCTGACCGCAAACACATCTGACACCTCTGCCCACTGAGGAAGCAGGAAGGAGAATTCGCATCTTGTCCCAGTAGCAACGCCTACAAAATGCAGACAGGCACATTCAGTTCTCAGAGGGGTGCGCTAGAGAAATTTTTGCATCACTCATTTTGTCTTTGGATTTTGTGATTTTGTCTCCTCGTCTATACTTCCGCTACTAATAGGTTGGGTTGCATTATGCTTTTGTGTCAACTGAAACTCCAAGAGTTGTGGACTCACATAATCACATAAACCTTTTGTTGCACACTGAGACTTTTAGCAATTACCTGATGGATGCTCAATTCATCAAGGCGAATCTGTGTATAAGCTTTATCTCTGGCCAAAGCAGTGATATCACTGAGGAGGATACAACAAGCACATTCAACAATTGGTCAAGGAACAAAGTAACTAGCTCTACGTAAAACTTGATGCAGATATAAATGAAATTCATTAGTTCACCTTCGTGAATAAATATCCAGCAATGAATCATTACCATCCACTATAGGTATTGAACTAACGTCAGCTGCAAAAGAAAATATTGCCACACAGAAGCATGAGTCAGGACTGACGTAAATAAAACCATCTGGCTAATTTTGGAGACAATGTGTAATAAAAACTAGGTAAGATGTGAAGCAGATAGCTAGAAAATAGAAGAAATATAACCTTGTATCAACAAAGAGAAGACATCAGCAAGAGATGAATTTGGTCTTAACATTGCCAATGGCCGTCCATTTGACTCTCCAATATTCGGAACCCATGTTCCTAAACGAAACTCAGATATAGGACATTGGAGTATGGGCAAGGAGCTAGAAGAATGTCTAAAATGCCTGCATATGCCTGAAGATTTATTACAGATTAGTAATTAAATGTGCAAGCTTAACAATATACTAGAGAAATATATACATTTTAGTAACTAAATGTGCAAGCTTAACGATATACTAGAGAAATACATACATTTTAGTATTCCGCAGAGGGAAGCAAGGTGCAATAGTTGAGGAGATGAACCATTCTGCGAAGTTGAATGGACAATTGGAACTGTAGCCACCTTGTTTTGCAAAATTTTCAAAGCTACTTCTTTGAGAGAATCGTAAGGGCCAGCCTGTATGTCAAAACAGCACAAATATAAGCATTATCATGATTTGAAATCATGAATTTGGCTACAGTGAATCCAAGATTTATCATAATTCAGCCCCAAAACCCACACAAAAGAATATGCAGAGTCTAACAACCCTCAGTTCATTCCATAATTCCAATTTTTGTGCATTATGAAAATTTTCATGAGCACATTGGTAGTTACTTTGCATACAAATTAAGTCATGTTTCCAAAATTATTCAAACGACAACATTTAAATGAAGTATGAAATCTTCTCCACTTGATCTTTAGCCAATAGGCTTCAAAAAGTGTACAAATTTCTGAATTATATAATTGCTGAGGGTAACACTTCACTTTAGAAAAGAATACAAATTAACATCTCATGAGGAACTTACAGAGACAAGATGGGGTGGATAGTATCTCCCATTGCCATCAAGTTGTCTGTTAAGATTTATTTTTCCCTCTTTCCATGCTGCTACAGTATGAGTCTCAAGCTCTTCCTCGGTCAAGTTGGATCCATGATTCCCAAGCTTTCATAAGAGCCATACATTTTAATAAACTGAAAATGGAACTACGAAGTGCATTCTCTGTGTGTGAATTAAAAAAACAAAGCAAATGCCAAGGACAGAAGCATCCACAAAGCAAGATAAATTTCAAGGAATAAGGATCAAGCATGCAGTCCAAGCAAGGAAAAACAGCTAATAAAATAAATTTAATTTAGTATTTCACTTTCAGAATAAAGTTTTAATAAGAACCACAATCTGAGATTGGCACCATGAAAATTCATGATCTGCGTAAAACAATTTCAGGGTGAGGAAGGTTATTTTGAAACAAGAAGTTTGTAATAGAGGAAACAGTATGGATGTAATGGAGAAAACGGAAAAAGACTAAACAGTTTAAAGACTGTTTGTGTGTGCCCAGAAATCGTAACAAGTGTTGTATTACCCGTTGACAGACTCCCTCATGCACCATAAATTGACTCCAGCAAGGTTTGGAACATAGATGCAACATTAGGTATGATGGCAGGAGAGATGATACGTGTCTTTATAGTATGAATGTTCAGAAACGGAAACTTCACGAGAACAACCATTAGTATGCACCTTGTAGCACATTTGAAGCTTAGAAACCTCTTAGTTACATGCGTGCCTCAAAAATTTAAAACTTTCAAACATATATATATATTGATTGTTATTTGTATATGTATACTACTGTGTTTCATAGAGAACTAGAACATGCATATATTAACAATAAGGAATGACAAAAGTTTTACACAGAACACACCTCTCTCAAGATTAGGATGAAGTCCATAGCACTAAGTACTCCAACAAACTGGCCCTTCTCAAAATCCCACAGAGGAGCCACAGGTACTCCCTTAAAAGGAACTTAAATTAGTAACCAAAGATATAGATAGGTACAAAGTACAAATTATTACCACAGCAGAAACTGTTTAAATGGCATAAATGTCCTAGGGATTGATGTAAATTGAGTAGAGACAATCAATTTATGTAAGCTGGGGAATTCAAGCTCCCTCCCACTTTTTGTTTTGAAAGCATTTACGTGTTTGTGGAAAAGACACTCACCTGTTCATGTAGGATATGGAATGCTTGCTTCACAGGTAAACTATTATCCAAGGCAATGACCTGTGATGTCAACACAATTGAAATAAGAATGATAATTTACCAGATCAGGGTGGTCAGCTCCAATAAACTACCTACTATAGCGGCACCAGCATAAGGGTAAGCATTCAAACCTTGCCTGACTCTGGAAGCAACTCATAAGCCGTATGTCTGGACAAGAACATTGATATACGATGTCGAGAGATATCGAGATCAGCCTCTGAGAACCTAGGAACTGTTTCCTGCAATAGACCACCTTACAACATGATCTATTCTGTACTGCAACACAACTCAAATCCTTGACTTATACAAGTGAAAAACTTACTACATTTGTAGGAACCATATCTACGTCCATGTTGGACCCACCAGAAGTCTCAGGACTGAAACTTGTAGGAACGATATCTTCTCCAGCTAGAAAGATGGTATTCACTGTTCCACCATTCGCATTAACAGAAGGCTGATGCTCATTATGTCGCCATTGGCCATCAACAAAAAATTTGTACTGCAATTGGAAACAACACATCTAATGTCAGCATGACACATACATATAGCATGATGTACCAGTGAGCGAGCATATGTACACCTTGGGTGAGAATATCTTATGGCTGCCACAGAGAGAGAGGGACACAAGATGTTATCAACACATAAGGAGCTGAACAGATTATATCTACCACCACCACAAGCATGTCAGAAATGTTATCATTATCTTTCCTTCACATACATTAAAGCATATAGGGGCAGTAAAAAAAAGTAACATAATCTTAGCTCAGTTATGTAGGGGTTCAGAGGTTATATATTTTAACGAAGCAGGGCAAGTTTTGAAGTATCCACTCGAGTTTCATTTATTTAACAGAAATATACTTCTTCGCTTCATTCAGCAATCTAATTTGCGGTAAAAAGTCAACCCTTATGGTTCTGTTCACACTCTGCCCCTGATTACGAGGGTGATATCTATAGCAAGTACCATATTGTACAATAAAAACCTGATACCGGCGATCAGAGTTTCCTACATAAGCAATTTTCTTCCTTAACTTTCTATCTGAATGTAGCAAATGAGAAATGCCAATTTCTTACTTTTTCTGAGAATTAGACGGAACATAAGAACGCAACAAACTATGTTACAGCATTCATGAATCCCGTTTCCTAATATTACATTGCTTATCCTTTATGCAAGCAAACTCAACTGAACAGTATCACATGACAATATATTCATGGCAATACCAATGATTTCAGAACTTGAAATGAGGGCAATAAGTAAGATTTAAAACTTCAGCAACTTGAACCGAGTATAATAGTGTTGATAAGTCATAATTGTGAGAAATAAACCTGATGATATCCGGGCGTCAAATTCCAAACAACTTGAAATACAGTTGGGTGCCCCTCCATTGGAGCCATAGGTATATGTTCTAACCACCTGTACATACAAAAAAATAAAATAAAACATAAATCCATATCACATCTTCAATGATACATTGAGCATCGAAACACGAAAAACAACTATCACTCAAATAACAAGAACTACTATTGGAAATTGATCAGTCATGGCACACCTTGTGAAAGAACCACTGAGAAACACACTCCTTCCTCCATAAGGCCAGACAAACGGATACGGAATTAAAACTGGTACGGAAAGTCTACTGCTTTGATGTGCAGGTGCAGCACCCGAACCAGACCCAAACATTTCCCACCAAATTTGATAATTAGATAAACTTACAGAAAAATCCCACAAACTGGAAAATTCAACACCTTCCCAGTTGATTATTTGCCACAAAAACCCCAATCCCACCAACCCAGTAAACTATTTTCCCCAGAATTTAAGAACCCTTTTATCAAATCCCACTTAAAGAAAACCCCACTCTCTTTTTTTTTCTTTGTTCTTGCTTGGTAATGGGGATCCTCCACAACTGAGCAGAGGACCCTCAATGCTTGCACATGCAGTGCCACCAAATCAAAACCAAAAACACAAAATTTGATATGTTTCAATCTCACCACCCTCTGATCAAATTCTCAGTCCAAAAAGTCAACAAATCGGACGGGCAGGATGAAAACCCACAAAACCCAGCTAAAAGCCAGGGGATTTTCCACAATTTGATCTCTGATCTACCCCAAGTCAGAGACTTTCCCACCAAATCCAATCTCAGAGCTCTGTGTCTCTGAAGCTAGGAGGAGGAATTCGACTATTACAGTGGTTGTATTGTAATTAATGCATATTTTGGGGTGACAACAGCAAGGTACAGGAAGAAAACCCTAACATTGAAGAGAGAGAGAGAGAGAGAGAGAGAGAGAGAGAGAGAGAGAGAGCTGAGTCTGGGGGTATGTGGCGTTGTATATGGTTTGGATCTTCAAAAGCTGTGTGTCCTCTAAAGTGAAGAATCTAATGGAAAACATCCAAACACGCCCCAATAGAAATTAAAAGTGTAAAAGAAAAGAATTAAAATAGTTAGACTAACTTTTCTGTGCATCAAAACATGGGCGCAGAGCGTAATAATTCCACTTTAATTATAACATGTGTGTTTAGTTTATTAACTTACCGTAAAAGTAAGACATCAATCTCATTAATCACCTGTACTATAACGCCACAAATATACGATAAATTTTTTAATATGACCGGTACACAAGATAGTACATCATGTGTCGCTAAATAAATGACAAGATATGTGTGCTAAAAAGTTAATAACTTAAAAAATAAAATTTTTCACCATTCCTATTAAAACATATGATGTACCACTTATGTTCCCGTCACAACTAAAAATTTCTCTAAATATACAAAACACAAAAGTGTTTTTCGGTTCACAGCCAAGAAACTCCAAATTAAGTTCAATTACAATATATATATATATATATATATATATTTATTTATTTATATTTTTTATTATTAAAAAAATATGGATCAAATGGTAGCTTCACGATAGTCCTTCTACCAGAGACCAAAAAGATTTACAGAGGCATTTCAATTCTTCTGGTCACTATCATCCAGCACCAAGATGTTCAATTACTTTATTGGTTAATTACTTCTTTTTTTTTATGAAAGTAATGGCAAATTTCCACAACTAAAATCATTATTTAAAGGGTAGTAGTTATTTTAAGTTTCTTCTTTACCTTTGTTTGTCTTTTCAGCAAAGGAGACAAAAGAATAAGATTTTTTTAATCCAAGAGAAAATGACTCTTACAGAAATTCTGGAGGAGTGGTAACAATTTTCTTATTTTTGTTTTACGATCTTATTAAGTTGCTTGATATTTATTTGGAAATATTTTTAACATAACTAAAAATGTTTTTAGAGAAAAAAATTTGGATTCCAAAAGCACTTTAAATGCTTTATAGAAAAAGCATCAGTCATTAGTTTATTGCATGAAGCATTTTAAGTGTTTTTTCAAGCTTCACGTGTATTTTTCTAAGGATTAATTCCTAGGCCGTTAAATATTGTCTTTGCAAAAATAAATAAATAAATTTCATCTAAAACATACCATATTTTTAGTTAAACACTTAATTTATGATAAAATTAATCAAATGTATTAAACGGTTTATGGTTTTTTATTTTCTTTGCATAGTTAGTCTACAAAAAATGATCTAAAATATAGACGGTTCATTAAAAAAATTAAGAAGGTTGCAAGCATACCTGAAATAGTACTATATGTATTCAAGATAAATGGTTTCCATGCACCTTTTCTATTCTTCAACACATCATTACTTAAATTTCTCCATTGATTTTATTTAATTTGTTCAATCTCACAGCATAAAATATAGTTATGTGTAACGAAAAAATAAAAGTGTGAAAATAATTTTTCGTATCGTATTGTTTGTTAATACAATAATGATTTATTTTCTTTTATTTTTTATGTAAAAAGTATGATTGACTGATGTAAGGTACTAAATTCTAAAAGCTTGCAAGAGAAAAGAATGAGCATGCATTTTGACTGGCATGCAACAAATTGTTTTGCTATTTATGGTAAGATTCCTCGAAATTTCTTCCTTAAAACCGGTTTGTGTTTAACGATTTTATTTTAAATTTTTGCTTCTAAATAAGGCTTAAATGTCAAAATAGTTTATGCATTTTAACTTATCGGTCAATTTTGTCCCTGTGTATACAATTTGGCCAAATTAATTCTCGTGTTTACCTTTGTTAGCCAATTCTAGACAATCCGTTAAAGAACCGTTAAATTTGAGATAAGAATGTAATTCCATTGTAAACCCATTAAATGCATGTGAGATCAAATGAGCGACGATGACTCCTCAAACTATTTTCGCGCCAAAAGACTCGGACGTCTATCTTCTGGATTGCAAATCAAATGTCCACAAGACTATCTAATGCGAAAATATTTTGAACCGTCATTGATTTGATCTCGCGTGCATTTATGGGTTTACAACGTAATTACATTTTTGTCTCAATTTTAACGGTTCTTTAATGAATTGTCTAAGATTGGCTAATAGATACATATGGAATAATTTGGTCAATCTGAGAACACGGTGATCAAATTGACTGATAGGGTGAAACACATGAGCCATTTGACATTTAAGCTTTTAAAAATTATTTTTAAATGATTGTTATGATAATTACCCTAAATTCACTTAAATACGAAAAAAGAAATTCAAACTTAAGTGTCAAAGGTGAAGCATTGCACACTACTTAAGCTAATTTAGTTAAACTCATATTTACACTTTTTAAAAATGAAAAATATGCCAAGTTTGAATCACCTTCTCAGTAATTAAATTTTTTAAAATAATTTGCTTTCATATTAAGTAACTTGTTTTCTTAAATGATAAATAGTAAAGTTTGTTTTTTTTAAAAAAATATTAAATTGTAAAAAAAATTAAAATTCCCTCAAAATTGCACCTTGCCAAGTGCTTGAAGACATTTTTAGTATGCCAATAAAAGACAAACCACACATTAAATTTCTTTCAAAAAACATATATAAATTTGCACAAAAACTGCTAAAATTATACATGCTAGTTCACATATTTAATAAAGGGATGTGTCATTCACACACCCATTTTTATTTCTCATACGTCTTTTTAATTTTCGATCGTTGATTGAATGAATTGAAGAAGATTAAATGACATAAATTAACAAGAGGTATATAAGAAGTAAAAAATAATACTTAAATAGCACACTCCTATTAATAGAGTGAAAGTAACATAAAAAATGGGGCAGTGGGCACCAAAGAATCTTTGGCTTGTCAATTGTTCTTTTATTTTCGTCCTCATAATAATAAAAGAAAAATAATATAACGACGCTATTTTATCTTTTATTACACATTTTTTTTTTATTTGATCATCTATTTAAATAAGTCAAACATTAACCAGAACATAATTAAACATAAATGTGAGCTGAAAGAAAAAATTCCGTGTAATTATTATTTATAAAAATAAAAAAAAAAGTGATGTAAAAGAAAACAAAAATTTTACCCCAGAAAAAAAAGAAAATGAAAAATAAAAAAGACAAAAGGGCAAGGACCGATCGAAAAATGAAAAAGTTTGATGGGCTGGGTATTAGATTAACAGAATTTGACGATCATGATTTGCTGCGTTAATTGGACCCCACGGAATCACATCACATCAATGTTGGGCCCACAACTGCCCATGAGTCCCAGTCAGCTTCCGCCACCATGGGAAGAGAGAGAGAGTTTTACCACCATTTACCCCAGTAAATAACGAGTAAGGATTCACGTCAAATCATTTTTGTGATATTTGTTCATCGTACATCGTGCGATCAATTTTTATCAGATACTGTTTATATTCAATTGCAAATAAAAAAAAATTTCAATGATTTTTTATTGCACGATATATGATGAACATATTTGACTGAAGGATTCCCATGATCCTCATAAAGAGGATCCAGCGAGAATCCTCTTGGGTAAATAATATCCTTTACGCGAGTTACCAATGGGCTTGTTACACATTTTCATCTATTTTTTGGACTGTGCAATCCATACACTAATTTTTATTTTTCATTTATTTGTTTATTATTTTTTGTCATTTTATTATTATTTTTTAATTTATTTGATTGAAGACTGAAAATTAGGAGTGCGCGAAAAATAATATAGGTGCATGAATAAACAGTTTTTTTTTTTTAATAAATTTTATACTTTATGAGAAATACTTTCACTAATATGTGCTTTATTTTTCTTCGCCTTTATATGAATTTTAGATTGCTTTTAGTAAAATTCGTCGACACAAATGTGATAACCAGTCAGTTTGGAAAAGACAGAATGAAGAATAATCGAACTCCAACGTGAAAAAAATGTAAAAGTTAAGTAAGTTTGGATCAAAACAAATATTGGTTCAATCTCATCATATATTGGCATACTCAAAAGGGGACATTTTATAGTGGTAATTCGGATTTGAATGTAGAGATTTTGTGACTATCGGTGGCCGTGTTTACTTTATATTTGTAGATGCATGTGCGTTATATTGGCTTAATATGGCAATAAGGTAGTTCATATTTTCAACGCGCAACTCGTTTATTCATGAGAAAGTGTCAAAACCTTTATTTCTAATCATCGTTTTTTATAATGGCGACAATCCACTCTTTCAATGCACAACCTCATTTAATAAAAAAAATAAAAAAAAATAAAAAAAAAACCTTTATTTCTAATGGTAACGACATCTGCGCCCCGTCGTTTTTTTTGATAATTTCAATAGACAATTCGCATTTTATAGGCACAATTCGTTTACCAAATAAAAAGGGCCAAAAGCTTTATTTCTAACCGTTAAATGCATTTGTGTCCCATTGTTTTTTATAATGTCAATAGACAATCCATCATTTCAATGCGCAACTCGTTTATCAACTAAGAATTGCCAAGAGATAATCTACAGTTTCAACGTGTTAACACTCAAAATTTGGAGGTCAACAAAGACTATCATGGTCAACCCTTGATGGGCTTGGGATAAAGGCTTTAAGTAATTGACAACAAGTTTTAAGTGGTTCCCCCTAGAAAATGGGCTACCTCCACTATAGTGCTTTATATAAATTGATATGGATTACAAAAAAGGGATGTGTAATTGTGTAACCTTTCTTTTCTTTTTTGTGTCTAACCCCTTATACAGTGTGCTCGTCCATCTTATATAGATCTACTTAATGAGCCCCGAATGTCCTGGGCTCTCAAGTACTTAACTGCTCTAGCATCAAAAGAACTAATCATGTAGACAAAACTTTCCAGCTACCCTTTTGTCCTTTAGTCGACACGTGGAGATGATGACACACCCCGACCGAGATCAGGGCGTGCTGGCCGTCACGCGAAGGTGACGTAACCATGTGCGCGTGCGGAAGCTAATTAAGAAGGTAATATAAAAGTACGAATAATTAAAAACCTAATAACATACAAAGTACTAGTGTATGTGAGACACAATTCAGAGCAAGTCTACAGCAGTCAAAAAGGAAAGATACGACATATGTACACCCGGAGGTGACCCTACAATGGTGAGTGTCTGTCAGAAATGCCGGGACGCCCTCTGGGATAAACCACCGAACTCGCTAGACCACTAGAACCTGGAGGGGCGCAAAAACAAAAGCGTGAGTGGGCAAAAACAAAGTTCTTTGAAAACTCTTTAGCAAAATACATTCTAACCCCTCGCCGTAAAACCTGTATACTTCCCAGAAAATGAACATATATACGTATGTATAGGTATGCCAATCATGCTCCACTATATGCCATTCATGCTCACAATATGCCATTCATGCTCACAATATGCCATTCATGCTTGAGAATATGCCACAACAGAATCTCATAATCAAATATAAATGCTCAAGCATAACCACATCAATAACATATAATCTGGCAGCCGGGAGTCACCTAACGTGACATGTACCGCTGAATCTAGAGCTCCACTCTCAACTCAATAACTGAATCTGCACACGAGTCGGAACCACCTAACGTGGTCTGTACGACAGGCTGGGTGTATTATATATATGTATGCTCTAGTGCTACGATCACGTGAAGCTGTGCGATAATCGCGGGTCACCTACAAGTCGGAACCACCTAATGTGGTCTGTACGACAGGCTTGCACCTATCTTGGATCCAAGGCGAGCATGCGGTGCTGGTGAACATACACGTGAAGGCTGTGCCCTGGCCCTGGGCGGGAGCACTAACACCGGGGGTGCAGATTATGAGCTCTCTAAACCTCTCAAATTACCATTGCATAATAAACAGGAATGCATAACCACATGAATACCGCTTACCTGGCACTTACCTGTGCGTCCACAGCACCAAATACACATTTATATATATATGTATGCCACTACTAATACATGCGATGATGCGTAAACAATATTCAAATGATGCATGGCATAAAACATATAACCTTTTCTATTTAATTTCTGGGAATTAATATGTATATAGGTATATACGGAAAACAAAAGCCCACTCACTGGTAATTAGAAGGGTCGTAGCCCCCCTGCCTCGAGTGTGAACGCTCGTCCTCGGAGAACGAATCACCTATACGCGACAAAGTTACGAAAACATTAATTTAAAAGCACCTAAGCAACTTCTCGTAATAACTTCTCATACATTGCTCAAATTGGACATATGAATATACCAACGTGACCTACACAACCTCAGGATCACGCCCATATTTTTAGAAAAATTTTTGGACCACGCACGCGCCCCCACGCGCCGGCCAAGGCACGGCCCTACGCGCCCCCACGCGCGGCCACGTGCACTGCACACTGACGGCATCAACTGACGCCGTCAGGAATATTCCGTCAAACTGACGGAATATTCTGTTAAATCTAACCAGATTCCGTCACTGCCGTTAGGAATATTCCGTTAGACTTAACGGAATATTCCTCTGTCTTCTCCGGCGAGACTCCGGCGCCGGCGACGGCGCCGGAAAACTGGGTAATTTTCAAACTAAGTTTTCTCCTTCGTTTTTCAACCATTTTTCACGTTCTTTATACCAAAATGAAGCTTAGGACTAGTAGAATCACGTTAGACTAGTTTTAAGGCCTAAAAATTGCTAGATCATACCTGTCCACAACTTCAAAGTTCGGCCAACTTCGAACCTAGCCTTCCCAACGTCCAAATTCACCCAACGAACCACTCCGAGGCTCCTTGGGACCTCACAAACACATCTACAAGCTTAGAAATTCCAAAAACACACTAGTTTAGGTTTGCATGAACAGTGTTTCAAATCGGCCATTGTTGAAACGACGTGAAAACGTTCGAATTCTTACCTGGAATTGGTATGGTTGTGCTCCTCACAACCTCACGAGTTCAATGGTGTAATTGGTTTCTTGTTTGGTGAAGATTTGGGTATGCTTGTATGTGTGTCCGTGTGTAGAGGAAGAAGAAGAATAATGGAACTCGGGGAAAGAGAGAGAGAGAGAGAAGAGAGAAGAGACAGAGTGAGGGAATGAGGGAGGGAATCCCGGAAAGAAAAGAAAAAATGTATGATTGTGTGTGGTCCCACCACCCACACAACACAAATATACACGTAAACGAATAGATTAGGGGTAAAATTGTAATTTCAATGTACGTTTCGTTAGTTTCGGGACGGGATGTTACAACCTACCCTCCTTAATAGAATTTCGTCCCGAAATTCAAAACAACCTCATTTAACCCCTAGTAATCGAAGAACAATCTAGGATACAAATCCCTCATCCTATTTTCTGTCTCCCATGTCGCTTCTTCAACCGAGTGATTCCTCCACAAAACTTTCACCAAATTCACCGTTTTATTCCTCAGAACTTTTTCTTTCCAATCCAAGATCGTTAACGGTTCCTCATCGTACGTCAAATCTGGATTTATCTCTAACGGTTGAGGAGGTATTACATGTAACGGATCAGCAACATAATGTCGGAGCATAGACACGTGAAACACGTTATGCACCTTAGCCAACTCCAGAGGCAACTCCAACCTGTAAGCTACTTCACCAACTCTTTCTGTGATTATGTACGGTCCGATGTATCTGGGACTCAACTTCCCTTTCTTTCCAAACCGCACAACACCTCTCCACGGTGAATCGTGGATCACGATCTGAGACGATACTTACAGGGACACCATGGTACTTCACAACCTTTGAGATGAACAATTCTGCTAACCGGCTCAAAGAGTACTTCTCTCTCACTGGAATGAAATGCGCCGATTTAGTGAGCCGATCAACGATCACCCAAATGCCATCAAAGCCATTATGTGTACGCGGCAACTTGTACACAAAATCCATAGTAATATTTTCCCATTTCCACTCTGGAACGGGAAGCGGCTGCAACAATCCAAACGGTTTCTTTCTTTCTGCTTTAACCTGCTGACAAACAGCACAACTGCTCACATACTCAGCTATCTCCCTTTTTATACCCGGCCAATAGTAAAATGGTCGAATGGTATGATACATTTTGGTTGCTCCTGGGTGCATGGCATAGCCCGAGATATGTGCTTCATCGAGAATTTCCTTCTTCAACTCCACATTACTAGGCACAAACATTCTACCCTCTAACATCAACATGCCATCAGAATCACGAACTCTGAGATCTCGCCTCCTTCCTTGATCTCGAGCTCGAATTAGTTCTTGAATCTGTTCATCAACTACCTGAGCTTCAAGCACCCGATCCACCAAGATTGGTCTAACTTGAAAATTAGCAAGTAATGCCACTTCTCGATCTTCTGCTTCTAACCTTACTCCTGTAGCACGCAAGTCAACCAAAAGAGGAATACGACTAGCGTACAACGCATTGATACGGCCATGTGACTTTCTGCTAAGTGCATCGGCTACTACGTTCGCACGACCTGGGTGATAATCAATCGTGCAATCGTAATCGCTGAGCAACTCTAACCACCTCCTTTGACGAAGATTAAGTTCCTTCTGGGTGAAAAGATACTGAAGACTCTTGTGATCTGTGAAGATCCTGCACTTCTCTCCGTAAAGATAATGTCTCCACAACTTCAACGCAAAGATGATAGCAGCCAATTCCAAATCATGTGTAGGGTAATTCATTTCATGGGTTTTCAACTGCCGCGAAGCATAAGCAATCACCCTACCATGCTGCATCAATACACATCCCAGACCATTCAAGGAAGCATCGCTATAAACCTCGAAATCACCACTATCGTCCGGGAGTGCCAAAACAGGTGCATTAGTAAGACAATGCTTCAGCTGCTGGAAACTCTGCTCACACTTATCATTCCACTCAAACTTAACATCTTTCCTTGTTAACCTCGTCAGTGGCAAGGCAATTACCGAAAAATCCTTAACGAACCTCCGATAATATCCCGCCAAACCAATGAAACTTCTCACCTCAGTGACGGTTCGTGGTTGCTCCCAACTCTCCACAGCTGCAACCTTTTGAGGATCAACAAGAATACCTTGAGCAGAAATGATGTGCCCCAAAAATGCAACTTGATCTAACCAGAACTGGCACTTGCTAAACTTAGCATACAATTGGTGTTCACTCAACCTCTTCAACACCAAAGTAAGATGTCGAACATGCTCTGCTTTGGACTTAGAATACACCAGAATATCGTCAATGAAGACAATGACAAATCTATCCAGGTAAGGCTGGAATACCCGGTTCATTAAATCCATAAAAGCTGCTGGTGCATTCGTCAACCCAAACGGCATAACCAAAAACTCGTAATGACCATAACGAGTTCTGAACGCCGTCTTAGGAACATCGTCCCTACTAATCTTCAGCTGATAGTACCCAGACCTCAAGTCTATCTTAGAAAATACACAAGCACCTCTCAGCTGATCAAACAAATCGTCGATACGAGGCAATGGATAACGGTTTTTAATCGTCACCCGATTCAATTGTCTGTAGTCGATACACAGCCTCAAAGTCCCATCTTTCTTTTTCACAAACAACACTGGAGCGCCCCAAGGTGAAGTACTAGGCTGAATGAATCCTTTATCCACTAATTCCTGTAACTGAACTTTCAATTCCCTTAACTCAGCCGGAGCCATACGATAAGGAGTTAAAGAAATAGGATTAGTACCTGGAAGCAACTCAACAGTAAAATCCACATCTCGATCTGGGGGTAAACCAGGTAAATCTTCAGGAAAAACATCAGGGAAGTGTCTAACCACTCTCACATCCTCAATTCTGCTAGGAACAGTCTCTTCTAGCACCACATGAGCTAGATACCCCTGACAACCTTTAGACAACAACTTCTTTGCTCGCAAAGCCGAAATAACACCATGTCTTACTCCACTCTGCTCACCCACAAAAGTAACCTCAGGTAATCCAGGACGGTGAAACGTAACTACTTTCCCGTAACAATCAATGTTGGCACGATAGAAGTGCAACCAATCGTTGCCCAAAATCACATCAAAATCGACAATATCTAACGGAATAAGATCCGCGGGCATAACAACACCCTCTACTATCACTGGACATCCTGGGTACATACCATCTACAACACACCTCTCTCCTCTAGGCATAGCGAACTCTAAATCGTACCCTAGAGGTGTGGGGCAAGGTTGCGTTACTTGAGCAAATGTATGAGAAATAACGGAATGTGTAGCTCCACAATCAATTAAGACTCTAGCAAAATAACCAAGAATGTTTAACGTACCCATTATCAAGTCCGGGTTGTTCTGAGCATCCTGCAGGGAAATATTGTGAATACGCCCCTGGCCCTGCTGTCGTCCGCCGCGACCTCTGCTCGCTTGAACACCGCGACCTTGAGCTCCACGCCCCTGACTGGGCTGACCCATCTGTCTCGAAGACCCTGCACTACTAGTAGCATTCTCACTCTGCTGATACTGTCCTCCTTGGTACCACTGAGATCCACCCGTTGGAACTGGAGGATACGGCATGTAGTTGCTGGGATACGAGGGATAACCACCTTGTGAATACGGGTCCTGGGGGTACTGATACGGTCCCGGAGCATAGGGAACAACATCACCTTGATAGTGATAGGCACCACCTCTACCTGCTGGACCATAATTACTCGGACCTTGGATTTGCCGAATCGGTGCAGGTGGCGGCATAAAGGTCTGCTGCGGCTTCTGCTGCTGACTCTGGGGACAATTCACCGCTCTATGTCCCACCTGTCCACACGTGAAACAATTACCGCTAATCTGCCTGCACTCGCCGAAGTGTCGGTTATTACACCTACGGCAAAATGGGGGTCGGTTTCGGCCACCATCACCTTGTCTCTGGCCTCGAGCACCTCCATAAAACCTACCTCCACGTCCTTGTCCAGAGGCACTGAAACCACCACTAGACGAACTCGAACTGGCACCACCCCTTTTGAAGTTCTGAGTTTGGCGAGGCCCAAGCGACACTTGACTTTTCCCCTTGTCATCTTTCTTTTCATCACTGTCGCTAGACATATTCTCTGAGTCCTCTACCCTCAACAATATCTCATAGAACTCCTGGTAGGACTCACAGTGAGTAGTAGTCGCCATAGAACGCCATCTCTTTCTAGTGCCCAAGCGAAAACGACGAAGCATCTCCGCCGGATTACCAGCGACATCAGGATAGTAACGAGACAAATCAGTGAACTTACGATAGTACTCGTTAGCCGTCATCTTTCGCTGTTTCAATTCAGTGAATTCCTGTTTCTTACGGTCGATATACTCAGGGGGTACAAATCTCCTTTGAAACACGTCCTTGAAAACATTCCAATCGGTCCTCTGAGCTGGAGTCAACCTACGAAGTTCTTGTTCCCACCAAGCTGCAGACTCCATCTCCAGAAACCAAGAGGTTGTCTCAACCCACCTTTCCATAGGAAGGTTCCCCTGGTTATGTAACACCCGGAAAGTCTTCTCTAGGTGTTCCAACCAACGTTCTGCGCCTTCGTGACCCTCGTTACCTTTAAACTTATCCAACTTCAAGTTATACATAGTCTCCAGAGGAGTCCTCTGGGGAGGGCGCATCACTGTTTGAAGGGCTGTAGCAATCACTTCCCCCAACTGAGTAAGATCAGGGAAACTAGACTCATCTGAACGACGTGGTTCCCGACGAGGCGGCATGATTCTGACAGAAGACACCAACTATTAGAATACTCACAAAGACACAGGACTGCCAAACCTAGGCTCTGATACCAAGCTGACACACCCCGACCGAGATCAGGGCGTGCTGGCCGTCACGCGAAGGTGACGTAACCATGTGCGCGTGCGGAAGCTAATTAAGAAGGTAATATAAAAGTACGAATAATTAAAAACCTAATAACATACAAAGTACTAGTGTATGTGAGACACAATTCAGAGCAAGTCTACAGCAGTCAAAAAGGAAAGATACGACATATGTACACCCGGAGGTGACCCTACAATGGTGAGTGTCTGTCAGAAATGCCGGGACGCCCTCTGGGATAAACCACCGAACTCGCTAGACCACTAGAACCTGGAGGGGCGCAAAAACAAAAGCGTGAGTGGGCAAAAACAAAGTTCTTTGAAAACTCTTTAGCAAAATACATTCTAACCCCTCGCCGTAAAACCTGTATACTTCCCAGAAAATGAACATATATACGTATGTATAGGTATGCCAATCATGCTCCACTATATGCCATTCATGCTCACAATATGCCATTCATGCTCACAATATGCCATTCATGCTTGAGAATATGCCACAACAGAATCTCATAATCAAATATAAATGCTCAAGCATAACCACATCAATAACATATAATCTGGCAGCCGGGAGTCACCTAACGTGACATGTACCGCTGAATCTAGAGCTCCACTCTCAACTCAATAACTGAATCTGCACACGAGTCGGAACCACCTAACGTGGTCTGTACGACAGGCTGGGTGTATTATATATATGTATGCTCTAGTGCTACGATCACGTGAAGCTGTGCGATAATCGCGGGTCACCTACAAGTCGGAACCACCTAATGTGGTCTGTACGACAGGCTTGCACCTATCTTGGATCCAAGGCGAGCATGCGGTGCTGGTGAACATACACGTGAAGGCTGTGCCCTGGCCCTGGGCGGGAGCACTAACACCGGGGGTGCAGATTATGAGCTCTCTAAACCTCTCAAATTACCATTGCATAATAAACAGGAATGCATAACCACATGAATACCGCTTACCTGGCACTTACCTGTGCGTCCACAGCACCAAATACACATTTATATATATATGTATGCCACTACTAATACATGCGATGATGCGTAAACAATATTCAAATGATGCATGGCATAAAACATATAACCTTTTCTATTTAATTTCTGGGAATTAATATGTATATAGGTATATACGGAAAACAAAAGCCCACTCACTGGTAATTAGAAGGGTCGTAGCCCCCCTGCCTCGAGTGTGAACGCTCGTCCTCGGAGAACGAATCACCTATACGCGACAAAGTTACGAAAACATTAATTTAAAAGCACCTAAGCAACTTCTCGTAATAACTTCTCATACATTGCTCAAATTGGACATATGAATATACCAACGTGACCTACACAACCTCAGGATCACGCCCATATTTTTAGAAAAATTTTTGGACCACGCACGCGCCCCCACGCGCCGGCCAAGGCACGGCCCTACGCGCCCCCACGCGCGGCCACGTGCACTGCACACTGACGGCATCAACTGACGCCGTCAGGAATATTCCGTCAAACTGACGGAATATTCTGTTAAATCTAACCAGATTCCGTCACTGCCGTTAGGAATATTCCGTTAGACTTAACGGAATATTCCTCTGTCTTCTCCGGCGAGACTCCGGCGCCGGCGACGGCGCCGGAAAACTGGGTAATTTTCAAACTAAGTTTTCTCCTTCGTTTTTCAACCATTTTTCACGTTCTTTATACCAAAATGAAGCTTAGGACTAGTAGAATCACGTTAGACTAGTTTTAAGGCCTAAAAATTGCTAGATCATACCTGTCCACAACTTCAAAGTTCGGCCAACTTCGAACCTAGCCTTCCCAACGTCCAAATTCACCCAACGAACCACTCCGAGGCTCCTTGGGACCTCACAAACACATCTACAAGCTTAGAAATTCCAAAAACACACTAGTTTAGGTTTGCATGAACAGTGTTTCAAATCGGCCATTGTTGAAACGACGTGAAAACGTTCGAATTCTTACCTGGAATTGGTATGGTTGTGCTCCTCACAACCTCACGAGTTCAATGGTGTAATTGGTTTCTTGTTTGGTGAAGATTTGGGTATGCTTGTATGTGTGTCCGTGTGTAGAGGAAGAAGAAGAATAATGGAACTCGGGGAAAGAGAGAGAGAGAGAGAAGAGAGAAGAGACAGAGTGAGGGAATGAGGGAGGGAATCCCGGAAAGAAAAGAAAAAATGTATGATTGTGTGTGGTCCCACCACCCACACAACACAAATATACACGTAAACGAATAGATTAGGGGTAAAATTGTAATTTCAATGTACGTTTCGTTAGTTTCGGGACGGGATGTTACAGATGAAGTGACATTCGCTCAGGTTTAGTTGAAAGTTTTTTTATCCAACATGTACTCTACTCAGCCTTGACGGGTCAAAGAAGCACCATCCCAAGCGCTTGGTCTAACAACCTTTATATCTCATTGTAGGCCTCTGTCCTGGTTGATGACCAACACGTGGCTTGGGTTGGTGTTTGAGTAGGCGTGTCTCTGGGGCTTCATGCTATAAAGTTGTCAATTTGCCAACTTGCCTCAAACAATCGAAAAGTACTTTCTTGATTGGTGCTCAGCTTCTTTGCTGATAGTCAATCCAGACCGGTAAACTGTTGTCCATAGAGATCGTGCCTCCTTCATTTGGCTCTATTGGGCTGGCTTATAAGCCCAATGCCTTGGTGTTCTTTTTCTTTTTTGGGCCTTTTCCAAGCCTATATTATTTTAGGGTCTAAAAGGATCATGCGTTAACACAACACACAACTCGTTTATCAACTAGAATGTGCCAAATTTTTTATATGAATGACTTATTAGTGAAGTCCAAACGAAAAATATAACAACATCGTGTTCAGACGACCAGATTACACGACCTTCCCGCCTAAAAAACAACACCACCCCATCCTCCCTTTTATGCCCTATTAAATGTGTCTTCTACCGGATGACCATGTTGTTTCGTCACCCGAACCGAACAATTTCTCCCCTTTATACCAACTCCAATGGTGGGCTAAAAGCCAAATTACCCCCCAAAATTTTCCCCCAAACCCACTCCAACCAAAGGGGAAATTTCGGGCTAAATGCTAAATGCTAAACTAATGCCAAATTTCCCCCAAAATTTAGCCCTGAAATCAGAGTGGACTCTACCCAATATTTATTGGAATTTAAATTTTTTTAGATTAAAATGTTCATAAAATTATTTTACGATAGTCTACATATTTATTTATTTTTTTTAAATTAATTTAACAAAAAAAATAGCCTAAGTTCATTCTTTAATAATTCTGAGCTAAAATTTTAGGCTAGAATGGTTGGAGCAGAAAAACTGTTTCTAGGCTAAAAACTAAATTTTCCAGGCTAAAAAATTTGGCTTTTAGTGTCACATCCCGGCCCGGGGCAGATCACTTCCCGAGCCCGCTCCACCACCGTAGCACGATATTGTCCGCTTTGGGCCCCGACCACGCCCTCACGGTTTTGTTTCTGGGAACTCACATGAGAAGTTCCCGATGGGTCACCCATCCTGGGAATGCTCTCGCGCGCTACTCGCTTAACTTCGGAGTTCCCATGGAACCCGAAGCCAGTGAGCTCCCAAAAGGCCTCGTGCTAGGTAGGGATGGAAATATACATTTAAGGATCACCCCCTGGCCGATGTGGGATGTCACAATCCACCCCCTTTAGGGGCCCGACGTCCTCGTCGGCACACCACGGCCAGGGTTAGGCTCTGATACCAAATTGTCACATCCCGGCCCGGGGCAGATCACTTCCCGGGCCCGCTCCACCACCGTAGCACGATATTGTCCGCTTTGGGCCCCGACCACGCCCTCACGGTTTTGTTTCTGGGAACTCACACGAGAACTTCCCGATGGGTCACCTATCCTGGGAATGCTCTCGCGCGCTACTCGCTTAACTTCGGAGTTCCCATGGAACCTGAAGCCAGTGAGTTCCCAAAAGGCCTCGTGCTAGGTAGGGATGGAAATATACATTTAAGGATCACCCCCTGGGCGATGTGGGATGTCACATTTAGCCCAACCATTGGAGATGGTCTTAGAAATGCTTTCAACGAGTATATTCCACTCCCTACACCAAACCAACTTTGAATGGTTGGAACTTGTCAAAGCTGGCTGCTGGACAAAGTCATAAGCGCAACACGAAGACCTGGTTTGGTCCTAAGATGATTTTGAAAAAAACTGCTATAAAAAAAAGCTGGGAGCTATTTTTGTGTTTGGTAAACACTCAGCTTCAGGTTTTTTTCACAGTTTTAGATGAAAAAAAGCCAAAAACAAGAAGCTACAAAACCCAGCTTTGAAAAACCGGCTTTTTTCACATCTATTTTACATAAAAGTTTACCAAACACTCTAATACTGCTTTTTTTTTCTTTTCAAAAGCACTTTTACAAAAAAGTTTACCAAACACTCTGCTGCTTTATTTCACAGCTGCTTATTCTCACAGCACAGCAGAAGCAACTTTTTTTCAAAGCACAGCAATACCAAACCAGCCATTTGCACGGTGCTTCCCCGTAACTCATAAGCTGAAATTGGACAAGCAAAAACATGGAATCAAACCAGCACGGCAGCACTTGGAGCTCTGTGCATATAGAGAAATAAGGAAAAAAGTTAAAAGCTCCCTCTCAACTTTTAACTTTTTAACTTTTACCGAACGCAGTGCAAAGACTTGATTGCGTACTGCCTCAGATTGGTCTTTTTTCTTCCGAGTGATTTGGTCTGGTGGGTAGACGACAAGAGAGACCCCCTCTTTCCATATCAAGAGATTCTTACTCTACAAAGATGCTTTTACTTTCTCAGGTTAATGTCACATCGGAAGTAATTAGTGAAGTTAATGGTCGGTTTTTGATGCATTTTATCAACGGCGTTTACTTACGGGCATGATTAGGCTTAATTAATTCAACATCATATGGTGAGTGCAAAAGGACTTGTAGCTTGTGCGGTTAAAAGTTTTATACGTACAGTCAAGGGGTTGTGTCTTTGAATCATTCTTTTTCAATACCAGTCGCATCACAGAAGTAGAAAGAAAATTGGAAAGTGTGTTTGGTGTCAAGAAAATTTACATGCAATCGGGATACTAAGATAAGGGTATATTCTAAGCTTATAATACATGGTCAAGTGTCTTAACTTCTTCACATGACATTCAATTCTAAGTTTGAAATTCCGCTAACTTAACTCCTCGGTTATATAGCCACCTTAACATGGGCTTCCCTATAGATTTTTTTTTTATGCTTTTACATGCAATTCCTTTGTAATATTACACCTACAGGGAAAAACTTCAAACTCAATATTTTACAAGAAAATCCAACTTATTGTGTAACTCCGAAGAAATTTCACAACTAAGAATCAATCAGAGTATGACAAGTGGATATGTTTGGGAATTTGCCTTAAAGTCATATTGGGCTTTTGTTCTTTTGAATGGGCTTATGCCTTAAAGTCATGTTGAGCCGCGGGCTTCGTTGAAGAGGCCTTTTAAAAGACAAATCCGCTCAAAATATAGGCGGGAAAGAGTGAAGCTCCATTTGTACAGGTCCGAAAGAAACGACATCTCGTTCGTATATTCCGAACAAGATAAAGGATTCTTGCCGGATACTTTTTCTGGAATCTAGAGATGCTATGATCGTAATCGTTTATCGTATATCGTACGATCAATTTTCGTTAATACTATTTATATTTAATTTTAAATTTTAAATAATTTCTAGCTTACGAGATCTCCAGATCTCAGGAAAAGGTCCTCGCCGGATCCTTTTCCGAACAGAACACCCTTCTTCTCTGTATCTCTTTCCTCTATATAACTTTCTGCAATCAACTGAGCCAGGGTTTCCGAGTTGCCATGGCTCGACTCACCGAGCCAGGTGGATCTTCACTCCCGGAGAACTCGTAATTCGTCTCCGTATTTTCACTCTTCTTTGCACTTCTGATTTTTGTATTCAGCGAGGGCCTGTTTGGCTGCCGAGAAAATGAAGGAAAATTGAGTTTCTAACTTCTATGTTAATTATTGCCACCGTTGTTTTTGGTTTCGATTGTTCCTGAAAGTGAACTGTTGCTTTTAGTTTCGTGCTGTTGAATTGGTGCCCAACTTATAAATTGGAGCAACTTGGATGAATTTAAATGGAGAAATTTGTTTGAGTTGGGATTTCAATATTTGCAAGGGTTGAAGTTGAATCGAAATGTCGTATGCTTTTTTTTTATTTGATTTGATTTTCAATGCTATAGGCTGGTAAATACAAGGCTGCTAATCAAGGAGCAATGCAAACATTGGAGAAGGTACGTATGGAGTCTTGCTTTCGTTGGGAGTGTGTTTATAGACCGGTATAAGTCGTTGCAAGTGAGTTTTCGTTTAATCGAAGCGTGTCATTGATATTCTTCATTCGAATGTCGTTTATAGCTGTTTGTTTCACTTATTTGTTGGTATGAGAGCGTACGTACTAATGCATCGAGTGTACCTTATTAGATAGTTCAAGGAGATGTTTACTAGCTCAGGTGACTGGCAGAGGATGTGTTGATTGAAATTAGGGCAATGTCTCAAATTATTGGTTTAAAGATATCATTTTACCTTTCGACTAATGAATGTGTTTTTGTATGTCATTTGTAGTATTTCTTGTCGAAGATGTTCACATTTTGTCCCATAGGAAACGAGTTATTTTTCTGCAAATTGGCTTGAATTACTTTCAATTTTTCTAACGAATAATTTCTTATGAAGTATGGAGCAACACTAATGGAAGTAGACGTTGATGGAACATTGTCATACCCTAAACCCCAAGTTAATGGTAATGTTCTTTCAAGGACCCCCTCCCTCCCTCCCTCCCCTCCCCCCGCCTTTACACACACACAGAGGTGGTTTTCAATGGCTTTACTTTTTTGATGTCTTTAACTACAGCCAATTCCCATCCAAAACCCATTAGCGTTGAAGAGGAGCAATTTATGCGAGTATTTTATGAGAATAAACTTCAAGAAGTTTGTACCAACTTTCACTTTCCGCATAAAGTTCAGGTATGTGGTCTCCCCTGTTGACAGAAGAAAAAATAGTAATACTAATTTAGGAAGCATGAAACTAGAAGAATTTATCAATTTTAGCACCATCCATGTCTAATTGGTTTCATTTGCAGGCAACGGCTCTCATATATTTCAAGAGGTTTTATCTACAGTGGTCAGTGATGCAGCATCATCCAAAAACTATAATGTAAGGATGCCTTATCTCCATTCAGTATCTCCGTCAATTGTCAGCATATGTGATTGTGTGAAATTTTGGTTCTTATAGGTAGAAGTTCACTAAGATGTTGAGACATGTGCACAGGTTAACCTGTATATATGCAGCTTGTAAAATAGAGGAAAACCACGTATCAGCAGAGGAGTTTGGTAACGGAATCTCACAGGATCATCAAATGATAATAATGAGATAATAATTTATAAGGCATGGATGTGCCACACATTTCTTTGTTGTTTTTATTTTGTTTCTGTTTTCTTTGTTAAATATAATATTTTTATTTTGTTTCTGTTTTTTTGTTAAATATAATCTATCTTTATTTTGCAAACTTTGGAATTTGATCTTATTGTTTATGCACCATACCGCTCAATTGAAGGATTTGTCTACGATATGGAAGTAAAGTTTCTTATGGTTTTCTCTAGTGCAACTGTAATATATATTTTTTTTCATAATGCACTTTTAAGTTTTCAAGTTCCTTCCACACGCTTGGTGACAATTAGTGTTGATTTCTAGGAATTCTGCGGATTAGAGGATAACCAGCTCCAATATCTGAAAGTAATTGTTGGCTTTATTTTAATTGTATATATGGCTAAATAGCGTGTTGAGTAACTGTATATGCACAGACTGAATCTTTAAAAGTCTTTCATTGTTGAGATGCTGCAATCATTTATGTTTCTTAACCGGCAGCATATATGCTGATGGATGTTTTGTAGAAATTGCAGGAGCAGCAAAGACGGAAGTTGATAAAATCATGCTCACAGATGCACCACTCCTTGTCCCTCCTGGGCAGGTATGAATATGATTTGTCAGTCAAACTTCTTGCTGTTCAAGCTCAGAATTTTGTCATTAATCGTGAAACATGCCCCCTTAATTTGATGCAGTTGCCATTGGCTGCTTTGCGTAGTGCAAATCAGATTTGCAGAGTTGCCGACTTTGAGAGGTTATCATTTGAACTTTAGGTTTCCTAACATTTTTGTTAAGTTTTTTTTGTTCCCGTATAGTTCTACTTATGCCTCCCCCACACCTTCTGTATTGGGTTTGTTGTTGTACTAACACTAATAAATCTTCTTTCATGTATGCTCATTTTCAGATACCTGAGTAGCATTCTCTCTCGGCAGAGTTCTGCGCATCCTATCTAGTCGAATTCCTTAACGCAATCGATTATTGGGTATAAATTTATTGCAATCAGCATATATGTGTGTTGCAAACTCCATAGCCTCTTTGATAACGGCACAAACGTTTGTGCAAATTGTATATCATATAGCTATGTTATTAAGTTCAGATTTTTAAGAATTTAATCTGATATTACATAGGAACGCTTCTTTTTGGTTTCATTTTCCAATCTAAGTTTCTTCATGGCTAATGCATGTAGGCAAAAAAATAACAAGGATCTGAAGCACATCAATCGGAAACTGAAGTCTTGTTGGGGTCTGAGTACGCATGACGAGTATGCTCCACATCTAGAAATAATCACGCTTAATCTGTTGCCCTTTTCCTTTTGTATCAATGCCATACATTGACTGCTTTTCAGGAGCAAGAAGCGGGATAAGAAATCAAAGCACAAGTCGAAGAGGAGTTCAAATGAAGCGCAAACTTAAAAGTATGCCTCTTTTCTTTACTGTTGTTTTAACTTAAGTACTATTGTGGGTTTGGCTACGGTTTGGTGGCTTAGTTTTGTAATACCAGCAGTTATTCCATTTTGCTGCATCATGAAACTTGATCTTATCTCGGTTTTCTGGGTAATTTCAAGTTCTTGTCCGCCCCTTTGGGTTTGTCACGCACATGTAGTTTGATACACTGCTGCTGCTGGAGTTTAAACAGTTGGAGATACCCAAATATTCATTTGGCTGTACTTTTAAAATGACTGAAAGCGTTTTTAGAGAAATTGTTTTTGGATTCCAAAACCACTTGAAGTGCTTTCTATAAGAAGCATCAGTTATGTGCTTCTTCCAGAAAGCACTTTAAGTGCTTTTACAAGATTTACTAGCATTTTTACTAAATATTGTTTCCAAAAATATTTTCACCAAAAGCGCTTTTAATCATATTAAAAGCACATCCAAATGAGCTACTCATTATGCTTACCCTTCGTCTGGTTTCAGGTTAATTTACCTCGATTGATCTTTCCAAGCAATCATCGATTTATCGAAGAAGAGACATTTTACCCCTGCTCTAACTACCGTAATCTTTTCATTTCTTTGATATTTTCGTTTGTACTTAATCGTCAAATCAATCCAATTTATGACTTGGAGTTTGAATGGGATGAAGAATTTATCTGAGAGACCCATCTTTATTTTACAGTAGTAAAAACCATCTTCCATTATATGTTTTCAGTAAAGATTGCAATTTTTGGTAACGGCCCTTAGGGACTAATGAATTCACAAACTACTCGATTCAGTGGCTAGACTAACGATCTGTTTGATAATCATTTTGTTTTCCGTTTGTTATTTTCATTTTTTATGAATCTGCAAACTTGTTTGGTAGTTTCTTTTAGTTTTCAAAAAAATGGAAAGTAAAAATTGAAAAACAAAATTTTGAAAAATAAAAACCGTAGCTTTAGTTGAAAAGAGGAAAGTAGTTATCCAAGAAGGTTTTTTTTTTTTTTTTTTTTTTTTTTTAACAAAACACTTTCGATACTGTTCACTTTTAATGAAAAATCACATTTTTATCTTTCATTAGTATTATTCACTATATATTTATTTGTCATTTTTTATTAAAACTAAAGCTTTTTTGGACTCTTCATTGAAACAAAAAATGAAATTGAAAACAAAACTATTATCAAACGGGTTTAGGGTTGAAAGTACTGGATTTAAGAGTTATAGTATACGTACCACTGAGAGAATGAATACGTACACGTGTTGTATTGAAGTTCGTATTTTGGGCTTACAGTTTAGTATGGGCCTCCAAGCATCACCAACCCAATTGAACAGGGTCCAGCATTGAATTGGGTCGGGTCGGGTTTGGGTAGGTGGAAGACATTGTTGCTCCTGAGACAGACAACACGACCCCGACAAATAGAAACGACGCCGTCCAACGTTTCATCTCCTTGTTACTGCCCTCTGCTAAACCCTGAGAAGCAGAAAGAAAGAGATTCAAAAGTCGAAAGCTTCAATGGCGTGCCTTGTCTCGACGACCCTCTCTCTCCCTCTCTCTGCTTCCCATAGCTTTGAAAAGGTAAGTCCTCAATCACCCAGCTCTCCTTCTACATAAAAACCCTAGCTTTTGTTCTTCAATTTTCTCTCAACCACCCAAAAATGTTGTCTTTATTTTCTCGGAAACCAAACAGGAAGTAAGAGCTCTCATGCATATATCATTACTGTAAAATGTAGAATGTGGTATTTATTAATGCTTTTTTATTTGTTATTGCAACCAAACAGGGAACAGCTTCAAGAAGATTATCACTTGTGGTCAGACTTTCAAGCCAACCAATTTCAGAAACAGGTTTTATTCTTCAATCTCCTTTCTCAATTTCCGGTTATGTTATTATCCTGTTTAATTTTCAGTCATATTCGAAATCCGCTTTGAGTTGGATTTCATTCAGAAGAACTCATGGTTGTCCAAAGAAATTTGCTTAAAATCGCATTAAAATGTTCAACCTGTGTTTTCGTATCCAATTACGCTTGATCACTGATTCGTGCTAGTAATGTATGAAACTTATACCGTGCTTGATCTTTACCTCGTCCAGAAATTTGGTTTGCTAATAGCTGAAACCAGGGCTACCTTGTAATTGTGGTACTAGACCCAATTCGTATATTATGAATGAGTTTTATTCATAGTGGAATGAATCAATCAATTCTAGTGTTGGATTCTGGGCACTCGGCGTGTCCACAGTATTTGTTGTCTTATAAATATCAAAAGAAGAAACTTAATGTGGCATCTTTAGCGGAAGTAATTGTACAACCTTGAGTTTTTATGTTGCTTCAGAGGGTGGAGAGAAGAAAAAGATCATAGAAAGAGATGGACGGAACAAAAAACCTAAAATATATAATTCACTCGTAGACATTTACAAACCAAGGTTTATGCAAGGCAAGAAACCTGATATTCATCAAACTGTTTCCTACATTCTAGAGACTCTGAAACTTGATATTCTATTGAATCTATTTCTTCATCGAGGGCTTAATGGCCTATTTTCTAGAGGACGATGAAATACAATGATCTTCATCTGCATTCATCATTATGTTCAAATTGTACATAAGCATGCTGAGTTTTCAGGAAGTTAGTGTTTCGTTTGATAGTATGTTAACTTAATACAACATACTAGGAAAGAAAAGAAAATTATTTAAAAAGGAGAGAGAATGCGGAAAATAAAAAGAAAAAGAAGAAAAGGTTTCTTCTTCGATACTTCAATGGCATTCTATTTTGTTCATGCTAAACTGTCAAGCCTATCAAGATGTTAAGCCTTAGGGCATTTGCATTGAACCGTCATACATTATTGTTCCTCACTCTGTTTAAGCTAACTGTATGAATTACCTTTGCAGCTGCAAAGCCTTCCGCCTCCAGCAGTACAAATAAAGCCATGTCAACTTCGAATCGGAGTTGTCAAGATCATCTTCGGACACCCTCAAAACTTCTTTTTGAAATTATGTCTTGTTATAGGAATGTACACTCTTGTAGCCACACGATCATATTTGGTTATTGGGTTGGACCTGATATTGATGATGGTTGGGGCTATGTGGAAGCTTTTGTTAATCCAATCACTTGAGTACTTTTCGCTATTCCATGTTTTCTCTCATCGTATTCTGGGATATTTCACAGATTCATTCAAGAAACAGTTCTTATGTGTTAACAACGGCCAAAATGTCGATGAAAACGCGTAAAAATTGTTCGATTTTTTATATGTGAGGCTCAAAAACCAGGAAGGCACATAAGAGCAAATGTCGGCCGGAATCGTGTGGGAAGCTGGGGTAGGCTGCTGCCTCAGAAACAGTCTGATGTTGTTACGCTGTTTCTCAAAACTTGACATTGTATTTTTGGAGGGAATTAACAATGCTTTATATATGGATCATTCATTAATAGGCAAGCAATGGACCATTGCGGTTTGATTAATCCTAACAAGATAAATGCAGCTTTCGAAATGTCTCTTATTTAGGACAGACTGCGCGTTAACTCTAATTTGTTCACCTTTTTCTTGCGTAAAATCGAGCAGCTGCAACTCACATGGATAACCCCTAAACCGTTTTATACACGGCCCTCCTCGCGCTTTGCGCTCCCAAACAATCTCAGAGTTGGTGTACACCAAAGAGGAAAGAAGACAAACTAAGAAATGGCCTCAAAGCTCATTCATCAGTTAAATCAAGACAAATGAGCACTGGCCCTTTTTGAGATTGAGCTTCGAACAAGGTTACTTGAGTCCACAAATTCATGCAATTGTGAAATGACAACAAATGCATTGAGGACTGATCCTTTTAGAATTGATTGGGCGTCAAACTTCAATGAGAATTCATTGTCGCCAATATGTCTTCTGATATTGTAATTTATTTAGAAGGTTTACGAGTAAAACCATGGCATAGTACTTTGTTACTGGGATTTTTATTCCCTTAATTTACCAAAAGAGTTCATATATGAAATTCTTTAATGATATGGTGAGACAAATGAGAGAGTCTGTGATGGTTGATGAGTGGTCCCCTAGCCATATGACCTCATAACTAGAAACCCTAGGGAGCATGTTGAGCCCTAACTCTGACAGCTTCTAATCTTTTACTGGAGGTTTACCCTAATCCATAATTCCAGAAGCATATAGTAAATTATATTAAGCATGCTTGAGATTCTATTGGACTACTTTAATTTCACGGTAACTCATGTTATCTAAAGCCACAAAAGATTAGTGGTCCTAATCTAGGGTTAAGAGCAAACCCTGTACCTAGTACTGCATAGCTGCATTGTAAATTCAGTATACTTGTATTGGATTCTTAATGACTAATTTGCTATTGTGTATATATGAAAAAAGCTTCACTTTGATATTATTTAGGTTTTGTACCATTTTGTTTTTTGTTTTTGATTTTTGATTTTTTGTGTTCGAGATATAAAGAAAGTATACGCATACGGTGAAAATGAGATAAGAGTGATGGGAGAGAAGAGAAGAAATAGATAAGAAAGTGAAAACAACATACAATAGTTTTTGGTTTTTGGGGTTTTGTTTTCATTTTGTATCTCATTCCTTATCTATTTCTTCTACATCTCTCCCACACATATCATCCTTCTTCATCGTTTAGTTTTATGTATTTCCAAAAGTGAAGATAAAAAACAAAAAACAAAAAACAAATGGTTATCAAACAGGCCTTTAGTTTCGTAGATATGTTTGGTTGTGGACATGCTAGTTATTCAGTTCAAGTTCTTTATATCATCAAAACATGCATAATCAGCCTGTAAATATTTGGCATTGTTTACAGACAAGTAAACTGTAATTGCAAATCTCCAAGAACACCTATATATGGTTTAGGAGGAAATTTATAAGATAGATAAGGGCATGAGCTCAGTTCAGTTTATAATATATATATATATATATATATATATGTATGTATAGTTATGGAGGAAATTTACAAGGCTTCATTTGGATGTATAATTCCAAAGAAAGAATTTGGATGACAAAAGATAATTTGATACAAAAACTAGAGAAAACATTAAATTAAATTTGAAAATATATAACTAGATGTAATAAACATTTGAAAGATTTTAAATCATTTGAAATCTTTAATTATTCTTTGTTTTTACCGTTCTTTCTTCTGTCAAAATCTATGAATTGTAAGAGTATAAACAAACAATTTTACCTCATAATGCTGTCTAAATCCTTAGATCTAAAGTCATTTTGTCCAAATTAGCACTAACAAATGAATTAAAAGAAAGAACAGAAATTCTTAATCCCAATCATATACGTACGTACGTATGGCTCAGGTATTTGTTTTTTCTTTTTCAGATTGATAAACAGGTCAGATTTAATGAAGAGAAAATTGAATAGGATTTTTTTTTCAGTACCCTTATGGTTTGACACAGTTTCATCATCTGATTACTTCTTCTGAAACCCTTAATACATAGTTAAACGCAGCTCCGTTATATTTTTTTCTCATTATCCAAAACCAACTCTCTCCTTAACTAAGAAAAAAAGGAAAGAAACTAAAACGGAAAACACATGAAGATTGAAGAGATCGAATAGATGAAAGCATGAATATTTGAGTAGAAAGTTACATGACGTTAACTTAATTTACCTCAGAATAGCAAGTAAATTAAGTCAGTTGATACCTAACCTGATAGTCTACTGACAGCAGAAGTGCAGGCATATCGAATGCCGACCAAACTCAAACTGTCAAACATAGAGAGAGGTATGATGAAAAATCTGACCTAAAAGATCATCTGGAAACTTTTAAGTTTCAGATGAAAATTTATTTGGTTCCAGATCCCATCGTTAACGCATTCTTGATCAAGATCATGGCTTGGTAATAAGGGAGTTGTCACCTTTCTCAAGCACCCGAAACTCCAGATTTGAAGTCTGAGTTTGCTCCCTTACTTGCAGGCCTCCATGACTGGCAATATTTGCTGTGTTTTGGTTGTTGTTAGCAGCAGCTTTGTCTCTTTCAGCTTCCCTATATTTATGCAAGTACCTCATAGCAGCCTGGGCATAGTTATCAAACCCTAGAGCACTCAGAGCCCAACAGATGTCGTCTCCATTGACGGTCTTGCGATTCTCCTTGTGACACTTGTCAGAAGCCTCGCCAGTCACAAAACTTAGGAACTCAGTTGCACATTCTTGCATTGTTTGTTTCGCCTCCTTGGAAATTTTGGCTCTTGGGGGAAGAATTTGCTTCATGATTCGACCCACGTTTGCAATTGGGAGCATCCCATCTTGTTCCTGATCAACCATGTTGATTGATCGATCCCTACAATTAGGATTTGGAGGAGTTAATTGATCTCTTCTGACACAGACACGTTGCTCTGTATCAAAACGCACACTTATATTTTTATATGTAGATGTTTACATATATGTATGTGTATGTACGTATGTGTCGACATCACAAATCATACTACTAGTATTAATTAACTCTGTAAATGTTTTAGTATTTGATGATACATACCCTAGCTATTCTATAAAATAAAAATGTTCATTTGTTTTAACTACTAATCAAAATAAATTTTGAAATTTGAGTGAATTGTTACTAACAAATTCCAACTTGTCCAAATATTATGATGGTCAAACTAAAGTTTAAGATGACTTTTAGAGCAATTCCACCAATTAAAAGGGCAAAAGCAAGGGCTTCCCAATTGCCCTTTACCTCAAAAACCACCTCTAGTGGGCAAAAAGGAGGGAAATTGGTGGGCCACGCTAAACCCGCCCAGTTGCCCATGCAATTTAACGTCAGCCATGTATCTCTTTTTTTAGTGTTTGACGCGTGTATTACACATGTAAGGAAGAAGAGTGATCGACATTATATGCTATCATAGGCCCCATTGCAAGAGCTCCAACAAAAGAGCCAAACAACTTTATGACGTGTTGCGATGAGAGCCTTTGGATTTCAACAACTTGCTGATATGGACCGTTGGAAAAAATTCAAAAAAGTTATTGGTGTGCCACATGGCATGTTCTGATGCATCTGATTACAAATGAGTAGAGAAATCAATTGCCAGGATTAATCCAATGGTTATAAAATAGAAAAAAAAAAATAGGGATTTTTTATTTTTTTATAAATACCCAACTATTTTCTTGATTCCCCACACCACACCACATCACAACTCAATATTTATTTTTACTAAAATCTCCTATATTTGTTTTCCTCTTTCTAAATCCTCTTTTTCCCAAAAAAAATTAAATTAAATTAAATGAGTGAGAAGGCAAATTGGTCGATCAAAGAAGACGCTGCTTTGCATGAGTGTTGGGTGCATGTTACTCATGACCCGGTCATCGATGACAATGTAACAAATGTGGAAAAAGATTCATGCGCAATTTGTCGAGCAGATTCAAGGCACATCATTGACCGAGCAATCTTTGTCAAGTAGGTTCAAATATCTACATAAAGCATTGAAATCTTGGCAAGAAGCCCTAAAAAAAGCAGAAGCAATTTATCGAATTGGCATAGTCTAGCCAATGAGGTAATAACATATTATTATTAATAAATTTCGAATGTAAGTAATTTGTATTAGGACCTTTTGGTAATTAAAAGTAATCATTTGATTATGTAATTTGTTATGTTGTTTAAGAATTCTTTATTCAGCAACTACAAGAACACATGTGGTTCAATCTTCGGAACAATAATAAATCATTCACAAAGCACGAATGTTGGAATGTCATGAAGCATACCATGAAAAACAAAATTGTGTCATACGTTGGATGCCCTAGCACCATGCATTGGATGCCATAGGTTGTAGGCTACTGAGAATAATATTGTTTCAGTATCGTACTAGGTTGCAATACTATGCTTTGCTTTGTATTTGAAATTAATTTAATGGAGTTAAACAAGAAGTTTTAATTTCAAATAAACTTACAAAGTTCACACTTAAGCACACTTACAAGGCATAAAAAGTAAAAACAAATATATTTGTAAATAGTCATCACCCTTATCCTTACCTAACAAGTGAACTTGTACAAAGACAATTACTTTTCAGAAGAACAGTTACATGCCCTTACCCTTATCCTCCTCCGTGGAATTGCTCTAAAGTAAATCAATTGATCTAATTAGCAAGAAAGAGCAATTAATTCTTTACACTATTTCTACAATATTCTAGTAGCATCTGAACTTTGGAGCCCTATGGATTTTGAAAAGGAAGTGGTTTTAAACAAATGTAAACAGTACGTTTATTAAGCCAATCAAAGATGTATAGTACAACTATCTTAAAATGATTTATATTTATAGTACAACGGTCCCCACAAAACCTCTAACGCTCTCTTCCTAATCTAAGATTAATAAATCCTGAAGTGTTCTTGTAGTTCGTACCTATCTCAGATTAGTGGATGACGTTTGTGCACGTTTCATGTTTAGGGATGGATCCAACCAAAAACTACCTAAAAAGAACTGATTACTAACCTTAATTAGTGTTTGATTAGCTCATCCATTAGGTTTAGTTATGAGTTTGTCACTCTATTTGGTGACAAACAGACAATGCATTTCCTTAATTTCATATGTGAATCATGCAAGTATGTTAGGTTTTGGTCAAGTCGATCCTCCAACTCAATTGCTTATGGATAAGTTAAGATCATATAAGACCTAATTAGTAACCTAACAACGCCTTATTTACTAATTTGGATTACTATTAATTAGATACCATACTTTGTGAGATAAAACTTCAACCATACACTAAGGCATCTAAAAACATAAAAAAATGGAACTTTAACAAAAAGTTCACAGTACAGTTCATTTTAACGAAAAACCACATTTTTACACTAAAAAGTCAATCCTGATACTATTCGTTTTACCATTTATTTTGTTCTTATCGTTAAAACTCAAACTTTTCAAATCCTTGTCATTAGTTTTTCTTAAAAAAAAAAAAATTAACAGTAAAAGTAAAAAGTAATAAATCCAAAAGGGATAAATCACCCACATCAAAGGAAAAAATCAAGACAACAACCAAAACCCTAAAGTAACTATAACTCTAAACCTAAATTGTCTGTCATCACGAATTGAAGCTACGCTGCCAAAAAACTCATCGCAACTCGCCTTAAATCATTATAACTTCTTACATTCTCCGATTCCATATGCATGTTTTAAGCAGTATATGGTCTTGTTTCAAACACAATATATAATATTGCTACTTTAGGTTACATTTTGGAAGAACTTTTTGTAAGATATAACTAGCTAGTTAAGCAAAGTGAGGTAAGTATAAATAAACATTTTAATTTGTTAAACCTTCCACAAACGTGCTTAATTACTTTTTACATTGTACGATCATCCACATTATCACTAATGCATACCCAAATTAGAAGTTAAACCGTTCCATAATTCCATTGTTTATTCAGCAATCGAGATATCCGATCTTCATTAGACTGGTTAATAGAAAACTCATTCTTTCCTTATCAAATGAGATGGGATTATGCGTATGGGTAATGCTAGAGAGACAAAATTTGGAGACAAAGTTTTGAAAATGAAATGACATGAAAGTTGATAATTAGTTGATTACTTAAACATTGATAACGTGCTTATTCCTATTGGTGACACATTATTTAGTTTTCAAATTTAGTCTCTCTAACATTACTATGCGCGTATAAAGCATATATGCTTTGAATTAAATATGAACCAAGTTGCATAAAGGTTCTTTAACTTCCATTAGGTACCGTTTGGTACGTGGGACGGGACGAAACAGAGTGGGACAAGGTGTTTCGTCCACGTTTGGTGCGCCTAAAACGGGTGGAACGAGCCATTCCACGGGAAGAGTTTTGGGTGAATTTTCGTTCCACCTTACCCCCCTGGAACGACTCGTTCCATATCCGTGGAACACAAAATTATAATCTCTCTGTCTCCTTCTTCTTCCTCCTTGTTTCCATCCGAGGACATCTTTGCTCCCGATCCGTTCCGTCCCGTTCCAGCCCATCCCGTCTGCATACCAAACGATACCTTAAACATATCTAGGCTTTGAAAAATTAATTACTAGGTTATTAATCCTAGTGCACGAACGATATGGTAATAAACAAATGGGGATGGGTGGGCACAACACATGACACACATGACACATAAAATAAAACCCATAAACACTTGGAAGTCTTTTAAGAAAATTTTATTTTCATATTTTATACAAGGGATATTTGAAAAGAAAGATATGAATTTGTATTGGGAATAAATTCCACTTTGATGGGAGGATAAATTTTTGTATGTGAGTAATTGGATTATTTCTCATATTATTAATTAGTTTTATGGTATAATTCCTAACTTTATTATATTAGATCAGGTTATCCAACATGTGAAGTCTAACGGTCACACGTGTTCCACGCCATCCCGTTGTGTTATCCATGTAATAGATTTGAAAATCCATCACACGTGATGAGGCGTGTTAAGAATAAATTTCACATTGGTGGAATGAAAGACCTTGCATGCGTTTATAAATAATTGAACTATTTCTCATATTACTAATTAATTTTATAATAAAGTAAAACCCTACCTTTTTTCAATTCAAAACTTCAAATGTAAAAAATAAAAATAAAATAATGCTCTTAACAAATTGCGCTGAGCGAGTTAGAAGAATAAAACACTTTGTGTACCTTCCTTCTTTTTGTAGGGCATAATCCAACTTTGTTTTTATTCTTTTCATCATATTCTTTTTTTAGCTTACTATTGATGGGTGGCATCTGACTAAATAAATATTCTCATAGGCAGGAAATGAAGGAGTACTTGTATGGAAAGTTCTGGACATGGCCTTAGAGCGAAATATTATTCCTTGATGTCCATCAAGAACAAATATTGTGCACTTAGCTACGGCATAGCAAATTGACATCCTTTCTAAATTTCTGAGTTTGAGGTGATTATTTATTTTAAATTCTACGTTCTTTTTTGGTCTATCTCATTATCCTACTTCACACAAATCTCTTTTTCTCCTTTATGAACAGCCCAAATGTTTGAGTATGACGACTTTGAACTTAAAAATCCCGAGAGAAACTTGATTCCTACCTAGCTAGCAAAAAATAGACATATATACGTGTACTATATATTCTAGCTAGATCAAATATTCCAGCCGATAAGGGATATTTTTATGACATACTTTTGTGATAATGTTCTACTGTTTTTTAACCAGATAGACATATAGATACACATTTTTTCTATACTACTATGATTTACGAAAATAATAATTCGCAATTGGCGGTTTTTTCCTTTTTAAGTACATACATATATAGCTCGACAAAGAAATTTCTTGGTACTGAAGGAGACTTAATTTCATGGGTGTAACTTTCTACTCAATACTCTTACATGATTCATTTAATTCTCTTGATTGTAATTTGCATTAAAACTCCAGATAGAAGGTCAGAAGTCCCCTTCTAATAGGTCAAGCACCGATATTGTCTTCAATTCAACCGCTTATTAGACCAACGAGTGTGAAATTAGCACAAAAGACTTGGATAAGATTAGAAATAAAACCACTCAATATAAATTATACTTTATTGTGTCAAATCTTTATGGCACGGAATGTTGATAAGTGAAAATTATACTCTATGATATGGAATGTTGGGCGGTAAAGCATCAACATGTACATAAAATGAATGTAGTGGAGATGAGAATGCTTCATTGGATGTGTGGGCACACGAGAAAGATAAGATTAGGAATGAGGATATCCAAGGTAAAGTAGGAGTAGCCGAAATTGAAGGAAAAATGAGAGAAAATCAGTTACGATGGTTTGGGCATGTGAAACGAAGGCTTACAGACGCTTCGGTTAGAATATGCAATTACGTGACAGAGGTTCAGGGCTGAACAGATAGAAGACCTAAGAAGACTTTGGAAGAGACTTTGAGAAAAAACTTGGAGTACTTGGATCTAACGGAAGACGTGGCACAGAGCTGAGCGCAATGACGTTTTAGGATTCATACAGCCGACCATACTTAGTGAAAAAAATGCTTTGTTGTTGTGTCAAATCTTTGACGTAGGACTTTGTGTACTCTTCAACGAGAAGGCCTTCTGTACGTGTGTCGGATTAGGGGGGTTGTGAGTCTTGTGACATAGGATGGAACCAACAGTGGATCGTGACATAGGATGGAACCAACAGTAGATCATGGTTAGCACGACAAGTCATGGGGAGTGGGATAGGGGATGTATTTTGTGTTTAGATCAGCATGGACACGTAGTTCAGTTGCCGTCGGACTCAAAAATTCTCCTCTTCAACGTACTGTGCTCGAATGTGGGATTTGGTTTGTTATCAACAAGCCCAAAACGAAGTTAAACATGGGTTGCAAATTTGTTTAGGGATAAAATGGGTTGCAGCTTGGTTTGCAGCCTGCACTATAAGTCCAGGAGCTGAGAGTCTCAGCAGTGCTTTTCTGGCCTGATTTGTACCATTGTCTTTGGGCCTCATTTAGCTTGGGGTCTTAGGAAAAGGAAGGGATTTAGGCACCCTATTTATGTATTTCAAACCGAGTATTTTACAATCTTTTGCGATAACAATGGAGTTTAGGAGACTAAAAGCCTCATGGTTTCATGTAAATTGAACTCGAAATCAAAACCTTTGCTGGAGAGAAACATTCTATGCAGTAGAGCTAGCTCAGTTGTCACTAATGAATTCATAACTCATGTTATTAGCCAAAATGTCGATTACGAAAACAAAGACGATCACATTTTAGGGAAAAGCTATTTTTCTTAGTACAAAACATGTAACTATATTGCTCTTGGAGGTTTCTCCAACAGCGCAGAAAAGTAGACCTCATCCTTTGATTTAGGAGAAATAGCCCACTTGTGTTTCTTGTACCTCAGCTGCAGAAACATGTACATGAAATCATCCAAATCCTTTCTAACACAGAAGAACCGGTCAATCCATAACAATCCGCCTGGCCTCAGAATTCGATCCCAATCAAACAGGATAAAATCCAGCAGTTGCAGGTCAATCCAGCCGTCTAGAAATCCACTGGTGTGAATCAGGTCCATTGTGTTGTCGAAGAATGGTAGGCGTTGATTCAATGTTACAAACAATGGAATCAAACCTCTCAGTGCAATCATCTCGTTGAAAGGCGCCTTGAGGTTAAGAGCAGTAGAGACTACTGTAATGTTATGCTCTCTCATCCTTGCAGCGAAACTTCCAGTGCCAATGCCAAAGTCGAGACCAATCCTCATCTCCCCGGGCTTAATAGTCAAAACATCACTGATCAGAAAATCAACGGAAAGTGAGCTATTTGTAACCCATTTAAGCTTTTCCTTCTCCATTTCGAAACACCCGACACACTTGAAATAACCCTTCTTGGTGTTGTTTCCCATCAAGCACTTAAAGTTCCTGCACTGATAATTGCTCCACCGCACATTTCTATCATCCGGCAGTTTCCAAAGAGACTCATTGATAGGGTAAGGCTTCTGGTAGACCATTGAGGCCCTTGTCAAGCACCGCCTCCGAGGCAGAGGATCACAACCGTTAAGCATCAGCTTCTGAGCTAAGTTCCAATCATCGTTACAATAAGACCCGATATCATAGCTCATGTACTCTTCCAACTCTTTCTTGTATAACACACAAGCATGTCCAATTGTATTGTATATCCTTTCTGTTCCATATATATTAAGCTTCCCGGTTCTACTCTCCTTTGGGGTTATATACTTCCTTATCTCTTCAATCACAAAAGTGTTAATCAAAGGCTCCTCTTTCATCGTTGAGTTGTGAATACCTTCAGCTTTAGGTAACCGAATCAGCCTCAGAGAAATGTGAGCGGCATAAAGAGGCCTGATTACGTCCTCCTCCAGATACTTCTTGTACTCGAATTTTGTAATGTTAGTTGTACGTAAAGTCTCTTTGTCCTTCTCCATTTGCTGGACAGCTGACTCGAGCTTTTCTTGTAAGCTTTCCAATTTATTTAGAACTTCCCCTACTCGATCAGACAAAGCTTTTATGTCAAACCCTTCATATGCATCTTTGACGCCAGTAAATTGTCGGCATATATCTTCATTGTGGAAGAAAAACCCAGCAGAGTAGAACTTCACGAGACTGCATATGCTCAAAATTATAACAAGGCCTCCTAGTAGAATCTGAAGCCAACCCATTGATTTATTACCTAGTCTACATTTCGGATGACACAACCTCGCCATCCTGAATTAAGCACGAAACTTCAACTTTCTTTCTAACCAACCACTAATTCTGTACTTCCTTGTCTCCGATTTTCAACCTAGTAAAAAAACCAAATCACAATGATTACGAAATGATCTGAATGTAAAATGTTCTGCACAAGCCACCATCGAACTTCCACATCTAAAACAACGTATCATTTTACCAAGAAATTATAGGAACAGAGAATGGATTACTAAGCCTCCATATCAAATTTATCATGCTCACGGAGAAAATCCAAGATTCGGTTGTGCGTATATCTCGCAACATGAATCAGATTTTACAGCAATGGATAATTTTCTCTTGCGATCAACAGACGCATAAACATATGAAATTTCTCCCAAACTTCACAGAGGAGCCAATTGCCGTTACCACGGTGTGAATTAGTTCTAAATATACCATTTCATTCTCAAAAACCAAAACATCAAACACAAGTTAAAAGACTCAGAATTCCTTTCATTTCCTCAGATTTTCTCAGCATCCAAACATCATCTTACAAAGGAAAGATATAGTCGAAGCTGAAAACAAGCTACGTAAACCATAACTGAAATATATAACCCAAATTTAAACATATCCAGCACCAGAATCTCCAGAAATATGCATCAAATCTAAAGCCAAAACATCAAACACAAGTTAGAAAGACTTAAAAAAGTTCCTTTCTTTTCCCTCAGATTTTCCCAGCATCCAAACAACATCTAACAAGAGAAACATAGAAAATGAAGCTGAAAGCAACCCGCTTAACCATTAATTAAACAAACCTTCCAAATTTAAACCTACCCAGATAAAGAATCTCCTCCAAACTGAAGCCAAATCAATCTTCCTCTGCACAAACTTGACATATCTTATAAACCCAAAATCTGAAAGATAAAAAGATTGGATCTTGCAGTAATACTTCAAAATTACTCCAAATAATACATTTCCCAATTGAGCATTAAGAGCTGTAAATTAATTATCTTTCAAGCTTACTAAACTCACGAAATCCACAAAATTCGCCACATTTTATGCTCTTTTGAATTATTTAATTAATTTAGCTGCATTTTTCTCACTCAACAGGCTTTGAAGCACGAATCTCCAGAGGAAAAATGCTGATCATACAACAAATTTATATAATTAAATACTAAATCTTTTGCACACTTGTTGTTTAAACCTAGAGTAATGTTAAGAAGACTAAATTTATAGATTAAATTTGTAAACTAAATGATGTGTCATTAATAATTCAATCATTGACTTCTATATTATTTAGTTTACAAATTTAATCTCCTAACATTACTCTTAAATATATTAAAATGGTAACCAATTATTTGGACTAAAGTTGACAAACAATGAAACATGATTATTGATGATTGAATTATTACTTAAACGTTGATAACGTAATTATTATGTAAATTTGGTTATCGAGTCGAATCGAATGAATAAGTTTAAAAAAAATCAATAGACAAAAATTAATAAAACACTACCATAAAAAATTAATATGGTTAAGATTATCTTAAACTAAAGGAGTTACTCTGTAAATATGCTGATCTGGAGCTCAATGAACAGCGTTGACCAGATGATGGCGGTGGGCCGGATCAACCCGATTAGGCCCGGTTTAATTTCCATGGAAATGAAGAAGGCAAGAGCCCTAAAACGGCACGAGATGAGGGTAGCGTGACGTCGTTTAGTCACATGCACTGCCGTTTACTGAGGTCCGGATATTACTGTAGTTGTCGTGTGACCTAACGGTAAAACGGTTAACGAAGTTATCGTGTTAGGGATGATCTTTTCGAATTTGAATTTATTTCTGTTTTCATTTAGGGTTTGCCATTGTGAAAATTGTGATGCTAAAGGCCATCTACTTAGAGAGATTTTCTTAGTACTTAAAACCACTAGCGGAGCCACATTGGGGTCATTGAGCTTACATGACCCCAATAACTCAATGTTTTTCTTTTTCTATTTCTTTTTTTTTTTTTTTGTCTTGACCCCTATCAATTTGGGAAATAAATGGTTTGTAGGTTAGCTTTGTTTCTCAACGGTTTCCTCTTTGCTGCTGCTGCTTCAATTTTCTTCTTTCTTTCCTCTATCTTCTTCTTTTGTGGTGTATCTTCTTCTTAATTCAGATTTTCTCTATCTCTTACAATGTGCTTAACTCAAATTCTTATTAATTGACCAAAAAAAACTCATGTTCTAATTTTCACTTATGTCCTTGATTGCATATTTCCTGGATGTATTGACTTCTTGATTCGTGGCTTATTGCAATGTGTGGTGCTTGATGTTTTCTTTGACTTTTTGTTAGTGCTTTACATATAAACAAAAAATACGATATTACTACGTGGACAAATTATAAACAAAAATATGCTTAATTTTACACTTACTTATCATGACCCCATTGTTATATAATCCTGGCTCCACCACTGCTCAAAACACATATACATACTTTATATGTTAGTATACACGTAGAAAGACACTTGGAAAAAAATTTCACTCCGCTTGTGTAATAACTTATAGCAGATCGTCCCGTATTTCGAGCACATTGAAAAATAAAGAATTCAACCATCAACCATTATATTATGTGGTTTACAAAATATGGTCTAAAAAATAGTCTTGCTAACATTTTCCTTGTGAAAATACAAGATAAATTGTCACATCCCGGCCCTGGGCGGATCATTTCCGAGGCCCGCTCCACCACCGTAACACGATATTATCCGCTTTGGACTTACCATTCCCTCACGATTTTGTTTTTGGGAACTCACGAGCAACTTCCCAGTGGGTCACCCATCATGGGATTGCTCTAGCCCCCTTCTCGCTTAACTTCGAAGTTCATACGGAACCCGAAGCCAGTGAGCTCCCAAAAGGCTTCCAAAAGGCCTCGTGCTAGGTAGGGATGAGAATATACATTTAAGGATCACTACCCTGGACGATGTGGGATGCCACATAAATGCATACTATGGGTCACATTATATTTTGCACTATCCTGGTTTAAGGTATGAAATATTTTGGTTTTTGTATTTCAAAAATTGATTTTTAATTTTGGGTAAAGTACAAAAAACTACCTTAACTATTGGTGTCACAACACTTTCAACCTTATCTTTTAAAATTGACAATGTCATACCTCATCTTACGAATTTGTGCCAATATTATACCTTCCATTAGCCTGCCGTTAATTTGTCAGTTAAATGCTGACGTGGCTTGATTCAGGGCCCACTTTCTATTAAAAAAAATTAATAAAATATTATTAAAAACTAAAAAAAAAAATCATTTAATATTTTTTAAATATTAAAATAATAAAAAAAAGTAAAAAAAAAAAAAAAAACAAAACAAAACCTTTCGTCCCTTTCCCCCTTCCCCCATCTACCTGCTACAACCCAGAAAACAAAAGAAGAAGGAAAAAAAAAAAAAAAAAAAAACCTTTCGTCTCTTCTTCTTCTTCTCCTAATTCTTTCTTCTTCTTCAGGGGGTTGGGGGTTGATGGGCTTTCAAATTTTTTTGGTTGAAGATTAGGCAGGGGTTGTCACACAAATCCCTAGATTCATAGCGTTATGTCGATTCCTGCACGTTCCAGCTCCATGGCTGGAGACTTTTCCAGCAGCAGCAGACCTCCACGCCCATTTCCAAAACCCTAGCCTCTGCCGATCGCAAATCCAATGGCCTCCTCATCCACACCAAACGCCCCTACCTCTCCAACAGGACGACTTCTTTTTCTATCGATGCCATCGACATGTCCCGGCTTACCTTGGTCGACGACGACAGGACGATCTCCGGCGGACACCATACTAGGAACGGGAGCTTCCAGTTCCGCGAAGAAGTGGCGGCGTCGTGGGTAGAGGTCGGTTTTTGGGAGGAGTAGTGAGCGGAGTGGGACCCGGAGGTGCTGCTTGATTGGGGCTTCGACGGCGTATGGGACGTGTTCGGATTTTCCGGTGGTGGTGGGGACGGACTCGAGTGGGGAGCTGTTTGGGAATGGGGATGCGAATTGGGCGATGAAAGGTTTTGATTTTTGTTTTTTTTTTTTGTTTTTTAAATTTCTTTATTATTTTAATATTTAAAAATATTAAATGATTGTTTTTTAGTTTTTAATAATATTTTATTTTTTTTTTTAATAGAAAGTGGGCCCTGAATCAAGCCACGTCAGTATTTAACTGACAAATTAACGGCAGGCTAACGGAAGGTATAACATTGGCACAAATTCGTAAGATGAGGTATGACATTGTCAATTTTAAAAGATAACGTATGAAAATGTCGTGATACCAATAGTTGAGGTAGTTTTTTGTACTTTACCCTTTAATTTTTTACTACAATGCAGTTACAAAGTATTACATTATTAAACATTTTATCCCTTAAATTATCAATTTAGCTGTTATTCTTTTACTTGAAAGTATTTGAAATCAATAAATTTTGACAAAATGTGAAGACTTTAAAAAGACAAATCTTGAAAGTGACGAGTTATGAGCTTCGCTCACCCACACAATTTTTTTACAAGATCTTCCCTCGTACAAATAATATATGGGAAATAATTTCATACAAATTATTAGGTTATTGGACATTTCATTCGGCCCAAACTCACTTTTAATACATATCATATCATATAAGAGTAATGTTATGAAGATTAAATTTGTATAAAAAAAATTTACAAACTAAATGATGTGTCACTAGTAAGAAATGAGTACGTTATCAACGTTTATGTAATAATTCAATCATCAACTTTCATGTCATTTAATTTAAAAAATTATTTATAAATTTAGTTTCCTTAGTATTAATCATGCTGTAAATATTTGACAAAATTTACAGTCTCAATGACCACTCTCCAAATTATTCATATCGATAAGCTTCTCCATGTCGTTTTGAAGTGAAGGAACATGATTGATTTATAAGGTAGGTTTTAGGTTTTGCATAATAGCATACATATGATATAGGTTTGTAGTCATGCTTCATACTTGGCAAACAAACGTGTCAACTTTTCAGCATAAAAAAGTATCATGTAATTGCCAACACATCATACACTTCCATTTCATGATACACATTTTGCATGTAACAGTTCTCTATTTATACACCAACCCTTAAGCATGTATCTTAAGTGCATGTGGTTCAATATCATAATAAATAAGGTGTTGGGTTTTTACTCATGCATTTCGAGTTCAAAACTCTCTCATTCCTTACTGTTGTAATAGTTTCGAACCCTCCATCTCCCCTTGATAATAATAATTTTAAAAAATAAAATCTTAAACACTTCCAATGATACAAAAATATAGTGACAAAGATGGCTTCAAGGGTTAGTTTAGTGGTGAGAAGAAGTGTGAGGCAATGAGTGAAGAGTGAACACAGAGTTTGAAACCCTCACGTAATAACAAAATATCGATAAATTCATGGTTATGACAAAATTTTCAACATTAATAAACGACAATATTTTCTATTTCGCCAATATTGTTGATATTTTTCTAGCACCTCTATTACTTTTGGTCTTAGTTTTCTATGAAAAATACGAGGAAGACTAAATTTTTAGACAATTTTTTTATAAACTACATGATGTGGCGATTGATGATTAGACTTCTTATTTAACATCATATGGTTTACATGATATAATTTAAAATTTTACTCTCTTTAACATCACCTAATTTTCACTTCCGCTTGCTAAATGGGTATTTCCATAAGATCGACTTGAGGTCGTTTATAATAATTTATACTATGCTTATACCAAACATGTTCTTATGATAGTCGAATATTTATGATGACATGAATAAGTTCTAGTTTGTTTTATTCCAAAGAAAACGTCATAATTTGAGTATTTCAGTTAATTACAAATAGACAATGATGTAATTTCTCATTTCCCATTTACACAAGTTTGTTCGAAGTTTATTCATGTTTTTTTGTTTGTTTAAACTAAACAAATTTACGAGATTTGAACCTAAATATCATTTTGGTTATAAGTTCTCCCTTTCACATGTTAAATGAGCATTTTAGGATTGAGTTAAGGTTGTTCAACTAGTCTTTACTTTAACGGCGTCTTTCTTCTTAACTTTGTTAGATGTCACAAGTTTAAATCTCCACTCCTCACTAATAACAAATAAAACATATCTAACGAGATTTGAATATTTATGAGGACACGAAAAAAGTCCTAATTTCTTTTATCTTATAAGGAAAGCTTCATAATTTGAGTATTTCGGTCAAATCAAGAAGAGACAATGTTGTAATTTCTCGTTTGCACTAGTTTGCTCAAATCTTATCGGTTTTTTCCTTTTTCAGGTTAATACGATAAATATTAAACTCAAATCTCCGATTTTTACGCAATGAAAATATCGACGCCACTAAACGAGACAGTCATTGGCGACAACTTAAAGTTTTCACGAGATTCATACCAAGATCTCCTTTTAACTGATAATAAAAATATCGACGTCATGATGCTGAACATTCATTGGCAACAACTTAAAGTGAAGTGTTTTGATTTGTCAATTGTATTTTTGGAGTCTTTATTTTTTATTTTTCATTTTTTTTTCTCTTGAAAAGTTTCTTATGTGATGCCATTTTTCTCTTGTATGAAACTCCTTGTTGACACGAGACAAACATATTCTCTCTTCCTTCTAGCCTATAAAGCCTTCCTTCCTCTGTATGCAAACACCAAACACCACTTTGATTTTTCTGGTTCTCACTTCTCTCCTCTGTCCTTTCCTTCAGCGCCCGTGAATTCATCCCTCTGAACCCATATGAAAGTTCTTCTCTTTTGAACCAGGTACTCTCTCTCTCTCCTCTTTTTTTTTTTCTCTCTCTTAAGGCTGTGTTTGGTTGTTATTTATTTGCTATACTTTTTTTTCGATGTGTTTGATATTATAGTAAAGGTTGAAAATAGATGTGAATCAAAAGTTAACTCGAAAACCCATTTGCGCAGGTCTTGTTTTTCACGTGGGTTCTTGACATTCAAGCTCTTCCATGGAGGTTAGCCACTACTGAATTCTCTCTCTAAATACTCTTTTGCATACTGTTTTTAACGCTTGTGAGACAACTCTTTGCATTGTTGTTATTGTTTGCATTTTCTGGAGTTTTATATGAGCTAAATTTTATGGGTTAATACGAGAATCCGAATCGGGGTTTGGCTATGGAAGTTTAGTTTGAATGCTTTTACTTTTGGCAGTAAATTTGTTATATTTTGGTTGTAATTGCGTAAGTTTCTGTGTTTTTGTCTCAGAGAGTGCTGCACACGTTTGATTTTAGTTATTTATTTGGCTTTTGTTTTCGTGACGCTGCGTTGTGTGGATTGTTTTGACATGCTTGATAGCATTTTTTGTTGTGTCTTATATCGATATAGATCTAGGTTGCTTATCAGAATTTGGTTTGGTGATCTTGAAATTTTCTGCTTTTATGTGTGCTTTTTTTATTCAGGTCGTTTTTTTCTTTGTTCTAGTTATCTTTATCTGGGTTTCATTTTTCGTTAGCATTTGCACTCCCGAGTTTACAATTGATATACCGTGTTGGATTGAGGAGTGATGATGATATATGACAAATGATACCCAATGCAGTATGCTGAAGGTTTCGCGGTGAAGGTTTAATGCCTTTTTCCGTTCCTAAGTGTTCATTGTTATGTTTCTATAAACTTTGGCAGGTGGAATCAGATCAGCCAGATGATGTTGGTAATTGCATCGAAGAGACATCTGTTCAGCATTTATTTGATCCAGGTAGTCCTGATATAAGCAATATGTTCGGAGAGCAGCAGGTGGCTCCCCGAGTTGGTGATGCATACCAAGTGGTAATCCCTTCCATGACTATGGACGCTGAGCAGTATAAGCTTTTGACTAATCCCGTTCATTCAAAAGTTGTTAGTGGTTCCCATTACTTTCTAGTTGGTTTGCCCGTACCAATTGTATATTCTGACGAAGGGAATAGTATTGAAGATCACAGGCTGGAATCTCCAACTAACCCTGATAATGTGGTTAATGGAAAGAGTTCTAAGGAAGCTAGAAAGAGAAAAAAGGATCCTACTAGACTGAGGAAGAAAAGTTCAAAACTTAAAGTTGAACCCTTGTTATTTGGGTTAGACGAGGGAGAAGAATCAAAAGCAGAAAATGTTGAGCCGATTTTGGTGGAAGAGAATGCAAATCGATCACTTAGAAGCAAGTCCTGTTATCCAGTTCCCGGTTCATCAAGAAGCACGTTGAGTGATGCTGAATTGGATGGTTTTCTTCTGGGCTTATACATTTTTGGGAAGAGCTTTTACCAGGTGAAGAGATTCATGGAGCACAAAACCATCGGAGAAATACTGTCATTTTATTATGGGAAGTTTTATAGGTCTGATGCACACCGCATATGGTCAGAGTACCGGAAAAGTAGAAGAAAGAAATGTATCATTGGGGAGAAAATTTTTACAGGGTGGAGGCAACGGGAGCTGTTATCTCGTATAATTCCTCATGTCTCTGAAGAATCTCAAAAATCTTTATCAGAGGTACTTCATAATTCACTGTTTAAGTATATATGTAAGAAATATTTCTGTCCTTGAATACAAATTAATAGGATCAGATTATACCGCCATTTATTTTTCCATCTTGCAATGGAGTTGAAAAGGAAACCTTGTTATGATGCTATAGATTCCAGAATAAGTATATTTTGTTTGACAGCACACTTAATGCATGTCGATACCATTTTGTACTCCCATGGCTTCATCACTTCATTCTCCCTTCTTTGTCATTCTTCAGAATCGAGAGTTTGACGCATGCATTGCTGAATTTTATTGGTGGAAGTTTGTTTTCCTCAGTTAATAGTTCTCAATAGTGACAATAATAAAATATAATAATGTTGACGTCTGTTGTTACAAGTCAGATGCATAATATTTCATGATTCAGAATAGGTTGATTCTTGTATAACATATAGCTTAGATTTAGAAATGGAATACAAACGCTTCTATGCATGCTGTTGAAGCTTGAGTTACTTTTATCTATTTGAGAGGTAAATGTTTTGATTCTCACTCCCCGTCTCTCATGTGATCTGTTGTTAGCAGGGTTACAAATTATTTGCAGAGGGGACAACGTCTCTAGAAGAATATGTCTCGTTCTTGAAGTCCACTGTTGGCATTCGTGTCCTTGTGGAAGCTATAGGAATCGGGAAAGGGAAAGAAGATCTCACAGGCTTTGCCCTGGAACCTGGAAAGAACAACCAAGGGCTTCTAGCTTGTCCAAAATTACCAGCTGGCAAAGCGTTTAGTTCTCTTACATTCAGTGAAATAATTAAATATTTGACTGGAGGGGTTCGGTTGAGCAAAGGGCGGTCTAATGATATCTTTTGGGAGGCTGTTTGGCCGCGTTTGCTGGAAAATGGGTGGCATTCTGAGCAACCTACACATTCTCTGGTTTTTCTTACGCCTGGCATAAAGAAGTTCAAAAGAAGAAAATTGACAAGGGGAGAGCAGTATTTTGATTCTGTTAGTGATGTTCTGAACAAAGTGGCATCTGAACCAGAACTTATTCAGCTTCAAGGTGAAGAAGAACTTGTTCCAGAGGCGACATCAGACCAGGATGATCTATCTAATCATCAACGCCATTGCTACCTCAAACCTAGGGTCGCTACTAGCAAACCAAACCGGATGCAGTTCACTGTTGTTGACACCAGTTTGGTCCATGGGGGAAAATCACAAGGCATAGTGGAACTGAGATACTCACCAGTTGAAATCCAAAGTAATCAAAAAACCAATTGTTCAAGAGAAAATGAAGGAGACTCTTGTGAGAATAAATTAAATGAACATGAGAATGATACTGCTGAAATGCAGTTGAACAGTAAACCCAATATGGCCAAGCACCTGAAGCGTAAGAGGTTCACGATTGTCGACACCAGTCTAGTTCATAGAGGAAAATCATCAACAGTTATAGAACTGAGATGCTCACCAACTGTATTTGAAAGTGTTTCTAAGTCAACTGGTCTTTTACGAGAAATTGAAGAAACTTCTTCTGCTGATTTATTGGGCAAGCATAAGCCTGATGCTGCCGATATTTCATTGGATGGTGATGTGAATAACTTCAGCGACAACTGCCATAGGGATACATCGGATATTGGTGGTACAAACCAAATGGAAGTAACAAATAAAGCAGATTCTGCAGAAAAAATAGAGGGCCACCCAGATCAAAAAACTGGCATGTCTGATAACAAGAAGCTGAAGAGGACTACATTACATAAATTTAGTCGGAAAGAAAAATATAAACATTCAAATTCTGTATGTCCTCTCCCCAAACGGCGAAGATTAGCTGCTTGTGCCAAGGCAGAAACAGGTTGCCTCATCAACACTTGCTCTCAAGGTTTGGAGTCAGAACAAGTGGGACCTCATGGCACCTTGAGTTCTCTAAATGTAGGCGAGCTTGTTGTTTCTCTAGCGGGTCCTCTTGAAAGGGAGCCATCAATTGCTTCTCTTGCTGAAGGTGGTCCAGTAAAGGAGAATACTTCTGAAACTCGTGGTGGGAATTGTTCAGGTGAGCGCATGTCGCATGAGAAGAATGAGAATCATCAAGACCAGGAATCATCCAGGCTCAACCTACGTGATTCGATGGACAGTGAAAACGTTGTTGTGGTCAACCTGGAAATAAATGTAGACAGTCCGTGTCTCCCATCAAGTGAAACGCATGTTGTAGACACCTTGAGTACTTCTAACATGATCTCTAGGAGGCAAAGCACAAGAAACCGACCGCTAACACCTAAAGCATTGGAAGCTCTTGCAGACGGGTTATTAGGCGTTAAAAAGAGAAAAAATAACTCAGAAGATGTCCCTGGGGTAAAGCGAGTCTCAAAACCCTCCAGCAAGGCCCGGAGGAGAGTCAAGGTAACATCAAGTCATGCTGATACTGTTAGTGAAGTTGGGGCTTCAGAAGAAAACAAGGTGAATGAAGCTTTGAATGTTAACAAAGATACAGATAGCAAACCTCTTGATCAAACTGGAGAAAAGTGGCCAACTGGCTGCTAGGAGTGTTTAAAGACTCGTGTCATCTTGAAGTTGTGATATTTGGAAGAATTAATCCTGGTAAGGTGCTAATCTCTCTTTTGATTTGTAAAGTGGTTTCAAAACTGCAACAAGCTGTAACTGTGAAGTCTTCCAGATGGACAAGAAAATTGTCAAAAATTCAATGATAGGAGATTAAACTAGGGGAATTTGACAGCATTTTTTATGGCTACTCATGGTTTTTGAAACGGGGTAACTAGGAAATTTCTCGACTGAGCTATGGATGACTGTTTCAAGAGGTCACTTGCCGTTCAAGTTTCTTCCAAAACTGTTTAGTTAGTGGGTTTGCATAGATAATATAGTCTGACATGATGAACAGAATTTTACTTTCTTGTTATCTTTTATGAACTTATCATCTTTGTAAGTTAAACATGTATTCGGATAAAGATCCAAGGCTGGTTTCGATGACTTTTTTGTTGGTATTTTCAGCAGGGTTTTAAAGCTTTGTAGGCTCTTTTTTTTGTTGACAGAAAGTTAGTTCTATATCCTATAAAGAATATCTCATAATCTCATTGTTATTTTGTGCCCTATGGTTTCTATTGCTCAACACCTGATTCTATACACGGGAAATGCTAAGATCAATCGTTCACGCACAAAACGGTGGATTCAGCCGTTAATGTGTCGTAGGCCTCGCGGGATCAATTGAAAGTAGGGGTTTACATTTGCTTTCCAAACCTATGATTTGTCAATGGTTTCTTTGGGCCTTAATTGTCTAGGGCTTCAAATAGGCTTTTGTATGTTGGGGCTTCAAATATTAGATGGGCTTCCAAACATGGGCCTGCTTAGGTTGAAATGCAGTTCTTAGTTGACCCAATTGACCATTACCGTAATTTCATTGACCATCCTAATTACTTTAATTTAGGACAGGAGAAAGGTTCAAAACTATTACATTAATTTAAGTGAGTGGAAGTTTCGAATCCGAATGCATGAGTAGATTCCCAACAATCTATCTATTAAGATATTGGACCATATGCTTTTTGGCTAAACACAATTTTGTCATGTTAATCCGCAAAATTTATACCTTTTCCTACTCTTACCAAAGAACAGAAAAATATATTTGGTTTCTCCATACGTGCGTATAGTTACATAATATATTAGCTAAAGCGAATTTGCTCTTCCTGGCTAAAGCGAATATGCTCTTCCTATGCATCTGATCGAGTTCGAAACTCTCTTCTTACAGTTTAGTTTAGTTTAAAGTAAAATATCGTTGGTAAAAAAAATATTTGGTTCGAACCAACTGCCCAATTCCAATTTGCAATTTTGCAGATTGGTTTGTTTAGTTGGACCGTGCCTTTTTGCCTGGGAACTTTACTGTAATCATGTTACATGTTTTTCTTCTTTTCTCAAAAGGTTGGATTTTGAAAAGGAAAAATGATGCATCTTTCATCATTGGCCACACCTTTTGGCACTAATGGGCATCTTTGGCGCCAAGAAATCAAGAAAATATAATCAACTTAATTCACAGATAGAGAATTTTTTTAAATCAAAATCGATAATTTTGATTCAGTATTTCCCAAGATGTCAAAAATTAAGAAAAATTTAACGTTCTCTCTAACTAAGAACTAAATATCGACATTTTGCCAAAAATTCAAGGAGGAGACGAAAAGAGAGAATGACTCGATCGAGTATGGTCGTAAATAACTTGAGTACTTAGGGCCCATGCATGTTCCTTACTACTGTAAAATGATAATAACGCGTATTAATGTTAATATATATGTTTGTTTTTGTCAAATATGTCAAAGTTGGTCATCCAAGTTTTCACATCACTGTCCACCTAATAGACTTGTATCTTGTTTCTTACATATCCTAGCTCACCAAGAAAATTTTATATTTTTTAGTTTATTCAATCATTTTCGTCTAAAAATTTGAACTTAGAATATTCTAACAAAATAAATTTAATTGTAGCAATGGTTCTTGAATTTTACCCTAGTTTAATTTTAGTTCATGAACTCTCATATTAGTTCGTTTAGTCCTCGAACTTAACAATGTGTTATACTATTGGTCTTTTTCACTTAGGCCGTTTATTTTTCTGTTAAATTTAGATGTATACTAAGAATTTCATCCCACATCACTTATGAATTTAAATTTCAGAAATGAGAAAGGAAAAAAAACCTAAAAAAAGCCAGATTATTATTTTTGTGTAAGAAAATTGAATATATAGGATTTTTTTTTTTTTCATAGTTCAATATGTGATTGTTAGTTGTTTAAGTCCAACCACAGTTTGATCCCCTACCAAATTTGAGATCGCATTGCTTGACATTGACAAGTTGCTAAAGTCCAACCATTTTCAATTTTTGTATTTTTTATAATTTAAATTTCGTTTTGTTTTAAGTTTTAGATATTAATTTATAAATTTTCATTTGTTTCTTTTTTTTTTTTTTTTTTTTTTTTGGTTTCTTCTATTGTTTTGAAGTTTTAAGTTGAAAGTATGATGGGGCGGAGCAGTCTCTAGTTCTACGGTTCTACCTACCATTGTAGATGAAAACCTGCTGGCCTTTTGATTCATAATTTGATGATTTGATGATGACACCCCACCCCACTTTCTAATCCATCGCGTTATGAGACAGCAAAATCTTTGGGTTCTGTTTTGAAAGTAGCTTTCCAACTATTATCTCGATGATCCCAATAACAAAAAAGCCACAAAGTTACATTAATTGTTTTATTTTATTTTTGCTTTTGAAAGGGTTATTCCAAGACCTCATGGGTTTTCAATGGCCAATTTACTTGAAACTATATAAGCAATTTTTTTTTTTTTTTTGTCAAATATATAAGCAATTAAGTTATGTAAAAGAGAAATAATTTGCCCATACAATATTTTTTGCTTTATGCATACTTCTATATATTTTGACTTTTAGATAGGCAAAAAGAGTCGAATACAGAAACAAACAAAAATGTGGAACAATCATTTTTCTGTAAAATAGCAAATGTGCATGGTTCGATCTCTACTTAAACCAGTTCATAATCTTCAACTTTTCCTACTTAGTGTTGGAATTTATTAGTTTATTTAGAAAATTAATTAGAGATTTGATTTTGATTTGTATTGGTATATTTTGGTATTTATGCATTGGGTTTCTTAAGTTTATGTCACTATAATTATAAATTGTACTTTAGTTTGAGTAGTAAGTTAATCAAGATGTCCTCAATTTGTAGTCATCTCGGCATTCTTCGTTATAAATAATATTTGTAGTTTCATAATAATTGTTTTTTTGTTATGCGTACTTTGATTTTCAACTAGCTAACTTCATTCACTAGCTAGATTAGAAGCTCCTAATTAAGAAAATCCTATCATGATATCAAAAATGTTTTTTTTTTTTTTGTTGATAAATGTCACATCCCTGCCCGGGGGGATCACTTCCCGGGCCCACTCCACCACCGTAGCACGATATTGTCCTCTTTGGGCTTACCATTCCCTCATGGTTTTGTTTTTGGGAACTCACGAGCAACTTCCCAGTGGGTCACCCATCATGGGATTGCTCTAGCTCCCTTCTCACTTAACTTCAAAGTTCCTACGGATCCCGAAGCCAGTGAGCTCCCAAAAGGCCTCGTGCTAGGTAGGGATTGGAATATACATTTAAGGATCACTACCCTGAGCGATGTGGGATGTCACAATAAAGCTTTTGAAAATAAAAGGATAATGTTAGAGAAATTATTTATTTAAATTATATTTTGTAAAACACACGAGTGATTGTTAATGATTAAATTATTATTTAAATATTAATTAACCTGCTTAAATTATATTGTTGACAAAGCACACAATTTATAGATATGATATTAATAATAATATAGCTTTTAATACGTTGGGCCCTTTTATATTATTTATGGGATGGGGAAATTATTCAAATAAAAATGGCGGTGACAATTTCAAAGAGTGTATTTTTGCTCATTATCATTTAGTGTGGTGTATGCTCATCACCTTATTTATCACCGTTAGATGAGTTTGAATTTCGAGATTTGTGTCTACTACACAAATCTCGAAATTTAAATTTATCTAACGGTGATAAATAAGATGATGAGTATACACCACATTAAATGGTGGTGAGCAAAAATGCTTTCCAATTTCAAATGATTTTCTAAGTGTACAACTAATATGATTAATTAATCACTTTATCTAAGTGGTACGAATGTTAATCATTGTAAATCTAAGGGCTACAAATCTACTCAATTATTTTTACTTTTACTATCCATAATAACCATGAATTAATCATGATTAACAATTCGATGGATCGATCGACCTTTTTCCGTAATGATTGCGGATCAGTATTGACATGGGCGTTGGAAAGTTTAACGGAGGTGAATGCATATATAGGTTTGTATGACATTTAAAATGACTAAAAAAGTTTTGATGAAAATATTTTTGAAATTAATTTTTAATAAAAATGTAAGTAAATTTTGAAAAAGTATTTGAAGTATTTCTTGCAGGAAGCACATAATTCGTGCTTATTGCCAGAAGCACTCAAGTGCTTTTAGAATTCAAAAATATTTTCTCTAAAAGAGTTTTCAGTCATTTTAAAAATACTTTCAAACGAACTTATATGCCTCTACTTATATGGACCAATATTACAAGTTTATTTAGTTATTTATAGTTTTCAATATAACAACATTTGTAAAGTGGTGAGAGATTTACGATAAATCACACAATGATCTGCATAATAAAATAGTATTGAATCCGTTATTTATGGGAGTTGATTGAAGAGATTCTAATTCTAAATGAAGATAAATAGGACTCCTGGCCATCATAGTATTAGTGTTTTTAACTTTTTTAAGACGACCTAAGATTTGGGAAAATAGACCCAAGTCTTGCCGTGACAATTAGATGTTGTATGTTACTAGATGAGTCCGACAAATATAGGTATATTTTAGCATATATATCTAAAGGTGACCTCAATTCAACACTGCTTTGTAAGAGTCAGGGAAAGGGAAAGGAATATCTATTGTATATAGCCTTATTTTTACTTTTTAAATAATTTGTTTCCACGACTCGAATTCGTAATCTTTCAATAAATAAGGAGCAACATTTCTATTGCACTCGCCCTCATTTTAGCGTGTGTGTGTGTATGTAACAGTCTAATTATTTATGTGATTGGTTTGCGTCGTGAATAATAATTGGCGGTGTCCAATCACTTTTTGAATCCTCAGGAGCAAATAATTTAAGGCAATGTATAAATATATAAGAGCAGAGGTTGTTAGGCAATAAGACTACAAAATGCATGACGCACGTATAGTATTTGCAATATCTTAATTCTGGAACAATATTTTATACCTCAGCGATGTCTGTCTGTCGTCGCTTCTGTCGTGTTGTATTGCTATTTCTTATCGGTTAGATCTTTAATTTCTTCGCGTTCATTTGGGTTTTTCTGTATCACCATACAACGCTGCCGGCATGTTGTTTTGTCATTCATTCGTGTTGTAACATATCCATTAACTGCATTGTATATTATGTTAATGAAATATCAACTATATTAACTATCTCATCCCCTTGCATATAACGCACGGATTAAAAATACCAGTTAAAAAACTCTGTCCAGTTGGAGGTGGGTTAGTGTGACAGAGATCGTTTGGGCATATCTAGTTACATTGCACTTAAAGATTACAGCCATATAATTAATTAATCCTATTCAGTATATGTTTATAAACATGTAATTTGACTTCAGCGTTGATTGATTGACAAAAGCTCACTAAACATGTATTTTGGCCAAATAGCTGTAATCAAACGTGTGTACTAACTAATACAATATTTGGTTCGGTAGCTACGTCCAACCGATGTCTAATTAATCAGATTATTAGATTTAAGGCAATAATTATTGTTAATTTGGGCCATGCATATCCCCTAAGCAAGTAATATAGAGTTTACACAATTTTTTACCTACATTTTTGTGGAATTCACTTCATAATGTTTTTAACAATTCAAACTGTTTATCTTTTTTCTTGGGAAAAAAAAAAACTGGTTATCTTTTAAGTCTTCTCTCTAAAATCATGTATACTAAAAATCACTCAATTTTGAAACCATATGATCTTTGCATTGAAGAGTTTGGGTTTCTTTATAGAATCGCATTCATATATTTTATTTACTACAAATAAATGGTCTTAATGGTTTTGAATTTGTCAATTTTTCTTTTGAAAAAAATTATCTATGAATAATATTCTATAAAATAGATGGTATAGATCGTTAAAATACATAACGGATCCGCCCCCATTAGATATAGGGAAATTTTATTTGAACCCATATAACTTCTTTCTTTCTACACCCAACTTATTCTTTACACCCATATAGTTTTTAATGAAATTATCAATATCTCTTTAAACCCAATTTTACTACCTAAACTGCCCTCACAAGCCTAATATAATATGCAAATTTATCTTTACACCCATTTTAAAAATAAAAATCCAAAATCAGTGTTCTACAACTTGTTTTCCACAACTCGTTGATTGAGAGTGTAATGTCCATACATATATGGAGTCATGTTTGATGAATTGGTCAAACAAGCAATCTAGAATCGGGAAGTTATGTGAGCAGACAAGATTAGATGAAGTAATTAACTCATGTTACGGTGTTTTTGTACTTATTTGAGATTGAAATGTTAAACCAATATGCTTATTTCTCTTACAATAGAAATCGAGTTGGTTTTAATCCTTGTGTGCTTTATCTGAATTGCATTCCCATTGTTTTTATCCCATTGCCGCTTCATAAACAAATGCAGTAGCGTATTCCAAATGCTTTAATCTCAAGTTTTTACCTCGGTTTTAAGATTAGGTGTATTGGGTGGTGGAATTGTAATCTGTAAATCCATATTCTTAGGCATCACTTGGGTTTTAGCCACAGTAATTCAAATCTGCATGAATTATAGGACTCAAAATCATTTTATACATACACATACACTAGTAATAATAATTAACTTAGGCCCTCAGTTGTCATTGGAACCGGCAGTGGGTTCATTGATAAATTTTAGTTTGATTTCTGATTTCATCTTGTATTTGATAGTAATTATACAATAGGGTAAAACTGACAGTTCACATTTTAAATTTAAGTTGGGTGTAGAGTGAGGTTATATGAGTTCAAATAAAATTTTCCTTAGATATATAGTATAATCCTCTTTTATTATTTTTTTTCTGGCTAGTTCTTGCGTAGGACGTGGATATTCATATATAATTGGGTACGTACGCGTCAAATTCTATATATATAACTGTTTAACTGCAACCCACGTCGACATGTAGATAACGGATTTGAACGTAGACAGAAACTCAAAGTTTGGAACGTACAACATATATACATGTATAAATTGAGAACAACTTTTATGGCACAAGAGGTCTATATAGCAATACCAAAAGGTGGTCTCATGCCAACGAGTCTCTCCATTTTACGAGGATCAAAAAAAGAACGTCCATTGTATGCAGTTTTGTCATTGTACACTAGCACTGAACAGCACGTTGCTTACTCACGCCATGAAAGTCCTTCTGATCGCATGGACAAGCCAAGCCAAATACAGTCCTTTATCATGTGATGGGTTGGCTTTAGCAGATCGTACGCACATTAAAAAAGAGACTCACATGCATACATGGCTGCAGTTTCAAATTTCAAAGTATTAATTACAACTTTATAAAAGGAAAACAAACAAAAAAATGCAGAGAAAATTCAAATAAAGATATAATTAACTAAATACGTACCCATGCAAAAGTCCCATCATCCGCAAGCATAGCTGAAAATTGACCAAAAAGCAAGCTTAGCTAAATAGCACTTGCAGAACGTACGGTTGAGATTCGGCGTTCATATCTGTTTTGTTACTCTTTTCTCGCTCCTGGGTTACTGTTACTCTATTGAGTAACCTTTAACCTTTTTAAAGAACTTTTATAAAACAAAAACTTTTAAAGATAAAAAGTAAGAGAATATACCTTTTAAAATTTGAATATTTGAAATCTTAAACTCGAGCCACGTATATACATGATTCTTGAATTCGAAATGGCCCTCTATCTCCATGCAATCCTATATACATGAGAGGAGTATTATATTCAGGAGGTTTTGTGCTACGGGCAACTCTTATATCGAATGAAAATTAGGATCGTATGAAATGAAAATATCGGAAGTCTTATCTTTTTATTTTTTGTAAGAGGTTCTCTACTGATGATGTGAAACGCTTAGACACAAGTTTTATTCGATGCATTTATTGAAATTTGTCTAGTATGAACCAGCCCACAACATTCTTTATGATTATAATCATTGAATCTTAAACTAAGAAGATAAATGCTGAGGGAACTCATCATTTAAAGTCGAGATTCTTCATAAATTATTTGTCACTTCATATTTTTTACACAATATTTTATAATGTTAATATGAAAATTAACGATAAACTATAAAATGACAAAACTTCTTGCTTTTACAAGAGTCTCATTTCTCAACTAAAAGTCCATCGAAAAGATTCAACAGTCATACATTCCGATTCATGCTGCGACCGGGTCAATTCTATTGCTTTCGCATCTACTAATCTACTTTGTTTACTACCAATCAGAAATGGTTGGTTGATGACACGTCATAATCCTATCACCTTTGAAGCGGGCCATGTTCAATGACCAAAATGACCATCAATTGCTTTGGAAATATGAAAAATACCCCTCGTCTGTGATCTACACCATGTGCCTGTGAATATAATGATTCGTTTGGATTTGCTTTTAAAATAACTGAAAGCATTTTTAAAGAAAATAATTTTTTATTCCAAAAGCACTTAAAATGATTTCTACAAAAAAATCATCAGTTATGTACTTCTGATAAGAAGCATTTTAAGTGATTTTCCATAATATATTTTTATTTTTACTAAGAATTAGTTTAAAAAACATTTTCAATAAAAATGATTTCAATCATTTTAAAAGTACATCCAAACGAGCTCTAAGAATTTTGATTTATGTCGGGTCCTTTTCAAGTAGAACACGTCCTTTTCAAGTAGAACACGGTCAAGTGTGCCCACCCGTGACAGTTAGGGTAGTGTGGTCATTTCGCTCATTAGGGCGGCTAATTGTGTAGTGGCAGTCTTGTGGTTTTGGCTCATTGAATGTGACTTTTTGGGAACAAAAATATTCTTTTACTAATAAATCTACTCACAAACAGACAAAAGTCTTGGCGAGAAGCCCTTGTCTGCCACTGCCAGACTAGTATGGAAATAGACCAAATTGTTAAACTATTAGGTTAATTAGACATAAATGGGACCCCTCGATTTCCCAAAAATAACCAAATTGCCTAATTAGGGCTCTTGAACTCTTTTTTATTTTTTATTTCCTGATAAATGACAACGAGTTACTATTCTGTAATCTAATTTAGTGAATTAGGTAGATATAATGATATGTATTGCTCCTCGGTGTAAAGTATGTTCTTGCACTCAGGTCTCAAATTCGATTCTCTTACAATATTGTTTGTAAAAATAAAAAATAAAAACTTCTAGTCTTGTAAATTTTATGGGGTTTGCCCTTGGAAAGTATCATTCAACCCTTAGATTTGGGTTCCTAGTGGTGGTGGGCTACGGCTGCGTCGTCGGTGGCTCTAGCCTGGCAACCTCTTTGCCACACATGTCGTTGCTGTTGTTTGTGTTAAAACTGTAACCCACGCCGGACGACGGAAACTTTGACGGCTCTTGGTGTTAACAAATCTTGTATAGGGTTATGGGTTTGTGGTGGCGCTAGGACGATGATAGTAGTTCGGGTTGAGAATCCCCTTAGCCACGCCATCTGTCAACTATATGTACCCGCCTTTCTTACGTGGACACATCATCGGCACTAATTTTACTATTTTTAGGTTAGTTTATGCTTTTGTTTATATCGTATAAAGCGGGTTAAGCAGTAGATGTTGTTTGTGTGACTATATTGATTTATGTAGCCTCATTATTTGCGATAGTTTTATGTGAGGGTTTCGGTACCAGATTTGTTGCGTCTATCATTCTTGTGATAAATTTGTGTTGAATTTACTAGTACTAGTGGCATGTGTGGGGCTTTATATAAGAGTTTAAAGTCATTTGTGTTTTTGTGCAAATGACCTCTAGATTTAAAAATTGATCACTAAAGATTTATATCCATCTGACACGTCTTGTAATCGGTTGTCTTAATTGGTCATGAAACGCTCTATTGATTCTGTCAAAATGCCACTTTTGTTTTATTTTCAACATATACTAAAGATATATCTTAAAAAAATTAGCTTGAAATATTAAAATAGAAGGGTAACATCAATAAATCCTACAAAGTAAGGGGCAAATCTATAATCTACATCAAGGAAAACAGTGTCATGAACCAAAAATATAATATTATAAATTTACTACAATACAAGGCCAAAGAAGACCTGGTTCTTGTGTTCATATTATGCCAACAAAAACTCTCTCTTCACCACAATTGGAGGAGAATTTTCTGGGTTTTGTCTACCGATAGACTTACAACAGATCCCTTATTTTCTGTTCAATTTCTCATTAATTTAATCAATTTTTGAAGTAGTAGATATAGCCTTGCTTTAGAGAGAGAGAGTGAGAGAGCACCAAGAACAAGATAAGTGGGGAAAGAAACAAATAAGGAGAGTCTGGAAGTAAGACAAACGAGTGAGAAAAAAAAAATCTGTCTTCCTTTTATCTTTATCTTCCTTCAATGTCAATTATCACAGGTAGTGCTGCTACTGGGAGTTTCTCTTCAGGAAATACAGGTGGAGAAGAAGTTCAACAGCAACAACAAGAGCTATTAAATCACCATGCAAACTTTCATGGCTCCAACTCCTTCCTTCCAACAACACCTAATATCAATAGCAATGGTATTTCCACTACTCAAGTACAAAAGCAACCTCCACCAGCTAAGAAGAAAAGAAACCTACCAGGAACTCCAGGTAGATCATTACTTCAAAAGTTCTTACTTTTCTGTTGAAGTTCACCAATTTAGTCTGCTTGTCAGCCGCAGACCGGACCTGATGTTAGTCTGGCTCGTCTAATAAACTCAAATCAAGTTTTTTCTCTTTCGGTTGTAATTAATCTTTCCTTATCAAGATTTTTCCCTCAAAAAGAGATGGTCATTATTTTGAAGTCATTTTATCTTTGAAATACATTTAAAAAAAATAAAAATTGATGTTGGAGAGATTTGATTGAAATTTTGTGCACATATATATGCTTAATTGAGCTTGATAGATATTTAAAAACTTTAATTTTAGTTTCTTCGTCAATACATGTTTTTCTTATCTTCTAATTATTACTTTGAATTAATCTACGAGTAATTAACTTCTTTCTATGTATCCTTTTGGTCAAAATATGCATGCTTGCATATATTTAATTTTTTCAAATGTTTAGTTCTTAGATAGCTAGCTAGCTAGCTTCAAACAGATTTGATTCAGTTCTTGAAGGAGAGCCGTGGATTATTTGTTTTCCAGACAAAAAAAATATTGCTGGGGTCAGAAAGCATGAACCATATGTATTATTGATATCTCTAAGTAGTTTAAAAGGGGTTCAATTATTGGCTTGATGTTTTACAATTATTGGAGTAAAGTATACACTATTGGCTTGCCTTGACTATGGTCTCCCTCCTTTGTTTCCTTATTTTGTGTGCTCAACTATTTCAAGTAAAAGATCTTCATATATACGTTCCAATTGTTCATGAAACATCTTATTTCCTTTCTCTCACACGAGATAAGAATCTGTCTTGTAATCGAGTGTTTATAGGTGGCCAAAATACGACATTCTCTCACCCTCTTGAGATAGTATTTTCAAATTGTAGTAGACAAGTGTTGTTTGATAGTAGTTTTACGTTTCCTCTAATGACTATCCACAATAAAATGTTCCAAATTTCTTAATGCATTTAAACTTCCAAATGGTAATTTAATTAATATTGAAACATATGTACTAGTTGTTGAAAAATCCATGTAAATGCAGACCCAACTGCTGAAGTGATAGCCTTGTCACCAAAGACCCTGATGGCCACAAACCGGTTTGTGTGTGAAATTTGTAAGAAGGGGTTCCAGAGGGACCAAAACCTCCAACTCCACAGAAGAGGTCACAACTTGCCATGGAAGCTTAAGCAAAGAACGAGCACTGAGATCATTAAGCGAGTCTATATCTGCCCCGAATCCTCCTGCGTCCACCACGATCCATTGCGGGCGCTCGGGGATCTTACGGGCATCAAAAAGCACTTTTTCCGGAAGCACGGTGAGAAAACCTGGAAATGTGACAAGTGCTCCAAGAAGTACGCGGTGCAATCGGACTGGAAAGCTCATCAAAAGACCTGTGGTACTAGAGAATACAGATGTGACTGTGGAACCATCTTCTCCAGGTAATTAAATTAATATTCTAGAAAATATGAGTTTATTATAAAAAAATTATACTACTGTCTATATAATTATACAATTTGAACTACTACTCTGACAAATGTTTTGTATAGATATGTTGTGCTGCTTGTGCATGCATGAACATTTAAAATTAATATAATATATATATATACGTATGTATATACATATATATTTAATATTGACAACTTGACTGAAACTAATCTTTCCAAAATTTATTATTGAAAGTCCTAATCATCCTTATTCAACAATCATTTGTTATTAAACCTTCTATGCAATAGAATAAATGTATATGGTACTTAATACATTAATCTTATTTAATTTTGTCTGTCTATACACGCCGGCCACTAATCAAGAGACTTATATATTCAGTTTTTTTTTTCCCTTAACCGGTAGGATTCTTTGGCTTATAATAATAATTACTGTGATGGTACTCAGTTTCTACTTTGTTAAATACGTCTAAATTCGAGTCTCATAAACTTTATATAGTTTAGCTTACGATAACTATTGGCTATCCATTGTGCAGAAGAGATAGCTTCATCACCCACAGAGCTTTTTGTGATGCCATAGCTGAAGAGAACAACAGAAACCAAGGAGTAGTGCCAATGTCCAACAATATTATGGGAGCACCAAACCAAGGCCAACTTTCCAACAGTGAGCTCGTCATCCCGGCATCACCGCCCATGAACAACAAAATTACCGACAACCCATCGTCAGCAAGATCAGATACTACTACATCTGATCAATTTCATCATAATTTTGATGCCAAAAATGCCCCTTTAACCCTAGAACCCCAACTACCCTTCCCAATGCCCACAAAACCCGTAAACATGTTACCGAGAACCCTAAACAACAACACTTCATCATCAACATCACCATCGTCACTACTGTTCGGATTAAACCACAGCGGGCACGGTCAATCACTCATCCCCAACTCATCAGGCCATTTATCCGCCACGCAACTGCTACAGAAAGCGGCTCAAATGGGTGCAACTATGAGTGGTGGTCCTAACCCTAACCCTAGTGGTACAACCATAACAAGCATGGCACCCTCAACCTATGGTACAGCTACTGGTGGGTACAACATGAACCCCTTCATGCAGCAGAGAGATCCTAATAACATTCTGCAATTAGAGACCTCGCCGCAGTTTTTTGGCGCTAATTATGCGCAACTGGGGATGTTTAGCGGGATGTTATTCGATCATACTCAGAACAATGGTTTGTTGAAGAACATGGAGCATGAAAATAATGGGACTTCAAATAAAATAGGGTTCGGGGGTGCTAGTAATGTGAGTAACGGTGATACGTTGACCGTTGACTTTTTAGGGCTTGGAGGATCGGGTAATAATAATAGAGCAGAAAACTTTCATGATCTGCAGAAACAACAACATGGCCAGCAAGATCAGTTGGGGTTCGGAGGAATTGATGATCATGATGATCACCTAAGAATGCAAAGATTTGGACGATCATGATCGGTTGGTCATGGATGAATGAGAAGCTTGATTAATTAAGTGTAGTTTTTTAGTTTTACTATCTGCATTAGCTAGGTTTTCACATGTTATAATCTCCGGTGACAATTTTTAGTTTCAGCAAACAGAAATGAACTGTTTCGGTCGATCTTCTTTAAGATTTTTTTGTTTGTTTTTCTCCTGTTAATTTTAGGACTTTATTTCAAGGTTCTTCGACGTTACTATAGATCTTTTATTATTGAATTAGAAATAGGAATAGGGCAATTATTTTGATAATATTTCCTTCTTTCTTTTTCCCCAGTCTCGTTCTTTTTTTCAAATGCCAAAGTAATTAACTTTTGTAAGGGAGCCAAAATATTTAGTTTCGGAATTCTTTGTATTTAACTTTTTACGTAGCATATGTGTGGAGTGTGGTACGAGAAATTTTCCTTGAGAAGACGTTTTAGAAATGACTCATTGAGTACTTAGCTTAATGGCATGTCATTAGCCATGGAGTTAGGTTTTCTAATTTATTCCATTAAAAATAAGTTATATGGAAGTGTGATATTTCATCTAGTAAAAGTTTTATTTTTTTAAAGAAATGATATAATCTACACTAAGGGATGAGGGAGTGAGCTAAGTCTCACAATGGGCTAGCAATAATGTGGTTCAAATTCGTCTTGGTGAGAATCAAACCTAAGATATCTCACTTACATATAAAGAGAAATACTTGTAGACCGTAATACTAAGTGGCAGTTAAAGTTATACTATGTGTAAATCAAATAGGTAAAAATTAAAGGATAAAAAAACATGACGATGGACAGTTTAACTTAATAACTTTACTTAAACCATGCAACATATATGCTCGTTCAAAAATCCATACCCCTTCATCAAAATAAGTACAACTTATGGGTAAGTAATTAGGGTTAGCTCAGTGAAGATGTTGAGTTAGATATGAAGGGCGGACGAGTTCTTCCATCGCCACCACTCGTTTGGACAATTGCCGGCATTGCCACACTACTTTCATGCATGCAAACATATATGCTCAACCAGATATATGCATAATCACACTGTCCTCCGGCTGCCGGAAATAGGGTGCGAGAGGTAACAATAATCTGGGCAGAAAGGCCCCCAGCGGACCAATTTGCTTCACTACAATCCTGGTTTAGGCGGCGGCTTCCTGTCGGGTTAGGGAGAGCTTCTGTGGTTGTTCTTGGTGCTGATTTTCTTGGAGTCACAAGTTTTCTTCTCGGGTTGTCGCCGGAAAGTAGTAGGAGTCAAGCTGATTTTCTTGGGTTTTCCCATAGGAGGCTACAGTAGGTGCATTGCCAGTTCTCTCTTATCCTACGACGTTTGATATAATTTTGTCAATATTGTGTGTCTGGATGGCATCGCCCTAATTTTGGTTTTAGATAAATTGATGAAATAATTTTATTTGAATGAATTTGGACGTGACAAAATTTATATAACCAGCAAGTTGGGTTGGAGATCAAACACCTTTGTATCGAGCAGCTGAGGATTTTTTATTTTTTTATTTTTATGAATGATCACTTGATCCTCCTCCTCTGAATTTTGATACCAAATCTAGGACTGATGGATGGCCACGAAATGTCAGTGAACCCGTTGTCGAATTCGGCCCGCCCGTCATTGTGTCGCCAGTTGCTCTTTGATTTTAAGTAAGCAAGTGACTGAAGGTTATGGCTTCTGCAGTTTCTTGGCATTTCGGTTTGCAGCTGATTGTTGACGTTTGTTTTTGGTAGGAACTGAAACATTTGGAGGACCAAAAGAGGTAGGAGAAGCTGTGGTTACGACCGTCACAGGATCCCGCAAAAGCCCTGATATCAAGGGAACTTTGATCGAATCACAATCGAGAGAGGATAGCGTGCGTAACGTTGAGTGCTACGAGCTTGAATTCAGAGTTGAGAGCCCCTTGTTTCACCAGTAAAACATCGCTGTATGTTGCTTTCGTGGTGGTTGGTTATTTACGCAATGCTCAGGCACCGGAATCAGCATGGCCAGAGGTGAAGTCAGACCAACCATTCTCGTTCGGATCCAGCAGTTCTCAGATCGTCAATCACATAGTTACAGAAGAAAAGTTTGAACAAATGGCACGAGTGTTGGCATTTACCATCACTTTTTTCATTAACTAATGGCACAAGTGCTACATCGTTGTTCATCAAAAACTATCAGTGCAGAAAGTTACAATATTGCATATAAGCAAATTTATACACCGAAAACTCATCAAGGCGTCTAGCCATCCCTCTAATGGGATTTTCTTCATCTAAACCATGGAGACGGATTCAAGCGCAAGTTACCTGTATTCGTGTCGTCATTTTCTCCAAATTCTCAGAAACTGCAGCGGTCAAATTTGGATCTTCAAATCCAAGTTCTGCACCAAGTCTGCAGCAGAAGCATAAAGCAAAATCCTTTCATATTTTGTCTCGAAAAAAGGCCATGTTTACAAAAAGAATTGACAAACAAAGCTTGGAAGGTCAGTTGATAATGCAGTCAATAAATTGAGGGAGTAAGGAAAGGGAGGGAAGTGTCCAGGTAAACATCAGCCTAGCCCATTGTCAACGCTTGGCTCCCCTACTTTATATGTTAGCGTATATGCAAAGGAAGAGAAATCCAATTCCTTTTTCTGGTTCAAATTGGAACCTACAGATGTTATATTATCTCCTGCCCTACACTGCCCTCAATCCATACACATAAGGCAGCTCGATGACAGCGGAACACCATGCAAGTGGCCATCTTTTTATAGGTTTTGTGTTTCCTAATAGATAAGAATGCATGATCGAACAGCAACAAAAGCAATAACTGTGGGTGGTGCTATTCACACACCCTTTTTATCTCCCATACACCCGTTTTATCTTAATTTTTGTCCTTTGATCTTCTTCAATTCCTTCAATTCGACGGCCGGAAATTATGATGAGTGTGTGGAAGGTAAAAAGAGGTGTGTGGATAGCACCACCCTATAATGTTTGATTTGCTTACTTTGGATCGAGTACCAACTTCTGAATCTCTTTAATGGCTGAACTCGCCGCATAAAGTGATATCTTTCCTACCTGCATTAGAACCCAATCGCGGAAATTGAGAATACCAACAAAAGAAACAAGTCTGGATTAGCCCACTAGACAAGATAGGGCACAACACTTCCAGAACTGATAAAAAACGAAAAAGGTAAAAGAAGGAAGGCACGGAATACTTCTAAGGAAAATTTCCCTTGTCCAACCTCCAACACTTGTAGCTTTGCTTCATGGTCATTTGGAAGACACCGAATTTCATCAGCTAGTCTTACAGCCTCACCGAGGCTTTCAGGAGATAAGAAATCAAGACCCAGCTGAACAGTTGACTGAAAAAATAAAACACATAAAGATTATGACTTATTAGATTATATGCTAGAAATAAATGCACTAAAGATCTAGGATGTCTAATGTCCCAGAGAAGGGAATAATAATCTTAGAAGTGCCAACGGAATCTCAAGCAACAGAGCCGGATTATTTTGCTACGTGACATTATCGAAAGACCAAGAAATAAAATTAATACAGACGCAAGTAGAATTGTACGCTTTACATAAATTACTTGTCGAGTCAATCTATACCCTTCATATTTTCATTAAATAACCCGGAATTGATACTTCAAAAATATTAATTTAGTTACAAAGAAAACCACCTGAAGATTCCTGACTTGAAAAGGGCATCCAGCGGGGATAAAAACAGCTTGCCCCAAATGTTGTTCAAAGGACCATGGCTCAATTCCTGATGAAACAGGAAGAAAAACAAAGAATAAAGTTCAGAATTTTTAAAACCTGAGTGCTGAAAATCTCAAAGAATACCAAATATCCAAGATCAGTCACATGCACCACAAAAAGTAAAATGATGTACATTATCACTAAAGTATAGACCAGTAACCAGTTGGAAATGCAGGTCGCGGTGTGTAAACTGTAAAGTAATTTACAGAACACGGGATTTACAAATGTAGTTCAAGCCAGAGTCAATTTGACTACAACTGTAAAAGCCAAATTCAAAGAACACAGGTGTCCATTTACGAAACATGTGAATCCTTCAATTTGAACAGAAGTCATGACAAGTGGCCAGGATATCCAGTAAAAAACAGCAGCTGAGTAGACAGCTGCAGCTTGCCTGACATTTTCAGGATTTCTGCTAATTAAACCAAAAATGGTACACCAGAAATTGATACAGTGGATGGCTACTAGCATAACTATCAACAGAACATTTCCTCTAAATCATCTTAGTGGAAATGTAAAATAAAAAACGAGGGGAGGGAGGGTGGGTGGGTGTTATCTCTACACAAAATAAATAAAAGGGAAATAGTTAAGTCATCCTTACCAAATTCTTCCTTCAATTTTCTTTTATGATCCCCATTCAGGAACAATGTCCCATCATAAAAAGGCGACGTTACCTGATATGCAAAATGTACCATCAGTTATTAGCATGGTATACAAGCCAACTCTGTTGAATCAATTTGGGGAAAGGTAAAGGTACAAAGACTTCACAGATAAACTTACAAAAATATTTGTTTCATTGAGCTTCCCAAATTCTTGCCAATGTATTCTCAAATACTCAGTCAGCTTTGGAACATCCTGTCGACGGAAAACATCCCAAAGAACTCCCAGATGAGTTTTTTCTGAGACATCTACCCCGTCTCTCTCTGACTGTTCACAGTTGGCGGTGTCCTCTTCAATCATAGGAGTAGTTTCATGCCCATGATCTGCTGTGCTCTCATCTTCATCTGAGGCCAACCTTGCCTCATACTCATTCTCCACATTCTGACCAAGAAGTGAGAGATCAGGCCTCGTATCCTCTCCCATAACCATTTGTAGATCCCCAGATGATTCTTTAACCTCAGATTCCTCAAAGGATTTTTGTGTGTTCTCAATCTTTGTCTTCAAACCTTTTAGCTTTACCTCACATGCATGCACCAGCAGGTATACCTGAGCTCAGCAGCTTGATGGGTGAAAATATGTTTATTTGAAAAGGATAAAAATTTAGTTCATGAAACATGCAAATCAAATGTTCATCCATATCAAAACATTCCAACTCTAAAGATTGAAAAGAAAAAAAAACAAAGTCATAAGTTTAATATCTAAAATATAATGTTGCAACAAAACTTATGCACAAAATTGCCTACTATTAGCTAAAAGTTCTGACATGGATACATCATCGTACCAAAAATGTTTTTCACTGAATGATCATTGAAAATTTATCCCTGTATTATGTGCACGCGTGTAAATGTACACACACATGTAGAGAATGTTTCACTTGCATTGCACAGCATAAAAGCATTACTCTCCCCTTGACAGAGTTGATCACATTTACTTCACTATGTGGTCAACTCCATCAACAGCCCATGGTGGTACTGTCAGCCCTTTATCTAAATATATATTGTCTTACATCAAACAAATGAATAACAAAATTAATAGCCATGTTTGCAGCGCAAAAACAATAACTAAATTAGAATAAGCGATTCTCAACTATCAACTAGATGGTGATAAGTCAACAAGAACGGAGAAGCAACTAACAATGTCACGCATGTTGAAATGGAGATTGATTACGGAGCTGTGTCTACCAAGCTCCTCATAGGTCCCATAAGAAATAAAAATCTTAGGTCCAACCTTGTTTTGCAAAGAATAGTGTGGCAGTTTTGCAGCAACATTTAAAAGACCAAACTTGGAGTGAATATACTCAAGTAAAGGCAGTTTGCTGATAAATTCAGGTCTCTGATATAATAAGAACTCTTCAGATGCACTAGGGGAAGGCCAATCTATGAGTTTCAACATTTCTGGCATACCATTTTCATTAATTCTTCCCTCGGAGTAACCTTTCATGAATTGACTAAGTTCAATATCAACCTACCATCATGTCAAAGCACAGAGGTTTAGTTTAGGTTTATAACACTATATATTACAAATCAACTAATGGATTATTTCATTACAACAAGAGTTGGTTATAAACAGCTGATACATAGTATAAGAAAGAAAGGCCATAGGTAAATACAAGAAATAGCTGTTAGAGCGAACCTCAGACCAGTCAAAGCAATTTATGGCCTTCACCCTTCTGTTCTCATCCTTTAATTTCTCATCTGCTGTCTCCTGAATCCCTCTCCATATAACCATTGGATCCCAGTTTAAAATTGAAGAGCTATCAAACACCTTCTTAACAATGATGGGCTCACCCCTAAGCCAATGCCCTTTAAAATTGTCAATCCCATCAGATTTGATATCTTCAGATGAGGCGCAGTACAAGAAATTATCGCTATCCTCTCCATGAGCATACCGGCTAAGTCTTTGATCATTGAGCCCGGTTTTCTCTAGACTGACAGCATCATTAACTCTACAGCCACTAACCATTTCCTCTGCATTTTTTACTAGTTTTGCAACCCAGTTCATCTTAAAGATACGGCTTAAGTTCAATGATGAATGGCCACAGCCACCATACTCCTTTGGAGGGCAAGGGATACTTCCATCACTGTTGGCTTTCCAGTTGGAAAATTTGTCTGCTAAATTTAGTCTGACTTTGGACAATTTTGGCTGCTCGAACTTGGTTTCTTCTTCTCGACTATCCTCACCAATCTGATTCTCTACCACCTCTCCTTTAACACCAGGCATGGATTCTTCTCGAAGATCTCGACAACAGTTCAGGCATAGATCATACGCGCAGCGGGAACAGTGCCAATGATAATCAATGATGGGAATCCTACAGAAATTGCTGCATAAAACCCATCAAAAGGAAATGTTCTTCAGAACAGGAAGAAATATTTGTGACGGTACAGCTGCAATAAATAGACCTAGAATTGCAGACACAACCACAAAAATTAATTAAAACAAAAACTAATTATCTACAGAAACATCACGTTTTCTTCAGTTTGAGGAGAAACTGGTGTTTAGGTTAGTTTATTATCCCCTTACAACAAATATGACAACAACGTCAAGTTCTTTCAGCTTCAGGGGAATCTGGATTTTGGATCGGTTTATTTTTTGAAAAACATGACAGAAACATAGTTCCTTCAAATTCAGGAGAACATGGAGTTTGGGTCAGTTTATTTATGACAAACATGGCTGAACTCTGTAGGACCACATGTGAGTGGGCCCTACCACAATTTAAAATGTTTACTTGTTTATTATACATACTTTGTTGTTAAGAACTTAATTCTACAATATAAAGGGGTACAGGAATTGAATTACCAGCACATTTGCTCATCTGCATTCAATTTTGTCCGGGCAAGATCTATATCTGTTCCTGCAAAATACATATGCAAACAAAATGGTCAAACAATGTACATAAGACATACAAAGATACTGAATTCAAAATGCCATGAACATGTTAGAGCATCTTACCATGAAGCTTTTTTTCCAGTTCAACTTCAAAGCACTGTACTTGATGGATTTGTTTAACTATAGGAAGCACTGAAGACAGCAGACAATGGAGATATTTTAACTTATCTAGCACCGGGATCTCTCTTATCCTTACCTGCAAAACAGAAACATCAGAAATACTTATTCACCTAAGCTGATCATGTAACTAGTTGAAGACTCCTTTATATGAATTACCTTTACCAAATTATCTCTACGTAGGCACATTTTGCATTACAAGTGCCACGACATGCAGGACAGGACCTCTGAATGTCTTCTAATGGGATGTCCGAGTACCTAAAAAGTTAAAGCATGAATACACAATACGGACATGAAACTGAATCACTTAAACATATATGTATTGTGTCTTTTCAAGACACTCAACCTCACCATGTCGAAATACAGCTGTCACAGTATCCTCTTCTATCACATTTGAGGCACCAAATGACTGTCTGTCTGTCATTCCTCCGACACTGATGGCAAGTTTGGCCACCAGTTTCTTCAGAGGATTCTGAGCTTCCATCAGAGTCTTCCTACAAGAAAAAGGTTTGCCTCAGTATTATAAAACGTAAAAGCAGCGATTATCCAATTTCAAATCAAAACATACAGCTGCACTAATGATAAACAGACTAGCAAATGGGATGTTTCAGTCTTTACTCTTGAATGTATATGATGATGAACTATAATCTAACTATCTAATCAACACTGAAATGTACTTACAAAAATGTACCCACAAGTAGAACTGACAATTCAAGCACACTTGTTTTACAAAACATTATTACCCTGTAAAGGAAAAAGCTCTCTTTGTCATGCATCGGTATGGAAACCATACTAGCAACAAAAGATAGCAAGATCAACTTATAAAACTAACTGATGCAGCTAAGACATTGTAAAACGAACATACCGAAACTGTCATAGCATTAACATCAAAACTCTTCTGTGGTCTGTTCCTGGATGAGTCCAAAGCAGAAGCAGGCGGTGACTTATTACTACTTGATCTCCAATTTTCTTCATACTCCTCCAAATCTATCTTGTCCATCAATTTTGAAGGATTACGCACGGATGAACCCTTCACGGGTGGTCTCTCAAGTGAATAACGAAAATGATTTTTTGATACCTTCTCCATGTACTTTCTCTCTTGTGACTTCACGCTTGCAAGTGGTACACCAAGATCATCACTCTTGCTCTCCAAGAAAATATCACTTTCACCTAATGACCTCCTCTTGGCTTTTTTCAAATTCGCCCGCATTGCACAATTTGCTGCCCTTTTCTTTGCCTGGATGTAATGTTTTTCACATACCGTTTTATCTGGCATAGACATGGCAGTGCACCTCCACTGTTTCCCATCTGACCTCTTGCATCGCAAATCATCTGGAATTCCGACATTGTCCTCACCATTCCCAAGCGTCAAACGTGATTGATCCATTTCATTGAACTCTTCACGATTCTTTTACACCGCTTATGGTGTTATGCTCGCAAGACCTACCAACAAAAAATCCCTTTAATCGATGTAATTCCATCAAAGAGTGTCTCAAAGAATTAGACATACGCTAGCTTGCAACAATGTTGGTGAACTCACATAGATATCAGCAACGCACGAGTGGAGTCACGGTGCCTACGACAAAATTAAAGTTTCACCTATATAAATTCTAAAGCAACAAACTACTCTACTAAGCTCCTAAAAGCATAACAGGTTGCGTGAATTCTAATACAGCCTTGTCCAATCTAGTACATCGGTTCGGAGTTATAAAGCCTGGCAATAAAATTGTCACCATTGATGCCAGGGCATAGAAATTAAGTAAAACAACAGTAGCTCGCTTCCCCTCACTAAGTTAATGACCCATACCATGCTTTTTAACATACTAAATTTCAATTTTACTTTCGATCAGTGTTTTCAAAAACGAGCCTTGAGGCGCACCAGCCTTCGAGGCAGGGCGGTGAGGAAAACGTCTCTGCCCAGCGGGAGTGGGCTTAAAGTCGCCTAGGCTTGGTTGAGGCGCACCTAGGCGCCTGAGGTGTCAGCTGGGGCGGTTTTTTTTGTTTTGTTTTAAGGTTAGGGTTTCTCACCTACAGTGAAGAATTTTTTTATTTGATTGTTGATTATTCTTCTATAACGCTTGATTTCGACTCTATTGTTGATTACATTATATATAAATATATATTAATAATTTTAGCCTCATGCCTCAAGGCTTTTGCCTAGACGGAATTATCCATGTAACGCATTTACTTTGCCTTCGCCTTTTAAACATAGTTTCGATAAACAGTAAACTTGAAAAATCACCCAAAAAAAAAATCTTAAACAGTTTAAATTTAATTTTGTGTTTTTTCTCAACGATGCTAAAACCTACTCTAATTATATCTAATCATACCAAACAAGAAGCTAGAAAATTAAGAGAAAATAATTAAAGTATAATTAAGTAGGACTCTTTGATCAAACAAGGAGCCAGAGAAAATCAATAAAACTACGGCGTTTCGTCTTTCTCAAACAACAGAATTTCCTGAGCTCAAAATTCAAAGCAGAAATTCATATCAAAGGAGGAGAATTTTCAGCATATGTGTGTATTTTTAGCGAGAGAAGGTACCTGAATGCTGAAATTAGGGTTTCGTTGGGACGGCAGTGGAGGAAGGCAGTGAAGCGGAAAAAAACCCAGAATTTATAATTAATTTTAATTCAGTGGAAGGAGACGGTGAATCTCTCTCTAGGTGTCCTGTTGTTGTTCTAGTGCTCTGTTTGGGTTTAATTTCGATTTTACCTGTAACTTGTGTTTTCTCTTTTTGCTCTTCCGGCTATTTTCCGACATCTGTGAAACTAAACCAGAAAACCCAGACTTTTTTTTTTATTTTTTTTATTTTTATTTTACAAACGATATTTATCTACATTGCAAGAGGGGGATGGACTTAGGCCATCTCTAACTGACCCGATCAAATGATCATAGGGCCAAAAATAACACGAAAATCGTTTTCAACCAAGGGCTTGTGGGCCCCATCGAGCTCAAACCCCCAAATCAAGCCGGCGGGCTGGCCATTTCCAGCCAGCCAATCAGCCCTCTAGCACCATAATGTCATGCTTGATATTTTGCCAGCCCTCCAACTCCTCTAGCCATAATGTCATGTTTGATATTTTGCCAGCCCTCCAACTTGTCAGCCCTCCAACTCCAGAATGCCAAGCTTGACATTTTGGCAACCTTCCAGCTCAATCCATATACCAACAGTTACCTGGCGTCAGCATGACACCAGCTAACAACGACTAGCTAACGTCATGCTGCCATCAAATTATCGTTGGACTTTGAATTTTTTTTTTTTTTTGGACGAATTAAAAAAAATCTATAAATACCTACATCATTCGTACAACATTGAAAGCTGAAGATAAGAAGTGTCATATAGATAAGAATTCTATCTAAAATTTGCACAACTAATTACATCTTGACACGTGGCACTCGAAATCTTATCTGAAAAATTATTAAGATTATATAAAAATAAGAAATCTAGAGAGTTATTTACTTTAGTGACACGTGTCACTGAAAATCATATCCAAAAAATTATTGAGATTACATAAAGATAAGAAATATGAAGATTTACTCACGTTAGTGACATGTGTCACTCGAAATCCTATCCAAAAAATTATTGAGATTGTATAAAGATAAAAAATCTAGAGACTTATTCATTTGGCGACAAGTAGCACTCAAAATATGTCCAAAAACCTTATTTTAATATGGTAGTTTAATTTAATTATAATAATAAATTATGTTTGACCTATGACTTTTTGGCCTCTTGGTTGGAGATGGTTTTTTTTGTCAAATGACTATGTTTAGCCTATTGCCCTTTGGCCCCCTCGGTTGGAGATGGTAAAAAATATGGTATAACATTGTTCATTAAAATATAATTTATTACATAGTTATAGGGCTAAAGGGAGCCATTTGCCCTTCATTTTATTGGAGATGATCTTAGCCCCACAATGGATTAATAATGATATATTTAAATTCACCTTTGGCGAGAACCAAACCTAACCTAACACCTCTCACTTACAAGCGAAGATGAATACTACACCATAGTACCAAGTGACATTTTGTTTTTTAAGTTAGTAGAAGATCCAATGTTTGTATAAGTGTGTCAAACTGTTTATTTATTTATTTTCTTTTCGTTTAGGGGTCCCTCACTTGTTTTTTGTATTTAATTTTTTTTTTAAAGGGAGATAACGGGTGGCAAGCCACGGTTGAGACGAAGATTATGAGAAATATTTGAATGGGCTTATGAGAAAGATTACATCATTTTATACAAATGATATATTTACACACTATCAGACTGAAAGAATAAATGCTTCTGGGAGTCTTCTCGGCTTCCGGAAGAGGTAAATAACCGCAGCTTGCCACCAGTTGTCCTTTATTTTTTTAAATAAAAAAAAAGAATAAATTAGTTACGAACTCGTCACTTTATTTATTACTTACGTTATTGCTAAGACCTCGTAAAAATACCAGATCCTCTCATATTTTGGTGCATAATACTTGCATTTTTTTATGAGTTTGTTGTTCTACTTATAAGTAATGTATCTTTAAAGTTGAAAATTCGTAATCAGAATTATTGGATTTCTTAATTAAAATATTTGTACTTATGAAAAATCATTCGGATTAGAGATCGTTTAGTTATACAAATATGTAAAATAAATCAATGATATAGACACCAAGTAATATATTTACGATGAACCGTTGGTTTATTTAATATATTTAAATGAATAAATAATCTCTTATTCAAATGGTTTTTTGTAGGGTGATTGTTGAAGCGGAAAATCTCGTCTTCTTCAACAACAATATGGTAGCCTTGTTGAAAAGCTACAAACACCATCTTCAATGGTCATAATAAGAGCGAGAAAACCTGAAACAAAACACTCTAACGCTCAAGTTAATCTTTGTCAAAATAATGCAGCACATTATAAAGCAATTTCTTACTTCTATTTCTATTTCTTCATGTATTCTAGTGGAATTATTGGTGTTTTATAGGCATTTAAATCTTGGGCTCCAAGTTCCACTTTCTTCCTATTCCTTCATGTTTCACATTCCATGGAAGTGTTTGATAATTTAGGATGAATGGGAAATGACTAATTGCTTGAGCCTTAATTTTTGCACCCACATTTCAAATAAAGATTAAGAAATTGACGTCTTCGATTATAAATTTCTACAATGAAGATACGTTATTTACAGCGGGAGAATAAGCTTGTCCCCAAAAGAGAAATGCAAGTATTTCATTTTGGTCTTCTTTGACCTCAAGTAGTTCCATTTAGCATAAGAATTAAGCCTAAGTTGACAGTGAGCAGTGCCTTGTTAATATTTTTGTTATTGTAAATTGAAATATTGGGAGGGTTGATTATTTACTCTTTTTTGGAAAATAAATTTAATTAGAAAAAAAAAAGGGAAAGCAACCACACCAATACAATAAAAATTTGTGTGTTGTTTAGCCTTTATAGGTATGTATGTATCTCAACATAAAACATTAAAAAGTTAACACCAATAACAAAATAAAGAAATTCACTTCTTTAAACACATGACACTAAAATATAAAACATAAAAAAGTTGATAGCCAGAATATTCTCAATAACACCCCTCAATCTCCGAGGCGTCTTGTACTTGTAAGGATTATTTGTAATATCAAATGGTACTTTGATTCTTATTTTTTAGAATGAATTTGTGATTCAATTTTTTTTGTACACTCTAAGACAATCAATCATGTCAATAAATGAGACAAATGAATTGATTAAATTTTTAGTTTTCTCAATGCAATCTGTAACACGCCGTGCACAAGCTAAAAGTAGTAGAAAGTCATTATTAGGCAAGGACCTAAGATTTCAAAGTCGATTGAGATAGATTTACTTTGTATACATTGTTGATGATTAGGGCTTAGAAGATCTTAGTGGTTAGGGTTGGACCGATTATTTTCAATTGTTGGAGCTCTTAGAACTTAGACTATTCTACTTGCTAATTTTGAACATAAAAAATTAAAAATTCTCATTTAGGCTAGCCGATAAGAGCATCTCCAAAAGAGATGTCAAAATGTCCATATAAGTTATAACAGTAAAAAATGACAGCCACTAATTGTTTCCAAGCAAAACAAAATGTCAAATCCTATGTAGCATGACATAAAATGACAACAAAGAGGTTGCACTTCAAATATTTTTTAATTAATTATTAATGTCTTTTATTAATTTTTAATAGTTTAGTCATTTATTATAATAAATGTTATTGTTGAACGGTGCAATCTGTTTGTATGACGTGTCTTTCTTTTTTTCAAATACACGATTCCTTTCAATTTAATCAATGCATGCCTCTTTCCGTTTGTATACTGCCTCTTTCTGTTTAATCAACAATATTCCTTTCAATTTAACATACGGTGCTTTCAAAACTTCATACAGTGAACTATTTTGTTGGGTTTTTGTCAAAATGAATTATTAGGAATTTTTATCATGAATTATTTCTATATGTAAAATTTTTGTTGGGTTTCAATGCAATTAATATGATTTTTTTATCATGAATTATTTATATATGTAAGATTTAAAATATAAAACATAAATTAAGAAAAGAAAATAATGTAATAAAATAATAGTTTAATTTGATATAGCGGGTGAAGAGTGAAACATTAAAATATGTCGAAGTGCTACATAGGCTGTCAAATTTAAATTTGATATTTAAAATTTGACATCTCATTTAAAGATGGTCTAAGCCTCCGGATAAGTATGTGTTTGTCTCTTATCTCATTTTTATGGACAATAAATAAGATGTAAACAATTCGCACCCTATGTATGAAGAATACGGGATCAACTGCATGACCATCCCCATAGCTACCACCACAACCGCATATGTGCTACGAATCCACCACCATATTTCCAAATCTCACTTCCATCGTTGTCACCATCACATTGTCACTTACGTCATTTAGTGACGAATTCAAAATTCAAATATTGGGGGTCTCAAGTTTAAAAGGTCTAAGCATTTTTAATTAAAAAAGAGTTTATTTATTGAGATATTTCGTCGAACATTGATGAGTTTGTTGTCGTTTGGCTAATCACGTTGCATATATGTCAATAGAGATCAACTTATGTCAAAGCAATATGATGAGGTTATCAAGAGAATTCGTCAAGTTCTCTCAACGCAACTTGTCGAGTGTTGTAGAGATATACTCGAAATACATTCCCATGTACATTTTTCAAACACCAAATAGTCCTAAGATCACCTTAGTTCCAAAATGTATCCGCCATTGACGACACCACCACCACTATTAGCACATTTGTCACCTACCACCTTTCAATATACATTAAACAGAAAGTCCGAGTTCAAATAGAATTTTCCTAAAAACAAAATTTGAGTAGTGCGATCCCAACCAAATTAGACCCACAAAAGAAAGACTTTGACATCACACGATGAAAGACTTTTGAGGTCCCACGATGCGGATGTCAAAGACTCAAACGCCCACGTCCCATAAAGCAATTGACTTCCTTCACTCCGACTTCTCAAAATTCCCAAAAACGTCCTTCATCTCGAGAAATTTTTTATTATGATAAGAATACGGATTGTGTTTTTATCTAATTTGTGAAGAATTTATTTTGTTAAGTTATTAACTTTTTAATATATATATTATATTATTTGTATAATGATACGTAATGTACTATTTTGTGTGGCGGTTAGATTAAAAAATCTCTCATCCTCTCTTTTAAATATTTAATTCAATTAAATAAAACTCCCCACAAATCCACAAATAATACGTTGCTCTCTCTCTCTCTCTTACAAGAAAACGCACGAAGCATAGACCCGTACCCGTTTGAGAGAAAACAGAGAAACAATGGCTATGGCTCGGGCGAGCTCGGGGCTCCAATACCCCCAGAGGTTTTACGCGGCGGCCTCCTACGCCGGCTTCGACGGATCTCCTCGCTCCGCCTCCAAAGCCGTTCGCGCCAAGTTCAGCTCCGAGTCCGCTCTCATACTCTACGCCTTGTATCAGCAGGTACCTCCCTCTACTTCCTCCTCCGATCCCGTTCCTCTCACATTTCTGAAAATTCGATCTCAATCCCTATCTTTCTAATACTCGATCGCATTGCTCGTGCAAATTCCAACTGCGCGGTTGATGTGCTTCTTACTCCGCGGCAACTTTTTGCGTTTTCGATAATTACTGATTTTCAATCTCATTTCTGACAATTTTTGCTCGGGTTTGTTGCCATGGAGTGGTTGATTTGCGTTCTGATGTGGTTTTGATTGGTGATGTGGTTTTGGATTTCGATTGTTCAGTAGAGTGTTTGATTTCTGCGTTGTTTATTTCGCGTTTAGTTTCTGCAATGATGTTGTGTGTGTTAGATCTGGAATATCGAAATCCAGATTTGTATATTTTAGATGTTGATCTAATACTTGGATTACACTCTCCTTATCCATGCAATTGTGTATGTATCTATGTGTAATTATGGATGCATGTATGTGAGTTATGTCAATGTAATGTGTTATTGTATGCATTCAATTGGTTGTACAATTGCAATGGCAGGCTATCGTAGGGCCTTGTAATGCACCGGAACCTAGCGCTTGGAATGCTGTTGAGAAAAGCAAATGGAGCAGGTACGCTTCCAGTTACCACTTTCGTATTCTCATTTTAAGATGATATTCATGTGTCCGGATGTGTGTACGATATATACTGAATCTGGACCGATTAGAATTTTTTCATAGTTTCATTAGTTTGGTTCAGTAGTTGCTGTTTTGATGGTTGAACTTACGTACCAGTGAATAACAAGGTCTGACTATAAGTATGGAGCACTGGGAGGATGTGGATTGGGTGTATCAGTATAAAAGATTAGATGTCGAACCCCGCAAGTTATCTGTGGAATTTTTGGGCCTATGACTGCTAGATTAGAGAGAAATGTAAGCTAATTATGACCGATAGGATTAGGTTCACTGAAATGAAACCATCTTTGAAAATATTGACGGAAAATCTCTCTATATTGTTGCATTTCATTTAAATCTATCCTTTATGAACCTCGCCTATGATACAATCCTATACAAAGCTTTGGGTAAAGGATTGCAACTGTGTTATACCACAGCTGCACGTTGTGTTTTATATCTGCAATATTATGCATGTAATCGTACTGTATTGAGTTTGTTTTTAATGGTATTTCGCAATACAATTTCCAGCTGGAAGAAGCTTGCAGACATGGCTTCCACTGAAGCAATGCGTCTTTTTGTGAAAATATTAGAGGTATGCGCAATAAGATTTTCAGGTCTATGTTTTCGTCGTGTGGCCGAAAGCTTCACTAATATATCTTGATTTGCATTATTTTTTTGGGTAGGAGGAAGACCCAGGTTGGTATTCAAGAGCATCAAACTTTGTTTCAGAGCCTGTGGTAGATGTACAAATGAATGTGAGTATGGAAGTTGTTTCTATGATATTCTATTTTCTTTCTTGTCAATTGCCAATTGATCATAAACTAGAAGAACTTGCTTAATCTGCAAATCTCTTAGAGATTTCAAGGGTTGCTTGTCTTCTTGGCTAATCCATGATTATTTTCCCATATGGTGAACATGCGACTCTTCTTTGGTCTTTTGTACTTAGAGTTTCTCTGTGTTTTTGTTATTTTTGGTTGGTTATAGCAAAATTCAAGTATTCAGCCACTTGTCGAGAATGGTAACTCTTTTCCCGAGACCAAGACAATCTCCACTGAAAACGGGAGCATAGTGGAAGCTCAGGATAAAGATGTTGTCTCTGAAGGCTTTGGATCAGTTGTTGTCTATGATCAATGGACTGCACCTCCAGTATCTGGCCTTCGCCCAAAATCCCGATATGAGGTATTTGGATATCTGTATCTTTATTTTCTTCATCTTCTCTGCCTTCTTCTTTTTGAGCACAGTGTTCTCACATTTTCAGCATGGAGCAGCGGTTATTCAAGACAAGATGTACATCTATGGTGGAAATCACAATGGTCGTTACCTAAATGATCTCTATGTAAGCAACATATTTGCATGTATACACTGTACAAATTCACAAATCATAAGTATTCTACATTGGACGGTTGGCCAAGTCTTACTTGGTGTAACTTTTGTGTTTTTGTTTTATAGATCCTTTTTCTTGTTCTTGCTAATTGGAAGTACAATACAGGTCTTGGACTTGAGGAGTTGGAGTTGGTCAAAGATCGAGGCCAAATCTGTGGCTGAGTCAGTTGAGGCACCCTCACCGGTAACAGTAACCCCATGCGCGGGTCATTCGTTGGTTAGTAGTGCCCCTTAGTTAATACATGAGTATCCATCTCTTTTTGCCAACTTTTATTGTCACAATTATGAATAGCCACAGTAATGTGCAATCATTTCTCTGTTTCTGTAGATACCTTGGGAGAATAAACTTATTTCAATTGCTGGACATACAAAGGATCCAACTGATTCTATTCAGGGTATGAACTAATAATTAATATTGTTATGTCCCTTCGTTTTCTGATGATATCAGACCTTGGGTGATATCTCAGTCTTTCTGCTTTAACCATTGCTCAAGAGAACCTCCGTCTGCATTCCAGTTAAATCTTTTCAGGACTGGTCCATTTAAGTATTAAATTTGTGCTTTCAAAGTAGTAAGACAAACTCATTTCACGTTCATGCAGCCATATTATTTTGCCATATTTTCTTTGCCTTGGTTCAATTACTGCTTTCTTATGCTTTTCCCCCCTGTATTGGCTCGACAGTGAAGGCATTTGATCTACAAACTTGCTCGTGGTCATTGTTAAAGACTTATGGGAAACCGCCGGTATTTATTTATTTGCTCTACTGTTCATATTTGTGAAAATCTGAGTGTAAGCACAAGAGTGGGGTTGGAATTATGGGAATCATGGTCCTTTCCCATTCATGTTTTACAGGCATCGCGTGGAGGTCAATCCGTGTCTCTTGTTGGAGGTAACTTGGTTATTTTCGGGGGACAAGATGCAAAAAGATCTCTCTTGAATGACCTGCATATTCTTGACCTAGAAACAATGACGTGGGATGAGATTGATGCTGTGTAAGATTTATCTTGAAACTTCAAAACCATTAGTAGCATGTTGTTTTTCTCTTTTGATGGTGACTCACATATTAGCAAATTTTGTTAAAGGATGTATACTGCTGTATGTGAAAAAGGCATTTTTCTGCATTAATGATAATGATAAATGTTGCCACATATTTCTATAAGGGCTTGGAATGGGATAGACTAGAAAATATATGTTCAAGACATGCTTGTTCTTTGATCAACTTTTGAGGTTAATATATTTCAATCTTTCACAGAGGGGTGCCTCCTTCTCCAAGGTCTGATCATGCTGCTGCGGTCCATGCCGACCGCTATCTTCTTATATTTGGTGGTGGTTCTCATGCCACTTGTTACAATGATCTCCATGTCCTTGATTTGCAAAATGTGAGACAAATAGTCAATTCTGAAATTTCTTTACATGCTTAATAAAACTATCACTCACTCATATATTTGGACTGTATAGATGGAGTGGTCAAGACCCACACAACAAGGTGAAATACCAACTCCACGGGCTGGACATGCAGGTGTAACTGTTGGAGAGAATTGGTTCATAGTTGGTGGTGGTGACAACAAGAGTGGTATGTATGCTATATTTTTTTGGCATCTGGTTGGTTTATGCTATAATATTTGCATCTGGTTGGTTTTGGAATTCATAAAACTTCTGGTTGATCTACTTTTTAACCGGAATCCACTTTACGCTACGCAGTTAGTTATTGATCTCTTCATTTTTCATTTTTGCAGGCGTTTCAGAAACTGTTGTCCTAAATATGTCCACGCTTGTTTGGTCTGTTGTAACTACTGTTGAAGGGCGCATTCCTGTTGCTAGTGAGGTATTCGATTCTTGGGAACTCTGTATATTTAACCTAGCTTGAATGGCTTTGAGCTACATTCCTTAGTACCACATTAATTATGAATCATGATAAGATCTTTGCATTCATGATCGATTGGTACCATGTAAAAGTTGAGATTATTCACTGCCAGCAGTAATGTAGTGGAATGACAATCTAATTGTTTCCATTTTCAGGGACTAAGTCTGGTCGTAGGTTCTTACAATGGTGAAGATGTCCTCGTATCATTTGGAGGATACAATGGGCGTTACAACAATGAGGTAAGGATGAGCTTCCATGGTCTTCTAGTGTATGCTGCTCCTGTTCTATTGTCATGTTAAATTTGCTTCTCCTTGTTAGGTTAACGTTCTTAAACCAAGCCACAAGTCAACCTTGCAATCGAAGATGACGGAAACTCCTGTTCCAGACAGTGTTTCTGCTGTGCATAATCAAAGTGCTACCAGAGATGTGGAGTCTGAAACAGGGCAAGAAGGAAAAGTCAGGGAAATTGAAATGGACAATGTTGACTCAGATGCCATGGTACGTGATGTTGAAAATTATGTGGAGATTTGGCCACAATGTTGCGTTTTACTTATTATTGTACTCAAACATCTGAACTCTTATGCAGAAATCAAGAGGCAAGGGTACCAATGAACATCTTATAGCGACCCTCAAAGCAGAGAAAGAAGAATTAGAATCATCACTCAGCAAGGAGAAAGCGCAAACTCTCCAATTAAAGCAAGATTTAGCAGAAGCAGAGACTCGCAACACTGACCTGTACAAGGTACTTTATGTTCACAAAGAAATTATGATTGCGCATTTTCAAGGGCACACATAATTCTTGCACAATTCTCTTGACGCTGGGGATTGGATGGAGATTTTTTTATTGTCCACTATTGGTTTTGATTATCTGATTTTTCAAGAGCACATGGAATTCTTGTATGTTTTCCATCCTATGAGTTTCCATTGATTTTCTCATACTGATTTTGTAGGAGCTTCAATCGGTACGTGGTCAACTAGGATCTGAGCAGTCAAGATGTTTCAAACTTGAGGTATGTTATCATGTACTGAGTTTACCTTTTGCCTCGCAAATGTGGACAACTATAACTTGATTCTCGGTTCATCAAGATGTTTGCGTCGCCAAACAAGATATGTTGCACTTCCGGTTCAAATTTTCTGCTAATTACTCTTTGAACATGCAGGTTGAACTTGCAGAACTACGACAGAAGCTCCAAACAATGGACACATTGCAGAAGGAACTCGAACTCCTCCAGCGACAAAAAGCTGCATCCGAACAAGCAGCACTAAATGCTAAAAAGCAGAGCTCAGGTGGCGTCTGGGGCTGGCTTGCCGGAACCCCTTCCAATGAAAAAGCTGATGACGCCTAAATAGATTTCGAAACCAATTGGCAGTAGGGATTGTTACTCGTAAGATTCGTTTCTCATTAACTTTTCTTTTAATACCATTCGACATGATTTTGTTTTACTCAACCAAAGTTCTTTCCTGGGATAGAAGAAATAAAGATAATACGAGGTTCTTATCGGCGAGAGAGGGCGGGAATCCCCTTCGGGGTTTTTGCGTGAATACATACATGTACTGCAATTTCAGCTATGTAGTTTTCATGTCTGTGAGTGCTCATGTTATTCTTTTGGGTCACAACTTTTTGTTGTAGTTTGTATTTAAAGTGAATATATCAAGTGGAGATGTAGATCTCATTTGTTTATAATTTGTTGTCTAATGGAAGTATATTTGAGTGACCCTTCACATCTTTCTTCCCTTTGAGGCCCGAGTTATTTTGTGTTCAATGTAATTATTAATTTTCATTATATGAGTCATACACTACAAAAAATTTATTAAAGAAAGGGACCAGCTGGTGGCGCAAAGCCACGTCAATCCACTCTTCTGAGGCTGGGCAGACTCACGTAGACATTTTAGCATTCTTGGTCGTCATCGTGTGATTCATCAGCTTCACGAATCAAACTTAAGACTAGCTGTGTGAAATGAAAATGTAGATCTATATTATTTGTTGAAAAATTTACAATACACTACCACTTATAGCCTTTAGATCCAATCCAGTGGATTGAATTTAAGGGCTCTAAGGAGGTTCCGAAGCATTGTTGCCTCACCCTTTCTTCATTTGTTTAAAGCTCACATGTTAATGGAGGTCAGAGGGCACACCTAATTTGTTGCCTACACATTACATGGTTTCAAATTTCACTCAACTCATGTTTTTTTCATTCGACTGAGTTTTCAAATTGACAATTTCAGATTAATCTAACCTCTCAATATTTTTTATGTGATTTACCAAGAAAGAAAAGTAAAATATTTGCGAGAAACATTAGTAGATGAGTAACACAAAAATGATTATGGACACACTCTAGATTCCATCTGTCACTAAACAAGAGAAATTTGTATTCGTTTATTTTTTTACATAAAAAAACATTGGGATGTGACACTAAATTCAAAAAGATTGTGATTGCCATTTTGATAAAATAATTTCGAAGTTAAGTCAGTAAATTAAGACAGTATTTTTTGTTAATTTGCATGTAAGTTTAAATTCCTTTTCCATTGATCACAATTTGACGTCATATTTATTAGAAAGAATAATTTTGACGGAATTCTAATGATAATATTTTGATGGAGAAAAAAAGTATGAAAGTTAAAAATGACGGTTAAAAAGTGAAAATTGGTCAAATAAATACAAAAGAGAAACTTTATATATTGACGTGGCAGCATCCTTTTCCTTGTATATTATCTCCACGAGAGTGGAGTGAACCAAACTATTATTATTTCATTTCTCCAAACCCTGATAAAATCACAATTTTCCCCTAAATGTTCTTACCATCCAAACACCCTCTCCCTCTCTCTCTAGGGTTTTATCTGTATCCCTCAAAATCCCACACTTTCTCGCGTTTTCCCGGAAAATTTCGCACTATCAAATCCTCATCATGAGTTGTTAGAAAGCTATGCCGCCTCATTGGGACCCGCCTACTGTGTTCGTCTAGAGCTGCTCAAGGATTTGAATTGCAGCCGGTTCGAAGGTCTCTGTGATGAACAACGAAATCGGATTGGACGGGAAATCGGATGCCACTGAAGAGGCCGTGGAAGCTAGAGCTAGGGTTTCGCCAATGGAGCTCGATTCGGGGAGTGAGGCTGGCGGAAGATCTGAGGAGGATGGGGCTAGGGTTAGTACGGAGGGTGAAGGTGGAAATGTGGATAAAGTGATGGAATCGAAGGGTTCTGGAATTCAGGCGGATAGAACTAGGGTGGAGATTTCATTCAATGATGATGAAGACGATGTTTTCGACATTTCGCGGGTCGAAATTGAGGACGATTCTGATAAATCTGAGGCTCACAATGGTGAGCACCCGTCTTTGTTGTCTGAGTTTGATGAGTTTGTAGCTAACGAGAAGAGTGGAATGGCTCTCGGGACGAAGAGGGCGCTGAGCTACGGGTTCGAAGTGGGTGACATGGTGTGGGGGAAGGTAAAATCTCATCCGTGGTGGCCGGGACACATATTTAACGAGGAGTTGGCAACGTCTCAGGTGCGGCGGACACGGAGGGAGGGTCACGTCTTGGTTGCTTTCTTTGGTGATAATAGTTACGGATGGTTCGACCCGGCTGAACTCATACCATTTGATCCCCACTACGCTGAGAAATCTCGGCAGACGAATCACAGGGGTTTTCTGAAGGCTGTGGAGGAGGCTGTCGATGAGGCGAATCGTAGGTGTGAACTTGGTCTGGTTTGCAAATGTAGGAATGCCTATAATTTTCGGAAGACAAGTGTGCAAGGGTACTTTGTTGTTGATGTGCCGGATTATGAGCCAGGAGCAGTGTATTCGGAGAATCAGATAAGGAAGGCGAGGGATAGTTTTAAGCCGATTGAGATGCTGTCTTTTGTAAAGCAGTTGGCTTTGTCAACACACTGTGATGATCAGAAGAGCCTCAGCTTTAATAAGAGCAAGGCTACTGCTTTTTCTTTTCGCAAGGCTGTTTTTGAAGAGTATGATGAAACGTACGCTCAGGCATTTGGTGCACATCCAGGACGCCCTTCTCGTAGTCTAGTTCCAGCTCCAACTCGAGGTATATTAACAATTCTCCTCACCGTTGGTAATAATGTTATAAATTTTGGACCTTCATGCTGTTACTTGTGTCTGTGCTAGTCCAAGGAATGCCAGAGGAGGGTGCGATTACATTGCAGCAAAAAATTTCAATAAATAGGTTTAGTAATTTGGATTGTAGATGTTGAACTCAAAATTATCAGTTACCTTAATCTCCATTCGTATTTGTAGCTATAACTTGTAATGCGCATATCAGTTTATGGTGATGTGTTAAGATTTGTTCTTCACAGGAAGTGCCGTTGTAGTGGTATTTAAGTGAAGCATGGGGTCTAAACCCAAATTATTTGTTTTGTTAATTGGTATTTGTGAGATGATTTATCTTAAACCTTAAATTTGGTTTGACCCATAACATTGTGCAAATACGGAAAAAATGTTTACAAAATCCCTCAATGTTTTGCCTGAATTTACATTACCATTTGCGCTAGTGTATCATTGAGTAGTAAAATTTACAAGTTCGTTGAACCTTCTCCCCCTTTTTTTTTGTTTTAGTTTCTACAAAAGCAAAATTAGATGTTTCCCATCTGTATGCAAGTTGAATTCACTGAACATGCTTTTCTAATTGGATTGTTTCCTTAACCAGCTGCTTTGAGTGGTCCTTTGGTGATTGCTGAGGTTCTGGGAGGGCAGAAGAGTGCCACAAAACCGATGAAAGTCAAGGACCATTCAAAGAGAGACAAATACCTATTTAAGCGGAGAGATGAACCTGGGAACTCGAAAACCCATCAAACTAGCCAGGGCCAAGCTAGTTCCTCAGCCCCATCTGCCATCTTGGAGGGGTCAATAGCAGTAGAAGATGAGAATTATATGTTACAAAAGAGGGCTCCAGATGTATCTGGAAAAGAAGCTGCAATCATTGATCAGGCAACAAATAGCTCTCTCATCCCCCAAGATGTTACCGTTGATGCAAGGCCATCTCTTGCAAAGGGAAAGGGGGCTCTACAGGAAGTGAAAGAGGGAGATGGAGATGTAGGTCCTACAGCCACAGGATATGTAGATTTATTGGGGGATGGGACCAAGCAACGTACAATAGATGGTACATCACAACCTTTAAAGCAGGAAGGTGAGGGTGTATTAGAGTTTAAATATGAAGAGAGTGAAAAATTGTCTGGATCATATGAAAAATTTCAACAACCATTGAGTTCTTTGAAAAAAGTGGAAGTAGGCTATGAACGTGGTGTTGGAGATCCTTTGCCAATTGAGGCAAAGAGTTTAGGTGGGAAGAAAGCAGCTGGTGGAGTGAAAAAACCGAAGGTTCTTAAACGGACTGCAGAGGACTTGAACATTGATGACTGTATGATGGGGGATAAAAAGAAAAAGAAAAGGAAGAAACAGTTAGATGCGGAAGCTAGCATCAGAAATCAACAGAAGCCTTTGATTTCTGGAAAGGTACTGCCCTCAGGGAGTAAAGCGGCAGGAAATGCCAATCATGTAGGTTTGGCTGCAAGAGAGGATACCCAGGTTGAACATAAGAAGGATGTCACTGCCAGTAATAACTTGTCTGAATCTGGTGGAAAATTACCGTTTCGTGGCTTGGAAAATGTGCAGCTTGATCTACCACAACTGGTAAGCGATTTGCAAGCCCTTGCCCTTGATCCTTTTCACGGTATTGAGACAAACAGCCCTGCAACTGTTCAGCAGTTCTTTCTGCACTTCAGGTCCCTTGTCTACCAGAAAAGTTTGGTTCTGTCACCACCCTCAGAGATTGAACCTGTTGAAGTTCGCTATTCTAAATCTTCATCTGGTGTGAAAGCCCCTGATATATCTCCTACTGAGCAAGTTAGAGATTTATCGTCCTCAAAGGCAGCAAAACCCGTGTTCAGATCCGACGATCCTACCATAGCTGGGCGGAAACGTGCTCCATCTGACCGTCAAGGAGATCTTGCAGCTAAGAGGTACAAGAAAATTACTGATATAAGAACATTGGCTGCAGAAAAGAAGGCTATTCAGAGACCTCCTATAGACTCCAAGCGTATAGAGGCGAAAGAATCAGCAACACCGGTTCTGCGGAAGTCACTCAAGCCAGGTTTTGCAAAGAAAACGGACCCTGCATCAAAGGCAGTTGAGCCTACAATGCTGGTGTTGAAGTTCCCTCCCAAAATCTCTCTCCCATCACCTGCAGAACTGAAGGCAAAGTTTGCCCGATTTGGGCCTATGGATCAGTCCGGTCTCCGTGTCTTTTGGAAGTCCTCGACATGCCGGGTTGTCTTTCTGTACAAATCTGATGCACAAGCAGCATTTAAGTTTGCTACTGCAAACAGCTCTCTTTTCGGCAACTTTAGTGTGAGGTGTCAAATTCGAGAAGTGGGCGGTCCTGAAGCTCCAGAGTTAGGCAAGGGTGACAATCCCAGGGAGACGCCACGGGCCAAGGATCCATCGGTTATGCAATCACCAGCATTGGCCTCGGCACTCAGACAGCAGCAGCAGCAGCAGGCTCAACAGAGTGGAGTGCAGCTGAAGTCGATTCTGAAGAAGTATTCAGGCGAGGAGTCGGCAGGAGGGCAGGTAACCGGTGGGAATGGAAATAGTAAAGGGACTGCACGTGTAAAATTCATGTTGGGTGGGGAAGAAACTAGTAGGACTACTACTTCTGATCAATTCATGATGCCTGGTAATAGAAATAACAACTTCAACAAGAACAACAGTGCTAGTTTTGTGGACGTCGACGGTGCACCGTCTTCTACTACTTCCACTGCTACGGATTTTAATACAACTAGGAACTTTCAAAAGGTCAATCCTCCTCCAACTTTTTCATCACCATTGCCTCCTCTCCTCCCTAATCCTCCCGGCCCACCTCCACAATATGCCAAACCCCCACCCCATAGCAATTTTCCGCAGCATTCCGAAATGGCACCACCCAGAAATACTAGTCACAATCTTAACGCACCACCCACAAGCACGGTCGATATTTCGCAGCAGATGCTTAGCTTGTTGACTAGGTGCAGCGACGTTGTATCCAACGTGAAGGGCTTGCTCGGCTATGTGCCTTACCATCCTCTCTGATGAAGCCGCCTCGAAAATTTATTACGCCATAAAGCTTCGTCATCAACAAGATTCGAACACAGCATTTCACGGCTCAAAAGCTTTGCTTGCTTCCGAGTTTTAAGGACATGTGGACGTGGGGCGAAAGTTGTTAAGAGGGAGAGATGCCAAACCAAAGAGAGTTGTAGACTCGGCGTAAGCTTTACGTGTAGTAGTTTTTACAAGTTGGATGCTCTATTGTACTGATGATATTAGTAGTGCCGTCTTGTTTGCATTTTTTTATTTTGTTTTTATTTTTGTTAGGGTGGGTTTGACTTTTGGCCCGTTAACCTGAATACGGCACGACGGGAGAGCTTTGTGTCCGAATGTCGTATAAGGCATTCGGAGACCTTTCCTTTTGGACATAACTCCTCGTCAACGTTTATAATGGGGCGGAGAAAAGTAGGAAATTGACGAGGACATAGTGGATGGGATGCGATTCATATTGGAAGACTCTTAGATGTTACCCATTGATGGAAACAATGATTGGTAAGGTGGATTTTATGTGCTATGTTGATGGTTATGCAATTTTTTATCATACATTTTCGTACAGAGGATGAAGATTCAAATTTGAGACATCAAAAGTACAAAAATGTATACTTGTAATCGATTGAGTTACAAGCTGCTTGTATATTGTTTTATTATTTCTCTTCTCTTGCACTCTTTTATTGATTAAATAAATTAAATAAAAATACACAAATAGAAACAAGATTGCAAAAAAAGAAAACGAAAGTATCAATTTGGATTTACTTTTAATGCTTGGAAATTGAATGGTCCAAGTTGCAAAGATTTTATTTTTATTTTTATTTTATTTCCTTAAAAAAAGGGATAATTAGTGGTAAATCACGATTATTGATCCCTTTCGGAGCTAGAGAAGTTATGAGAAATTTCATTTGCATGTGACCACAGTTAAACATACTTATTAGCTCAGAACATCGAACCTAGACCTCTAATATTTTTTTCATTTATTAAAGGCCTGTAGTCCGCGCTCCTACCACCGGATACAGTCAAGTTGCAAAGTTGGAGATGAATAATGAGAAATGGACTAACATGACATGGGCGTGAACGGTGGAGGTGGAACCTTATCCTAAATACCACGTTACGCTGTTTGAGGTCAGAAGGCTAACCATTCAACGGCCATATTTTAATATCCTTCGGGTGACATCATCAACACAATTTATTCCTTCCTTCGTAAGCATCGACCAAAGCCACTCACTGTGGCACTCAGTCATTCCCACGTCCCATATTTTACGTGCTCTTAAGAATCGTATTTGACGAAAATCGAATCTAATATCTTTCACTTACAAGTAAAGAAAAATATCATTAAATCATAATACTAAGTGGCAGATCAAACTGTTGTTTGAAGCTCCAACTTAAACTGTTATTCTGGAAGCCGTGGTTATAAATTTGGGTTTAGTGCCTAATAGAAGCCTTGCTCGAAATTCGAGAGTTGGTAAATTAGTAACCACTCTGATTAGTTTGGTCCATGGAATGTTTAATTTAGTTAAACATAACCAACATAACCCAAAAAAAATCAGAGGCCTAGATGGTTCAGTTTAAGGAAAAATTAAACAGATAAAACAAACAAAACACATTTACAAGGACACAAAACCCGAAAATTAATTAATCAGAGCAAAGCTTAATTGTTCCTTTGTTTACAAAGCATTAGAAAAAGGATCCAAAGTGGAAGAGTAAAGAGAGAGAGAATAGTAAAGATGGGAATTTGCTGGGGTTTTCTGGGTGATCATCCAACACCACTAGGCTCTTCTGGATACAGGTATCTATCTCATCATTTTCTATTTTTCATTTTTCTTGTTTATTATTCATACAAGTAATTCGCAGGCATAATTTCTAAACGTTATTAACTATTTGAGCGATAAACTCTTCATTTTTTTCTTGTTCCTTAGTATTAACTCTTAACAAATTGTGAGTTCGCATGAAAAAGTAGAATATATATATATATATATATATATATATATATATATATATATATATGACAAATACTTAGCTCCTTGCATGTTCTTTCAAGGAGATGCCAAATGGTACGTGTAGATGCACTATGCATTTTTGGCATAAGAAATTATTCCAATTGAAGTGTATTTGCTGACTGGATTTGAAACTCGTAAGGAGTCAAATTTGACATCAACGTCAAATTTATTTTTGATTAGTTTAGCCAATAAAAGTTTTGTTTCAAACCATCTTTCTAATAAATAAGAGCTCTACGCAAATGATAAAATATATTTTATATTTTGGTTATAGAAACATAAAATTTGACATAAGACTTTCGATTGACATATCAACCATCAATTGTAATTTAACTGTTATGATTTAATATTTTCTTAAAAATATCAAATCTATAATTTATATATACGAAAACGACTGATATATATCAGTAGTTAAAAGAGAAATAACTCTTTAAATGTATTTTATATGTATAGACCCAGAACAACATCTGAATCCATTAGCATATGAGCATATTCTAAAGTTAAAAGAATTTACAATACCAAACGTGTGATTACATCAGATGGAATTCATTCATTTTTGTCCCTTCTCCCATTAAGAATTTAAGATTTGAGGCATTGTGCTGGACAAGTATCTCTTTGGATTCTCTTTGTGGGAATTCAAATGATCATTTAATTATGTTTATTTATTGTATATCGTACTGTTAGTTTTCGTTAGGTATTATTTATATTTCATTTAAAATTTAAAATTTAAAATAATTTCTAATCATACGATGTACAATGAACAAACACAAATGATTGATCCGGTAAAAAAAAGGTCCGGAGAGGATGCTATTTACATTGCGCCACGCAAAATGGCTGTTGCTTGCGCGGCTTTTACGTGTTTCCGGCCTGTCATTGTGGGACCACCGCTGGCCCACTCGCCTTAAATATCTTAATCACTAATCACCAAACATATTGACTAAACTCTCATTAATCAATTCATTAGAGAAGAGACAAAACGTAATTGGTCCTCGTCAATTGACTTCACTCCACTCCACACACCATAAACATTATCTTCTCCAATATTCACATGAATTCTTTCACTCAATTTTAATTGTTGATGTGTTTGATCAATTTGATGAGAGAACCCTTACTTGTGAACAATGCTCTATTGCATAATTTGTTGACATACGTCGGGTCAGTTATTCACGAAGTTAATGTTTTCTTTCTCACGTTCAAGTGATAAGAAATATTTATTTTTTATGTTTATATTTTTTTAGTTGGTCAGAACAGTGTTTGGGTATTGAGTTCGAGTTCAATCTCTACTTTATAATCACATTAATCCCTTATTTAGCCAAATGGCAAAAAATATGAAACAAATAAAATTAAATTACGCGTAAAGATTTATTCATGAAGAAATAAATTTAAAATAAAAAAAACGCGTAAACAAATATTCTAGGAAATACTCGAAATTAGAAAAGAAATTTATAACGTTACCTAATTAACAAAATTGTAAAAAAATTAAATTAAAAAATGTGACTCAGTGAAGCTTCACAGAAGCTGCCTCTTCTTTTGTCTTCATCCTCACCTCCCCTGCTCTATAAATTCAAGATTTTTATCCACCGCTCCACAACTCAACAATTTCCCAAATCTTCCAAATTCCAGTCGAACAATCTTCTTCTTCCAAATTCCAATTTCAATAACTCTCAGGAATCATCGCCATGGATTGCAGGCCTCTGGAGGTAATCATCGACTCGGCCAACGACCTCAAGGATGTCAATCTCTTCTCCAAGATGGACGTCTATGCCGCAGTTTCGGTCGCCGGCGACCCCCGCAACAAGAAGCAGAATACCAAAACCCCCGTCGTCAAGGACGGTGGCACCAACCCCAAGTGGACCAGCTACCCCATCAGGTTCACCGTCGACGAAGCCGCCCTCCTCAACAACCGCCTCACCCTCAACGTCAAGCTCGTCTCCGAACGCACTTTGGGAGACACCAAGATCGGCAAGGTCAAGATCCCGCTCAAGGAGCTACTCGACACCATGGGCGGCGGCGATGATCAGAAGAAGCAGATCAAGCACGTCAGCTACGGCCTCCGATCGTCGAGCGGAAAGCCCAAGGGGACCATCAATTTCGGGTACAAATTCGGTGACAAGTTTTCGGTTCCGGCTCCAGAGCCCCAGAAGAAAGCCTACGAGCCCGTGATGGCATACCCGACTGGACAGCCCGGGTCAAGCTCCGGCTACCCGCCCGCGGGTGCCTACCCACCTACCCAAGCTTACCCATACCCGCCACCCGGTGGGTACCCACCACCGCCTCATCAGCAACCGGGTTACGGGTACGCGCCACCGCCACAAGCCGGGTACGGATACCCGCCTCAGCCGGGGTACGGGTACCCGCCGCAGCAAGTTGTGCAGCCGCAGAAGCCTAAGAGGGGCGGAGGAGGGAACATGGCGATGGGTGTGGGAGCTGGGTTGCTGGGTGGATTATTGATCGGGGATATGATTGGGGACGTGGGTGAGATGGCCGCTTATGATGCTGGCTACGATGCTGGGGTCGGTGATGACTTTGGTGGTGGCTTTGATTTCTAGTGATTTTATTTTATTTTTTCTTTTTTGGGGTGTTTTAATTTGTTGTTTAAGTTTTTGGTTTTGGGACGAAGGAAGACGTAAAAATGTTAGTGGAGGTTTTAGGGTTTAATGTTCAATAATCATCAGTAGATTAGTTGAGAGAAACTAAATTATAATTTTCTTCTCTTTCTTCTATTTTCTTCTATATATTTATCTATTTTTTCTCTCTTCTTTTGAGTGACTATTATGACAACATGTGCTCAATGAAATACCTTAGTTAAAAAGCCTTTGACAGTCTTTAACATTACTTCCTATTATTCTTCATCTATCCTCGACAAGCCTCTATAAATAACAGTTATCAACATATGTTCGTATAAACTTTCGGCATACGTTGACATGAATTAGGAGGTGCATACTAAGTACTCAATGAATAGCTCAATGAAACTTTTGTTTGTGATATTATGACCCATTATTTTATAATCGTGGCTACGCCACTATTCCCGTCTAAATCCCTTCTCCTCGAGTCCCCTCCTCTCTCATTTTTCTCTATTTCTTTCTCTCTATAAAAATAAAAAAAAATAAAAAAAAGGACAATACCAAATGTTAACGCGCTTTAATTGCAACGGTTCAAATACGGGGGAATTGGAGGGTAGGAGAATTTGAAGTGAATTTGGAGAAGTAGGTAAAGTTCACTTTCCAGTTTGTCAATCATAAGAACTATTCTGGAAGCGTTGAAAACGATTTTAGTGACGCAGCACGGTTATTGGAAGTCAATTAGTTGCCGGCAACCTATGCCAATTGCCAAACCATCCAAATTGCTTCCGGTCCAGTCCATCTGCCTACTATACTTTCCACCAAACAAAGGTCAAGGAATCCTTGTGTCACAGTCATAGCGTCTGCCTCACCCAAGAAAGGCTTTGGTGAGCGGCATTGATCATTTCAATTAGGCAATCGTACAAGGCTATGGATATGGCGGTCTGCATTCAACGCAGTGCAGGCGAAGGCGTAATCTCAAATGCATATTCTTCAACTCGCATAGAAACTGCATCTGCGGTGTCATATCATAAACTATACCTTATCGTGTAGAGACCATCCGAAAGAGGAAACCAAGTTACTCAACCATCAGAAAAACCTATATGATCTAAACATAGACCATGCCTAACATGAGTACAATGCGGTTGCATCTTCAAAGAACTTGCCATTGGGTACCGGCCACCGCAGCAAGTTGTGCAAGTTGTGCAGCCGCCGCAGCCACACGCCCGGCCACCGCCTCACCAGCAACCGGGTTACGGGTACCCGCGGCAGCAAGTTGTGCAGCCGCAGAAGCCCAAGAGGGGCGGATGAGGAACATGGCGCTGGGTGTGGGAGCTGCGTTGCTGGGTGGATTCTTGATCGGGAATATGTTTGGATCGGGTTGATGACTTTGTTGTTTGAGTTTTTTCAATAATCATCAGTGGATTTTGTGCCTTTTTTTTCCCCTATTCATTCTTCCACCAATTTTTTAGTTCTGCTGCTGAATGATTTTCACATTTAAGTTGACTCTATATTTTTAAGCCATTTCAGTCTATACTAGAAATGGTGCCCGCGCGTTGCTGTGGGATTGAAAATTATATATACAACATATTTACAATCCTATTTACAAATAATATCCTAATCATCAATTAATTGAAATGAATAATTAGTGACTTACTCAATAAGGTCCGAGTACTTTTCACTTAGCCAAGAGTAATGACCTGCATGAGGAAAGCTGAAGATGGTGACATCAAATTTCTTCCATTGGAGACAGGATGGATGTCCATCTCATGCACATCAACTTCATGCAACAGCAAGAACTGCATCCTCGTTTGCTCTTCTAAATATGACCATCTGCTCCAATGTTTTGCCTACAAAGAACTTAGAACATCAAATCGATTGATCTTGGACCACATTAAACAAATTCAAACAACCCCAAAATTTAATTTGTAGTCCAAACAAATTCAAACAAATTCAGTAATCCTGACATTTGTTGAGTACATGTATGAAAAATGTACTTGAAGATTGAAACTTTCATCAAATAAATCACTAAAAAATGCAGAAAATTAGAGAAACCCAAAATTATAAATTGCATTAACCTGTGCATAACCAAGGTTTGGAATCCTACTGAAATCAAGAATAGGCCATTGTAAGTTGCAGTTCCTCAAACTCCTGAAAGAAACAACGAAAACACAAAGATATTCAATCTTGACATGATTTGTCGTGTTAAATATTAAGAGCTACTTCTCGATTGTCATTCCAAACAACCAGCACCATCACCTAATGTGATATAACATCAGATAGAAATGGGAGATGTTCCTTGCAGTGGTTGGAAATATGCGTTTCCCAACAAAAACTATGATTCCCTCTATTGTTGCTATGATTAATCACAAATCTTTTGGATTTACACCTCCGTAGTTGGAGCTTTAAATCTGATGTATGAATAAATAGAGATTGTGGTCCTTAGATCACACAATTTTACCTTTAAACTTGCTAAAAGACATAGAATCAGAAGCAGCACTTACAACTTGAACAGTTTAGACATGTTGCTACGAGTTTGGAATTGTAGTCCCACCAAAGTTGTCAACTTGACTGCAAAACAAATAAGATTATAGGGCTAAGAAACTTGATACGGGATTGCATCCCTCAAATTATGTTGTAGAAAAAGGAAAGTCTAGAGAATTGTTCCCAACTGTACGAAAATTTAAGAAAGGAAAGGATGAAAACTTAATTAAGGCACAAATTTATGTTCCCAAGTAAGAAAACATACAATATTAATAAGCTTGGCAACTCCGAGAACTTTGATGGAAGATACCCAGATAAGTTGTTGTCAAGACGATTGCAAAAAGGTATTGGTCTGTAATGTGATTTGTTTTCTTTTCAGTGGACATTTGATTAAAGTTGAGTTTTTCTTCTTTTTTTACTTGACGTTAGAATATAGGGGTTGATCTATGACATCTACCAACTGATAACATATGCATGCTCTAACCCAAGAATAAAATAAGAACATACAGTGTTGTGAGCTGCAGAGCCACCATACTGCTGCGGAAGGGCATCTCCCGTGCTCTGGTACATATCTATTAGGCAACAAAAATCAAGAGGAAACCAAATAAAAAATATTGGAGATTTTTAAGAACTAAAAACTCTGCAATCAAACAAAATATATTCCACGAAAAGAGTTTAGAGAGAAAAAAAGGAAGAGAGTGAAGAGGCTTACCACCAAAAAACCCCACAAATTTAACGAAAATTTGAGCACAACCCAGAAATTTAAATTAAAAAAATCTACGAATGGATTTTCAACTTTCTCCTTGTGGGAGTCCATCGACTTTCAGACTCCACTTTCTTCTCCTCAGACTCTGCAAACGCAAACATAAAAAGATAAAAATCATTAGATTCAAACGTAGGCGTAGTCATATTGGCCAGAGTGGATACGCATCCCTTTGCACCCGAGTTCAAACACCCTACTTGCAACCACAGATTAGATTAGTTTAAAGCAGAACATACCTTGTATCAAAAATTTAAAAAATAAAAAATAAATAAAAATAAAAACAGAAAACCGTCACTAATACCATTTCTTTCTTTAGTTTCGAACTTCGAAGTTTTTCAATTTGGGTTTGCTTCCTAAGAGTCTAAGACCATAAAGAACGTCAGCTATCTCAATCTCAATGTCCTCATCTTCTTCTACAGGCCTGAAGATTTTGAGGATTTCAAAATACCAATCTTGGGTCCATTTGATTCCTAAAAAATATGAATTCATAAGCTAAAAAATCTCAAAACTTTCCAAAAACTTCTTCAAAAATCATTTTTCAAAAACATAGTACCAACTAACCATCGTCTTCCTCGATGAAACATTAAGAGGGAAAAAGACGTAGCTTTGAAGCTCAGTTGCTGAAGACTCTGTTCTTCCTCCCCAACTCCTCCATAACTGCTAGAAGAGAAATTTAAAATAAAAAAAAAAATATATATATATATATATATATATATATATATCAAATTTAAAAACGAAATCCAAAAACAGAGCAAACAGGTTGGGTCACTCTCGAGTTTGGGTGCGAGCTTATCCCTAACCTTCTCGCCAGAAAAGAAGAATATGTAAAAATTAATCAGAGTTTTCATAAAATATACTACCTAAGTATCTGCTATTGGAAACAAATAATAAATATACAGGGAATTTTAAAATAATTCAACTGCATGCAATTTAATCGAAATTTGTATAGAAAAAAAAAAAAAAAAAAAAAAAAGAAGTCAAAATATTAGAAAAATTATTAACCACACAACCAAATTTAATAAAAATAAATTACCGAAATTAAAACCCAAATCCCAGAAATGAAGAAAAATGGAACCTTAACATGGAAATTGAAGATTAGCAACATTGGCAGGTACCTCAAGAGTGAAAGACACAGAGTTGAAGATGCGTGAGAGAAGAGAGGGAGGAGTGTCTTGCGATCCATAGCTTTGTGTAAAGCTTGAAGACCTTGTAGAAATACGTGCGGTACTCGTGCCTGAACAAATTAAAAAAAATTGAAATTAAGAAATAGTTGTTTGGAAATTAGGGTTTAGGATGAGAAATGGGGAGAATTTGAAGAACCTCTGTTGCAGTGGTAAAAGGGGAGCTCTCTGATTTTAAAGAATCACAAGAAGCTCTCCTCAAATATGGTGTAATTTGAGACCAGTAGAATCGCTTTAACTGAGATTTAAAAGCGAAAGAGAGCGAAAGAAGCAGATTTTCCTGACTGAGATCGCAAGGTCGGAGAGCGAGATAAGGCGGCATTTGAGAGCGAGGGAGACAGAAGCATAGAATTGTGAGAGAAAGAAATCCGGAAACGGAAGGAAAAAGGCGAGAAGAAAAGTGGAAACAGTCAACGCACTACAACGATGGACGCGTGGAAAGCGAAAAAGCAGAGCAAAACCCAAAAATCAAAAAGAAATTAAAGAAAAAAATTTGAAAACTTTAAGTTTTAACGATAAAAGATAAAATAAATAGTATCAGAATTAACTTTTTAATGTAAAAATATGATTTTTCGTTAAAGTAAACAGTACCGTAAATTTTTTGTTAAAACTCAAAAAAAAAAAAGCAGAGACTGAGGAATGAGAGAGGGCATCCAGCAAGGACAAAATAGAGCAAAGTGTGAACAGTACGGGGACCAAAGCAGAAACCAAGGGCAGTTCCGCCCTTTCACTGTTGATGATCAATGCTTGCTCTCACAGGTTGAAAAGTGGTTTCTGCTGAGCTTTAGTATATAGATAATGTACGGCACATTGAAAATCTCAACTAAACGATTGATATATATCATTAGTTAAAGAGGAATAACTCTTTAAATGTATTTTATATGTATAAACCCAAAATAATATCTAAAAGGAAAACTAATAAAAAAAAATTTGAAAACTTTGAGTTTTAACGATATAGACAAAATAAAGGGTAAAATGAATAGTACTAGGTTTATTTTTTAGTATAAAAATATGGTTTTTCATTAAAATGAACAGTACCATAAACTTTTCATTAAAACTCCTATATCTAAAACCATTAGCATATGAGCATATTCCAAAGTTCATGAATTTATAGATGTGAACGTGTGATTACGTCAGATGGAATTCATTCACTTTTGTTTCTTTTTTCGGAAAAAGATCATCTTCGCATCTCTTCCTTCAAAGTCCAGAGATCAAGTGATCCGAACTTTTAAAATTTGATCCAACGATTAAAAATAGAAAAATTAGTAAAACTTTTAAAAATTATAATAATTTTTAACTGTTAAATCAAATTTTAAAAGTGCAAATCACTTGATACCTGAATTTGAAATGAAAGATTCAAAGATGATCTTTTTCTCCTTCTCCCCATTAAGAATTTATGTTTAAGAAAACTAATGAAAAGAATTTGAAAACTTTGAGTTTTAATGATAAGGACAAAATAAAGGATAAAATAAATAGTACCAGAATTAACTTTTTAGTGTAAAAATATGGTGTTTCCGTTAAAATGAACAGTATAACAGATTTTTTTTTTTGTTAAAACTCCCTTTAAGTTTTAGAGGGGCATTGCGCCACGCAAAACGTATGTTGCTTTGCGCGGCTTTTACGCGTTTTTGGCTTGTCGATGTGGGAACACCGCTGCCTCACTCGCCATATTTAATATCTTGATCACTAATCACTCAATTTTAATTGTTGACTAGAAATATTGCCCGCGCGTTGTTGCGGGATTAGAAATCGTATGAAAAAAATGTTTCAAAGCTATAATATATTGTTACAGAATGTTAATGTTATCTACACCGAAAGATGTTTGAACTTATTGAAAGAATTTTTACATGAAGAGCATAAATTGGATGAATGAGGCTCTTGAAATTCTTTGAACCACTCTGAATAGCATTACCTGTGAATGATTGATTGTGTAACAAAAATTAGTAAAAGAGCATAATAGATGAAACTTTCATATGTATAATTCAAACTTCTACACATTTATCCGTACTTTACAAATTGTTAGAAACTGCTAAGATAACAATTGGTATCACATAATTGGTATGCTATTAAACATAATGAATTCCATGAAACAAAAAAAATGATATGCAGTTTTAACTTACGATGCTAAAGAAGCTCTACAAGAGTAGCTGGGTCCTCTGTGTTTTATCCATCAAAGGCATTGCAACTGTAGATCCTGAAAACTATAAAAATCCATCCAGTCAAGAGAGAAAATTCAATAGTTATGGGTAAAGTGAATATGGAACCACGAATGTAAGATATACTTGACAAATTTGCAAATTCATTACAATTTCAATTGAATTTCTCGCTTAAAAATCTTAATCTACAAAACCAAATTAGTTTTATCAAACAACATTCAAAAATAAAATCCAATAAAGGAAAATATCAATTGAATAACCTGAATAAGTGGAAGCATTCATACCTCAATTTAATTTCCAGCTTAATTTTGTTGCTTAAAAATTATGGTCTGCAAAACCAAATCAGTTTTATCAACAATAATGTATCAATTTATGAAAGCAACGACAACACATAAAAAGAACATTAAAATTGGAAACCAAGTCGTGATACTTCACCATTTGACATAGAAATTTTATCTTGCCTACATACACTAAAATCATTTTTTGTATCTATACACTAATAATTTGAGATTCAATATGGAAAAATTAATCATGACCATTCCTCTCTTTTTAAATTTTCAGGGAAAAATTGAACCACAAACAACCAAAAAACCCAAATAAAAAATAAATTTAATAGCAAAGAGATAAAATATATACCTGACCCAAAAATGGCTTGCAAGCTCCAGAATAAAACCCTAAAAGACACCAAAATCTAATATATATATATATATATATATATATATATATAATTCCCACATATTCGACTTTCACACTATAGAAAACACAACTTCACTGTGACAGCCCGTCCTGGACTTTTAGTACCGTAGGGGTGAAATGATAGTTTTGCCCCTAGCATGGTTTTTTGTAGTGTGGTCATTTTTGGTTTTTGGTTGGTGGATTTTGGACCACACACACATCTACACACATTCCTCTCTTTCTCTCTGCCCTGTCCCGACTCTCTCTCACTCTCCATTTCCTATCCTTTTGTACGGACGACAACCAAAACCATTGAAACCTTCACAGATCGAGGAAACAAATTACATATTCGTGCTCGTGAGGTCCTTAGGAGTTCAACCATACCCATTTCGGGTAAGGATACCTTCGTTTTCACGTCGAACTCGGGATCCCCCCGATTTGGTCACTGTTCATGCACACGTTAATTCTTGTGTTTTTGGGAATTTCAAGCTTGTAGGAAGCTTGGTGAGGTCCTTAGGAGGCTCGGGGTGGTTCGTTTGAAGGTTTTGGATGTCGGGATCGTGAGTTACAAGTTTGGCGGAGTTGGTAGTGTTTTCCCGACGAGATTATGTGGGTTTTAGTGCTTGAAAGTGGTATTGATTTGTTCCTCTTGTTGTAAGCTTCATTTTGGTACCAATTTTGTGAAATTTGATTGAAAAACGAAAGAGATACAAGGTTTTGAAATTTTTCAGGTTTTCCGGCACCGGCGATGGCGCCGGAGTTTGGCCGGAGAAAACGACGGAATATTCCGTCAGTTTGGACGGAATATTCCTAACGTCGTTAACAGATTCTGTCAGAGTTAACAAAATATTCCTGACGGCATTAACTAACGCTGTCAGTGTGCCAGGCACGTGCCTGCGCGTGGGTGGCGCATGTGGCCGTGCGTTGGCCGACGCATAGAGGCGCGTGCGACATCGGAATTTTTTTTTGAAAATATGGGGATGTTCCTGAGGTTGAGTAGATCACGTTGGTGTATTCATACACCCCATTTGAGCTTTGTATGAGAAGTTATTTCGTAAGGTTGGTTATGTGCTTTAAAATTAACGTTTTTATAGTTGTTTCGCATATAGGTGAGACTTATCCCGAGGATGAGCACGGTCACTCGAGGCAAGGGGGTTACGACCCTTCTATATATCAATGAGTGGGCTTTTGGTTTTCCGTATATACCTATATACTTATGTTTTTCCTGGAAAGTGAAATGAAACGTTTATACGTTTATATGTCATGCATTATGTTTGCCCATTTAATTATGCATTATTAGTCGCATATGTATATGTTTGATGCTGCGGACGCACAGGTAAGTGCCAGGTGAGTTATGATTTATGTTTATGTTCAGTAGTGATTTAAGATGCATAGAGAGCTCATAACCTGCACCCCCGGTGTTAGTGCTCCCGCCCAGAGTTGGGCACAATCATTCACGTGATGTTCACCTCCCGCACCACACGCTCATCTTGGATCCAAGTTAGGTGCACAGTCCTGTCGTACATACCACTTTAGGTGGTTCCGACTCGTAGGTGACCCGCGATTATTCGCTCAGCCTTCACGTGATCGTAGCACTTGAGCGTACTTATTATACACCCAGTCCTGTCGTACAGACCACTTTAGGTGGTTCAGACTCGTGTGCTTGTATAGTTAGTGAGATGGAGATTTGAGCTCTAGATTCAGCCGTACAGGTCACATTAGGTGACTCCGGCTGAAAGATTACATAACATTGTTTGGCATTACCTGAGTACTTGTATTCTGTTTTGAGGCATCTGACATGGCATAATTCTGAGCATGACTTATATTTATATGTATATTCTATTTTCTGGGAAGTATACACGTTTTACGACGAGGTGTTAGAACTTTGTTTATGAAATGGTTTTTGAAAAGCTTTGTTTTTGCCCACTTACGCTTTCTGTTTTGCGCCCTTCCAGGTTTTAGTTGGCTAGCACTTTTGGTGGCTCCCCAGAGGATTTTCCCGGCATATCTGATAGATTATCACTAGTGTAGGACCACATTCGAGTGTGTTTATGTAGTGTTGTTTCTCCCAAACTGCATTAGGTCTTCGTGCTCTGAACTTTATTTTCACACTTACGCTTGCACATGTATATTCTTACTTTGTGTATATCTGGTTTTTATTTATTCGTACTTTTATTATTATTTATTAGCTTCCGCACTGTGCACATGGTTATGTCACTTCCACGTGACGGCCAGCATGCCCCGATCTTGATCGGGATGTCATTCATAATATTAAAATATATATATATATATATATATATATATATATATATATATTTGTTGCATAAAATGCTAAAAGGAAAAAGCTGAAATTATTTACCTTGAGCATAAACGACTTCGAAGTTGCACATAGAAGCCCCAAAAAACGAAGAGCAAAGTGTCCTGAAACTAAAAAAGAGATGCAAATCATACAACCAAACGACAGTTCCAAGGATATAAACAAAACACCAAAAATTACAAAAACTAAATTCCAAAAAACATAGAGCATCGTGTTCTGAAACGAAAAACACAAACAAATCATACATCCAGACATCAGATCTAACAATATAAAGAAAACACCCAGAATTAGAAGGAAAAAAATTCATACAAAAATCCCACTCGAACATGGAAAACTACAAAAATAAAAATTAAAACAGCAATACTTTAAAGGTTAAAAAAACTCACCACCATACAGAGGTGGACCTTGGAGATAACAAATTCACCCTGATAAAATCCAAAAACCAACAAAATCAGTACTGACCCAGGGATTTTAAATGGAAGATGCAACAACTATATATTTTTCCAAGGGTTTTAAACGCAAGAAATTTACACAGATGATTTGGCTGAGAAAAATGAGAAAGATGAGAAGATCGGAAACCAAAGGTTGAGAAAAGGAAAGCAATTGGAAACTGAAGGAGATTTGGAGAGATGCAATTGAAGAGAACTTATCCACGATGATCGACGCGTGGCAAAACAGTGGAGAACGCATGGGAAGGCTGTGCAAAAGAAGAAAAGCAACAGGCAAGCTGACATCAAACAGGGGCAAACATGTTCTAGATTTTTGTTTTTTTTAATTATATTTCAAGGCATGCATCATTGCTGCCAGGTGTGATGAGGTAAGGTTTTTTAATTATTTTTTGGTGGAAATGCATGTACCATTGCTGCCAGTGTGGATTAGGTAAGGATAAAGCGCTGGAATTGAAGAGAGAGTCGATGGCGACACAAAAAGTAAAGTAAAAGAGGAAGTCATAATGGAAAAAAAAGATACCTAATGGAAAAAAAAAGATATCTAGGATGATCAACACGTGGCCAAAAAGTGAAAGAACTCCGAAGAAAAGAAGGATAACATTAAGGGTTTCTCCAACGCACGAAGCAAGCAAGAGAAACAGAAGAAAGCAAAGAAGCCAGGGCAGATCCGTCCGGACACTATTACTGAACAGTGCCGAAACTCAACTGGATTTTAGTATATATAATATAATGTGTTTGATCAAATTGATGAGAGAACCCTTTTTGTGAACAATGCTCTATTGTATAATTTGTTGACATACGTCGGGTCAGTTAGTCAGAAAATTAATTTTTTCTTCCTCACATGACGTTCAAGTGATATGAAATATTTATTTTTTATGTTTCGATTTTTCTAATTGGTCAAAATAGTACGTTGGTATTGAATTCGAGCTCAATCTCTACATTACAATCACATTAATCCCTTATTTAGCCAAATGGCACGTCAAAAAACAAAAAATACGAAACAAATAAAATTAAATTACGTGTAAATATTTATTCATGAAAAAATAAATTTAAAAAATATACGCGTAAACAAATATTATAGGAAATACTCGAAATTAGGAAAAGGAATCTATAACGTTGCCTAATTAACAAAATTGTAAAAAAATTAAATTAAAAAATGTAACTCAGTGAAGCTTCACAGAAGCTGCCTTTTCTTTTGTCTTCATCCTCTCACCTCCCCTGCTCTATAAATTTAAGATCTTTATCAACCAATTCACAATTCAACAATTTCCCAAATCTTCCCAATTCCAGTCGAACAATCTTCTTCTTCCAACTTCCAATTTCAACAACTCTCAAGATCCCCTCAAGCACGTCAGCTACGGCCTCCGATCGTCGAGCGGAAACCCCAAGGGGACCATCAATTTCGGTGACAAGTTTTCGGCTCCGGTCCCAGAGCCCCAGAAGAAAGTCCAAGAGCCCGTGATGGCAAACCGGCCCGGACTTCAAGTTGTGAAGCGGCAGCAAGTTGTGCAGAGGCAGCAAGTTGTGCAGCGGCAGGAAGTTGTTGTGCAGAGGCAGCAAGTTGTGCAGCGGCAGCAAGTTGTGCAGCGGCAGCAAGTTGTGCAGCGGCAGGAAGTTGTTGTGCAGAGGCAGCAAGTTGTGAAGCGGCAGCAAGTTGTTGTACAGAGGCAGCAAGTTGTGCAGCCGCCACAGCAACGCGCCCGGCCACAGCCACCGCCTCATCAGCACCGGCAGCAAGTTGTGCAAGTTGTGCAAGTTGTGCAGCCGCCGCAGCCACGCGCCCGGCCAGCAACTCATCAGCACCGGCAGCAAGTTGTGCAAGTTGTGCAAGTTGTGCAGCCGCCGCAGCCACGCGCCCGGCCACAGCCTCATCAGCACCGGCAGCAAGTTGTGCAAGTCGTGCAAGTTGTGCAGCCGCAGAAGCCTAAGAGGGGCGGATGAGGGAACATGGCGCTGGGTGTGGGAGCTGGGTTGCTGGGTGGATTCTTGATCGGGAATATGTTTGGATCGGGGTGATGACTTTGTTGTTTTGAGTTTTTTCAATGATCCTCAGTGGATTTTGTGCCTTTTTTTCTGTTCAATAATCATCAGTGGATTTTGTGGCTTTTTTTTCCCCATTCATTTTTCCACCAATTTTTCAGTTCGCTGAATGATTCTCAAATTTAAGTTGACTCTCTCTATATTTTTAAGCCATTTTAGTTTGTAGTATATATGATCTATAAATTCAAGAGAATCATGAATTCTGTTTATTCTTCAACTCGCATAGAAACTGCAAAGGTGTTCCGACACTACGGTATCATATCATAACCTACACCTTAGTGTGGAGAGACCATCCGAAAGAGGAAACCAAGTTACTCAACCATCAGAAAAACCTATACGATCAAAACATAGACCATGCCTAACATGAGTACAATGTGGTTGTATCTTCAAAGAAGCTGCACCCAAATCTAAACACTTTTGGACAAACTAACTAAACTTCGATCAATTGATAATAACAATTACTGCACCTCAAGCTCCTCGAAAAATAATTCCTCGGCGACAAATTTAACTTGTTTCATCATCTAAAAACTTTACAAATACTCAACACAGCCTCTCAAAGAATCAAAGAGAATTCAAGTTAGGCAACAACATTTTGATAAGAGAAAAGGTAACAACTTTCTATCAGTCAATGAGTAACATACTCTGTCATGGCGGGAGGTCTAACGTCTAGCGCTTAATGTTAAGCATCTCCTTCGCCTCGGACTGCTCCTCCATCAATTCATCACTGGTATACTTGCTCAGCAGCTCCCTCTTCTTCTTCTCCAGCACCATCTTCTCAATCTCCTTATCATCTGGCAGCGGCACGTGCACCACGAACTCCCTCTCCTGCTCACTCCTCTCTTTCAATTCCCTCTCTCTCTGCCTCTCCTCCTCCACCACCTCCTCTTCCTCCTCAAACAATACCTCCTTCACCTTTGCCGCTGACACCACCTCCCCGCTCTTCACCGCCCTCCTCGCTTCACGCCTTATCTCCTCCATCCTCTTCCATTCCGCCACCGCCTCTGCCCTCATCTTCTTCTCCGCCTCCACCTCAAGCTTCTCCAAAATCCCATCCTCATCGTCCCTATACCCATAATAACTAGCATCAATCCTCTTGTATATATCATACCTCGTCCGCCGCTTTCTCAGCTCCGGCGGCTTCTCGAAAAGCTCTCTGACTCCCGGCAGCTTCTTCGCCGCTCCAAAGTACCGATACCCAGGGCCGCGGCCGCTAGGGTTCGGAACATCGACAATATTACCGTCGAGGTCGGTCATCTTAGGGGCGTTTTTGGCATAATTTGGGCCTCCGAGCTCCACAATCCGCCGCTCCCAATGTACCTTCTCTCGAATCAGCTTGTTGATCTCGTCGTTGAGGTCGCGGGTCCGGTGCTCCCCGAGGGCTTCGTTCTGGATCTCGGCGACTTTCCGGCCGATCTCCCCCATGATTTGCTGCCGCCATCTGGAGGCCTCGGCGAGGTCGCGGCACTCGGAGGCGAGGTACGGGCGTCGTTCTTTTGGCTTCTTCTTCTCTTCGGCCTTGAGGGCAATGAACCGATTGAGCATCGACTGCGCTTTCTCTTCGTTACGAGCCATTGCGATTGATTTGCAGTAGAGATTGATTCAGGCGAGAAAAGTCGATGAAATTTGATTAAACCCTAAAAAAAACCCTAATTTGAGATATAAAGAGTGAGGCTTTGGAGAAAATTGGGGATTTTTTTTGTTCAACCGCAAGAGCGTAATAAATATAATCCTTTTAAATCGAAAAATCTCAAATTTATAATATAAATATTTATATTAAAAGGTCGAAAAACCCAAATTCCCAACACTCCACCGCCCTCGTATTTGGTTAGGCCATGACCGCCGCCTCCTCCCCGCCTTTTCAATTCGTCGTTCTAGACGGGACTCCTGATTTACTCACCACTCCCCACATGGCGCAGTCAGTGCAGCCTCCCAATTCGGCCTCCGATTCCGAACCCGACGACTCCCGCTCTCTCTCCACCCACACGATCCAGAACCAAAACCCCAAGCTCCTCCACCTGTCCTTCAACCAGGACCACAGCTGCTTCTCCGTCGCCACGGACTCCGGCTTCCGCGTCTACAACTGCGACCCCGTCCGCGAGCTCTTCCGCCGTGATTCCGATCAGCGGGGCGTCGGAATGGTCCAAATGCTCTTCCGCTACCAAATCCTCGCCCTGGTCGGAGGCGGACCCGACCCTCTCTACCCGCCCAGCAAAGTCATGATGTGGGACGACAATGAGTCCCGGTGCATCGGCGAGCTCTCTTTCCGGTCCGAGGTCAGAGGCGTCAGGCTCCGCCGCGACCGAATCGTCGTCGTTTTGGAGCACAAAATCTTCCTCTACAACATCTCCGACTTAACGCTCGATCATCAGATCGTGACCATCTCCAACCCTAAAGGACTGTGTGAGGTCTCGCAGGGTTCGGGTCACCCCTTGCTGGTGTGCCCGGGTATCCAAAAGGGTCAAGTTCGGGTCGACCATTACGGGTCAAAGCGGACCAAGTTTATCGTCGCCCACGATTCGAGGCTCGCTTGCTTGGGGCTCACGCAGGACGGCCGGCTCCTCGCTACCGCCAGCAGTAAAGGGACCTTGGTTCGGATTTTCAATGCTTTGGATGGTTCATTACTACAAGAGGTATTTAAATTTCAAATCTTTTACTCTGAATTTTCAAATTAATGTGTTTTTGGTGTTAGTCAAATCTGAATCGAATTTTCAGTGTCTGTTATTCTGGTTTGATTTCATGTGAATATGAGTGTGCTTTTGTCGAAATTAACATTCATGTTTGATTAAGGTTTAGGATTGATTAAGATTTTATGTTTCAGTTGACTGGTTTGCGAACTTAGCCATCGTTATCCAAATTTGAGTGAAACCCGAAACCAAGCATAAGTTTGTCATAAACGTAAGTTGTTAACTCTGGCACTGCAAGCTGCGGAGATGTGTGTTAATGTCGTCTGTTAGAATGTTTTGCTTTAGGAATCATGTTCTTTACCACTCTGCGGAAAAAATATATGAACGCTTCTGATCACCGGGAACTATTTGTATCTGAGAACTTACTTGGTATCTTGTGCAGGTAAGGCGAGGAGCAGAGAGAGCAGAGATTTACAGTCTTGCTTTCTCTTCTGGTGCACAATGGTTAGCTGTGTCAAGTGACAAGGGCACCGTCCATGTTTTCAGCGTTAAGGTTGATTCGGGATCCTTGGGGTGTGAGAGATCACACAGACGCAGTGCATCAGAATCCAATCTTCCTAGTCCATTGGGCATTTCATCCCTCTCTTTCATGAAAGGTAACATACTTTGCTTAGCTTATACTTGAAGGTTCTTCGGTGACAAAAAGTAAAATTTGATTATTTTTTTGCATATCTTGTACTTCATCTAGTAGTTTCTCGTTCTAATTATTGCGAAATACTCAAACTTATCAGTTGTGGGGGTAACATACTTTGCATAGCCTATACTTGAGGGCTCTTTGGCGACAAAAAAGAAAATTTGATTATTTTTTTGCTTATCTTGTACTTCAAACTAGTAGTTTCTCGTTCTAATTATTGCGAAATACTCAAACTTATCGGTTGGGGGGTTGAATATAGTGAAAATATTGCATCATGTAGCCTATTCTTGCTTCACAGCAACAGCTAGTTTGCCTTTTAACTTATGCTTAACTTGCAGATCCTGTTACTCGGAATATCCTATGCCTGCTGTGTTTTGGATTAATGTCAATTTTGAAATGAATGACAGTTGTGGATTCTGATCTTGGTCTTTCGGTTCCATTCTAGGTTTATCGTTCTCAGGCGTGCTGCCAAAGTATTTCAGCTCAGAATGGTCAGTGGCTAAATATCACTTGCAGGAAGGTTTGCGGTACATTGTTGCCTTTGGCCACCAGAAGAACACAGTAGTGATTCTTGGCATGGACGGAAGGTAAGGGAATTTGTTTTTGTTTGTTGTTTTTTGTTTATATGTCTATTGATTCCGTGGAACTAGCTTCAACTAGGACGTTCTTGATTTTAATTCGTAATCAACTTCATTCTTTTCTTTGCCGCGTGTGAATATTACTCGTCTAATCCAAGTATCGAATTGCCTTTGCAGCTTCTACCGATGCCAGTTTGACCCCGAAAATGGAGGAGAGATGACTCAGATTGAATACTATAATTTTCTAAAGCCAGAAGAAACTTCCTGAACTAGTGCAAAATGCAAATATACAGTTCAAATTATTTAGGGTTGAGATTAGTACGTTATAAATATCTGAGGAGATGAGGAATGTGCTAGAGATTGTTCAACATCGGGGTTACATGTATATAACAGTTGGTTAGTTTTACTGGTAAACTTTTATCTCCAAAGTTTTGGTTCGCAACACTTGGAAGACTTGGTGCAAAAACGAGCGCAGTAACGTTTTGAGATTCATACATCGGACCCACATGGTGAGTTAAGGCTTTGTTATTGTTGTTGTACATAGAGGCAATATCAATTTACGAAATGATTCACATCAATATCAAGAGTGTTTTCTTTCGACCTTACACGAACGCGTGCTTACTAGCTGGCAAATGCATACGCTCTTCTTCCTTTTAAGTCACAGGATTACAGGAACCAAACTAACAACAAACATCCTGAAAACAAAAGGTTTTCGCTTACATATCTGAATTGGACTCCTCTGGGATCACTGTTAAGGTCACTGTATCGTCTCTCGCTCGTATGACGACTACCCCGATGGGCACCCCGACTCGGTCCCCCATTATTTCAATGATCTGTCACAATTTCACCACTCATATGAACCATCATATTGCATAATCATATGGAAAGAGATCCTCTCCGGATCTCTTCCACCAAAGCCCGCGGATCTCTTCCACCAAAGCCCGCGGATTAAGTGATCCGGACCTTTGAAATTTGATTCAACGGCTAAAAACAGAGGTCCTTTTAAAAGTTATAATAATTTTAGCCGTTGGATCAAATTTCGAAGGCCTGGATCACTTGATCCGCAGGCTTTGGTGTTAGAGATCTTGGATCTCTTTCCTAATCATATAACCAAGTCATATGCTAAAGTTTGGAGTAAATACTATTCATGTCTGCTAGGACAAATTTCAGCAAAAACCAGCCATATGCCTAATTTGGTGATTTCAAAATGTAATAATATTATGATAAGGGTTCTGAGTACCTCCTTGATGCTTGCAACAGCGTTTCCATCAAATTCAATAACGACATCACCAGGACGGAACCCGGCTCGTTCAGCAGGTGACCCAGGAGTTACCTACAATACGACGAACAATGGGAAAATTATTAGATGATTGATCCAGCTATCTTAACGGAAAAAAAAAAAGCATCGTTTTCATATTTGTACATCACACACCCATTTAGAAAATACGGATGCATAAAACGGAACTCTTGGCAGATTTGGTACGAAAGTACGAAGTCATTTAAATGTCTTTGTGATTCAGAAACTGCCAAAGGATGGTATAGATATATTCGATTATTCCCCACCCCTGTGGAAGGAAGCAACTATGCACATACCATAGGCACAAGAATGCCTTTCTTCACGTTTGGAAATGTAGGATCTCTTTCTTTAAGCTGGGTGATGATGACCTCAGTGAGATCAACCATCTTTAGTCCAACCCAAGGCCGAACAACCCTCCTGCCAAACATGACTGGTTAGCTTCACAGATGCTGCCATAAAGGAAACCGATTTGTCATACAGTTATACTTTAGAGTCCTAGATAATGAGTTTCATGCTGAAACAAGCGTACCCACTTTTCTTGAAGTGCTCCATGATTTTGGTGACTGAATCAATTGGGAAGGCAAAACTCAATCCATCAGCAGCATAGACTTTCATAATATTAACACCAATCACTTCTCCGTCAATATTGACCAAAGGCCCCCCAGAATTTCCCTGCACCAGGCAAGTGAGAGACCAGAAAAAAAAAGAGCCAAGTCTTAGACACATTTTATTATGGGACGCACAAAATGAAGAGAGAGAGATACCGGGTTGATTGCGCAATCTGTCTGTAAATACTCTCTCCGCACTCCACCAAGACCCAAATCAGTGCTCTTTCGGTCAACACAACTAGATTTTACAGAGAAACAAAATGAGGAAACAGCAAGAACAAGGATGCTTACCATTGTCAATTTAAGAGACAAAGGGTTGAAATTGCTTCGTTGCTAGGAGTTTCATTTTATAACTGGTAAAAGAAAAGAACAACTCCTTATTACTCAAAATTATTATTTTTACCTTACGATACCAGCTGTGACGGTATTCTGAAGTGAAAGTGGACAGCCAACAGCTATCACCCAATCCCCAGGTTGAAGTTTACGCGAACTGCCTAGCTTTGCTGTTGGCAGTGGGGTTTTAGAATTTATCTTTACTATAGCCACATCGGATTGTAAATCTGCATTGACCACGGTACCCTCAAATGTTCTACCATCTTGCAAGGTGACATGAACCTGTACCAAGTTCCACCAAACATCAAACCTACTGCATTTCGTAACTCAGTCTTACAACTCTTTCCCCTTCCAATATGTAACAATGTGATATGTTAAATGACGAGAACTGGGATGTAGTTTCTAACCTTCCCTTTTGATGAAGCTCTCAGGCCATAAAAATCAACTACAGTATGTGCGCATGTTAAAATTGTACCGTCCTCATCAATAATCGTCCCAGAGCCTATACTCTTTCCCGGAGTGATCCCATATGCACCTAAAAGACTCAGTTGACAAACTAGCATTATTGTCGATTTCTCAATAAAATAAAACTACCTCAAATAAAAATGCAAAACCAGAAAAACAGAAAACCCAAAATCCGTTCTCACCCTCTGGAGCAGAGATGTTGACAACAGCAGGACCAACCTTCGCAGCAGCCTTTGCGAAAGAATCCCTGCTCAAACATCCAGAACATGGCTTAGGGGCCTCTTCAGAAGGGGAAACACCAGAAATATCCTTCCTTATATCTGATGATGGAATTGAACTAGTTCCCACAGAAAACAGTGGAGCCAATAGCCCCGTTTGCCATGGAAGCTGCAAGGATTCGCGCAATGGTGCAGTGATTGACACTGATGCCGTATAATCTAAAACCCAATTCAGAAGAAAGATATGATTACCGTAGCTACAAACAAATGGACTAAAATCACGGTTAATCGACTAAAAGCACACCAATGTTTAGTTAAAATTTATAAACATTAAGGCCAAAAACATCTCAAATGATTTCTGAATCTCGATCTCAATTAAATGTTTGATCAATCAAAACCCAACCTTTGACATTTCCTCAATTACCCACCAAGCAAAAAATGTTTGACCGGAGTTTGGAACAATAAAAAACAAAGAACTTGGAGCTCACCGGAGTTTCTGCTGCCGTCGGATAACAAATAAGCCGACCCTGCAGCGGCGGCAATGGCGGCAATCCGGTGCGGAGTAGAAATTTTTCTCTGCCGGAATCAGACAGGAAATTCATAAGTTTCCAGCGAAGTAACAAAATTAAAAAAATTAATTTAAATTAAACTGCGAGAATACCAGAAAATGGTTCATGAGTAAAGAGAAAAAGAATGCTTCTTCAATGCGTCTGGAAATTTAGGAACGCAAAGCACATCAAAAACCCACGCTAAACCCGCCCTTTTACTTTTCGCGACGGTGCCTAAGTACTAACAGTTTAATGGCCTCTTCAACCCACCGTGAAGTTTTAATGGGCTTTGGGCCATATCCCAATAGGTAACTAAGCTTCAAGCCCAACAACGTGGTACCCAAAAATTGCAAGGGTTAGGCCTTCCGGATGGTAATACAAGGGTTTTTTGGTAAATAGGAAATTGGTACACGATTAGTTGAAGATAAATCAGGATTAACAACTCCTTTATCATTAATCAATTTTTAAAGGGTACATGTGACATTTCACATTGCAAGACGGAATTTTAATACACAAAACCAAAAGCTTTTCCATTGAAATTTTCAGATATACCCCCTACTGCATTTTTGCACTACATACAATACATCCGGTTACCATCGCCTTAGCAAAAAGACCAAAATACCACTGAGCCTTACAGATCCCTGCTGAGATTAATTAGTCCTAAAAAACGACATGCGTTTTACGCCTTCTTTGGGGACTTTGCTGCCTTGGGAGACTTGGGCGCCTTCTCGCCTTCTTGGGAGCCAGCGGTCTTCTTCGGAAGCAAGACTGGATTGATGTTGGGGAGCACGCCGCCGCTTGCGATGGTCACGCCGGCGAGGAGCTTCCCCAGCTCCTCGTCGTTTCTCACCGCCAAAAGCAAGTGCCTCGGGTTAATTCGAGTCTTCTTGTTGTCACGCGCCGCGTTTCCCGCCAATTCCAGCACCTGATTTCAATCCGCCACCACGAATATATTAGCAAAAGTTAAAAAAGATATATAAGCAGAAAATGTTTGGATCTGGGAAATGTGGATCGAGAAATCACCTCGGCGGCGAGGTATTCGAGGACGGCGGCGAGGTAAATGGGAGCGCCGGTACCGGTACGCTGGGCGTAGCGTCCCTTTTTGAGGAAACGAGCGATACGGCCGACGGGGAATTGGAGGCCGGCTTTAACTGACTTGGACACCGACTTCTTCCTCTCTCCGCCTCTTCTTCCGCCGGCGCCCTTGGTGGCTTTCGTGGCTTCCATTCTCTCTGAGTTTTTGGGGAAATGAAAATGATTCGTTTAGGAGGGAAAACGAATTGTTGAGAACTGAGATGCACTCGGATTTGAATTTTGGTCTGGAGTGTTTTTTGGGGCGTGGTGTTTTATAGTGGGGTTTGCCACGTTGGCGATCCAAGTGCTTTTGGGCTGGCCAATTGGATTGGTTTCAAATAAGGGAACGGTTCTGATTTTTTTATGACGATCAACGGCTGTGAATTAATGACATGCTGGCAATCCAAGTCCTTTTGTGGCCACTCGTTGGAGCACTGGATAATGCTTTTGGTTAAACTGCTATTTACTCACATTTTTTCCTTCCACACACTTTTGTCGATTTTTTATCATTAATATTTTTTAGTTCTTTCGTTTCAACAACTGAAAATTGAGGAATTTGAGAAGTAAAAATTGGTGGGTGTGGTCCGTGTGGATAGCACCAACCTTTCTCAGAAGGTTAAAAAGGAAATATTCTTGTCTACCACCCTATTTATTCAGTGACGGTGATGTTTAACACCCTACTTATCACCGTTAGATAAATTTTAATTTTAAGATCTATGTAGTGGATAGACACCAATATCAAAATCTAAACTCATCCAGTAATGATAAATAAAGTAATAAACATTACCATCACTTAAGGATGATGAGGAAAAATGCACCCACTCAAGAATAAACATTACCATCACTTAAGGATAATAAACATTTCCAAATTTATAACACAGCAAAATGTTAAATTATATCAACCCACTTAATTATTTCTACACCTAAATGATCACAACGCCTCTCTTGGAATAATTTTTTTAGTGTGTTGGAAACACGATACACCAAATTGACATAAAACAAGTGGTTGAATATTTGAAAAAAAAAAAATTCAACTACTTTTGTTATGATATTTGGTATACCGAGTTATGTTTCCAGCACACTGAAAAATCTCTCATCTAAGTATTCCTCACCAAATAAAAATATCATTGATTGGTCTTTAAACAAACTTCCTTGAATCATTGGCATTTGGAAATGTAAACTGATCATTTACTACGTCATAATTAATGATTAATTCCAACATAATCCTATAATTATTTCTTAATTAATTAACCTGCATGTGTTGTCATGTCTACAATCTGATCATCACTTGGGAAAGAGCTAATGATCTTCATCTGCAACTTCCTCAAATTTGCAGCAAACTCCAAAGCTTCATTCATCGCAGCCCGAGCATCGGCCAACGCCCCCTCGAGCTCCTTATTTATCAAGTAGAACGAGGATATCTGACGTAAAATTCGGTCGTGCCTCTCTTGAAACCTCGTCGCCCTTTTTTCCGCTTGCTTCAATGCTTCACCGATGATCCTCAGTTTTTCAGTCGTTACTTGTTGCGTACGCCAACTCTTGACGTTTGGCACGAAGAAGAAGAGCGAGGAGGAGAAGCCGATTAGGGCGAAAATTACGCGGCCGAAATCCATGGAGTTGGTGTTCATTGGTTGAAGACTTGAAGAGGAGATGTGAGAACAAAATGGAAGAAAGAAGGGAACGTAGTTAAAGATTCTTTACTTTAAGGGATGGCATTTCAAGTAGAGGTACGTACGATATGTGTTTGCCATAGAACTCGTTAAGGAATAGTCTTTACTTTTCCTTTTTGCCTGGTATTTTAAGGAAACCTGCCCCATCATCTCTAAGAAAGATAATGCGTGACACTATTTTCGAAATTATGCAAGGTCTCCTTATTCTTTGAGATGGGTTAAAAATCTCGAAAAATCTTTTTTCATAAAAATTCATCTCTATTAGTAGTGACGGAGCTTGTTTTATAATATTGAGGTCATAACTTTAGCCAAAAAAACTTCTTTGGATCATTTCGTCGAGTTTCTGGTGAGTGCATGTCAAGTTATGCTGCATTTTGTCTATTTTTGTCGAGGCTTAACAAGTGAAACATTTTATCGAACACAAGAAATATGAGAAAGAAAAAAAAGACAAATGAAAGAAAGAAAGAAAATTTACAAAATAACTATACATGGGGTTGCAAAACAGAACATCAATTTATAATTCAGTGTTTCTGACTTATCTTTTCAGTTTGCCATAGTTATATATAAGTGTCGTACACAAATATATAGATAAACATACATTGATGTTATAAAGTTATTGACGTCAATAGTAACCAATGGACCCATGTTGGCTCCGTCATTGTTACTTCATATGTACTAATGTTCTTGTCATCTTAATGAGTACCTTGCTGATTGTAAAAAGTATAAAATGTTAAAAAAAACTGGTGCGCATCCAGGGAATCGAACCCTGGTCAGTACCGTGGGAGGGTACTATGATACCACTACACCAGATGCGCCCGTTGTTGAATGGGTTCTCCGTTTGCTATTTGTTTACATTTTTTTCTCAATAACTTAAAAAAATTTTGAAATTTGTATGCTCCGATAAGCTAGATTGATTTCCTCTATAAAAACTGTGCTTAGATATATAAACACAGTTTATGACACACGTATTAATTTTTTTGTCAATTCACGTGATGTCGATCATAAAGTTGGTTTGGTGACAAAAGAAGCGTCATCAGTTTCACGTGAAATTAATGACAAAAAAAGTAACACATGCATAACAATTGCAAAATTTAAATATCATTTACTTGTTTCACGTGAACTGACATAAAAAGCGCGCAATAGTTACATAAAATAATGATTAACTAAAATAGTTTTTTGACATGCATATTAATTTTCTTGTCAGTTCACGTGATGTTGATAATAAAATTGGTTTGGTAACAAAAGAAGCGTCAACAGTTTAACTCGGTTCGATGACAAAAAAAACGTCAATAGTTTAACGTGAAATGACTGAAGAGGTCCCACATGCAAAGCTTCTCATTTCCTTTTTTTTCATATTTAAATCCTTGATCACATCACAATGTCTTGCATGTAAAATCCCAAACTTGTCAACGATTCAAAGACCTTGGCCGGACACTTTTATTGGACAGTTTGGCCTCTATTCTACCTCGAGCAGTTTTTAAACTTGGACCATTTCGTTGCCTTCGTGACTTTCGTCTTCCTCTTTTACCTCCGGAGCTAAATGGTTTTCTGTTGCCTCGAATGCCCTCTAACCGCTGACGCCGAATCTCAGGATCAGCCCAGCCTTTGCCCCAGTCCGAAAAAGTTGAGAAAGATTTAGGTCTGCTTGCAGAGAGTAGCATATCCGCTTCAGGGTGAACGTAGAAAGTTTGCTCCGTTTTGGATTCGAGAAACTCCAACCCAAGTTCTGTTAGCTCGGGGAACTTTAGCTGAACGTGTGTCTGCGTAGAATGTTTAAGTCGAAAATGTGAGATCAGACTGAGCAAGAAACTGACACGACGCATGGTGAATCAAGCATGCAGAGAAAGACTTAGCTGATCAGGATAAAGGAAGTTTATACCTTTTTATCACCCTCTTTGACGTAGCCTTTACCTTCCACGATTCGAACAAGGCCTTGCCACCAAAGAAGTTCGGTTGCCATAAATTCTTGAGACTGCACACGGCGTCCATGGCCATCGTATGAAAATCACCAAACAATGTGTTAGAATTTGAGTTGCATCTTAAGTGCCACTGCAAGAATTTTACATAAGCGGAAAGCGAGAGAGAACCCACCTGCTCCCTTATTTTACTGACAATCATCCTGAGATTTAGCTTTCCCATATACCTCTCATGTTTAATATCAGTACCCATATCATCATCATATAAACCGGTCCTGTATTTACTTGCATGATGAGCAGCAATAACCTGCATTAAGAGATCTGTCTCCTTTCTCAAATTTTGCAGTTCGGGGGGTCCATTTACACACACATCACAGCTGCATTGAAGTAAATTGATTAATATGCATAAAATATGAAAAACAGTCACGCACGAGTAAAGATAAAACACATTAAAAATAAACTGGCCAAAAGCAAACTCTGGTGAAGAAAATATTCAAAACAGAACCTCAAAAGAGGAGAAATGATACATACAAGAGACACTTTTCATTACCGAAATCCTCCCCGAAGTACTCCACAAGTTTTTTAGCCCGACAGCATGAAGAATTCATTCCATACCTGCAAGTAAACAGAAAAGTATATAATACCTATGTATTTGCCTGCAAGCGTGTGAAACAAACAAGGTTGCAAGGAGATGTATTTAACATAAACCTGAAACAATCTGATAACATCTTATATGCTTGCTTTGTCTGCCCTTCACTTCTTCGACTCGGCAAAAGTGACGGAGCTCTTGTTAAGTTTGCAAATAAAACTGCTCAAGAGAAACAGACAAGGTTTAAGTCCAATCCAGCAATCTGGACTTCAGAACAAAAGTCACATTTAACAATGCAAAAATAACGAGAAAAAGCAGATATGTTTCAAGCAGAATATACATGAGCTTGGAATGCATAAAGTTAGCTTACTTGTCACAAAGAGAAATATAAGGTTAAAATTTTCAATTAACTTAACCTAGTTACAGCTCATATTCTGAAAATCAACTCACTGCAGTCGGCTAATTTTCCATCTCTACCTGCTCGACCAGCTTCTTGATAGTATGCTTCCAAACTCTATCATAGAGCAAAACGTTATAAGAAGCTCACACACAGCAGTGTATAATTAAGTAATAAACCAATAGCTGTCGTCGGCATATATACTGCGTTAACAAAGAAGCAAACTACTGAATCTATGTTTAGTTAGAACAAACAAAATGAAGCAAAACTAGAGTAAAAAGATCACCTGTGGCCAGCCATAGTGGATGATTCTTCGGACATTTAGTTTGTCAATTCCCATTCCAAATGCAATTGTTGCAACAACAACCTACAATGGGAGGAAAATAATTTTAATGTCGAGTTTAGACTCCCACCTTTTCTCTTCAATACCTGGTTTTTAAGTTTAAGATAATTATTTTTCAGAACTTAATGGATCATTAATGAGAACAAATGAAACTATAAACCTCAAGTTGCTAAATTGAAATTTATTAACAAATGCCTCAAACAAATTCCAATGCTTAACAGGAGATCCAGCATATGCATAAAAAATTTGTTTAGTTTTAGATGTGATATACATATACATATGGAGCACAGAACAATCAGGAATTCAACATTTTTAGCATCTTCCGTAAGCCTGAAATTCATACCTCTAAAGTATTTTCATGAAACATCTTGTGGACCTGCCTTAGATGCGACTTTGGCAACTGGAGAAAAATTAAACCCACATATATGGTAGCAAACAAGAGATAGACTTTCAGTGGCAGCATGCAGTATCTTCAATTTAGCAATTGGATAATGAGCAGAATTCAATAATGAACTAGCATGATAGGTGAAAGTCAAAAAAATCCATCACCAACATTCATCTAGAAGAGAACACTATAATAATATGCATTTATAAAAACCTGCAACTGTCATAAATCCATGACGTACCGCTGCATTATAGGCAGCAGCTTTCACCCCGCACCGACAAAGATAATTTGCAATGCTCAACGTTCCCTTCCTAGTAGGAACATATATGATGGTTGACCCTTTCTGTAAAGGCTCTTGCACAAGTCTTAGTCTTTCTTCCAGTTTATTTGGAAGATCAGTTATATTAGATCTAGTATTCCAGTCATCACAAACAGTTTGTCTCGAGAATTCACCACAGCTAACTGTATGAAAAGATAAGTGCATTGAACAATAATCATATCTGACAAGACAACTATCAAGTCTATTACTAATATCACAGGAGTCCTAGATCATATAACAAAGGAAAAGATAAGAGAGAAAAATAACAGAAATTTCAAATAACAATACCGTCCCAATCATTCACGCTCTGGAAGATGTCAAGGTCATTTTCCAAGTAGTCAACTGACAGCTCCCTTCCCTTTGAAGCACTTGAACCATTTTCCTGGGATGAACTTGCTTCATCACCTCTGTCAGAGAAGTCATCCTCAATATTGTCCAAATCATCCTGAGAAATGCTATCTACCTCTGATATGCTACTATTAGCAGAGCAATTCAGGAGGTCGTTTAGTTCTTGTGACATGATCATTTGTTTCTTTTCTCCTGTTTCTCTCTTTCCAGTATACATGTCTATCAATTCACAGAAATCATCCTCATAAGTTGATGTAGATGTTCTACTATGTTGTACCTGTAAGTCATGATAAAAGTAAATGGATGAAGAATATAAGAAATTATCATAACTGGAATCTATGATTTATCCATGCAGAACAAAACCCTCCTGCTGATAATTTTATTAAAAGAACCTAAAGTAAGACTAAAACTTTTTCTAAAACTAATACAATAAACTTACCTTAAATCTTAGATTTGGCCGGAAAAAGGAAGTTAGCACAACCTTCGTTTCCTTTGACATGGACAATGACTTAAGAATGTCTTCCCGGACCTGAATTGTGGCAGTAGCAGTCAATGCCATCAGTGGTATATCAAATTTTAAGAATTTTAACTCGCAAGCACTGAAGTTCTTTCGCAACTCAGACAATTTCCTGAAACATTTGGAAATACGTGTCAAGGAAACATGATAACTTTCGACTCCAAATGAACTAAAACGATGCCATATCGACAGCAGATGTGGAGGCTAGATCCAAATGACTAATAATGCTCATGTCATCTATGCCCATGTTTAGGACATGCATCAGTCATACCTAAATCCAACCATTAATTTGTAGTGGTGTATATGATGCACTTGTAAACAGACATCTGACAAACCTGTAGTCAGGCCGAAAATCATGCCCCCACTTCGAAACACAATGGACTTCATCAATAGCGAAAAGTGCGATTCCACGATTTTCTGCTAATTTTTGAAGTGGCTTTATCAGTCTGTAGCACGATAGATTGCAATTTCTCAGACACTTCAAGACAACTTAGTAAAACAATAGCTATTTAATAAAGAAGTCTCTTACCTCAAGATAGTTTCAGGACAAACATATACTATGTCGTACATCCCTGTCATTGCTTTGTTTTCCACAGTACTATCTGGTTGCCCAGATCCAAGAAAGCAAGCAGATACCCCATGTTTTGCCAGCTTTAAGCATTGATCGTGCATCAAGCTTATCAACGGTGAAATCACAACAACCACCTTCCCTGTCAACAATGCTGGAATCTGGAAGCACAGAGATTTACCTGCATAAAAGGTAATTATGAGTAACTGCAGCCAACCATCTAACAGAAAGATAAGGAAAACAGACACAAAAATAAGCAAGAAATAATACCAGACCCTGTTGCGGCAAGAACAAGAGAATCTCGGTGAGCCATCCAAGCAGCCAAGACCTCCTTCTGGAAACTTTTTAATGATGAATAACCAAAATGCTTTTGCAAGAGACTGTTAGCTGTCTTCTCCCAATCTGATCGAATGTCCAGGCAATCCGATGCAGACAATTCTGTCAAGACTTCAACACGATGATCCACAACAGAAGGAGGTCTCTCACATTGTTCTACAGAAGCGCACACTAGTTTTGATCCAGAAACAGAAACGTCAGGTACAACCTCAGTCTTAATCCGTTTTGGTCTACCGGTGGAATGAAAATGATCCAGTATGCTAGACTGTCGAATTTGACACGGAGCAGTAAAAGCCCTTTTCCCCAAAGCCTTCACATTCCTTGTGGTGCATTTTGAACTACTCAATGCTCTCTGATTGTTTCTACTACAACCATTCAATACATAATCCAATGCATCATCAAATGAAGGGCCTACTTCTTTTACAGCATCTACGACAGCGGAATTCTCAAATCCCATATCAAGCAGTTTCGCAATGACTTCATCTTCATCAGGTGAGACGCTATTGACATTCATGGCACGAAAAATGCTCTCTAGCGAAAATTTACGAAACCAAGAGTCAATCATGCATCAAAATGCAAACCAGAAAAACCGGATTCCCATATGAAAATTCGATTCCAAATCCAATTGAAATTAATTTTCACATCAATTTCTGTTTTTACTAACATAAAAAGGGATCTTGCTCTTGCCCTTAAACTTAATTACCTCAAAGAACAAATGGAAATTAAAACAAGTTGTAATTTTTAATTTCTTCCTAAGAAAACTGATTCGACTAATCGACAATGGTGTGAGATTCAGGTTGAGCAATCAAAGTTCAAACGGTGAAAATTAAAAACCACAAAGAACAATTCCGCGTATTCAATTAATTAATAATTAAGCAAAAATTGAAGAAAGATATGTACATTAATCAAGATTAAAACTCAAAAGACGAAAATCGAAAGCATGAGCTTACGTTAGCCCTGCGCGCAAGCGCTCTCTTTTCTCTGGGAACTTGGGAACTCGCCCCGCCAAACTCCGAAGTTGGGAATTTTGAAGTGGAGGCGTATCGCGTGTATGGTCTTCTCTCATCCTACGTCATGTCGTCCGTCCTCTTGCGTCAGTAAAACAGACAACATTAATAATTGATAATACAAATAGGGGGCGTTTGTTTGCCCTCTCACTAAATTGGACTGGACTGGACTGGAGTAGCTATTAGTCCAATACCGTGTTTGTTCCATGCTGGGACTAATATTAATGAGACTGAAGGGGACTAGCATGGACAAAACCCTTCACTAAGAGGTCTTAGCGAGACCCCTCAATAACCATGGGACTAGCTAAGACTATCTTCTCTTTCTCGTCCTCGTCATGCTCAACGACCACTCCCGACAGACTCCTCGTTATCTCCGGTCACCTAGATCAATCATTAACTTTCCGACTCTCTTTTAGATCCATTTCACAACCAACTTTCATATAAAATATACCAAATTGAAGCTCGGAGTGACAATATTACGATTTTAACTAAATTGAGGCCAAAATGTGGTCGAATGTGGCCGGAAAATGGCCTGGAAGTCTCGGCCTGTTTGGGCTTCTTCAAATCCATGACAGATTCGAGCATGCAAAGCTAAGATCTCGGTCCAGGGATGGTGATGAATTTTTTGGCGGTGCTAACTTCATCCAATTTAATGAGGGTTAGCTAGAAAACACATTGGGAAACCTGCAACTCGTCGGGAAAATTGGAGCCGTGAGGTTCCGTTCGAACAACGCATAGCTAGAGAGGGAGGGAGGACAGAGAAATAGAGACTGAAATCAATAAGGTGTTTGACCAGGAATGAGAAAGAGACATGAATTGAGAGGTCTGAGAGGAAAAAAAGAGGGAGAGGGAGGGACGATGAGAGAAGAAGAAGAGAGTGGGACGGAAATGGTAGGAAAATATAGAGAAAAAGATAAGATCATAATAAAATATTAATAATTTAATATTAAATAATATAATATTAGAATTTGTTATTATCCAGCTTCTTAGTCCAATACTGCACCAAACGCTTCACTAAGTTAGTACAGTTTAATCTAGTCTAAGCCAGTCCAGCTTAGTCCTTGAAGCTAATCCAGTCCGAGATAGTCCGGCGCAACAAACGCCCCCATATAGTCTCAATTAGCCAACATGATTTTCTCCGGATCATCTTTATGATGTTTTTATAGATTCGTGAATCGTGTCTGTTTATCATATATTATGTGAACAGTTTTTGTCGAGTACTATTTGTGTTCAATTTTAAACGAAATAATTTATGATCGTAAAATATATGATGAACGAACATGATTCACTGATCACTTAAATCCTCACAAAGATGATCCGTATTTCTCAATTAGGAATGCTTTCAAAATCATGAAGCGCTTTTTGAAAAAATATTTTTTTGAGTTTCAAAAACATTTGAAGTGTTTTCTACAGAAAAACACTCATATGTTTTTCTATGATTTATTTGTAGTTTTATTAAAGATTAATTTCACAAACATTTTTACAAAAGACGCCTTTAACTATTTTAAAAAACACTTACAACCAAGCTCATAGATAATTTAAATCTCATGCATTGTTCCATCAAAATCTACTTGCACTGTAGGATAAAACGAAAAAATTCCAATTTTCATTCAATATTAAAAAAGTTGAAATTAAAGTTCAAATATACATCTTACTAGACTTACTTGAAGTAAAACTCAAATTTTAGGTTCTAAATCTATCTCAACTTGTTGCCAACCCTTGTGGGTCAAATATGAGTTTTAACCCAAAACTCATTTTTTGTCACATTCCGGCCCGGGGCGGAACCACTTCCCAGGCTCGACTCCACTACCGTAGCACGATATTGTCCGCTTTGGGCTTACCATTCCCTCACGATTTTGTTTTTGGGAACTCACGAGCAACTTCCTAGTGGATCACCCATCATGGGATTGCTCAAGCCCCATTCTCGCTTAACTTTGAAGTTCCTACGGAACCCAAAGCCAGTGAACTCCCAAAATGTCTCGTGCTAGGTAGGGATGAAAATATACATATAAGGATCACTCTCCTGGGCGATGTGGGATGTCACAATCCACCCTCATTAAGGGCCCGACACCCTCGTCGGCACACACGCGACTAGGGTTAAGCTCTGATACCAATTGTCACATCCTGACCCGGGGCGGAATCACTTCCCAGGCTCGATTCCACTACCATAGCACGGATATTGTCCGCTTTGGGCTTACCATTCCCTCACGGTTTTGTTTTTGGGAACTCACGAGCAACTTCCTAGTTGGTCACCCATCATGGGATTGCTCAAGCCCCCTTCTAGCTTAACTTTGGAGTTCCTACGGAACCCAAAGCCAGTGAGCTCCCAAAAGGCCTCGTGCTAGGTAGGGATGAGAATATACATATAAGGCTCACTCCCCTGGGTGATGTGAGATGTCACATTTTTGGGGCAAATTTAGCCCAAAATTCCACTTGGTTAGTGTGTTCGGGGCATCGTATGTGTATTTTTTTTAGTTTTATATTTATAAATTCATTGAATCTAACAACTAAGATTTAGAGTAAATTGCGATTTGACCCCCTGAATTATCATTCTAATTGAAATTAACCCCATAAACTATTTTTTTAGTAAATTAACCCCTTGAACTATTTAAAATCAATCAATTAACCAGTTGCCGTTAAAATTGCAAAATCAATTCTGTCAAGTTCAAGGGCAAATTAGTCGTTTCATCATTAATTGTTACTTGCCAGTTATAACCACTAATAAAATTTTGACACATGGACACAAAATAATTCTAAAATATATAGCATAATAAGAAAACATAAAAAAACCAAACGTTTACATAACGGACCATCTCACATTGTCATTACACATTATTTTGTTTTCACATGTCATAATTACATTATTGGTTATAATTGACAAGCAATAATTGATAAAGGAAAGAGTAATTTTCCTTTGAATTTGATGAAATAGAGGATGAAATCTACCGACAAGGAGTCAATTGGCTTATTTCAAATAGTTTAGGGGGTTAATTTACTAAAAAAATTGTTTAGATGGTCAATTTCAACTGGAGTAATAGTTCAAGAGGTCAAATAACAGTTTACCTTAAGATTTAATATGATCAAATCTAGCGGTAAAGAAAAAGATCTAACAGTTCAAATTTAAATATAACGGCTAAAATAATTAAAAATATATATATATTTGCGTGTTTCATATTCTTTTATAACGTTCCACGAGTTTTATGATGTCGGTTTAGTGATTTTCAATATTTATCGGAATCTAAATATTTTTAGGTTAAAATATTCGTAAAATTAAATAAGGATAGTATACATTTTTTTTTTCTTTTAAAAAAATTACTTTGAGAATCCTAAATTCAGTATTTAATAATCTCGAACTAAAAATTGAAACCAAAAGAGTTGGAGTAGAAAAACATGTTTATGAGTTAAAACCTAAATTTTATGAGTTAAAAATTTTAGGTTTTAATTCAAGAGATGAAGATGGTCTTATAGATTTCATTTCAGTACTACGTAGCATTAAATGATACGAACATTGGATGACCTGAATTCACAAGACCACAATAAAAATAATATCCAAACCAATCCAGGTTATCCAATGCTCGTAACATTTAATGCTACTTGACGTGAAAGAATTTTCCTTACCATTACGTAAACACCATCAACCATGATACATTTTGAGCTATAACACCCGCCAAAAGAAAAGAACAAAAACGACAATGAAATCTCAAACATTCTCCCTTCCTAGTTTCTACAACTCATCATTTGCTTCTTCCTCATCCTGCGAATCACTAGAACTTCCACCACTCCTCATAAACTTGCTTTATCACCGGGTTACATACTGCCTCCACCTCCTTCAGCTTCCCATCGAAATCATCCTTCTCGGCGTTTTGGTTGTCATCCAACCACTCGAGCGCTTCCTTCAGTGTGCTTTCGATCTTCTCCTTGTCATCTGAATTAATCTTATCTGCCAGCTTGTCCTTGTCATTGACAGTGCTCTTCAAGCTGTAAATGTAGGTCTCAAGTTTGTTCCTGGCATCGACCTTTTCCCTCACTTTGTTATCCTCTTCGGCAAACTCCTCAGCCTCCTTCACCATTCTCTCTATCTCTTCCTGGCTCAGACGCCCCTTGTCGTTGGTGATGGTTATGGATTGAGATTTCTTTGCTGCCTTGTCCTCTACTCTCACCTCGATTTGGGGAACTCCTCTGCAGCAGAAAATTAAAGCAGGCAGCTTTCAGTATATAATTCGTCTTTGCAAATATTAGACAAGACTAAATTTACCCCAACCAATTCAGATTAGTACTTGGGTTAGTTTTCAATTACCTTGGAGCAGGTGGAATGCCGGTGGGATCAAACTTACCAAGCTCACGACAATCCTTGACGTCAAGCTTCTTTCACCTTCGTACACACCTGATTATTTTCAACCGCATACATCGGTCAAAGTAACAAAAAAAGCACACGCTATGCAAAACGTCGAAATTCCCATCAAACTAATCTGTGCATGTATCTGTTATAAACTTACTTCGATGGATTCTGTGGTCTACTGGCCTTGATAAGTGGAGAAGACTTGAGACTTCTTAGTTGGGATAACGGTGTTTCTTGGAATCAAGTTTGTCATGACACCGCCAACTGGTTCGATACCAAGACTAAACGGTACAATATCAAGCAAAAGCAGGTCTGCAAAGAAAACAAAGCAAATCTTAGTCATTTGTTAATTATGTTAACAATCAGCGCACTCACTAACAAATGAAAGCGTACAATTACCCTTGGTTTCTTCCCCGCCTTCGCCACTGAGAACTCCACCTTGAACTGCAGCACCGTATGCAACAGCCTCATCAGGATTGACCCCCTTGCTTGGCTCTTTCCCATCGAAGAAGTCCTTCAACATCTCTTGCACCTTAGGAATTCGGGTGCTCCCTCCAACGAGGACAATCTCGTGAATATCTTTCTTCTTCAAGCCTGCATCTTCTAAAGCCTTCTTTACCGGTCCCATGGTCTTCTTGAACAAGTCCATGTTCAACTCCTCGAATCTAGCCCTTGTCAATGGCTCCGACAAATCTACGTCATCAAAAAGAGATTCAATCTCCACTCGAACCTGATGCTGCCTACTCAACGCTCCCTTAGCTCTCTCACATTCCTTTCGAAGTTTCCAGAGAGCCTTGTGGTCCTTGCTAATATCCTTGTTATATTTCTTCCTGATCTACTTGATGAAGTAGTCCATTACTCTATGGTCGAAGTCCTCTCCTCCCAAGTGAGTGCCTCCACTTGTAGACCTCACCTCAAACTCACCGTTATCAATTGTCAAGATGCCAACATCAAATGTACCACCACCAAGATCGTAAACTAATATGTTCTTCTCTTCATTCTTGTCTAGACCATAGGCAATGGCTGCGGCTGTAGGCTCATTGATTATCTGAGCCACATTGAGCCCGGCAATGATGCCCGCATCCTTGGTAGCCTGCCTCTGCGCATCATTGAAATAAGCTACAAGAACCAATAAAAAACAACCCATCAAACCAATGAACACAATAACATAATCACTATGCTTTCTCATTGTATCATCTAATAACCATCCACAGGACTATAGAAGATTTAAGCGAGGAAATTTTTGAGCATTACCTGGAACGGTTACCACGGCGTCTTTGATTTTCTTCCCGAGGTAGGCCTCGGCGGTTTCCTTCATCTTACTCAAAATCATAGCACTGATTTCCTCAGGGCTAAAAACCTTGGTTTAACCTTCACCTGCATATAAGGCTTCCCATCTTTGTTCACAACCTTATAAGGTAAAAACTTAGTATCTCTTTGAACCTCTGGATCATCAAACCTACAAATCAAAACACCGAATCGAACAAAACCCAATTAAGTTCATAATCCAAATTAAACACACAGATAATCCACAACATCTTCCAATCCAAGTACCATGTAAAGTTGCTTAAATTCTTCCCATTTAAGTTCATAATCCAAATTAAACACACAGATAAACCACATCCCCTTCCAAATAATCCAATTTAGCAAGTGAAAATTTGCTTACTTTCCCCATTATGTTAATAATCCAAATTAAACACACACAAAATCAGTCTCTTGCAGCCAAATTAGTAAGTAAATTTGCTTACTTTCGCCCAATGAGCCGCTTGCCGTCGAAAATGATGCGTTCTGCGTTGAGAGGGGCTTGATTCTTGGCCGCCTCTCGATCAGACGCTCCGTATCAGTGAATGCGACCCAGGAGGGCGTGATTCTGTTGCCGTGATCGTTCGCTATGATTTACACATGACCGTTCTTGTACACTCCCACACAGGAATACGTTGTTCCGAGATCGATTCCGATCAGAGTCCCCAACTTGGATGAATCATCGGCCGCTACTGCTATTCCACACAGGAATTCTACCCACAAGCCAAAATTAAAAAGAACAAATTCTTCAGCAAATGTATGAAAAAAAATAAATCGGAATTCGGATGTGCCATAGACTAATCACAAGTTCAAAGCCAAGGATGAAAATTATTGATTTAATAAAATAAACTAGAAATTCTATGTGCATGACGTTTGTTTTTAAAATCGAGCACGTATTAGTTAGAGACTTAAAATCAGTCACATGTTGATACATTTTGCAAAGACATGTGATACATTATCGGTGACAAATTAGCGTTCGTTCTTAGTAATTGTCACTCAATAAAGAGGCAGAAATGAATGTTCATTTCATAACCGAACTAGTTAAGAAATTAACATAAAGATTTGATTATATTGTAGAGAAGTAGAAACGTGAACGACAATGCTTGGATCCTCTTCGCCTCCATTGATTTTCTTTTTCTTTTAGAAAAACTAATAAAAATGACTTGAAAACTTTACGTTTTAATCAAAATGACAAAAATGTGTTATAAGTAAATAATACTAAGAATGACTTTTTATAGTAAAATGTCATTTTTCGTTAAAATTAATAATACCGGAAATGTTTAGTTAAAACTTTTTTTTTTTTTTTTTAGTTGAGATTTTTGTGTTTGGGAATTTGAATTCTGAGTGTGAGAGAAGAAGGTTGAGGCCTGAGGGGGTTCTTATATACTGTGTGGCCTGTGCGGCAATGTTTATGTCGTGCGTATTATTGGCCAATGGCGGTGCGCCACGTTGGCAGTTTTTATCAGCGCACGTTGTTGCCTTGTTACCGGGACATGTCAAATGGCGTATGGTAGGTTGACGCGTGGAGTCTGTTGGGATCCGAACTGTTCTTGAATTGTGAAGAAGGGGAAAAAGGCGCGCGGAGAGCTGGAGGGTAAAATGGGTATCGGACGAAAGAACGAGGGTGTTATAGTAATTTGGATGCTTTGTTTCAGATGTCTAATTGGGTCTTTGAGTCTGGGCTGGGCTGGACCACAATTGCTTTGTTTTTATTTGGCCCATTATCACTTCTACCTCACGGAAGCCCAAATCATTCCAACGGTGGAGAAATTCTTGAGTTCCGGCGGTCGTCCACGTCATCCGTCATCACAAAAAACACGTGGGACCCCGACATTCAGGTCTACCAAAATGGGACCATGTGTGGGAGCCGGTTGAAGGAGAAATTTTCTCAGCTAAGTTTAAATTTTAGTGGCGTTATTGTCCAATAAATGTTTGTCATGTGTTTAAAAAGTGCACTATCTATCTAATTGATGATTGACTCGTGAATAATTGGTGACAAAAGATAATCTCTCCAAATGAAGGAGTTCTCCTTGTATCTTTCTTAGGCGAACTAGTTGATGTGCATAATTACTCGCACCACGACTATCTTTTGAGTTTCTATTTCATATTAAGTTCTCCTAATATTTTAAAGTGTGTCCATTTGGCACGAAATGAAAAATGTATCACCTATTCCGTTACTTTTTCATCACCCGAATGAACAAAATAACCCTCAATTTGACAGAAAAATCGATATATTTGACGATATGAAACGACACATTTTAGATGAGGTAATGAAATTCATATCCAACGCAGCCTTAAGGCCAAAACCCTACATACAAAATTCAACCACGTTAACGTTCTTGCTTAGTGAATGAAAATCCATCATATGAACACACCAAAAACAATCTCACAAAATCTACAACCTATTTGAATGGAGCCAGAGGATTTGGAGTGCGTGGTGCTTTTGAGCTTCTAAGCTCTTTACAAACATGATCCAACATTCCCAAAAAGTCCCTAACAATCACGAAAATCCGAAGCGGATTCGCTTCTTCCTTACTCACGTTCCCATGGAAATACTCTGTTATCTCCTTCACCTGTGACAGAACCCTACTCTCATCACCCTGCAACTCTCTCAAACGTTCCTCCGCATAGCATATGAACGATTTCATCGAATTGACCAAATTACCACTGTTCTCATCCATGCACAACTCCTTGTGTATAAGACGTTTGATCTTTTCCATTCCATCGGAGAGATTTGATACACTGCTTGCAAGAACATCCAAGTCCAATGTGGCTGTTTTCTTCGCGTTGTAGAGCTCGGTGCTGAGGCCGGAAACTAGGTCAAGCCCCATTCTTCTGTAGTCTTCTTCTTTCTCTTCTAGGGTTTTGGTTTTGTTCTTCTGGCTGATCTTCCCCATGATGCTGTCCGAAACTCGAATCCCTTCTACCCGTATTATTTCTTGCACAACAAAATGTAGCAATGTGGTTTTTCCATCGGTTCCTTTTACATCGGAGAGCTTGAGGAGAGTGTCTAGCTTGAATGCTCTGGCACCTCCTCGGATCGTTCCAACATTCATCCGGTTTCCTGTTTTCAACACCGCTTCGAGTAGCTTCAAGAAGAGCCTGCTTGACCTCAGTTCCTTACAGGCCTCCTATAAACCATAATTTAGACAAAAGAAAAAGATTATTTTGTGCTCAAATATGTTTCTTGTTGTATAATAAAAGCGGATCTAGCAGAAGCACTTATGAACAGAAGGCTTCTTACATAAGCATATTCCCGAACAGGCCTACCTCTAGCACTGAAAAGGAGTTCCTAAGGTGAACCACCTCATCTTCAAACGTTTCTCTGTAAAGCATTGCTTCAACTCGTTGGAAAGCAAAAGGTACTCTAAGCACCGCCTTCACAAACTTCTCCGCTGACCCGAGTTCACTGATGTCTCCTTTGTAGCCGGTGAGCTTACCCTCTTCCTCCTTGGTGAGTTCCATCCTCACGAGCGCTTCCAGTTGTTGTAAGCACAAGCCATTTCCTGTTAATGTCGTAATTTTGTTAGGTTTTGGTTGTTTATGGTACCAGTCCGGCTCTGCGAAAGACGTCCTGATTTGGTAAAGTATATTTGTAAGTTTTAAGAGTTGCATATACCTTGAACTAGTGCTTCGCATACTTGATCAGCAGTAGAATTCAGGGCTTTAGAGAGTATGGTTATGTTCTGTAGTCTTTTCGGCTCAAGAACATGCTTGCTTGGAGAAGGGCTCTTGCTCTTTGCTTCATCATTCTTCATTGAGCCTTGTAGATTGTATCCGAAAAGCGATTCAATCATTTCCTCATCCAGCCTGTTTCAAGACTCATAATCAGGTCAAGGTTTTAAGCAGAAAAGTAGATACCAAGACAAATCTGAAACTTAATGTAACTTACTCGAACGAGCTTGATCTCAGTTTGTCCCACACCATAGAATGATCCGGTGCAGCTCTGACTTTGTCCCAATGCAACGGCTTCAGTTTAGGCAGCGGAGTTCCATCTTTCCCCAATGGTGTAGCCTGAGGGAGGGGCGGAGGAGGAGGACCTTTCAAAAAGCTATTATTCGCTTTCGAAAAGGGAGGCGGGCAGGGTGGTGGAGGAATAGGAGGTGGAGTTTCTGAAGGTCTAGAAGAGTTTTGAGGTGAAGCAGAAAATCCCCCTTCGGGGGTTTGATTTGATCCGCAAGAAGAACCTGATTTTCTTGGCGGTGATAGATTTCGCAATGTAGAAGACGAGCATGAAGCTTTCGATGCAATTCTAGTTGAACTGGGAGAAGAATGGAAATGAGGAAAATGCTTGATTGGTGGTGGGGGTGGAGGGGGTGGTGCTGGAGGAGCGTTGACATTCTTTTCGCAATTGGAAGAGCACGGTGCAGTCAGAAGTTCGGATTCTTTATTTCGGATTATGGTTTCTGGTTGATCTGGTAAGTTTATAGAATGTGCTTCTAAACAAGGTTCTATGTTCGACACATTTGTGGAGAGAACATCCGATGAGTCACCTAGGCTACCAGCCGAGGCATTTGAAAGGCGGATGTTGGATGAATTTGAATCTCCGAAAGAATGGAAAGATTCATCATCGGAAGAATACGAATCAACAGGAATAATTTTGTCACCGGTTGCGGAATTAGCACAATCAGAGTCATATTTCACTGCCTCTGCAATTATATCCTCGTGAGCAGACATAATTTCCCTAGTGGAAGAAGTACTACTAGCATCATCGAATTCCGATTTCATCACTTGTTGATTTGTTTCTTCCCTCTCAAGCAATGTATGATTTCGTGACGTAGTTACAGTTTCGCAAGTTTCTTTGGAACAAGAAATATGCTGCTGTTGCTGCTCTAAATCCAACCCTAACGAATCAAGATAAATGAGATCAGAAGTAGTAGTGGTGGTGGCAGGATTTAGCCTCACCTTGCTTGGTGATTTAGCTCCTCCGTTTTGGCCGAAAACCGAAATCACGCTCGTGGGTTTCTTCTTATGTTTCCTGTGCTTCCTGCAACCCCAAACGATGCCGAGCACACAAATCACAACCGCAGCTCCTGCAGAAACAAGAACCGGTACAAGTATCCTCGCCGTTCCGCTTCTATCTTCTCTGTGAATGCCTTGAGGCTTTGAGATTGAGCGCAAGCGGTGCGGATGATGCGAATGCGCGTGGATGTGAGGCGCCGGAGCAGGAGCGGGAGCTGGACTCGGAGCTTCCGCTTCACTGTAGGGCAACGGAGAAGGAGAAGGAGAAGGAGAAACATTTCCACTGTCGGCAGCTGACGGCGTTCGCTTGTGGAAGCTGTTCAGTCCAAGTAAAGCTCTGAACTTCTCGACAACCGAAACTGCATTCTCTTCATCTTCCCCGGAAACTCTGTGAATCTGTAAGTTTTGGGGAGCCTCGGCATTGTCCTTCATGAAATGCAGGTGGTGTTGCAGGCCATGAACATTGAAGCATTCCTCTGCTGCATTGTGCAATGACAGGAGAAAAGATACGAAGAAAAAGATCCTGAGGAGGAGAATCTGAGAGAAAATGTACGCCATTTTTCTCTCTCTCAACCCAAAAATCATCAAAGCAGCAATCTAACTTTCTGTTTATAAATCATCTTCTTTTTGTTCATTTATTTGGAAAAGAAAGGAAAAACAGAAAGTTCTTTGGGTGGGTGTAGCAGAATAGGTGGTGTGCAATGAAGGTATTGCACAGAGAGAGAGAGAGAGAGAGGAGAGAGAGGGACGGAGGGTGAGAGAGGGAGGGAGGGAGAGAGAGACTTTAATGCTACTCCAAGGAACCCCTGAGCATGGCAGTTGAAGGTGTACTGACCATTCTTTTACTTCTGTGTTCATGCAAATCTTATCTCTTCTCACCTCCATTAATGCCTCTGCAAAAACACCTTTAATTTAACAAAGAGCCGGTGTTTCAGTGATAAATGACGGATTACGAGGATTTCTTAAAATTAAAAATTAGATGTCTCAGTTAGAAAATCAATGCTGGTGTGGAAGACAGACTTATGGCCAGATTAAAATGCATCTGTAAGTCTTCCCGACCTCTAGAAGGAGTAGATAATCGTGGTTTTCCATCAGTTGTACCATTTTTTTTATTAAAAAAAAAACACCTTTAATTTGCTTCCTATATGTCTCTCAAACAATGTTCTATCTAAACCGTAATTTTAACACAATTTTTAGCCTATTTTTTTCTCTTTAAATATTTTTTAGTTGAGGAAAGTTGAAGATGTTTTCTGCTATACATTCATCAATTGCCAATCATGAACTTGATCATTTTATTTTTCATAAAGTTTTAGTGATGATTTATGAGTTCAAGAAGGCCGCTTTACATGTTAAATGAGTCATGGGATTTGCAGGTGAACGTGGCTTTTTTAGCAGATACAACTCATCAAAACAAAACGAGTCTTCGTGGGTCCCATTTTGTTTTTTCCCTACCTAACTCTATACATCGAATATTTTACTATGCAATTTTTTTGGAATCAACGGTTTCGTCGTTATGGTTTACTCTTTCGGAGTCGGGATAGATTTACAGAGATATTTCACTTCTTCATAATTATTATGGTGTGATTCAGCAACACCAAGAATGTTGAATAGGTGATTAAAATTTTACTATGCATTGATGTATTGCAGAAATGTTCAGTAGGTACCGTTTGGTACGTGGGACGAGACGGAACAGAGTGAGACAAGGCGTTCCGTCCCACGTTTGGTGCGCCTAAAACGGGTGGAACGAGCTGTTCCACGGGATGAGTTTTGGGTGAATTTTCGTTCCACCTCACCCCCTGGAACGACTCGTTCCGCATCCGTGGAACACAAAATTATAACCTCTCCGTCTCCTTCTTCTTCCTCCTTGTTTCCATCCAAAGGCATCTTTGCTCCTGCTCCGTTCTGTTCCGTCCTGTCCCGTCCCGTCTGTGACAACCCGTTCCAAATTTTACGTTTTTATTTTATTTAAAAAGCGTGAATTTACGAAATTGCCCTAAAGGTAAGGACTTTGACTTCTGTTAACCATCGTCTAGAGAGACGTATGACTTATTCTTTTAACATATTCTCATAATACTCATGGATGTCAACGCATAGGCGAAAGCCGTTTGCGAGTCCGGATTATAACGGTATAATTACGGACGTTCGAAATTGGTTATTCAAGATTTAGTATTGATTAAATTAAATCCCCAATCAGAAATTGATTATTTAAGGTGAAGCCCAATCAGAAAAAGGAAAGAAAAAAAAAAAAATCCCAGCTTTCCCGTGGGTTTTTCCCACTCGCGACAACCCACTTTCCAAGGCCGATTCCGGCCAACTCCGGTGGAGTTTTTCGATGCCACCACCACCATCTTGAAGCTCTCATTCCCCTCTACAAAACCCACCCAAGAACCACCTTGATTAACCATGGTATGAGGCCACGAAAGTTGACGAAAATCAATGGTACTCCGGCCACCCTTCTTGATTTTCCGGCAAATCGGCAAAGCAATGGCCGATGCCACCACTTAGGCTTTGTAGCCCATCATCCCAGGAGCAAAACCCAACCAACCTTGACCCCGTTGGACCACCGTAGACGACGAATCGATGTCGGGAAGTTTTAGGCACCCGCCGGCTTCGTGGGCAAAATTGACCATCTTCCGTCCACTTTTGGACTTTGTGACAGGGACCAATCATTCAGGACGCCTCGATGCGTGCGCTAGAGAATCATAGCGTGGACTCCAGGTGAGTAGATCTTTTCCTTTTTATCGTACATATTGTTGAGAGTTCTATCGACACTTTTAAATTGATTAGGCATATTACTTTCATATATAATTATTGTGAATGCTTGAAGTACAATATGAACTACGAATGGCTTGATCCCTATGTAGGGTACGTAGGCAGTCTAACGAGACGTTAGATGCAGCCATAAAATATTTGAGACAAAAGCCTTATTTGGGAAATTGAGTAATGCGAAGGAAATTGATAAAGGCAAGTTTTAGTTTTGTGAATTAGTTAGTTAATTAGTATTAATTGGGTTATTATGGATAATTATCTCTGAAAATAAGTAGTACGGGAGTAGAGCGCTATTGATTATACATTTCACACTATATAGTTCATAATTGAAAATGCTACAACATGGTTGAATGTTTGATTGCATCATGGTATATCCATATGTATACTACTTGCATATAATTATTGGGAATGCTTTCAAGTGCAAAGGTGGACGCATAACACCCAGGTAAGCTTCAGGTGAGTACATGTTGATGTTAGTGATGGTAGTGAGTACGATTGTGTTGAGATATAGTATAACTCATAAACCTGCACCCCGGTGTTAGTGCTCCCGCCCGTGGCCAGGGCACAGTCCTTCACGTGATGTTCATCTCCCGCACCTCACGCTCACCTTGGATACAAGGTAGGTGCACAGTCCTGTCGTACAGACCACTTTAGGTGGTTCCGACTCGTAGGTGACCAGCGATTATTTGCCCAGTCTTCACGTGATCGTAGCACTTATTTACACCCAGTCCTGTCGTACAGACCACTTTAGGTGGTTCCGACTCGTGTGCAGGTATACTTATTGAGCTATTGGCTAGCCAGGATTGATGAGATATGGATAAGTCGTACAGGTCACTATAGGTGACTCCGACTTATATGCTAGCCATGATTGATGAGATATGAATAAGTCGTACACGTCACTATAGGTGACTCCGACTTATATGCTAGCCATGATTGATGAGATATGGATAAGTCGTACAGGTCACTATAGGTGACTCCGACTTATATGCTAGCCATGACTGATGAGATATGGATAAGTCCTACAGGTCACTATAGGTGACTCCGACTTATATGCTAGCCATGATTGATGAGATATGGATAAGATGTACAAGTCATTTTAGATGACTCTGACTGATATATCACTTTGTATTGATTTAGTTCATTTGGCCTACTTATTAATGTATGGTGGAGTTGATGGCAAACTGTGGTTTTGGTCATTTCTGAGTATGGTTTGGATATATGTATATATGTTGTACTGTCTTATGGAAAACGATACGGGTTTTACATTTAGGGGCATTACTTTTTGAGAGGTAGTAACTTTGGGAAGCTTGGTTTTATTGCTTACTCACACCTTCTGTTTGGTGCCCTCCAGGTTTTAACTGCTGAGTTTGTATCGACAAGAATCTATGGCGAATCTTAGTATTGATAGATATTTTTAAGGGTATGATTCTTACCCACACTACTGTACCTTATGCTCTGACATCGCGTGTGAAATGAGTTTGCTCCCACTCGTAGCGCACTCTGGTATTTAGACACTTTTAGATTCAAATTCATTCACTTTTTATACACTATCACATTTTATGGCTTCGTCACCTTCCAGGTGTCGGCCAGCACAGCTCGATTCAAGGTCCAAGTGGACTTTCTGGGTCGGGGTGTGTCACCGTCCCATCCCGTTCCGTTCCGTCCCGTCTGCATACCAAACGATACCTAAGTCATCAGCTGATTGAAAAATGATTGGTAATTTATTTTTAGATTATATTAGGATCAATAATAAATGACCCTTTTAAGTGTTTAAGTGTCAATTCTAACTATCAAATTCAAGGGGGGATGACCTCAATTTTTAGTGTTCAAGTTCCATGATGTATTGCTACATTCTCTTGTAGGATCTTGCATGAAAGAAGCCATTACAAGACTAGTTTGGGACATCGTCTTCTTGGCGTCTTTGTTTCATACGAGGCTTTCTTCCTATGTAGAGCATGATGGCACTAGTTCTCTCCAACCCTTATAATCGCAGAGAGGAATATACAAAGAGAGGGGACCATCACTTTTCCATGTGGTCTTCGGATGCCAAAAGGAAAACATCAAGTGTCAAATTATAAGATCTTGATAGGTGCCAAATTATGGGATGCTTAAAAGTTTATTAGCAACTGCTTGTCCCTTTCTCTATTTCTAATGTATTGCTCACATATTCTTCCTTTTGAACTTGCATCCAAATTTCGGTGCGATTAATGTTGGGTTTTCACGACCTAATTCACAGTGTCATTAGCTTCTGCGTTGTCCCCTTCACCTAACCACAGAGAAAGAGAGAGAGAGAGAGAGAGAGAGAGAGAGAGAGAGAGAGAGAGGACACTCAAAGCTACAAGACAGAGACTACCTGCATGTCGTTAGTAATTGGCTAACCATAGTGGTTGCTTAGAATTCAACACTGTGCAGTGGGGGACCTCACCTTACCATGTTACTTCATGCACCACTTTTTTTTGGGAACAATTAGCCTGCAAGGCTGCAACCAATTTGTTACCTAAGTTAATGAAAAAGCAGAGAATATTGAGCTTAAGAAGTTAGTACCATTTGTAGAAACATCATAGTTTAATATGCATAAACTGTTCTTTCTGTAATTTTAATGAATTGCTTTCGTATATGTTCACACTTTAGTTTGTAGTTAAGTAAGAATGTCTCGTTTATAAGGAGTCAAGCAATCTTTTTGAAATGCGAGGTTGAGTTGAAATTTCAAGTTGTGTTTTATCTATCATCTTCAGCTCGATGCGATTTGATCAACTTACATATTTTTTTCTTTCTATAGAGTAATTTAGACTGGTGGTTAGTTTCACACATATTTTTCTAGAAGTAGAGCCCGCCTCGATTTGCTCGCGTAGAGTGCACTTCATTTTGTGAGCCGCATTTTTTGTGCGCCGAGGCCGCCTTGTTTAGTGTGATAGAAGCCCGTCTCGTTTTCCGTGATGGAGCCTGCCTCATTTTTCTGTGCGCTTGGGTTCACCTAGATTAGCGTGCGCGAAATGCATCTCATTTAGCGAGCCACGTTTTTTGTGTGCCAAGCCTACCGCATTTTACATGCATTGAGCCCTTGTTTTTCATGCATAGAGCCTGACGGCGTACGCCTCATTTTGCGTGCACAGAGCCTGCATCGTTTTTTTTTAAACATGGGTTTGCCTCGTTCTGGGTGTGCAGAGTCTGCCTCGTTTTACATGTTGTATTTTTTTCGTGCACCAAGCTCGACTCGTTTTGCGCGCTAGAAGTCCATCTCATTTTCTGTGAGCGGAGCCCGCTTCGTTTTTTGTGCGCCCTAGTTCGGCTCGTTCTGCGTCCCCAGAGTCCACCTCGTTTTGCAGGGACGGAGATCGCATTTTTTTGCACCCACAGAGTAGGACTTCAGGGAAATGTTTTGCGTGGAGTTAAGGAAAATGTTGCAAGACCTTTAGATGTAATCCTACCTTTTATTAGGTCTTGGAACTATTTTTTTATTTTATTTTTAAGTTGAAAAGTAGAAAAAATAATATAAATAAGTAGTAAGGCCCCCAAAGAGATTTGTGGTGTCAAAATTTTTTGGAATGTCCTAAATTAATTTTTAAAAACATGTGTAGCGACTAGAATGACTCAAATTTTGGGTTATAATAAATATTGTAAAAGTTCTCAAAATCGATTGGAAAACGTGGGTTATAACTCACAGTTTTTGTGAAGAAAATTGAAGTTTTTAGTTTTAGGAAATATTTTGCATGAGAATTAACAAAAATGTTGCAAGACATTTGGATGCGATTGTAACATTTATTAGATATCGAAACTATTTTTTATTGATTTTCAAAGTTGAAAAAATAGAAAAAAATAATATAAACTAATCGCGAGGTCCCCAAGGAGCCTTGTAGGTCTTGTAGGTATTGAAAATCTTTAAAATGTCCTAAATTAATTTTAAAAAACAAATGGTACAAGTAGAATAACTCAAATTTTAGCTTATAATGAATTTTATAAATGTTCTCAAAATCGATTTAAAAACGTGGATTATATGTCCATTGAATGCACTATAATTGTCCCCTAGACCATACCATAATAGTCCCCTAGGCCATATCATGTCTGTCTTTCAAGACAAACATGATGTACGGTTACAGCTTTTTACTTGAAAAAATATGATTCACTGTTCTTTCGCTCAAACCTCATGCTACTACGGTTGGTCATTGTTTCATTTCATGCTAATATGTCTAATTCTTAATCAGGATATCTTACTTTCGTTAATTGTTTTCAGCAGATATTGGTCTGGTCTCCCCGCTTGTTTTACTTTTCTTTTTTCTTCATATTATTAATAAAATCCAGTATAGGAGAATGGGCGAGGGGTTTTCTAGGTGCAACGGTCCTTTCTTTTTTGGGGGAGGGTTGGTGTCTTCACATGACCGTTGGCAAAAAATCAATCTCTTTAATTTTTCTCTACAAAATTTACATTAAAGGAAAAAAAAAAAAAAAAAAACTGGTGAATGTAGTTTAGTTTTGGTCGGAAAGATGAAGTGTAGGGATAGTCAATAGGTGCCCATGGATGGATACTCCATATATTCGTCATCATCACAAACACAAATATCACCACTCATCACTACATTAACACATCTACACGTAACTAAACTTCCATTTAACTATATAGGGGAAATGGATCGTTTCTGGATTTCTTCCACCTAATCCTCCTCATCAAACAATCTGGGTCTTTGAAATTTGATCCAAAAGCTAAAAACATGGGTCCACTTTAAAAGTTATAATAACTTTAGCCATTGAATCAAATTTCAAAAGTCCGAATTATTTAATGAAGAGAATTAGGTAGAAATGATACGGAAAGAATCTCTTTCCCTAAATAGGTACCCATTGACCAGTCGGACACAGAGTCAGTTGCTAACCCAGAAGCTGGTCCCAACTGAAGAGCACAACCCCACTTGATGGAAGACAACTGGAAGAGGATTGGGGTCATTGCCCTATGGATTTCAATATTTTTGGACCTTTTCACTTGGAAATTCATTCAGTATAAGAATCGGGCCATGTTTGATGTAATGGGCTATTGTGTGTTTATAGCTAAGGGTGGAGCTGAGACCCTCAAGTTCAACATGGCCCTAATTCTTCTACCAATTTGTAGAGATTCAATTACTTGGGTGAGAAGCAAGACCAGGCTAGGGGTTATAGTCCCTTTTGATGACAATATCAATTTTCATGAGTTAAGATGCTAAAAAATTCTACCTAGATGTCCCTCATGAATAATATGATTAATAAATGTGATGCATGTTATAATGTTGATAACATGTCGACACATGTCATAGCATTTATGACACATGCAACATATTCTTCAATAAGATAAACGTTCGTTTTATAGTATGACTAATGCCAATGATCTGAAACTATTTAGGTGATCACATTTGGGATCCTAGTTGGAGTTGAGCTGCATGCCGATTCACATTTGACATGTGACTTTCGTAGACTATTACAGTCGACCGACGATGAATACAAGCCAATGAAGTTGTTTTATGGGACCAACTGGCCAGACGACTATTGGTGGTTCGTGTTTTCGATAGTGCTTCAGTGGTGTCTATATATTGCTTTCGTTTATAACCTTGCTATGTCCATTTATTGTCACAGATGTAGATGTATAAGGCTGTTCAGTCCTACTCTACGCATGTGAGGGCTTGATTCGTGCATATTCAGGTCGGGCTATAAAACTGTTGAAATTTTGAAGGTCCATTCGAAAGTTGATCAACTTCTTTCTCACTATGAACATCTTCATCGAAAGGATAAATACAAGCACTATTTATTGTTTTGGTCAAATCTTTGATTAATATTTCGGGTTCCAGCATATCCCGGAAATGTTTTGGCACTGCATATGTCAAAACCTCAAATATTCAAATACAGTCGTGGGCGGTATATCTATGCAAATCGTTCAGTTCTTTTTATTCAAAATAATTTTTGAGATTGACATACCTCCTCACTTTAATTTTTGAAATTTAAAATCGATAGAAGTGGTTCCTGAGATTGTCCACCGCCAATCATTTTTATCATTCTATGAGAAATTTCTGTTAAATTAAGAGTTTTTTTTTTTTTTTATCAAATCAACCTCTCCCCTTTAACTAATGGTTTCTTCAACTTAACAAAGATTTTTCACAGAAGAACCAAAATGATTGACGGTGGAGAGTCTCAAGGACCAATTCTATCAATTTTAAATCTCAAGGACCAAAGTGATGAGTTATATCAATCTCAATGACTATTTTGGCTAAAAAGCTAATTGTTCAGCTACATCCTCATTTCATTGGTAATTTTCTGTACATATAATTTTCATCATCATTAATATTTGTTTACTACTACATTACTAATACAAAGTAAATCCATGCATGAACATGATGGTTTAGTCTATCAGTACTTAGTCTCCATCTTGCGGGAGAAATTTTGAGTTTAAATCTTATAAACGACAGTTATTGATAAAAAAAAAATGTAAAGCTATGAATAGCGAGAATTGATGTGTTTTATAGGCATCCCTTCTCGATTACTTCGGCTCTCGGAGACGATTATTCACGTTCAAACATTAGGTGATTGGATAAATGATGCAGACAAAGTAGCACTTGCACACAGGATTTATTGTGATAAAATTCATGTACGAGGAACTCCATGCAGTGCATTAAAATGTAACTTTGGCTTTATAATATTTCGTGTACACTAGGATTTATCTAAAAGTCATCATAAGTATTTGGTAATAGGCTCATTGTATTGGGATTAATTCTGGGTTCACGCACAAAAAAAAGTGGGTTAATTAAGCTTTATATTTTTACCAGTACTTAACAAAACCAAGAAGTAAAATATTGTTTTTCTTGTTTTGTATTTAGAAAAGTGATTTCCGCACATCATATTCTCCTTCTGCAAACTCTTGTATAATTTTTTTCCTCTAGACTAAATAAAATAAGGAAAAATTAAGAGATAAAACTAAACAAAATTGTGTTGGATTAGAAATAAAATAAAGAAAATTAAGGGCTCATTTAGATGTGCTTTTAAAATGACTGAAAACGTTTTTAGATAAAATGTTATTGGGTTCCAAAAGCACTTTAAGTGTTTTTTTTTCAAGAAACATCGGTTTTGTATTTCTTCCAAGAAGCACTTTAAGTGCTTTTTCAAGATTTACTAACATTTTTACTAAGGATTGTTTCTAAAAATATTTTCACAAAAAACATTTTCAGTTATTTTAAAAGCACATCCAAACGAGTTCTAAGTTGGTTTTCTTATGTCCTTTTGCTGCAGGAGTAATTTACTGTACATGGATTACTTAGGGAGTTAAAGAGGTTACTTAGGATTTTTCCCGGAAAACCGAGACCAAGTTTTATTTCCATAAAAATACTTTTAAGTTAACTTCCTTATGCAACTTTCCCTTTTGGGTATAAACGTAATGTGCAAGCAATTATGTAAATTAATTCTATATTTTTATTATTTTTTTAATTTCAATTTTCTAGTTGTATGGTTGCAGACTGTAATATGCAGAAGATTTGTTATTTTATTGGTCAAACTAATTAAATTTTATTAATAAAAAAGCTAGTACAATATATAGAAACCTCAAAGGGCGTCTCAATTAAGCAACCAAGTATAAGCAAAATGTTTCGTAGGTTTTTTTTTTTTTTTTTTTTTTGTGGTGGCGGTGTCTTTGCAATGGAGGCGCAGCTGTTTGATGGAGGTAAACGGTACTCCAAATCTAAGTTTTTCTTGCTATGAGCCAGCTACTTTTGGGCCTTTTCACAAAAGTCCAATGATAAGTTTTGTTTTAAGTCTCTTACGTATTCAAAGAGGAGGCATGTTGTCTGTCCTTCTGTTTAGATGTCATTCTCATCTCATTCTATTTTATGTAGTCACGGTTAAGTCACGTTAACATTTTATATTGATTTTTTATATAGAGATAATAAGATAAAAAGCAATAGGAATATAAAATGTTGACGTGGCTGAACCGTGACCGTACAAATAGGAGGGGATAAGAAGGACACCCAAACAGGAGGGCAGACAATCTGCCTCCATTCAAAGATGCTTAATTCTTCATTATTATGACAATCCGTTGGCAAATTAACAGTAAATAAATGTTAAAAAAAAAGCAGATTTAAAGGCATAAAAAAATGAACCAGTAATTTAACAGTTAAATAAAGGGAAACTTTATTCTCAATGCCCTCTAATTGGAAAGTTGTTCATACAGCCCATAGGTGGTACCAAATTAAGCAATTCATGTTAAATAGCTTCTTGTTTTATTTATTTGTTTGGTAAAAAAACAGTACCTTTTTCAATAGGCTAACCAAAATCTGCTTTTTTTAACTCTTGTATAATTTTTAGCTTTTGGATTTTTAATGAACTATTTAGTTTAACAGTAAAATTTTCAGGAAAGTTTTTCTTAAATCTGAGAGAGTTTGTTGGATGTACAACTTTTCCACTACCAGTATTTAGACGATAATAAATTTTGAATTTAAATCTTATAAACGACAATTGTTGATTAAAAATAAATAAATAAATAAAGCTATTAATAGCGAGGATTTATGTGTTTTATAGGCATCATTTCTCGGTTATACTTTGGCTTCTGGAGACGATTACCTAAGTATTAACATTCGAAGATTTGGTGACTGGGCATCACAGCTCAAACAAATTTTCTCTAGGTAATTTCATGTGTATAACTATAAACATCACTGATTTGATTGATTTCTTGTACATGTATATGGGTTAATTAAGCTCTATATTTTTACCAATATTTAACAAAACCAAAAAGTTAAAAATTGTTTTCCGTGCTTTGCATTGAGAAAAATGATTTTTGCATATCATATTCCCTTTCTGCAAACTCTGGTGCAATTTTGAGCTTTTAGATTAGAATAATACTAGAACGATTAAATTTGCAGATTAAATATGTTATCAATAAAAAATAAGCACGTTAATCAACATTTGAATGATAAATTAATTGCCATAAATATTCATATAAGGAGAACTTGTAAATTAACTTCCTTATGCAGCTTTCCCTTTTGGGTATAAACGTAATGTGCAAGCGATTAAGCAATGATCTCATAATCATCATTCATGTAAAGTAATTTTATTGTCACTTAATACTACAATCTAGTGGTATTCTTTTTCATTTGGAAGTGAGATGTCTTAGGTTCGAATCTTGTGGATTGCAAATTCAATACCAAATTAGGCTGCCCATTATATGGCTTTACCAAACTCTCCATCTCTTCAGTGTAAAAATATCGATATACTCAAAAAATAAAAAATTCTATAATTTTATTATTTTTTATTTCAATTTTCCAATTGTATGGTTGCAGACTATATTATGTAGAAGATTCGTTAGTTTTTTTCTTTTTTGGGGTCAAACTAAATGGATTTCATTAATAAAAAGGGTAGTATAAGATATATAAAACCCAAACGCAGGTCACAGCAATCAAGTACAAGCAAAACGTTTCGTAGGTTCTTTTTAAGAAAATTTAACGAAAAGTTTATAGTACTGTTCATTTTAACGAAAAATTATATTTTTACACTAAAAAGCCAATCATAGTACTATTCACTTTGCTTTTTATTTTGTTCTTATCGTTAAAACTCAAAGTTTTCAAATCTTTTTCATTAGTTTTCCTTCCTTTTTATGGATAGGTGCAGCTGTTTTGTGGAAGGCAAACGATACTCCAGATTTAAGTTTTCTAACTATGAGCCGGCTACTGTTGGGCCTTTTCAGAAAAGTACGAATGATGAAGTTTTGTTTTAGTATTCAAAGATGCTTAATTCTTGCATTATTTGACAAACCGTTGGCAAATTAACTGTAAACAAATGTTCAAAAAAGCAGATTCAAGGCAGAAAAAAAATAAACCAGTAATTTAACAGTTAAATAAAGGGAAACTTTATTTTCAATGCCTTCTAATTGGAAAGTTGTTCCTACAGCACATAGGTGGTACCAAATTAAGCAATTCATGTTAAATTGCTTCTTGTTTTATTTATTTGTTTGTAAAAAAAAATAGTACGCTTTTCAATAGGCTAACCAAAATCTGCTTTTTTAAGTTGTTGTATAATTTTTGGCTTTTGAATTTAAGGTTTAATGAACTATTAGTTTAATAGATAATGCGTTTCGAGTAAGTTTTGTCTTCAAATCTAAGAGAGATTGTTGAGTGTAATTGATAGAGAACTTCAATTGTGTGGTCTAAATCCCTTCAAGGAAACATGATTCTCAAGATAACTTTGTCTCAAACCTATCACGTGTTGTGTACAAAAGTTACAGCATATGTCAACACATAATAAATTTAAGGTAACGCCACATTGACAATCCCATTTCCTGTAAGCTACTATACTCTCGAAAACTAGATCAAGCAATATTTCATAGCAAAATTATACTAAACTATGTTTCAATCTTATCACATGTCGTCATATGTATTAATTAACACGAAATTTTATAGGAAACTTTGCCAATGACCGAGGAGAATCAAGTTTCTACTCAGAAGAGTAAGGCATGCAATTGACCTCCATCATTAGCACCAATAAGTGTCACTTGGGTTTCGATGATTTTGCTAGTTATCTCCATTCTCCAGTCCAGCATAATGATCACATGATTCTTCCCAAAAAACCAAGACCCAAATGATAGAATCTTCACAACCGAGCCAAATCACTGCACTCTTAATCTCTTATTACAATTTTAATTGCAAAAATAAGAAGAAAGATTTGGGGAGGGAGAGATGTTTCAACGTGGAATATGGATGTTATTATACAAGTAAATGAACTTTTTTTTAAGATATCTCTCTACTTGTATAATGACATACAACGTGTGTGTTCGTATTTTGGGAATATTGAAAAATCTCTCTTTGGGAAGAACGATGAATGTGCTACGTTTGTTGAACTTGTCCGAAACACAAGACGGAACACTACATGAAGAGTAGTGAATATTTTACGTTTGTTGAATTTGCCTGAAACACGGGGTGAAACACTACTTGTCATTATACCATTGAAGTTTTTTTTTTTTTTTTTTTCAAATATCTTTCTAACTGTATAATGACATTTCATATTCAATTTTGTATTTCGAATACAATGAAAAATCTCTCACATTCCAATAGGAAGTTATATGATTTGGTATTATAAAACTCAAAGTGCTGGTAATCTTTAGCTAGAAGAGGCATCAAATCCTACGACATTTCATAGGTCTCCAAGTCCAAAGTTTCAAATATAAAATTAGGAATTTTATATTAAAATCTTTTATTTCACATTAATTCTCATTGTACTAAAATGAAATTTAAAAATATAGAATTCGACCAAAAATATTTATAAAAAAATATAAAGCCACCCCACCAAGCACCAACTTCAAGGGACCCCACTGTAATTTCCACTGTGCAACCCAGTTCCCCCTCAGTCGCTAGATCTTTCCCCTCCACATCATAAACCCCCCTCCCTTCCTTCTGAAGCATTCCCAGTTGCCTCACTCATTGCAAACCCCCCTCTCTCTCTCTCTCCTCTCTTCCTCTCTCTCTAAAAATCAAGAGTTGCTCACTCTCTCTGATTCTGTCTAATGGCAAAAGCTGAAGCTAAGCGTGAAGCCAAGCCAGAAAAACCGAAAGAAATTGAAGAAGTTTCCGTACCCACTCTCAAATACAAAGTAATTTAATTTCGAAGAACACCAACTTGTTATTTTTTCAGAAAAAGGTTTCAACTTTCAGATTTTCTAACAACTTCTTCTCCGTTTTACAGATTTGGGTTTTGAAAGTCCCTATACACTGTGGGGGCTGCAAGAAAAAGGTCGCAAAAATCTTGAAAAAAATAGATGGTAACCTTAAAATCCCTCTGATAGGATTTTAACCTTTTTTTTTTTTTTTTTTTTTTTTTTTGTAGTTTTTTGAATCGTACGGTCCTTATTGATTTGATGGTTTCTGATTTGCATGTCCCCTGTTTCATCAACTTTTTTCAGTTACAGACTTACAGTTCAGCTCAAGTTTTTTAATTTTTACAACATGGGTTTTGTTTTTGATGAGTTTTTATTGTTTTAATTCAAAAAATTATGTGAATTTTACTGATTTTTTATGATTTCTTTGGTGGGTTTCCAGGGGTTTACAAAACAGAGTTCGATGGGAGCTTCGGGAAGGAAAACAAAGTGACAGTGACTGGGAACGTGGAGCCGGAGATTTTGATCAGGAAGCTGGCCAAGGGAGGGAAACATGCAGAGCTGTGGCTTGATCAGAAGGCTAACAACAGCAATAGTTCAAACGACAAGAAGAAAAAAAAGGGGAAGAACAAGGAGAGACAGCAAGGCGAAAACGCCAAAGGGTCCCAAGACGGTAACCATGGCGGACCTGGCTGCGGCGGCAGTGGTGATAATGAAAGGAAACCGGTTAAGGCTGAAGTTGTTGAAGTCCAGGATAATGGTGGTAAGAAGAAAAATGAGGGTGGTGGTGGTGGCGCTGGTGGGAGTAAGAGCGGTGAGGGGGCTAATGCTGTGAAAGTGATTGAGGGCGGTGGTGCACAGGCAAAAAAAGGCGGGGGTGGCGGTGGAAAAGGCAAAGAGGTGAAGGTTGAGGGGGTTAAGCAGGGGAAGGCTGTGAACATGTCAGGACAGCCGGATGCGGCGGATAAGTGTTTTGGTGGGGACGACGATGACGATGACAGTGACTGTGAGGTTGAGAAAAGTGGAGGCGGCGGTGGAGGTCGCGACGGTGCTGGCGGCAGTGGAACCAAGAAGAAAAAGAAGGGGCAAAAGGGGAATGCAAATGCTGGCGATTCGGATGAGGATGAGCAATGTGGTGATGCTGCTCCAGCACGCACTGGATTACCGCCTAATCATGGCAATGTGCCACGTGGTCCTCCTGTGCCTTACATGTTTAATGGGTTCAATGAGCCTCGCATGCCTCCATATGGTACTCAAGGCCCAAACTTTGCTCCGGCTCCGGCACCAGCTCCAGCCAATCACATGGCTCCACATCAGCTGTTGTATGAGTACCAGTACCCCAGGCAGAACAGCAATGGGCGTCCAATCCAAGCTATGAACTTCAATACGGCCTACCCCGCCAGTAGCTACGGTGCATCCCAGTATGCTGCACCACCACCTCACGCACATTCTTACTCTTATGTGTCTCAAAGTGTGGCAGCTGAGACCGAACCCCGGTCCTATCATTCGGACTCATATCCGCAGTACAACCCGTCTCGGCCGGTATATAATCCGCCGCAGCAGTCCGATTCCTTCGAGCTGTTCAGCGACGAGAATCCGAACGGGTGCACCATTATGTGAAGCATTGTGGGCAGTGGCTGCATTGGAGAGTATGGAGTTGGAAGGTGAAGGCCGCATAAGGGCTTATACTACTTGTATAAGTGCTTTTGGGGAACTTACACTACTTGTATAAGTGCTTTTGGGGAATGACTTGGAGCTTTGTTATTTGTTATGTCATCGGGCAATGTGAAGGCTAATCCTAGCTGAGTGGGGAAGAATAAATGGGGTTTTATGGTGTTGTAGGTTAATTTTCTATTAGGGTTTCAGCAGTAGTTGGTCGTTATGTATAGCTCTAGGCTAATTATCTTTTAGTTTTTGCTCTTTTAATCAGTTTTAAAAGAGTTGTTAACCATGTAATGATCGGTTTAATTAATTAATTACGTTGGGTCTCTAATTGTGTCTTTAACTCTGCGTTCTGATGTGTAAAGTAGATTATGGCAATTGGGCTTCTTATTTCAGCTGTTTGTTTACTCGTAAAGAAAAAGAGGGAAAATGCATTTCGACCATTCAAAATTGAAACTATATCACTTTGATCTGTCTAGTTGCAAACAAAAACCCTTTCTAGGTTTTTGAGAGAAGGGTCTTTGGAGTGACCCTTTGGAACTTTTTTGTTCCGAATATGTCATTGTGACAATATTTTAAGCTTATAATGTCATCATGACGGTCTTTCAAGCTTATAATGTACTGACGCATGTTTACTTTTTTTTTTTGTATTACTTTTTGCGTGTAAGTTCTATCACGTATTGCATTAATTTTAAGAGTAAGTTGTAGCAATGGTTCTTCAACTTTAACTAAATTGGGGCAATAGTCCCTCAACTCATCAAAACATTTAGCTATAATTCTTTTCAATAACTTCATCAGAATTATGTCAAAATGAGTTATGTTGGAATGACCATTGCTCCAATTGGTTTGAAATTGATGGACCATTGCTCCAATTAGGCTAAAGTTTTGGGACCGTTTCTCTAGTTAGATTAAAGTTGAGGAACCACTGATACAATTTTTCTTATTTGATTTTCCATATTACCCCTTGATTCAGCCTCGCGTGCTGGCATATGACTCATTTTGACGGAAGTTCTAATGGAGTTGACAAAAATGACCATAGTTGCACGTTTTGATAAGTTGAGGAACCAATAGTAATAGATTTTTAATTGAATGACCATTGCTCCAATTGGGTTAAAGTTGAAGGACCATTGCTACAATTTTTACTCTAATTTTAACATTTTCACAATGATGTTTATGGTTTGTAGGGCCATTTCAATATTTTGAAATACTCTCTTAATGATGCATAAAGGGGAAAATTAATAGAGAAAGTGGAAAGATTAGTCAAAACTATTTATTAGAGATGTGCTTAAAGGGATGTTAATCACATTGTTGACTGGAAATTAAGAAGCAAGTTAGTTTAATGTCTTAGATTAAATGAGATTAAATCTTTTGCACTCATGTGGCCTATGTAATCTCTATGTGGCCTATGTCACATCCCAACTCGGGCCCCCATCACATCTCGAGCTCGATTTCACCGTAGCACAATATTGTCCGCTTTGGGTCCTGACCACGCCTTCACAGTTTTGTTTCTGGGAACTCACGCAAGAACTTCTCAGTGGGTCACCCATCCTGGGAATGCTCTCGCCCGAACTCGCTTAACTTCGAAGTTCCGATAGAACCCGAAGCTAGTGAACTCCTAAAAGGCCTCGTGCTAGGTAGAGATGAGAATATACATATAAGGCTTACATGATCCACTCTCCTAGACGATGTGGGATGTTATAGCCTAGCCTTCTTCATTTATGGACACATGTTAATAAACTTAACTCACATTAGCTTTTATTATCATAAACTTAACACGTGTCAATCAAGCCACATACAAAATGAGTTCTGAAGATTTGATCTCAGATGAATTTTGTTTTTCTAAGATGGGGGAATAGGTTTTCTTTGCTGGTTTTGTGAAAGAAGAAAATGTTTACATTTACCAAATGGTAAAAGTCCCTTGTTCTTTACTATAAACTTGAAATTTTAAAATAATTGATCTCCTTTGAAAGTTTTTACTTTAAAGGGAAAAAGGATCCTCTCCGGATTCACTTTGTGGGGATCCTAGGATCCTCACATTCTAGCAGTTCATTATATATCGTGCGGTTAGTTTTCGTCAAATACCATTTGTATTTAATTTTAAATAAAATAGTCAAATGATTTATGACAACATGATACACGATGAATGACTAAGATATTGAGATTCATAGGATCCCCACAAAGTGGATCCAGATGGGATCCAATTCCCTTTAAAGGGTGGTGTTATCTACACTCATTTTTACCTCTTTAATTTTCAATCGTCAAATAAAATGAATTAAAAAACATTAATAGATAAAAATTAAGGGGTGTGATATCCACACACCATTTTTTTTTACTTCTCACACACTCTTAATCGAATTTTGTCATTTGATATTTTTTAATTCATTCAATTCGACAGTCGAAAATTAAAAAAAATATGAGAAGTAAAAAAAAGGGAATTGTTATTGGCACTCCAAAAATATCATTCTACACTCTAAACTTTTTATATTTGGAAAAAAAAATACACTTATGAAAAATGTAGAATGAGATTTTTGAAGTACCAATAACACTTTAAAAAAAAATTGTAAATAACACATCTCAAAATTCATAAGGATAAGTGTGAAATAAAAAAGAAGGTGCGAAAAACAATGGCATACTTTATAAAGCAAGCCATTTTGGAGTTTTTTTTTTTTTTTTTTTTTCTTGGGTATGTTTTTGGAGTGTGTGATGGGCTGTCCTCTTTGCTTTAGGTTTTTTTTTTTTTTTTTTTTTTTTTTTTTTTCATTCTTTAATCTGTAGGCTAGTGCTTTTGGATTTAAAAGCACTTTTTGGAGATGATATTAAAAGCCGATTTGTACGGTAGTATGGACGCCTTTTCTTTAATTATTGCTTTTGAGACATTGTCTCCTGGGGCAAGCAACCCCACAAGCAAGCAAATCATGTCCACGATAGAGTCAGAAGCAGAAGAACAGTGCTTTCGCTTATAAGCTTCTGTTTGACTTTAGTCTAGACTGTTTTAGATTAGATTATGAATTATTATCAATAAAACTTGATCGCAGTTATGTGTTGTTAAGTAGTGACACTTGGCCAAGCTCTACCCTAATTACTTGGAAATTTTAACGAAAAGCTCAAGGTACTGTTTATTTTAATGAAAAATCATATTTTTACAGTAAAAAGTCTATCCTGGTACTATTCGTTTTACCCTTTATTTTGTAGTTAAAACTCAAATTTTCAAGTCCTTTTCATTATTTTCCTTAATTACTTTAGTCATGTTTAATTAAGGCTATTAGGCTTTTTAATCAAAATGATATTTAAGATTTGCATAACTCCTCACTTTGGTTTTTGAAATTTAAAATCAATACAAGTGGTATCTGAGATTATCCACTATCAATCATTTTGGTTATTCCGTGAATACTTATGTTAAATAAAGATTAAAATGACAAAACTACCATCAATTTAATAAACAATAGGCCAAAATGATTTGACAAAAATTGAGGATACTTTTGTCATTATATCCTACTTTAATGGAGATTTTTCACCGAATGACCAAAATGATTGATGGTGGGGAAACTTAAGAACCAATTATATTAATTTCAAATCTTAATAACCAAAATGATGAGTTATTCAAATCTCATATACTATTTTAATAAAAAAAAGCCTTTAATTAATTATTTACCACTATTTTTCTAATTTTTCCTACCAAATAGTGCATGCGGTGGTTTTATATTCTGGGGTTTTTTCATGGGTCCTATCAGTTATAATATTTATGAGAGATTTTTCATGTTCTTGATGTACGCACATATGTTATATGATATTATACAAGTAGATGAGATATTTGAAAACAATTTTTTCCTTTACTAGTATAGTAACATATAGCGTATTGTCTATATTCCGGACACATTGAAAAAGCTCATAATATTTAGGTCATCTCCAATCGAAGGGTCTAGAGGGCCGAAAATAGCCCGAAAACCGTCTCCAACTGAGAGCTAGGCTAAAGGGTTGTGGAATCTGAAAGGACCCCACGGAATCGGAGAGGCTGAAGGGCTGGCCAGAATTCAAATCAATCCTGTCGATTAAAACCGACAGGATTGATTTGAATTTCTTTTTTACAGTTTTATTTTTTTTTTATTTACGAAAATTTTCCTATAACTTCTATTTTTCATTTTTTTTTAAATTCTATTTTTTTTTTATAACTTTTATTTTACAAAATTTGTAGTTTTTAACAACATTTAACAAATTATGAAAAATATTTCTAGTTTTTCATATTTGTTAAAAAAACATTTAACAACATTTAAGTTATAGTTTTTAAATAACAAATTATGTTTAGTCCTATGGCCCTTGGTTGAAGACCGTTTTTTGTGATAGAGCTAAAATGAGCCCTCTGGTCCTTTGGTCCTCGGTTGGAGACGGAAGCAAATATGGTCTTGTACTGTTCATTAAAATATTAATATCTTGGAGAATCTTGGAGGGCCAGAGGGCTAAAACGAGCCCTTTGGCCAGCCATCGGTTGGAGATGGCCTTAGAGGAAGACCAACATCTAATGTGTCCTACATATTATTGTCCATTGCCAAATATTGAATGGAAATTCTGGACTTATAATTTTCTGCAACTTTAATCTAAATTTTGTTTTGGTCACAGTTGAACCCAAAAAAAAAAAAAAAAAAAAAAAACCTAATATCTTCTAATTTATTGATAAAAGGGCACATTTTAGGGTTTTATTCCCTTGTCCACTTGTGGTCAATTGACATTCCAAGCTTTATAAGCAAGAGAACCTCTTTGTTTTATTCTTATTCTTGCATGAAAAATATATGGTTTCTCAAAGATAATTATTCTTATCCTTTATTGACGAAAAATAAGGTAAATTTCTAGACACACTGCTTCTTAATCTTGGTTTGAATTTCCTTTGGTTCCTTTAATCAAATAACAATAATAATAAAGCATTATCTCATTAAATGAGTTGATCGTATAAATACTAGAATATCACTGTATTTGGCTTTACGCTAAGTGTTCCCTTAAGTCTTTCTAGACATTCCTTTACCCTTTTTGCATCTGTCTTATAGTCGCATAATTTAAGCAAAGTTTCTATACGTCTTCGGTTCACATGTCTAAATCACTTTAACTGATCTTATCTCGTTTAATCAAATAGCTAGAAAAAATGTTTTGCAGAAAGTAAAAGAAAGGGAACACAAATTGACTGTTCCCTAAAAACAAAACATAAACTGTGCTGCTATGCAGCTATTGCATTACTCTATGCAAATTTTTACCCACCTACAAAAACAGTAAACTCCACTTCTTTTCAGATAAATGAATTCTGAAGCTTCCGACCAAAAAAATGAATTCTGAAGTAGCTCAAAAGGGTAAGTGTGTTACAAGGTTTTGCCACAGAACTGAACTTGGCTGTTGAAAGATCCTTGTTGCTTATGTACAATCACAGCTGGACATGTGTTGAAATTTTGATTTTGAACGCGTGACCAGCTGTGATTGGGCATAAACTTGTAGCAGCTGCTGATCTTTTTAGCAGCGAAGTTCTATCATTTGCCATATGCAGGAATGGAAGACATGACGAAAATATAATGAATTATTGAGATGAATGATGAATTCATCCCAATAATTCATTAGAGAATCTTAATTCAAAAAGAAACCCATCCCAACGATTCATTAGAGAATCTTAATATATAAACAAACACTTTATATTTATATATATTCCATCACTTGAGCCTAAATACTGTCCCCATTTGCATATTCTTCCTGACGAGTTTCTGGGAAATTTCCATCTAACAATCTGGAACCCGGTTCCCTTAAATCCAATCAACAATCTCCCATCACAAATACCCTCTTAATTTGCCCTTAGGCCGTTCACACAGCAACAGAGGTTTTGCGACGTTTGATATCAAACGTAGATAGAAACACTTTTAGTTGTCAAAAAACATTTTTAATCATTTTAAAAGTAATATCAAACAAGCGTTAAGCGTTATTCACTACAGAATATTGGAAATTAGATATTATAGTATAAATATTGTAATATATAATTTTAAGAATTTAATGAAAAATAGTGTTAACTATATCTGTAACATCCCACATCGCCTGGGGGAGTGGATCTTGTAAATATTCCCATCTCTACTTAGCACGAGGCATTTTGGGAGCTCACTGGCTTCGGATTCCATCCGAACTCCGAAGTTAAACGAGTTTGCATGAGAGCAATCTCAGGATGGGTGATCCACTAGGAAGTTCTTGTGTGAGTTCCCAGAAACAATACCGTGAGGGCGTGGTCGGGGCCCAAAGCAGACAATATCATACTACGATGGAGTCGAGCTTGGGATGTGGTGGGGGCCCAGGCCGGGATGTGTCAATTTGGTATCAGAGCCAATCCTTGGCCGAAAGCGTGCCGACGAGGACATCGGGGCCCTAAGGGGGTGGTTTGTAACATCCCACATCGCCAAGGCAGTGGATCTTGTAAGCATTATATGTATATTCTAATCTCTACCTAGCACAAGGCCTTTTGGAAGCTCACTGGCTTCGAATTCCATTGGAACTCCGAAGTTAAGCGAGTTCGCGCAAGAGCAATCCTAAGATGGGTAACCTACTGGGAAGTTCTCGTGTGAGTTCCCTAAAACAAAATCGTGAGGGCGTGGTCGGGGCCCAAAGTGGACAATATCGTGCTGCGGTGGAGTCGAGCCCAGGATGTGGTGGGGACCGGGCCAGGATGTGTCAATATTTCTTAGAAAGGTTATGTTATTTAGATGCATTCTCTTGTCAAATGATGTATAATTATAGATGAAAAATTACATATCTTTAACAAGAAGTACTGGGAGCTATATAAACTCATGCAACCATCATCATAAACATAGAAAATTAGAGTTAATTTTTACTCTTGAGAAATAGGATTCCCCACTTTATTTCTCTCATGCTTTGTGTGTCAAATTTCGAGTCGTGTCTTGAGAGTACGGAATATATAAAGTTAGCTAAAGTCCAAAGATTGAAGTACTTTGACTGCGGATTATAGATTGTTGAATCCTGAAAGATGGACACCTACCGAACTATAAGCATAAAAGTAGGGGCGAAATTCTATCTTTACGACATTGCATTTATGCAAGCTTCAATCTTCAAGTTTGTTAGTTTTTCTAACTTTATCTCTAATTTTTTATATTAATCTTGTATACTATTGATGTTATTTTTTTTATGATTATTATTATTGGAATTTTTGTGTTATTTTCATATTTTCTAATATTACACCAATACATAAGACCTCAATTAGCCTTTATTTACGTTAGTTGTATGTGCTTGACTGAAATTTAGGTGGCAAGATCACATATGAGGGCCCTTATTTTCTTCAAACAAAACATTAAGACCCTTTTAAGCGTAATTTTTGGCATAGTTTTGTACAAAGTATTTAACATATAAACTTATATATATATATATATATATATATATATATATATCCATGAAAAAAAGAAGATAAAAACTAAATCTGCATGACATTTACAGCATCTGTTGGGAGTCATGAACCTAATTGCTGCTTATTCCTTTTAGGGGTCTTTTGATATGAATCCAAAATAACTAAAAATTGGACCAATTTCAAAAGTCAAAAGTCACTAAAAATTGGATCTATTTCAAAAGTTGGCCTATAAAATTAGACCTATTTCAAATTTTTCCGTTTTTTTTTTTTTTATATCCTAGGATGTGGACAAAGCTATATATATCTGATAAAAATGGGGAACCTCTGGAGTCTGGGGCCATGTTGCTCCCCTTCATCGACGGCTCTGGTTAGCTGTTTAACCCTTTAACCACCGTAGATCACATGCACAGCGAACAAGGAATATTATATACACACACACACAGAGAGATATATGTATATATGTATATATGTATATGTATATACATATATGTATATATGTATATGTATATACATATATGTATATGTATATACATGTATATACACTTTTTATTGGTGGTGAACAGTGTCCTTTGCACAATAGCAATGACAAGACCCTAATTTTGCAAGCACAACTCTAAGTTAACCAGAAAGCTATGCCTACATGTTGCTCAGAGTTCCCACATTACTTCCTGTACATCTGCCAACTCACATTAGTTGCAATTAGGTCTGCACTTGCACTCGCAATCACACAATGTTCTCTGTCCCTTTTCTCAAACTGTTCGACTTCTTTGTTTCTTTTGATTGAGTTAATCAGACTTACTTCACGAGAATCAAAGGGGTGTGGCAGATTGAGCATTGCACTCCATACTCCTTTGGATAATGAACAGTACACATTTCTGCAGGATCAAATGGGAGATGGGCTTTTTAGTGCACACGAGGAAGGTTCGATTCAATTATTTAAAGGGAGCTTTAACAAAAAGGTTCCGGTATTGTTAATTTTAATAAAAAATCATATTTTTACACTAAAAAGTCAATTATGATACTATTCACTTTACCTTTTATTTTGTTCTTATCGTTAAAACTCAAAATTTTCAAACACTTTTTATTAGTTTTCATTTATTTAAAAGGTAAGGTTGGAATTGGATATGTTTGTGTTCATTTGGGAGGGAACTGGAATAGGGGGATCAATAATTACAACCTTAAGTGTGGGTAATTAGTTGGGGTGATGCTAATTAGGTTGGTACTGACCCCAATCATGACACATTAATACAATGATGCAACACCTCAAGCTACGCTATATGATATGGTTTTTACCGAATCTAGATCCTCTCTGGATCTTTGTGTCTGGAGCGAACGGATCAAGAAATTAGGATTACTCAATTTAAATTATGTGGTCCTCATTAGCACATCACACTGACCCATCTTACATAAAATCTAGCCTTGAACGGTCCGAATCTCTTTCTTTCTCTTGAACAACTTGGATTCTTTGATCCTTCAGTTCCAGATACAGAGATTCTAGAGTGGATCTGAATTCATTTTTACCATTGCATAATCAGAGCCACTTAAACTTTTTGTGCCTAAGATGCTATTTAAACACATAAAACTAATCACATTGTTGATACCATCTCCAATACAAGTGAGGTTCAAATACAATGACAAAAGTCACATGTAATATTTGAGAGTGCCTCAGACCCTCAATACAATGCGATCAATTTCAATAATGTTATTTGAGCACTTAAATTTGAGATGGCTTCACAAACAATAATATGAGTCATATACATGTATTAGAGGAGTATCAACAATGTAATTAGTTTTGTGTTTAAATAATATTATCGAGGATAAAATACTAACTAAATAGAGATTAAAGTTAGGGAGATGTCTCCTTAAAATGAAACCATGTCACATAAACATTGCATAATATGGGATTTGAGCCCCATGCTATAAGTTGGTGTAAAGTGAAAGAGTAGTAAGTCATGACCATCAAAAAATATGTGCTGGGTAGCACTTTGGCTTTATTTCCCTTTTCTTAAACTCAATCTTCTCAACTTAAACCAAATCCAAAACATCATGAAAACAGTATATAAAAAGACAAAAAAAACATAATGAAAAGTTGAAACTATCACAATAAAGCATGAAGCTAATACAATCACACAGATTTATAATTGTGATAGTTTCAAACGCACGAACGATTGATACTAGCATATTTCTCGTATAATTAAATTACATGATCAAAACTACCCAACAAAGTGTTTGATAATATTCATATGTTTGTGTAGCTTTAGAGCTTGTTTAGAAATAATTTTAAAATGATTAAAAACATTTTTAGTGAAAATGTTTTTAAGTTTCAACAACACTTGAAGTGTTTTTTGGAAGAACTTCAAGTTTTTTTTCTTCATAATTTACTTGTATTTTTACTAAAAATTAATTCTAAATTTTTTTTTTTTTTCAAATGTTTACAGTAATTTGAAAAGCACTGACAAACACACTCTAAACATGCAAAAGCAATTTTGTCTAATAAAACACAACATTTGAGCCGTATTCTTGCCATAAAAAGAGTTGAAAACGACAGGCCGTATTACATAAGTAGTTGGAGGCTTGCGTTTGGTTGGTGGGTTTGAGAAGTGTAGCGTGTTTGTATTGACCAAGGCAAGGGACCAATGAAGAGTTGACACAACAGCCTCCTCACATTTAATAATGTATGGACATGTAAACAAAAATTATACACAAGCATAATATATATTAGACCGGTACGTCATATGACGGTAAACCACATATTACATAAATAGTTTTGACTATAAACGATTCATTATTTGGTTAATTAGTTTTGTATCGCTCTTCCTTTTGGTTTCATGGTTTAGGATACTCTCATTTTACTAGCCAATTCTAACTACTACGATATTTCAGTTGTATCAATTAACCTTTAATGGAGAGTTTACTCTATGGAGAACTACTCAAGTTAGTCAATATCAACTTATGCGGTTAAAATTTAAAAATATGCTACGGTCAGTCGCCCACGTGTGTATGCATGACCTTCAACAATTAAACTCTGACTGTTGATATATGTGGAACCCTTAATACATCAATGGTTAGATTGAAGGTGGAAAATGCTAGCAAACTTGTAAAATTACTCCATATGTTTGCGAGAACTATTCTCCTTCTAAGGATTATAAGGATTTTGATTAAATCTAAGCTTGTTCAAGTTTTTCTTTTTAAAAATTAAATGCAAGCTTTCTAAATACACAGTGAGAGGGGCCTATAAATCAACAAACCCAACTAAGTAAATACCCACCTGACCAAGCAACTCCAGCCCAATCCTCTTAATCAGGGTCAACATCTCCTTTAAGGTACCCAAGCGTTGCAAAACTACAACCCAAATAAGGGCTTATTTAGAAAGTGCTTTTAAATTACCAAAAAGGCTTTTAGAGAAAATGATTTGGATTCATAAGTATTTGAAGTGCTTCTTGTAAGAAATACCAGTTATGTGCATCTCCAAAAGCTTTAGCAGGATTCACTTGTATTTTTACTAGGGGTGGGCAAAAAAACCGTCAAATCAGAAAACCGAATTGAACCGTGATAAAAAGAACCGTAAAAAACCGCACTGACCAAAAAAGTCAAAACTGGGACAAAAACCGAACCAAACCGTTTCAAACGGTTCTAGTTTTGGTTTGGAAATATTAAGAACCGGAGGAACCGGACCGAACCGCTTTTAATATAAATTATTGTTTTATTATTATTTTTCTATAAATAAGACATTTTTCCAAGAAGACCATGTGCATAAGCCCAATATTTTTCTTCACTTATCTCCTCCTCCTTTGTTGTTTTATCACTTTTCTCCCCCTACATTATTTTTCTCCATTCTTTTCCAGTGTATTATGTATAATGTACATTTTAGTTTTAATTTAAGATCTACACTTTGATCTTGATATGAGCCTTTTTATCTTTTGATTTATATTTATATGCACACTTTCTATCCTCCGGTCACAAATCTTGTAGATCTAGTAGTGGAAACTCAAATTTACTTGAATTTGTGGTTGAAATATGTGTTTGGTATTAGAAGTAGAAAATTAGAAAAAACATATATATAATTTTGGTTAGAACCGTAAACCAGCATGAACCAAATCGTACGATTTTAGTAATAAATATAAGTGGAACCGCACCAAACCGAACCGTTGAAATTTTTCAGTTCCGGTTCCATTTTGAGGGTAGAACTGGACCGTGCCCACCCCTAATTTTTACTAAGAATTGATTTTAAAAACATTTTCACTTAATTGCTTTCAGCCATTTAAAAGCACTTCTTAAACGAGCCCTAGTTCCATGTGTGGGGACTGACATACTGTTTATGCAAAGACTAAAAGTGTTTTTAATAAAAAAACATTCTTGGCTAGTTTGACATCAAATTTTTCTATATCACAAAAGTGGGTTACGAAAAATAACTTATTAGGTGTTTCCTTAGAAAACACTTCAAGTATTTTGAATTGCTTCTTACTTAAAGCCCTTCTACTAGGAGTGATTTTGTTGTAAACAAGTTTAATGTTTTATTAAAAAACCAAGTTCTTTTGAACATTTCATGCTTCTCTAAAAAGCGCATGACTTGTTTAGAAATACTTTTAAAATTACTAAAAAATACTTTCGAACTCACTTAAAACACTTATGATAATATTTTGCAAAAGTTAAAACTTTCCTTGTACTATAGGAAGCAGGCACTTCAAGTGCTTTTTAAGAAAGCACTTAAAATTATTTTGTTGAAAATATCAATGTTCTTCTAATAACCGCTTCTGAAAAGTGCTTTTTAGAAAAGCATTTCTAAGTTTAGCCTTGCAAAAGGTGTTTTAAGTTCTTCTAATAAAAAAGCCCGCAAGTAAAACGGGCCTAGAAAAGTTCCATTGATATTTTGTTCCAAAACCGAGTAAATCCTTCCCGCCAACGCCAAGTTACAGAGCGCGGCGGTCTTCGTCTGCGACCGATAGAGATGGAGTTCAGTGTGAGCGGCAACGCCCTGAAGACCTTCGCCCGCTCCATCACGTGCCTCGCACGCATCGGCAACGAGCTCGCCGTCCAAGCTTCTCCTTCTCAGGTTCTCTCACAAACTTCCCTTTTTCAACTTTCCCTCGCATTTTCCCTCCCTCCAAACACTCCGCACAGTCTTTACTTATCAGTAATTAATTAACACTGCACGCCTCAAATTCGTACGTATTTCTTGTTAATTCGGTTTTAATGCAACTAAATTGATGAGTTAGTTAATTTCAATTTTATGCAGAAATGGGCCCTTAATTTCAGCGCAGTTGTTTGCATTTTATTGTTGTAATTGTGATGATGCTTGATGATAGAATCAATTTTATATTCTGTTAACTATAAATCTGTGGCGTAAGATTCGATCGAGTTCTCATATATTTAGTACTACCGCTTCATATTTTGAAACAATTATCTGTTGGTAAATGATGATGAGTATTTAGGGTTTTGCTTGTGCATTTTAGGGTTTTGGAAAAGATCTGTATGGTAAGTTATTAAATTTATCCGGGGTTTGGATGAATCGTTTGTGAGTAGTTAAAGAAATTAGTAAACGGACGCTAGTTTTGCTTCCGATTGAAGCTCGAATTCATTGTTACTTTTGGTTTGAAATGTATCCTAATTTGGGGATTGGCTGGTATTTGTTTGGTATTCAGTGAAAAGAACTCTTGAGGTTCTCGGTACTTATTCGACCGTCTACTTCATAGTTTGTTTTGTTACCCTGTGTACTGATTTATGTGAAATATAATGGGTGGACATAATTGGAGACCAAAATTGAGAAAATGAGTTACTAACGATTTTGATACCACCACAGCTTTACTAAAGATTTTATTCTCTTGTATCCAGCTTGCCTTGCACTCTCTCAATACATCACGTTCTGCCTATCAATCGAGCACATTTAAGCCTGATTTCTTTGACGTCTATACTGTAACTGGTAATCAGGTGCAATGTAGTGTGCTTTTAAAGGTAAGACATCATCTTTCTGTGGAATTGCGTTGTTTAACAGGCTTGAATAACATGGTAATCTTACTGACATAGTTTGTTCAGGCTGTTTGCTCTGTGCTTAGGACACCTTTAGCAAGTATAGATAATTTGAGCGTGAAATTGCCTGATCCCGATGCATCAAAACTGCAATGGACTTTACAGTGCTTCAGTGGTAAATTATCCTTTTTCATGTTATGTGCTGTTGATTTTTTATACAAAATTTGGTATTACAGAATTCAATCAACTTTTTGTAGCTGATTTAACTTCTATTCACAGTCAAAACGAGGGGGCTTCTGGAACTGTAATTTGAGCACACCAATAAAATTTAGAATGCGTTGAGTTTTATTGTGTAGATGCGTCATGATGTCGTACTAGACAACTTCATTGTGCAGCTTTCCTTATCACATAATTTTCCTTTTATATACGTCGTTCACTTTCCATCATTTTAAACTTCATACCTACATTATGCAGGTATGAAAAAAACCTATTGGATTAGTTGCAATGTTGAACCCGATATACAACATTTGTCTCTTGATAGGAGAAAATTCCCAAGCAGCTTAGTTGTGAGACCCCGAGATCTGAACAGATTGCTTGCTAATTTTCAGTCATCGCTTCAGGAGATTACAGTCATAGCAACAGAACCCACTTCCTTGCCTTCTGATGCAGCAAGTGAAATTGGAGGAAAAGCTGTTGAACTTAGAAGTTATATTGACCCAACCAAAGGTAATAAGGATTTTGCATCTCAGTTTCTTAAAATTGAAATTACCACAAAAGGATGTTTACGCTTCAACCTTTGACCAGCAGACAGTGATTCGTCACTGCATACTCAACTATGGATAGATCCTACTGAAGAGTTTGTGCAGTATACCCACACTGGAGACCCCATAGATGTGACATTCGGTGTGAAGGAGTTGAAGGTCAGTAAATTCGTTGTCTGGGATCTAATTGTATTTGAATTTGTTTACACTGTGAACAGCATTGTCCAATTTGATAAGCCTCGTCTTTTAGATAGAGATAATATGCAGCTAATTACTGTTGTTATCATCCCAATTACCTTCATTGGTTGAGGCTTTCTAGTAAGGTGTATAGACTTCCTAGCCTATTTTTTTTCTAGAGTGCTTCACATTCTTTTTAGCTGAATCCTAGGTCCTCCAATTTGTCATTTCATTTTTTTTCTCGAATTATTTCAGGCGTTCCTTTCTTTCTGCGAGGGCTGTGAAATTGACATCCACTTATATTTTGAGAAAGCTGGACAGTAAGATATACCTAGTTTCTTCATCTTCCTCTTGCATTCTTTTTCTTGTATCCCATGAGAGTTTGAGCTAAGAGCTTAAAGCTCATATGCAAGTACTATATTTAGCAAACTGTGACTTAAAGATCGCTTAATTATATGTTGGGATTGCAGGCCTATTCTAATGGCACCAAAGTTTGGTCTAGATGATGGGTCCACTTCAAATTTTGATGCTACACTTGTACTTGCAACCATGCTAGTGTCACAGCTGCATGAAACCAATCCAGCAGAACCTCCACAAGCAGCTACCGAAATGCACATTCGGGATGAGCATGGGACAGGGTCAGAAGCACGACGAGAAAGGTGTAGGCCAAGTGGCTCTGAGCATCCATCTGACCACACCAGAATTTGGTCTGATCTCTCAGGTAACAGTTTCTTGAATGTTTTAATAGTGACAAGATGTTGTTCTCTTATTTGTTAACTGTTTTACTTTTTTCAGGAAGTGGTGCAAGAAGTGGCAACGGCGCTGAAGGAGGACAGTTTCAAGGGGAAAGAAATTTGAATGCTAATGGACAGAGAGAAGTCCAAAGGATGAGTAAACTGCATATTTCGAATCCTGCATCTGCTGGGGGAAATGAGCCTGTGGATCCCAATGCGTATCCTAAACCGCACTATTTGCTTCAGTTTTTGCTTATACGATAATTTTGAAAGTTTTCTTGTTACATTACGACTTCTGTTCCAGTCCGTATTTGTTTCTCTCATGTGGGTCGGACCGAAGTCATTGCATGATGAAATATATTCTTTATCTATTACAAAATTGTTCTCTTGACCTGTCATTCTAGCTGCCACCCTGAGGAAAATGATCATATGGAAGAACCTAGAGGTTTGTAAGAAAATAGTTAGGTTAATCTTGCCTGTTTTATACAACTGTATTAACTAAAGCTTGTGCATTCTGTTTCTTCCAGATAGATCACAAATTAACAGCGGTGGGTTTTCACAACACCATCCTAGTAACTGGGTAGATGCAGATGAAGACGACAGTGATGAGGATGAAGAGAATGACCTTTGTATTCAGGCAACACCACCATACTATGAAGAACAGTAGGTTCGTGGCTGGAGTGGTGGTTGGCCGAATTGCTTCTCACTCTCTTGTTGTAAGTCCATCTTTCTCCTCAAATGACATGCTTTAGTTCTAATTTCCTTTTTGTCAAGTACTTAGCTTTACATATTGAGCACGATTGCTTTGTGTTTTAGTTTGAGGGATTAATGGATTATGCAATTATTTAAATAGAATTAAGTCCGCAAGAAATGGATCAGAAACTGAAATATATCATTAAATTCAAATGGTTGTTGATATAGTTTGTATGCACAAAACTGTGAAACGATTCGTGGTGTCAATGTTACCAAACGTACGAAGTTGGTGGGTTTGGATCAAGAATTCACACACGGACGTTGATCCGTCACCATCACACAGCAGCTTATAGGACCTCTGCTGTTTTCATTGCCTTAAATGTGAATCAGATCTTAGAGTTGATTTAACATTGCCTCTCTAGTCTCTATTGCAATGACTTTCTGTCTGTCTTGAGATGGTTTTCCCGTATAACTGGTAACGAAAACAGTCGGAAAAACTCAGTTGCAGTGAATTCCTGCCTCTCTATCTCTCTATAGCAGTGATTTCCTGCCTTTTTCTCACTTCAACGTTCAGCCATAGAGGACACACAATGCGTGGTGTAGAAACACGGTTTAGAGTTATTAGTTTGAAACGCTGTCACCGTAACATCTGGGAAGTTTGTCTCTAACTTAGGACTTTTTTTGGATTGCTTATTCAATTTAGGACCTTTCTTTGGATTGCTTATTCAATTTAGGACCTTTCTTTGGATTGCTTATTCAATTTAGGACCATTCAAGTCGTTGATTGTGAAATCTTAAAACCTGCAGGTGGGACCCACTTACACCTAGTTGGCTAGTTATCTCAAGCAGTTTGGGGCAATATGTGTTTTTCTAGTTAATGTCAGCATGAACCCTGAACATAGCTTACGTGCTCTTTCTATTTTTATCTTTTGGCACGCATGGACTGCAGGTTTTGGATCTCTCATGTGCTTTTTAGCACCCGGATTTTTTTTTGTTTATTTATTTTTTTAACAAACGATATTATTTACACTAAAAGAAAAGAGGGATGTGTTTAGCGTTAAATGAGCTAGTAATAATGTGGCTTAAATTCGTCTTTAGTAAGAATCAAACTAGAATGACAACACCTAGAGTTATTTTAGATATATTAATTAAATAATAATTTGGAGTGAGGGCACTTCTGTCCATCTGTGAGAATGTCTCTTCCTCCTTTTCAACCTTTGAATTTCTTTACCAAAAAATGTTCCCTTCCAAAAACAAAATTTTAAAAATGATGCGGCAAGATTCACGAGGAAACAGGAATTTAATTAGAAAATTGCATATATTATATCTTTTAAAAAAGTATAATATAATAGTTTACTTTGTTAAAAATAAAGGAAGCGAAATTAAAAATATTTATAGTGGCAAGAGATTGGTGAGGGACCAGCTGGCTTGAGGGGGACTGAGGATTTGGTGTTGCGACGCGCAAACACCGTCCTAGCGATCTGCAGCGGGCCCGCCACCTATCTAAGGGCTACGGCACGTAGCCGCCCAACCTAACGCCGCTTATTTAAACAAGGTAAAACCGTTGTTCCTTTTGAAATGGTCAGACTCCTAGCTATATGATAAAAAAGCGCGGGTATTTAATTGAAAACCATAGCAACTATAGTATAGACTCGTGCTATATGCAAATGTCAATGGCATACACATGAAGAAGAAGTATTCCAACATTTCAACGTGGATCCAACTCAAATTTCTTTTTTTGTTTTTTCCTTTATGATGGAATGATTCAACTCATATATTGGATTTGACTTGATCGGATAAATGATCTCCGTGATAATAAGGTATTTGGAGGATAGTTCTAGTAGTAAGAAAAGTATTATTTGAACACTCGTGTAGTTATTCGTTAACAAATTTAATTCAAAAATGATTTTTTGTTAAATGCAGGAGTAAAAACGTATTTCTATCTTACTCATTCTTTGGTTTCACCTCCTATCTTCGTCTCTCTTCCTTCTGTCTGTAATTTGTATCTTCACCTTTTCACGCCTTTCTATCTATATCCAACTATTTTAGCACTAAATTTGCTAATGTTCTACATCACAAGTGTTTAAATCCTAATTTTTTTTAATATAAAGACTATCTTCCGAATGTCTTATCACCACGAAGACTAGTTATCCTATTACGTGGATTGGATTTGATAAATTAATGCATTCGTAATGGATGAAAACGAAGAGTAAAATGGGGGACGGTTAACAACTACAAGTGAGGTAATACAAAACTTACAAAGGGCACAATAATGAAGGATGACGCCAATGGGATGGACTGATAAAATATTAAATAAAATTATCAAATAAATAAATAAAAGAGAGAACAGGTAGGAATGGGATTTGGAAGGAGAAAACGTGTCTCGGTTAACGATTATTTGGATGGACGTGCCTACTTGGGATAGGTGTAATGTAAACCCTAGATGCCGTCTTCCATCCTCTCTCCCCTCCTCTCCCTAATCTCCATTTTTTTAAGAGACAACTAGTAGTCAACCATATGTGATTCTTAATAGTAGGTTGGATTATGAATGTGCATATGATTTTGCTTCTAATTACTAAGTTTGTCATTTGGTTTATGTATTTTGGTGTGGGTTTGATTCTCATAATTATCAATTTAACTTACTAACGTTATTGTTGTAAAAAGAAAAATAATCAATTCCAAAATTAAAAAAATATAAAAAAAAAATGGATTCAGAAAAAAAAAAAAAAAAAAAAAAACATACATGAACGTAGCCATATTGAATAACGAATAAGCTCTCTTTGTACTCCCAAAGTTCTATTTCCCTCTCGTAGCTAGAAAAAATTGTAGCAATAGTTACTTAACTTTAACCTAATTGGAGTAATGGTCCATCAACTAAAAATGCGTGACTAGTGGTCCTTTAACTAATCAAAGCATGCAGCTATGGTCGTTTTCATCAATTTCATTAGAACTTCCGTCAAAATGAGTTGCATGTTATACATGTGAGACTGAATCAATGAGTAAATATGGAAAACTAAGTAAAAAAAATTGTAATAATGGTCCCTTAACTTTAACCAATTAAAGAAATGGTCCCTCAACTTTAACTAATTGGAGCAATGGTCCCTCAACTTTAACTCAATTGTAGCATAGTCCATCTAATATGACTCATTTTGATGGAAGTTTTAACAAAGTTGGCGAAAATGACCATAACTGCACATGTTGGTGAATTAAATGATCAATGATCACATATTTTTAGTTAAAAGATTATTGCTCCAATTAGATTAAAATTAAAACCATTGCTACAATTTTCTCCATCATTTAAGTGAGTTTAAAATAGAATATGCCTAGCTTCAGTTTGAAAGAAAGAAATAAACACTCAAAGGGGCACCATTGTAAATAATGCCCAATGCCAATGTCATTTGTTGACAACGGGCCTCTTATAAGTCCTTAACCGAGATTTAGCTCTTGTCTAATTTCCTTTGTCCTCCCTCTCCCTCTCCCTCTCCCTCTCTCTCCCCCCTACTGGTGGAGATAATCAACAAACAAAAGGAAACACAGAGCAAGAAATTAAAATAAAGAAGAGACCAAGAGAAAGCAACAAGTAAAGCAACTCAAGCAAAAATCAAAGAAAGCATTCAGCTTCGAAGAAAATCTACAAACGAAGAAGAAAGAGCGAGTGAAAAAGCTTCTTACTTTGGCAGAAATGGCTAGTCTGCACAGCTTCTCACTCCTCCTCCTGATCTGCGCCTCAATCTTGGTGGTGGGTTCGTCAAATGGGGACCAGCACCACCTCACCTGGATACCCACCGCCGACGCCAAGTCAGCCCCCTGCAAGGGCTCCATAGCCGAGTGCGCCTTGGCTGCTGGGGATGATGGGGAGTTTGACATGGACTCGGAGATCAGCCGTCGCATCTTAGCCACCACCAAGTACATCAGCTACGGTGCGCTGCAGAGGAACACCGTGCCTTGCTCCAGGCGCGGCGCCTCCTACTACAATTGCAAGCCCGGGGCCCAGGCGAACCCCTACAGCCGCGGCTGCAGCGCCATCACAAGGTGCAGGAGTTAAATTTCTTTTCTTTTTTTCGTTTTATTTTTTTGTTTTGTTTTGTTTTTGTTTTTGTTTTTGTTCTTGTTCTTGTTTTTGTTCATTTGGAAATGGGGTTTGATTGTTATACATGAACAAAGGGAGAGAAAGATGGGGTTTGGATTTGGAGGTGATGTGTCATTGTTTTTGTTGTTAATTAATGGAAATATTGATGTTAACAAATCATATTTTGGAGTGACTGTTGTAAAAATTAATAATTTGCTAGTCTTTTTTCTTCGAATTTTGTAGATTTTGCCTTTCTTTTGAATGAACCCTTTTTAATATATTAGTCATTCTTAAAGAGAGAGAGAGATGCGACGGAATTGATGTTTATTTGTGACCAAAAGTTCACGGTTCAAGTCGTAGAAACAGTAATTTTGCAAAGTAAGACTAAGATTCGGTACGATAGGCGTCCCCCTTCAACTTTTGCAAAACGAAAAACCTTGTTCACTGGAATCGCTTTTTAGTTATTTTTTTTCAGAACATAGATAGTTTAGTTATAAAAATGGACGTTCTGCACAGAAAATTTGTGATGGTTTAGATTGAAGATAATTCTCACAATGTTGCTTGATTATTCCCCCTCATATTTTTTCATGACCAACATATCCTTGTCTCTATAGAAAATTATACCATGTAATAAATTATATATATTTTGTTTATGAAAGTTAGCATCTTTTGGGGACTTGTGTTTGATGGGATGTAGTGTTAGTTGTAGAAAAATCCTCTTTCCAATATTGGTGCTTGGCTTCTTCTCCTTTTCTTCTCAAACAAGAAAAAGGAAAACCAAATAATGGGAACTTAGATTGAGAAATAAAACAAAGCAAGTGACAAAGTAACAAGAGAAGGAATTGGTGACTTGTGATGGCAAGAAAGATGTAAATTTGCAAAAAGGGGAAGGGACATTCAAAGATTGGATCTCTCTTGATCCAAAATTGTTTCTATGAAGTATAAACATCTTGATATTTCATATTGTTTTTTTCCTTTTTATTTCAAGTTCTTTGTTTTGAATGGTATTCATGCAAGAGGGACAAATAAGTTGTTGATTTCGATTACTATAAGCTTAAATTTGGATGGAGTAGATGGATATTTCTAGGGTAGTGCTAACCAAACATCCGTTTTTACTTTTTACACACTTCTCTCAATTTTTGACATTCAGATCAAATGAATCAAAAATGATTATTGGCGAATAATTAACAAGTGTGTGTGTGGAAGGTAAAAATAAGTGTGTGAATAACACTTTCCTTATTTCTACTTGCAATTGGTAAATGTCAAAAAAAAAAAAATTTACCTACTCTGTGGATGTCACTATGGTGGTCTGTTATTGTTTCAAATGTCAATGTGTAATGGGCTTGGAATACTTCTACAGTGATTTCCCATTGATGGAAGTTCTCAAATTTTAGACATGAATTTCAAAAGCTCATTCGATTCAAACTTACCAACCATGACAATGAAAGTATTTCAAGCCAATCACGCGCAGACACATGTTATGATTTTATTTCATGATAATGTGTCATTGACTTGAGATATCAGCACTGTAGGGTTATGCTTTAATTGCATGAACAAAGTGAATTTGTACTTATTAGAAGGTCCACAAACTAGTTCTACCAACATAGCTCCATTGAAATTGTCCTCACCCATGCGCCCATGATCATAATGGTCTCATAACTCATAAGTCAGAAGGTCTCAATTGCACCCATCTCTTTCAAATATAATTTGGAGCTCCACATTAAACTCTTCCACGTGAAAGGTATGAAAGCAATTGAAAGTTTTGGCTTTATGTTATGAGAGCTATGTCATCAAAAGATGATATGATCCCCATGATTTTAAATTTATGTTTAATGGGTGTGCGTTGTGTTGGGTTGTTAAAATGCTTTTAGGCACTCCATCACATCCCTCCAATAGTGGAATTAATGTTCACAATTTTATTTAGCGTTTTTGGATTTTTAGATAAGTTTAAATTTTAAAATTTTATGTTTATGCGTTACATAATTTTTAAAATTTAAACTTATTTAACAGTAATAAAAATAAGTAGTGAACATCACCTTCACTTGAAGATGATGAGCAAAAATATTCTTTAATAGACATATGATCAAATTAAAGGTAATGGTTGTTTGTGGTCCCTTTTGCCAATTAAGTAGTGCAAAAGGAGACCTATGAAATCTCTTTGGTTTTAGGCTGCCGGTAGCTTTTTGCTTGCATTATTGAGGGTTTGGAATCTCTTAGGTTTACTTTTGAAGCACATCACCTGTCCACGATGGAAAAAAGTGGATTCTTTCTTTTTGTTTTGTTTTAGTTATCCGCATGCTGAACAGTCTAAACTTATAGCATGTTTAAGCACTTGAAATGGAGACGAGAAATGAGAATGCGATCAACTATTTTTCGACGTTTCCGTAATTAATTTAATAATTAAGTTTACAAGTTTTGAAGTATTGGTATGTGGGAGTAACAAAATGTGTGTGTTAATAAACACACAAAAACATTCCAATTTCTAATTTTCGTAACGTTCACTAACATCGAAGGGATGAAGAAAAGAAGGTTAGATCTTAACATCAATAATCAAATACTTTCGAAAACTTGAATTGGACAAATTAGGGAGAGTAGTTGATTCGATTCTTATTCCTTCCCTTGTTCGTACATTTCTGATAAGTAACCATGCCATAAAATAATTCCAGACACTCATGTGCTAGTAAACACAAAAGAAATTAAGAATCGAAACAATTCCAATACTCAGTCCAAGTTAAAGTTAGCTAATGAACCCAATAAAGTTGTCAACAAAGATGATGATATAATGGTGATGTCATTGCTAATACTCATAAGTTAACATGATGATATAATGAACCCAATAAGTTAACATGACTGATTTTCACAATCTTTAAAATTGAGTTGGTGGAAATTTATATTGAAACAATACTAGGTAGGTAAAAAGTAACAGTTAAATATGGCTTATGTGACTGCATTTTGCGCACTATTATTTGAGTAGTGGTAATGCTTATTATTTTATTTATTATCGTTTAATGAGCTTAAATCTTGAAATCTGTGTAGTAAATAAAAACAAATCTTAAAATTTAAACTTATTCAACGATAATAAATAAGACGATGAACATTACCAACATCATCATCACTTGAAAATGATGAGAAAAAATAACCCTTTAGTCTGTTGGGATGAACTGCTCGAAGTTTATTAGGTTTAGTATTTAAGGTGGACAGCTTGACATAAATTCAGTTTGGTTTGTGCTGAGTCTGATGAGCATATACTGCAGAAAAGTTTGCAAAGTTTAACATTGATAATACTACTTTAACCTGTTGAGAATAAATCACATATTAGCAGAAGAAGTGATTTTGCATAGTCTTATAAGTAAGTTGGATCGTTCCTTTTATGATAGATCAATTTTCTTCATAATATCATAATTATGTTGTTCCACGTATAAAGTCTAACAGTCGCACACATGCATATAATCTCATTTGTGATGTGAGACTCTTACTTTCACATCTTTACGGGACTACTATTCCAACCGAGCCGCTAGTACACAATCAGATCGGTTCAGAAGATTCCCCCTACACTCGCATGTGTTTGACAGAAAACTAAGTGAATGTATTTAATGTTTCAGAAACTGAAAACCTTCCTTTCCCTTCCGTTAATAAATGAAAAGCTGATATATAGAGAGATTTTTTAGAGTGATTAGAATACGGGATGATATATCACGTATCATTATATAAATGATGTAATATGTATATTAAAAAAATTAATAACTTAAAAAATAAAAGTTTCCACCACTTGTATAAAAATATGTGGTATATCTTCCGTATTCCTGTCACAATTAAAATTTTATCTGATAGTTGAGAGAGAGTTTTGTATACGACTGCTCCATGCGGCGTCTCCATCTATCTATTGGGGGAGACTCCATCTATCTATCGGGTGAGAAAAAAAGTAAGGATGAGAGAAAACAAATTACATAGTGTCTTTCTGTGTACCCGTATTATCACGTGATCTGACAGGTAAATCTTGAAATTTTTTTCCTAATATTTGAACTAGCCATGAGCTTGAATTGAACGCTAATTTGGGGAAAGTTTCATAATCAACCAAATTTTGGATGGACCATGTTATTGAATTTACCTTTTTCTTCGAATTTTAGAAATTTTCATTCAAGGAGGATCTAAGTGTTGCTCGAGTGATATATTTTTAAAATTTACTAAAAGACCTTAGTCGCTAGAGATTTGGCTTACTTGCATGTATTTTATACAATCACAATCTCAACGGTCTGATGATGATTATATTAAACACATATATAACAACAACATTAGTTTTCCAAATTTTTTCATTAGAAAAATACTAGGAAGATCATATTTTTATATCATATTTTATAAATCACGTGATATGACAATTAAAAATTAAAACACCACATCATGTAGTCCACGATATATAATTCAAGTAAATAATCTTTCTAGCATTGTCAATTCCATTATATATGTGCTGTTTCTCAATTTGGGCCTTAAAGTCCAAAGATTCTCAATGCCTCATATTATATTGGACCTTGAAACTTAACCCACCTTGACCCAGTGGGTCAAGCACGACCCAGAACCTTCTCGAACTTAGCCCCACCGCCAAAAGGTCCAAAACGTAATTTACCCCCACGCAGTCAACGGCTTAGCGTTGACGGACTCCTTCCCCGCCAAGCGTAACAAACTTTCACGCGGAGTTGGGATTCGGTTGGCATCGCCAAAACACACGCCCACCGATGATTTCTTAATCGCTAAGATTTAACATTCGGTTTTCTTCCTCCTATAAAACCCTAGTCGTCGTCCTCCAAATCTCCAACAAATTACAGCAAAAACCCAATCTTTACCTTCAATTTTCAATTCCAACCAACGAGAAAGTAAAGTATTCGGTTATGGCCCAGGAAGACTTGAGCGTGCCGGTGCAGCAACAGATGGTATGGACCGTGAAATTCCTTCTGTTTTTCCTTGTTGTGTTATTTATTTGTTGATTTTTGGACGAGATTGGTGGTGTTTGGATGCCCAGAAAATTTTGAAACTGAAAAGATGATGGGTTTTGAGAAATACCCATGTTCTGTAATTTCCCCCATTTGTTGTTATTGGCAATTTCTTTGACCGTGTTAGTTTGATAGTGTTTGGATGCCCAGAAAAGTTTTGGAATTTAAAATATCATGGGATTGGGGTTTAAGATTTACCCAAGTAATATACCCCCTTTGTTCTTATTAGCAATTTCCTTGTTCATTTTGGTTGGAGTTTGAAAGTGTTTGGCTGCCGGGAAATTTGTAACACAAAAAATATAATGTGATTTTAAGAAAACACAAGGTTTGTAGTTTTTCCCTTTTGCTCTGGCCATTTTATTTTCATTTATTTTTGGTAACAATGAATAATTTTTTTTTAATTAGTGTTAATTACTTATGTTTTTGAAATTATTTAGGCTGAGTAGCAGTTACCATAACCCTGGCTTTATGTTATTGCTATGTTCATTTGTGATTGAGATTGGCAGTGTTTGGCTGCCTAGGAAATTTGGAAAGAAAATATAAGGGGATTTTAAGAAATAGTGATTTACATTTACCCAAGTTTTGTCATTTGCTCCTTTGTTCTTATTTCTTAAAATACATAAACAAATTCTTTGTTAAGTGCTAATGTATTTATTGATATGTTTTTGTTTTTATAAATTCTTTAGACCGAGGAGGAGGAACAGAGGCTCAAGTACCTCCAATTTGTTCAAGTGGCTGCAGCTCACGCTGCGGTTTGCTTCATAAACCTGTACGGTTTTGCCAAGGAAAGGTCGGGGCCTTTAAAGCCTGGTGTTGAGTCCGTGGAGGGAACAGTTAAGACCGTTGTTGGACCTGTCTACAACAAGTACCATGATGTCCCCGCTCACCTCCTCACCTTTGTGGACCACAAGGTACTTCGATTTTTCATGTTTCAAGGTTTTTTCCATGCTATTGTGGCGCTTGAGTTATGTAGGAATTCTCGAACCCAAGAGCTGAGAATAACCGGTATAAATGTGATCCTCATTGTGCATCTTGATCAATGGGATCGTTTCTTTGTACATTATGATGTGCCTTACAGTATTTGGGTTACTGTGTGGCAAATCAATGATTGCATCTATTTCGATTTCAACTAGCTTAGTTAAATTGGTGGTTGTATTACAAAGGTGCGAAGTTGTTAATTATGATGCAATTGGAACTTCTTCAGGTTGATCAATCTGTTACCAAGCTGGACAGCCGTGTGCCACCACTGGTTAAGCAAGCCTCATCCAAAGCTCTATCCGCCGCTCAAAAGGCCCCAGAGGCAGCACGAGCGGTTGCCTCTGAGCTTAAGCGTGCAGGGGTTGTAGACACTGCCTCGAGCTGTGCTAAATCTGTCTACTCCAAGTGTGAACCCACAGCTAAAGACCTGTATGCCAAGTACGAACCAAAAGCCGAGCAATGTGCTGTGTCTGCTTGGCGAAAGGTGAACCAAGTCCTCCCGAAGGTAGTTGATGTTGTTGTACCAACCGCGGCGTATTGTTCCGAAAAGTACAACCAGACTGTGCAGAGTACTGCGGAGAAGGGCTACAGGGTCTCCTCCTATCTGCCTTTGGTTCCCACGGAGAAAATTGCCAAGGTTTTCGCCGAGAAGGCGCCCGAAGCGGAGCCTTTGCTTGCAAGTCACGGTGAAACTGAAGTCGCCACTCATTGAATGGGTTCTTCAAGTGTCGGTTTTGTTTTACCCTTTGGATTGATGATTTTACGTAAGAATTTCGGCCATCCGTTAGGCATGGTATTTTAGTCTGTGTCAAATATTTAATATTTAATATTTATATATGTTTATTTGTTTTTACTACCGTCTTGTGTAACTGTGTTAAATTGCCTTACTTGGCTTTCGTTGAGGGCTCGTACGGTTGGCTTTTACAATTACTAAAAGCGTTTTCAGAAAAAGAAAAAAAAAGAAAAAAAAAAAAAGGGGTTTCAAAAGCAGTTAAGTGCTTTCTGTAAGAAACATAAGTTATGTGCTTGTAGGAAGCATTTCAAGTGTTTTTTAAGAATTCATTTGCATTTTTACTAAAGATTTATTCTAAAAATATTTTTACAAAAACGGTTTTCAATTATTTTAAAAGGTTTAGAAGTTAGGCCCTATTTTATATTGCTTTTTAGAGTGTATAATGATTTTATATTGCTTTTTAGGGTTTTATGACTATTTTAAAGTGCTAATAATCTTAGCAAACGTTTTTCAAAATTTATGACTCGCGTGTGCGCAACCAACTATATGATAGCTCTAATTCATAATGGTTTGTTGTATAATAATTAGTTTTTATTGTGAAAAGGAAGCGATTTTCATACTTTTTTTAGTTTCTTACACATTCTTGTTCATTTATTCCGTTGATTTCGTTTTATTGAATCCAATTACTATAAATAAAGAAGAGTGTGGAAAGTTAAAAATGGCGTGTAAATGTGATTCTAGAAGTTGTTTTGTCATCTACTCATCGCAATGCGATGCCAAACAAATATTCTTCGAAATTTATATAACTCACACGTAGACAATTGATCCTAATACAACTAAGCGAGGTGAATTGTATACGTTACTCTTTTCATTTTCTTTGATCCATCCACTAAACATATTGAAATTTAAAATTTATTTAACGGTGATAAATATAATAGTGAGCTTCACAATCACTTGAGGTTGGTGAGCAAAAATATTCCCTATAAAAGTACAATTACACTCCACTAATAAATCATGACTCGTTTGGAAGTGTTTTTAAAACGACTAAGAACGGTTTTGGTGAAATTGATTTTAAGTTCCAAAAGCATTTTAAGTGCTTTTTGAACTTAAAATGCTTTTGGAAGAAGCAACAGATATGTGCTTTTTGCAGGAAACTTTAAGTGCTTTTCTAGGTTCCTCTTGAATTTTTGCAAATAATTAGTTTAAAAAATATTTTCACCAAAAACGCTTTCAGTCATTTTAAAAGCTCTCTACGTGAAAAATAAACATAAAAAAGTCTATGATTATGAGGTTTATTTTTGGGCCGAGATGGACAACATTTTGTGGGCTCTAAAACAGCCACAGTCAACATCCCCAACCTTTTCCACACCACCACCATTCCAAATTCCCAGCCGAAGCTTCGAAGCCTTTCCAGTTCCGACTACAACGAACCAACCACCAAGTAATCTCAAATGGCGAGCAGTTTGCAGCTGCCAATCTCCATATCGTCAGCTCCTGCGTCGGCGTTTAGACCCAGAAATGCTCGGAAGCTTACAGCATTTTGCTCCGTTAACGCCAAAGCAACGGCCAAAATCCCAACTCCTCCAATAAACCCCAAGGACCCCTTTCTTTCGAGGCTCGCTGCGGTGGCTGCCAAGTCCCCGGAAACCTTGCTGAACCGGCCGCCTCAAAATTCCGACTCTCTCCCGTACTTGGATGTGTTTGATGAACCTATTCTCATGGCCACTCCTGCCCAAGTACCCCTCTCTCTCTCTCTCTCTCTCTCTCTCTCTCTAAGTTTTTACTTAAAAGTATGAATTGCTTCTGTTTTTGAAGGATTGAAGTGAAAATTTTGAATTAGTTATTTTAATGGGGTTTTAATGATATGGTGGTGCTAGTTGGATTTTCTGGTTTTTTCACTGTACATTGATTTTTGTAATATAGTTAGTGCTGTAGTAGTAATTAATGATTTGTTTCCATGTTATTTTCGGTTAATCCGTATTCTTTTTGTTTGGTTATTAATCTTATGCTGTTCTCTGCTTGAACTAGGTGGAAAGATCGGTTTCTTACAACGAGCATAGGCCCAAGAAGCCACCTCCAGACCTGCCCTCGTTGTTACTTCACGGAAGAATAGTTTATATTGGCATGCCTGTGAGTTTTTGAATCCAATATTTATATTATTGTAGATGCCATCTTATGGAAGTATCAAATTCTGCTGTCTTTTCATAGTACATGTCGTGTTTTTGGTGGGAGGTCAGGGCATGTCTTCGGGGCTGAGATGCAAAAACAAAACGGGGAAGTGTTTGTCTTGATAAAGTAGCACTGTTTCTGAGTGTAAGCCTTGGGGGTGTTCTCTGGGTAATTCAGAAGGGGAAGATATGACTAGAATTAGACTGGAATAATGGAAAAACTATTCATAATAGGTTTCAATCAATCTTATTGTCACTTTGTTCGTGCCTTTTGTGAAATCTGTTGAAAATTGCTCTTATGTTTCAGTTAGTGCCAGCAGTCACAGAGCTTATTGTTGCGGAATTGATGTATCTGCAATGGATGGATCCTAAACAACCAATATATATTTATATTAATTCGACGGGAACCACCCGTGATGATGGTGAAACCGTAAGTCTGGTGTTTCTGTTCAAAGTAAGATGGATATGAAATGATGTATCTACCAATTATTTATATAATATATTCCAATTGCTTATTTTTCAGGTTGGCATGGAGTCAGAGGGATTTGCTATCTATGATGCTATGATGCAGTTGAAAAATGAGGTGATTCACTTTAAGAATTGTTGCACTTCGCATAATTGGTGTTGGCCATGGTGTTAGTGTTCTGGGTGTGGGTTTGGATCTACATGGGGTGTTTCTAGAAAAGCAATTGGTTAAGGTGGAGATATGCATGCGAGTGGTGGCACCATGGCAGTGGTGCGAATGACGAATGTGTTGCTTTGGTGCTAGTAGTGATTATTTTGTGGTGAAATGGTTGGGATGCTGCAACAATGGAAATTGTGGCGATGGTTTATAAATTCTTTCAAGTAGTGTGTATAGAGTTTTATATGCATATTTAATATTTATTGACATTTTTATGTTCCTCTTCCTACTCTCGAAACTACATATGCGAAGGGATTTGGGCATTGGAAAATAGGGAAATGATTTGTTTTTGTTTATGATATGAATGTTGTACGTTTTACCTTAGTACATACTTGTTCTTGCTCATTCAGATACATACGGTTGCCGTTGGGGCCGCTATAGGTCAAGCATGTCTTTTGCTTTCAGCAGGAACTAAGGGCAAACGATTTATGATGCCACATGCCAAAGGTATGACACATTTTGCTTTAAAAGGCTGCAATCTCAGATCTTTAAAACTTTCGTTAACTTCCTTCAATCCTGTTTCAGCAATGATCCAGCAACCTCGTGTCCCATCATCTGGACTGATGCCTGCTAGTGATGTTCTTATTCGTGCAAAAGAGGTGAATTCCTCGTTCATTTCTTTCCACCATTTAATTGTTCTTGTCCTAATCACATATTTGTGCATCACCTCTTTTTTTTCCATGGCCTCTGAACTTATTTGGAGGATTCAAAATAGGAAGGTTTCTTTCACTTCGTTATTATCTGTTCATTATGCAAAATATAATGAGAGGAAGTTTCTGAGGGGCTGTGACGTAAGCTTTCATTTCATTTATAACATCACAATCTTTTGAATTTAATTTATTTTGTGCATTTTGTGGAAACTTTTACATTGGGTGAAGTACTTTGCAGGTAATCACAAATAGGGACATTCTCGTAAAGCTTCTGGCCAAACACACTGGAAATGTAAGCTCTCTTTATAAGATTTAATCATCGTACGAGCAAAAGTAGGGAACTTATGTTATCGTGTTATTTTGTATTAGTCAGAGGAGGCTGTTGCTAAAGTGATGAGAAGACCATTTTATATGGATTCTACAACTGCTAAAGAATTCGGGGTGATTGACAAGGTAAGTCCTTCTACATAGTCTTAATGTAACCTATTTCTTCAATATTTGTGGAAAGTTGACTGATCTAGGGCGGGAATACCTCCTGCAGATCCTTTGGCGTGGTCAAGAAAAGATAATGGCAGATGTAGCCTCCCCTGAGGAATGGGATAATAAAGCTGGCGTCAAAGTTGTAGATGAACTTGGTGGTCTGTAATTGAAGCAATGTGGTCGTTATAGGTAAGTTAACCTTTCCTCAGTATGCAACGACTGTCATTCATGGCTCACTAATTAATAGTGCACGGGCATGACAGGTCGATCAGTGTTTATTTTAAGTGCACAGGCTACAACGCCATTAAACTAGTTGTATCTGTGCATAAGTGTTGGCGTGATATGCATGTCAGGCTGCTTTGCAACTTGAATAAAATGGCACGAACGACAGATTAACTCATGGTTATACAAGAACATTGCAAGCTAGTGTCGATAATATTTCTGTTCTTATATGTTATTAATGTGTTTGATGGCAAGATCCCTTTGGCTAGATTTCTGATCAGAACGCTTCTTGGTGCAGGAGTTATAACATGGATACTGTAGAAGTTGTTACATGGTTGGTTGCTTGTTGGAGGTTCTTCGGTGATCGGCGAAGCATTAATGTAAAGAGTGCGAAATCTTCATGTGGGGAGTATAAAGATGAAGCGACAAGACAACCTGTTTATGTGCATTGTTTGAACGGAAGAGATGGAACAGTGATGCCAAAATTGCCTCTAGCACAAACCTGGACGGTGCACAAAACACATACTATTTGAAAGTTGAATGACAACACTTATGTTGTTTATAGTGTTGAACGCTTTGGAAATTTTTAATATCATATCTTGATTAAGTTTTATTTTATTTTGTTTTATTTATCTTTTTTATGGATGACATTTTGGAGGCGGTCAATTTCTTTTTTCTTTAGAAAAGGATCAACTGGAGGTTTCGTCATGACAGTCCACCCTTTCGAGGCAGGAAAACTCAGCCTGCCATCAACGTGTTTATGAAGAAAGCATTGTTTATGTTAAGGGAGGCAACAAACTATTCAATTCCAATATCCAATATAAAGTATTAGGAGATTTATTAAATATTAGTTGTCTCATTATAGTTACCACCAGGGGTGGGCATTGGATGGGTTGGTCGGGTTGGATTTTAATCCATTGGCTAACTCAATAGGTTCAGGTTGACATTATTGAATCTGAAAACTCATTTTCACCGAAGAAATGGACGAATGAACCTACACAAACCATTGTAAGGCGGGTTAGGTTGGACAAATTTAACAAGTTGAGATTATTTAATTTCTTTCTTATTCCAAGGGAGTATGAGTGACAAATAATTTAAAACATATGTAATAGTAAACTTAAATCTTGTGAATTTGGTGTTGTAGAATCACCATTTGTTACTTAATACTTAAATTTTAAGGAAAACTAATGAAAATAACTTGAAAACTTTGAGTTTTAAAGATAAGGATAAAATAAAGAGTAAAGTGAATAATATCATGATTGATTTTTTAGTGTAAAAATGTGGTTTTTCGTTAAAGTAAACAATATCGGAAACTTTTTGTTAAAGTTTCCTAAATTTTATCATGTAACTAAAGTTGTAAATAAACAAGTGTGTTTAATAACTATTAAATTTTATTTCGACAAACAAAAAAAAAACTATTAAATTTTATTCATATGAGTATGTAACATATACGTATGATAAAAAATTGTTGATATTCAGATGGATCCTTTTTAATCGGTTAATAATATTTTAACTACTAATTAATAAAACACTCATCATCAACCAAAATCCTATGAAATTACTAGTTTAACACTCTAATTAAAACAAAACATGAATAACAAATATGAGGTAGAAATGTAATTTTACACAACCAAATTTTACTTTTTTTTTAAAGCCTCACTTACATTACATGTAATCTTAATATATTTCTAATTAAAAAAAAAAAAAAACTTCCTGCTCCCACATTCTCTATCATTCTAAAAAATTTTATCACACATTTTATGTAAGCTCATATGCTGGTAATATTTTAATTTAACTTAACTCATGCATTAAACGGGGTGATCGGGTTTCTATCCGGAAATAAATTTTTTAAACTTCAGAACTTAAACCAACCTAACAAATTTCAGTTGGATTAATTGGTAAACCCACTAACCGAATCAATTGGCAAATATAAATCACAACCATATTTTGTAGGGGTGATGTTAGAGGGAAGGAAGAGGGCAAATGGGGAAGCCCACTCTGTCACTCCGACTGACAATCTTCCTCTCCCTCTCTCTCACTGCTTCCTACTCCATCTCAGCCTCTTCATCTTCCCCAATCTTTCCACGACGATCTTCTCCAAACCCTTCTCTCAAAGCCACTCCTTCGGACCTGCTCTCTCTGCTGGGCCCCAAATCCCACTCTTCGTCCGTTGACCCCATTGTTGCCCAAGAACTCACTTCCTGCTTCAGATTCCTCGTGCCCTTTTCGCCAATTGCCAAGGGAAATTGCCCGCCAAGTTATTCGAATCGGAAAGTCTTGAGCTTGAAGCATAAGGGTGGTGATTTGTGTCAGCGGGAGGAGGATGAGCTCGTTTGGTGGCCGCCTCGGCCGGTTTTGGAGCTGGCTCGCCTGGCTGTTGACTCCGGCGGAGACCCGGCTGCGATTCAACGCGCTTTGGATCCGACTATGATCACTGTCAGTCTCCTTTTCATTATTGCTTTTAGTAATTGCCAATTTCTCATGTATGTGATTGCCTTTTGTGCTTGAATTTGGGGAAAAATTGTAACTTTGGTGTAGGATTATGATAAATTGTTGCACATTGATTTCCAATTGTTCCGTAATCGGTCTTCATTGTGTTGGATTTTAGTTAGTTTGGAGATGGAACTGAAATATTGATGAATTTAAGTAATGTCCGGATTGTCTTGTTATTTTTTGCACTAGTTGTAACTAGAGGATGTTTAATTTAGTAATGTATTAGGTGCCTGATGTTGAGGGATCGAGAGAGGACCGATGCGAGCTTACTAGAACTCCGTATGGGAGACGATTCATAAGTGAGGTTTGCATAAAAAAAATGAAACTTCAAGTTTTTGAGTTGTTCTAGTCATGAAATTTATCCTCTGTGTGAATTTATATAGTGCTTTTCTGTTGCATTGCAGGAGTTGAATTCATATCTTGAATTTTTGTTTGAACTTATTCTTGCTCGGGGTCCCGATATTGGATTGAACGTGTCGTTGAGTTGCTATGATTTATTCCATGGACACCTTTTTCTTGCCATAGACAGTGGAAGACTTGGTATATTGTAAGTTGGTATCTTTCTTGCAGCACCCTTTTGTTGGAACATTTGAGCTGTAATTTGCACGGCAAACAATGTTTAGCTATCATCAGTTTGTTTAAGATTATGTCTTTATGTCTGATAGGTTCCATGCCAAAGAATACCCTGCATATGATAAGGAAGTATTTCCATACAACATGGGATACTGTCAAGTAGGTAAATCCCTAAATAACATCTTTGATTTTTTGCAATTATTAGATCTGTTTTAGTACTCGAATACTAGCCGTTCTGTCTTTGATAGTGATTTGTCTGAAAATAGAAAAATTAACGAAGAAATAAGCTAAAGTTAAATCCTCCGCTTAACAGTACTAATTTGTTCCACAACTTTTTGGTTTCTCATATCAAGCAATTACAATTGGTGATATAATGTTGTAATACCTTGCAGCGAAATGTGTGTGTTACACCTGTTGTTCTAATATCACCTCTTTTAGGGTCGAATGTGACATATGATGATTCAATGAACTTGCGAAACATCCTCTGGCTTGCTCCATTGCCAAGCGATTCAACCAAAGCTTGGGCAGCACCAGGTACCTTTGCCTAACCAATTTGAAGAAAGTAGCTTCAATGGCTTCATAAACGTTATGTAATGCGGCTTGTTGATTTTCAGGTGTCCTTGTAGCACTGGATGCCCGTCCAGATGGAATCATATATAAGGATCTCATACCTGAATATGTAAATGTTGCAAGGACTATATACGAAGGTATGATGTTTTAACTTGTGATATGCCATTTTTGTTTTTTTCTAAAATAAGTTCCCGAAGATTAAGAATACAATGTTTTTCATTGGTGCTGTTCAGACGATCTTGGGGAAGTTGCAGTTGATGTGAACTACTTGGATGTTGGGAATGCAGGGTCAAAGTTTCAAATTTTTATTTGCTGATGCTTGTTTCAAGGTTCATGCCATATCCTTTCCCATCATCGACTAGTCTATTACGCAACAATGCCAAGTAACCATGTACAGGATCTCTCTTCGTTTGTACCTATTAGTCTATAAGTTTTCCTTGGTCGTTTTCTGTTCATCCAGATTGATGAAATGAGCTTCTAGTTTCTTTTCGGGCCAGTTGCAGATTATGTATCAAGGGTGAACCTCAAACGAGAGAGGGGCAATGTATGCTGGCCAGGATGATTCCTTTGGTGCTTGCAGAAAGTAGGATCCGGGAATGCAAAAGAGATTGCTTTGGTTTATTCTGGTGGCAGATTGCAAGGCAAGCAAACCGAATGCGCGATGGATGTGATCTGCAAATAATGTGTATTACTATTTAATAGCTTGTTTAACAAGAAATTAGGGGGGCCATGAATGAAATCCCTTCAAGTATTTGTTACTAGGTTGAAACTTGGAATTGAATGATAAATTAGAGTTATCTGCATTGTTGAACACTTACATTGCAAACTGTTTTGGAGTTTTAAACTTTCACGGCGGAGCATTCTAGCTTTGTATGCTTGATAAAATTAAGAGTTCGACTCTTGTTCTTATTTTTGCACTGAAAGTTTTGAGTTCGATTCCCTTTTCATATTATTACTTGCATAAAAAAAAAAAAAAAAAGAAAAAAAAAAAGCTAGAGTATGGTATCCATTAATCCATATGGGACTCGATTTGGGACTTTTAATCCGGCCCCTAAAAATATCAAGTAATCCAAGTAGTACGGGTCGGGTCCGGGTTTCTATCCAGACTCCGGGCTCACACAGCCGGCCCTCTTCTATTAAAACTTATATTTTAATCGTCATATCAAATTTCAAGAAATTGAATTAATTGATTGGTGAGAGGGTCACGTCCCCTAAAACAGCACCTAGGGGAGAAAAACCCAGGGTTTTGTTCCCACTGGTTACTCTTGTGATCATTTTCTCAGCAACCAAACACCTTTGGAAAAAAAAAGCACCTCAAACAATCTTCAATCGCCTTCTAATCAAAATCCGCTCATTGTTTCGTCTGGAAGGTTTAATTTTCGGTAAGAAGTTACTTTCTCGTCGTATCTCCCTCAATTTTCTCAGCAACCAAACACAAACTTGCACTAGTTGAGTGACATTTGCTTATTGCTGTATAGTGTCTTTTTACTTATTTGGTATAAGTGATCTTGAATTGCATAGACCCACGATTTTTAATTGGGAAATTTTCGTTTTTCTTACTCGGATGTTTTTTTCCCCGATTTGTTTAATTGTGAATTTGTGATGCAGAATTTGGTGTTCTAGGGCTTGATTTTGGGATTATATTCTTCATATGAATTGTTAATTATTTGCCCAATTAAATTCCTTTAATTGGTAATTATTTTGCTGCAAATTCCAGTTTTAAGATTTCTGCATATTTTTCAGAAAGCATTGGATGAAATTATGGATTGAAAAAAATCTGCATATAATTAGTGCTCAATGATTTGCTTATGGGATTGGCTAATGATAAGTTGGATTAGGCATTGATGTACTTGATTAAGTTTTAAACTTTTTCATTACCAATTTACCATCATGTTTTTTGTGGTTATTTTTCCATTGGATTTCTTATTTACTGTTGTTCTTTTGCTTGGCGTACGACGTTCAGATTCAAGGTTGTGCAGGCTCTAAACTGAACTAGTTTACAGTCATGGCAACCGAAGAGCCAAGAGACCCGTTCAAAGGGGTGGATTGGAAAGCTGTTGGCAATGACATGCAGAAGGACCCCGGTGTTAAACCAGGGATAAAGAAGCGGCTTCCCAGAAAGATTAGGCAGATTCCGGATTGCTATTTTCTTCCTCGAAGATCCCTACCCTACAACATTGCGTTTTTTGGAGAGTGCATCGCTGGTGGAATTGGTGCTGGCATGCTGTTGGAGGTCTGGATAAACAAGAAAGTTAGAGGTATACCCTATAATTCCGATGTTAGTTTCTTTCCTTAAGGGAGTGGTTCAACTTCTAGGGCCGAAAACAAGAGTAGGATTGAACGCCTTGCGTTCTGCATAGTGATCACAGGTTCTGGTCTGATCAAGACGAATATAAATTTCACCTTCGCAAGTTTAATAATGTTTTTGGTTAGATGCAATGCTAGCGGTAGACGCTATCTTTGAGCCTTGTCCATGAACTTAGGGGTTCCTTCATGGTTTATATTAGACATCTGAACATTAGGAAATTACGAAAGATGTTAAAGTACGAAATATGTGATCAGGCTGCTGACGTTCACGGAATTGTTTGTTGTAATGCCTTAACAAGACATGTACCGTAGGAACACGTTAGATCTCCTTATCTGTGCAATCAGTTTTGGCGATCTTGGTTGTTCTGAACTGGCATATACATTTCTGATTGTTTTAAGTTACGTCCTTCGGTTTTTAATCACTCCATTTCGTTTACAGAGCTTATGCTAATATATTCCTGCTTCGGTGTTGCAGAGGATGGAGGCGTCATATGGGAGTTCGACAAAAAATAGCCTTAGATAGATGGAATTGTTGAATGTGACGGCATTAAGAACGTCCCGCCTTCTTCCTGTACCTCTTCTCTTTCGGAATTTTCTTTAAATCGGCATAGGCTGTAAAGACATCGGAATTCGGTTCCTGTACCTCTTCTCTTGAAATTTTTGTGTAATGACTAATGAGCATACGATGTTGTTCTCATATCGTCTTTCGGTTTGTTCCGTACAATGTTCTGAATACTATGATTCAGATTTATATAACGTAGAATGAACCGAGGGGCAATACACTTGGGCCTGAGATGGGCTGAGTCTGGATACCCCCAAGCACTAGGCGGAAAGCCCATTGTGAGTCTGTGCCATGTTTTGGGCTATGATTCTTTAAGCATTCGCCATGTAATAGTTGATTTAGTAGCACAAAATCTCAAATTTTTTTTTTATTATCTACACTAAGAGAGGAGAGGTGGGCTTATTCTCACAATGAGTTAGAAATAATATAGTTTAAACTCGCATTTGGTAAGAATCGAACCTAAGACCTCTCATTTATAAGTAAAAGGAATATCATTAGACCGTAGTATTTAGTGGCAAAATCTAAATTTTTTCGAGATGATTCTAGGCTCAAATCTCCCCATTGTTTGATTGAGTAGAAATTTACATTGATAATTTTTTCAATTATAATTGTCGTTTCCAATTACTAAAATAACTTACCCCTCCTGAATTTTGAATCCCTCCCTCTTTATGATAATGATAATTTAAAAAAAAAAATCCCCAACATATTTGAGTTGAAAATAAATATCATATCCACCGAGACAATCTGTCGCGTGCAACTTTTTGAGACAAAAGTTTGACAAGAAAAGGCTTTTTTTTAAGACTTGGAGAGAAACTTTTGGGATAATAACAAAAAATATTGTTTTGTAAATCATATAATATGGTTATTGATAATTAAATTGTATAATATTCATTACGCTTTCCTCCGATAGTTATGCCCCAAATGAGGGGGAATTAAGTATTACAAACATATTTTATTATTATTTGTAACGCATCACATAATTTATAAATATGATCTAAAAATTTTACTTAACATTATCCGATAACGAATAGTTTAGGCACCCCGGGCCCCGGCACAACGAACGTGACCCCACCACTCTCTATACTCGCGCTTAGCTACTCTCTCTCTCTCTTGAATTTTCTCGAACCTCCCTTTCTCTCTCACTCTCTCTTCGATTTCTGATTCAATTGTAATGGCTGCTGCGAGGGTTGAGCGTGGCGATCTATGGAAGAGCAAGGCCCTGTCGGTGCAGCTGCGGCTCAGGCAGCGGTTCAGGGTGGAGGTGGATCGCCGCCTCCGGCACCACCCCATTTTTTCCAACGACGGTTACTTCTCCTCCACATTGCAGCGCTGGCTCGAGCGCTTTCGCGACTTCCGCCGTGATTCCCTCCCTTCTTCCACCGCCTTCTACCGCAAACGAGGTCCTTTCCTCCCTCCTTTCTTCAATTAAATTGAATTCATTTTCTTTTTATTGTGTTTTTCGTTTCCGATGGATTGCAAATTTTGATTGATTTGTTTCTGTGAAGGAATTTCAATTTCCTAACTTTGTGTAGTAAAACCTTGTGTCTTACTGTTAAAAATCAGTTAGCTAACTAGCATAGGAGGCAAGACTGATCATTGTTCGAATTAGCACGAATGTAAAAGTTGCATCTTGAGGACAATTTCGGGTTCCTATCGGTATAGGCTTGCATTTCGCTACGATTCCATTAGTGAAGTGAAAATCTTTGAGCTTGAAGAATTTGCAAATGTTTTTAGGAGTATTTGACTAGTTTGCGCTTTTGTAATCTACCCAAGTAAGAATTTGCGGCGGGTTTTCGGTGAGGACAGCAGTAAAAGGGCGATTTTTTGTATTGTGGTGCCTGCAGTGGGTAAGGAATTCAATGCTGAAGAAGAATCAATCCTTCTACGCATGCTTCAAGCTGTGGCTGTTCCGGTCATTGGCAGTGTTTGTCATGTGTTTATGAATGGATTGAATCAGGTTCAGGTAGGTGAGATTGTGGGGTATTAAATGTTTTTTATTTTGTAATTTTGTATTTTGAGGGCTGCAAGAATAATGTGGGTTTTCGGGTGTCATAGGTGTATGGTGTAGAAAAATTACATGATGCTGTACTATGCAGACCCAAAGGCAAGCCTCTTATAACGGTAACGCCCCAGCATCCTATTTACGGGTCTAAAACTTAATGCATATGAATTGATTGGCATCAGTACCATTTGCTCCTTCGCTATTTCTGTCGTCCCATTGGTAATTATGGCTACTTTTTTAATTCCCATTTCAGGTCAGCAATCATGTTGCTTCTATGGATGATCCGCTTGTTCTCTCTGCGTTGCTTCCTCGACATGTTCTTCTGGATGCTCAGAACTTGAGGTGGACACTTTGTGCGTCTGATCGTTGTTTTGCAAATCCTGTAACTTCAGCATTTTTTCGATCTGTCAAAGTCCTGCCAGTTTCTCGTGGTGATGGGATTTATCAAAAGGTATTCTTTTAATTATGTCAATAAGTTTGTTGAAAGTGTTGGGTAGTTTGTTAGGACTAGTGCTGTCATGACACGTATGATTGCAAATAAAACCAAACCTCTGCAGCATATAAGTAGTGCTTTGATTTTTATCTTCTTCTTTTCATATGTTTCTAGAAATGGGTCTTTTAGTTTGATAAATCAAAAGATACGATGCTCTTTCCTTACTTGTTTTGAACATTTCATATGTACCTTGGGTCTATGGAAGGGCTAAAAGCTATCAATTTGTCTTATAATTAATTGGCGCTTAACTGAATGATTCTGGTGCAGAATGATGGATACAGTTCTATTTACTCTATATGCAGATTTTAGTTAGTGATGTTTGATTTGGTTTTTGTTCTTCTATGTCATGTTTTATTTTATTTTTTGAGTAATGACAGTGTGATAACCATGCCACATTCTCATCTTTATGGTTTGATTGATTCAGGGAATGGACACAGCTATTTCAAAATTGAATCAAGGTGGTTGGGTTCACATCTTCCCAGAAGGTAGTCGTTCTCGAGATGGTGGAAAAACCATGGGGTCTTCCAAGAGAGGTGTCGGGAGGTGAGGATCTGATCTTCCTTTCTTGAAAGATATATTGCTCCCATGCTTTTATCTGTAAGCTTTTCGGTAAAGAGAGTCTTCGATAGTAACTTATGGCACATTGATTAAACCAGTAATTGGATGTAGTGTTCTTTTCATTGGAACACTTTGCGGTAACTATTGCATATTCTTACTTGGCAGGTTGGTCCTTGACGCCGACAATATTCCCATGGTTGTTCCATTTGTGCATAGCGGGATGCAGGACATTATGCCTATTGGTGCTAGCATCCCAAGGATAGGCAATATGGTAAGTCCAATACTTGCTATTATCAGTACATATTCAGTGTTGATCTGCTTAGTTTCTGTTCGATAGGGTGTAATCCTTCCAGCTAGATACTTTGATACTTAGCAACCATATGAGTGAGCAGATATACCTTCGTATGTAGCCTTGTCTGCTGTAGGATTTGATTGTTGTTTTTACCATTACAGTCCGTGATGCCTTTCACGCTTTATCCAATGTTTTGTTCTTTTATGATACACTAGCTAAGTCGCACACGCGATGCGCATGTAAAAATTCTTTGTGGTCTCACTATAAAAGCCTTCCTACCGCCGCCCCCCCTACGTCTACCTCTATCAAATCTCATGTACCTGATGTGTGTGCCAATTTTTTATTTTTGACACAAACAAAAAAAAACTTTTGCAACCTGATACGATATCGTCCTTCTTGGCCCCAAACCATTTCATTTTTTTTCCTTCTCTCTCACCTGCTTCACCATTTCGCCTTGCATACCAAATCTCTCTCTCTCTCTCTCTCTCTCTCTCTCATCACGAGCTCCTCGCATGAAATCTCTCTCTGGATTCGGCCAATTGAATAACCTTCCTTCGTTCTCGATCCCAAATCCCCAAGTTCCGCATGTGCCTTTACCAAAGAATAAAACTGCTCTGCGAAACTGAACTCAGAACCCAGCATGCATCATAGCCAATGGAAACCGCACCACGCCCTTAACTCATCACCGCCACATGTCTCTTCCGATCTCTATCTCATTCCCATAAAAAATCTACCCAACCAGTCTTGACATGATATGAGGTTAATTCTAATATTAACATTCTATTCGTATTTTACGTATAACAAACAAGTTGTGTAAAATTTTGTCAAATTTAACTTCTGTTTGAAGCAAATACAAGTTGTATACTTTCTTTTGTTTTTGCTTATATTTTTGACAATTATTATCTAAAATAATTAGCAATAAAAAAAACCATCTATATATAACCCTACCTCCTTTGGAGATGCTCATGTCTTTATCTACATAAGCTGGCGAGACGTTAAGATTACTAATTGGACAGATAAAAACCTGTTTAATATGTAGTTTATATAATGTCCAGCTTACTGTTTTCACATATAATTGGACAATGTAGGTGACGGTGGTTATTGGCGATCCAATCTACTTTGATGATTTGTTGAATTCTGAAGGAGCTAAGCATGTATCAAGAGGAAAGCTGTACGATGCTGTATCTTCAAGGATTGGTCATAGACTAAGCGAACTGAAAGTTCAGGTCGACAAATTAGCTCAAGTAACTCGGTCACAAAATCTTCCTGCGCGGAACACAGACCGAGCTGCAGTGATTTTGCAGCATGTTGATTGGGAATCATTCGGAATGGGGAACCTTACACCTTCCGAAGATGATGGTTCACCGCTGCAAGAACCTGAGATCCAACTAGCTGCTCCTCCCCATACACAAGAACCCCGGTCTGCTGATTGGAGTTACAGAGTGGGTTTCTCTCGTGAAGGTGGCTTTGCATCACGGATGCGTAGTTTCATGGACCAGAGTGAGTTTATGGGTTTCGCAGCTAGAGGCATATTTATGAACCGTAGAGTCCAAGAAACCTCTCCGAGCGGTAGCGGGGTTGGTCCGTTGAAGGCATGGAGACGATACTTGGAGGCCAATGTATTACCACAATGGAATTAGTTCTAACATAAATCTAGCACAGGCTTATGTAAATTAAAATTTTGGTGTTCATCATAAAAGAACTGAAATTTTGGTTGAAAATTTTCCGTTTGTTTTCAAGTATCAAGCTTTGGTTTAGAACGTTTTCAGTACCAAAATGGTTAAAGTTCCTACTAGTGGTGTGTTTTTAGAACGTTTTGTTTATATGTATGGTTTCATTTCAGTTAAAGTGAAAGATTCTAGCAGATGGCAGTGCACCTCCTTATTTTGTTGAACTTGTTTGAAAGTGCTTTTATAATAACTAAAAGCACTTGTTTTTGTTTTTGGGTAAAGAATGACTAAATGCAGTAGAAAAATACGTTTGTGGGGTTCAAAAGCACTTTGGCTTCTTGCAGAAGTACTTGAATTAAGTGTGTTTTCAGAATTCATTTATATCTCTACTAATTAATAAAATACTTATTGTCAACCAAAATTCTATTAAATTATCAGTTTAACCCTCTAATTAAAATAGAACATGAATAAGAAATATGGGGCACCAAATTTAGCTTTTTTTTTCTTTTCAAAACCTCATCTACATGTAATCCTAACATATCTCTAATTAAAAAAAAAAATTTCTTACATTTTTTTGTGTGCGCCCGTATGCTAGTTTTTATTAAGAAATGATTTTAAAAAACATTTTTTATGAAAACTATTTTGAGCCAAATTAAAGCAATTTCCAGACAGGCCATTTAATGGTGTATTGGACGAGGTATGTCTAACAACCCACTATCTATCATTGACATGTCACCCACATTGTTAAAATTATAGGAAAATTAATGAAAATTGCTTGAAAAAGATAAAGGACAAAATAAAGGGTAAAATAAATAGTATCATGATTAACTTTTTAATGTAAAATTATGATTTTTCGTTAAAATAAATAGTACTAAGAATTTTTTGTTAAAGTTCCTTAAAATTATTGCTACTTGACTATGATCTGTCGAACAAGACATGAAATCTAACATCATTATCCAAGACTTACATGCACTTACGTCTTGGACCAATAACGCATTATGTATGGAAAAATTTCTTTAACATCGAGTTATTAGCTTGAGAGATCACCATAGTGACAGTGGAAGCAATCATTAGAGTCGTTCATCTAGTTATCCTCATAAAGGTCTAATGATCGAACGGATCAGATCATATCAATCATTGAACCCAATAGGTTTTAGTGGTTACAAAGCCATCCCCACCGCTCAAAATCATTTCGGTTCACAATTCATAAATTCATCGCCACTTAGCACTAAGATATAATAGTATTCTTTTTTATTTATAAATGAAAGATCTTAAATTTGATTTTCATTAAAAATGAATTTGAACAAAGTTATTACTATCTTATTATAAAACTTAACCCACTTCTTTTATCGTTAATGTAGATAATATCGTTTTTTCAAAACAACTCATCATCAGAGTCACCACCTCACAGGCTCACACATCTCCCAAAGTCCCACAAGTGACCCTTTACGGATCACACCTCAAAGGCAGCTCTTCTATGTCACGCGTTTCAATCACAACAAATCTTGGACGTTTATTTCTGTAGGCGCCGCAAAAATAAACGGACAAGATTGATCAGGTTATTCGTGCTCCGCAGGGAATCACGTTTCTCTCTTCCTTTCTCTGCCCCCTGAATCTTACAGTACACCGGTTCATTTCCCATCAAATCTCAGAAGAGAGAGATAGAGAGGATAGAGAGAGAGAGACTGAAAACAGAGAAAAATGGCGGACGAAGAAGAAGCAGAGCTAAGCGAGAAGCAGAAGAAGGAGATAGCAAAGTGGTTCCTCCTCAACTCTCCCCCCGGAGAAATCCAATTCGTCGCCAAAGGTCTCACCTTTCACCCCAAAAGTTCACATTTTTCTCTAATTTTTATTTAATTTCGTAAAATTTCAAATTTCGATCGATCATGCGAAACGCATTCTGTATTTGATTTTCTCTTCTGGGTTGGCAGATGTGAAGGCGGTAATCAACGACGACGTTTTGTACGGGGAGGCTGCGTCAGAGGCCTTCCCACTGTACAACAAATCCCACTTGATTTCCATCGAAATGCCGAGCCGAATCGGCGACGTAAGTTTTCCTTTTTCCTTTTTCGAATGAAATATCGGCATTTCGATGGATTTTCGAGTTCCCAATTTGTGAAATTTGCAGACTTTTATTGCCTTGTTGATGTATTTTTGGTTCCAGAATCTGAAAATGTATGGGGTTTTGTTTCTGTTTGTGAGAGCAGGTTATAGTTACATCATATGGTGAGCTCGGTGAGACCGAGTTCATTGATCCCAGGACAGCTCAAGTTGCTGTAGTTGACCACATTAAACAGGCAAGTGTTTCATTTTTCTTCCATTACACAAATCCGATGATACCGAAAATGGGGGTGAAGAATATAGTTTCTCATATTTAAAATTTAGGATACTGGTAGTTTTTTATATAAGCGACAGTGGTGGAAGGGGGGAATCGAACTGGGGATCTCGGGTGCAAGGGTGAATGCTCTTGAGAAGATGAGCTACAAACCCTTTGCTTGGATACTGGTAATTAAGTATTAGTAAAGCATGAACCTTGCTTATGGGGAAGATCCTGATGATAGAAATCAAGCATCCATGCATTTGTTCCGTTATGACATTTTTGAGAGAATTGATGGGCAAGCACATGAGTGCATTTATTCATACGGCTAATATAAAAGCTTTTCGTGTATCTTTCGTTACTCTTGTTTGTAATTACATCCTATTTTTCTGAGTCATTCACCATCTGGACTTTGTCCATGCATGTATGATATGACATGTGTGCCTGTTATTCTCCTTGTTTGTCACCCTTTATTACCTTTTCATTTAAATTGTTACCAATTATTTCATTAAAATGTTCTAAAATTGGTTCAGGTTTGTACAGAGGTGAGACCTGCACAGGATGAGGAACTTCCATCCGCATATGTTGAGGAATTCCGGTATGCTTTTATTTTCCGTGAAACTTTACACATGTTGATATTTGGCTTCATATTAGGGGTTTTAAGTGCGCTGCTTATCTTTATGTGCTTATTCCAAGTATTTGGCATGGGAATAGTTTCACATTAATCCTGTAGGAACTACTACTTTGTTAATATTGAGTTACCAAACCAGTAATACTTTTACCAAAGAAAGTTAATATTTGAGAGTGCCCTTTCCATAATGACCTAGACAGAACTATGCAATATATGTGTTACTTCTCGTCCTGTTATCTTCGTAACATGCTCGTTGAAGAAGGAAACAAATATAAAAATTATTGGAAGCTTGTGGAAGCAACACACAAATAGAACCATAGCTGTTTTTATGTCAGTTGTGTGTGCATGCGTACATTGGTGTGCTTGTGTCTGTGGGAGTTTGGTGGGCTTGTGCATAAGTTAATATTCTTTCCTTTCAGGTGTGCTCTGGATGCAGAAATACTTAAATATGTTGGTGAAGCTTATCCGAAAGGAGTCTGCTCAGTGTACTGTGGCAATGGTAAAGATGTGGAGGGCCCTGGATTTGACTTTGAGCTTGTAGTGGTGATTTCAGCTGCTAGACACAGCCCACAAAATTTCTGGTATGTGAAATTAGTGCTGTTCCCTACCCGCGAGCTTGTTTATTTCTCCTTAACATTTGTATTTCAGTTGGAACAGATGTATATATAGTCTATAAACTACTAAAAAAATCTGTCTTGTTATTATACCAGGTCCTTTCTTAGTTACATGAAAGAAGAAAATGTTGATTTTCCTTTTCTTGCCTCTTTTATGTGGGAATCTTCTGATATAAGTTTATTTGTCATGCGGCGTAGTAACGGTAGTTGGCGTTCTGTATGGAGCATTGAGTTCAAAGATGAAATACAAATGCTGGAATTAAAAGGCAAACTGCAGGTATTTCATATGTATTTGGCTTTCAGTATGGAGCATTGAGTTCATAGCTTAAGCACCTAACCAAGAAGGAACTGTTTCTCATCCATGCTCTTCTATTCTTCTCCTTCTTTCAGGTAGGTGCCCACTATTTTGAGGAGGGCAATGTGCAGTTAGATGCAAAACATGAATGCAAAGATACAACAATTTTTCAGGTTGATGTTACAATATCTATCTCTGGTTATTGTCATTTTTATTTTTGTATTGCTTTTGGTGATCTATCATACAAGGTCATTGTACCTTCCCTTAGTTAGAACCCTAGGGCTCGTTTGGTGTAGAGGATTAATATAAAATGGAGAAGCCACTATTTTTAAGGTATGTTGAAAGAAGAAATAAAAAAAATTTGTGGTGAACTCGGAGGTAGAAGATGGATTACTCAATAAATAAAAGTTATCCATTCCAATGGGAGAAGTTTTCTTCATGTCCATCTCTTCTAATCCCCTCAAAATGAAAAATCATCCGCCACAGCTTTCAAAATACATTGAATTTAGAGGGTTATCCATTTTAATCCAATCCTCTCCACCAAATGAGGTTTTAATGTATTGCTTTTAGTATAACTTTGTACTTCAATTTTTATTTCATCTTTGTATTAATCACAACAGTTTCTTAGTCTTTTCGGCATGTTATGAATCATCTGACACTTTTTGTGTGTAGAAACAGAAAGGCTATAGTTGAATTTGATATTATTCATACAAATACTTAAGCATTGATACAAGGCTCGGTGATCTTATGAGTTCCCATGTCATGCTTCTGATACATTAATGATAAAACATGTCCTGTGGCTGTTTGAACTTTTATTTTCACAACTTAACATTTCCTATGATTCTTATTTGTTGCAGTCCTCTGAAGATAGTGCAATTGCCATTAGCAACATTATTCGTCAACACGAGACCGAGTACTTAACATCTCTTGAGGTTCAAAATACACCAATTTCTCTAGTTAATAGCCGATGTTTTAACTTTTTGAGCTCTTCACTAACAAATTTACTTCTGTAGGCATCTTACTCAAATTTGCCTGATACCACTTTCAAGGTACTAATAACTTCCATCAAGAATGAAATTAAATTTATTACATTTGCACCGTTCAACATATTCGAACATAATATGTTCATTATGAACATGAAACACATTCGCATAAGAAAAACTGTTTCTTTACTATTACCTTACCCCAAAACATCTTTGTAATTGATGTCAGTACTAACCTTCAAAACTTAATCGATGTGATGCAGGATCTTCGAAGAAAGCTTCCAGTTACGCGCACCCTATTTCCGTGGCAGAATACCTTGCAGTTCAGCTTGACGAGAGACATCACCAAAGAACTTGGCATCGGAAAGTGAGTTCACCTTTTCAAATGAAGATGTTCAGCCAAGAGAGCGAGTTTCTTCCCATGTAGACCCATAGCTTGAGTATGCCAGTCGTACTTAGAGTTTGCCTACCTATGATTCTTCCCTTTTGCTCGTTTCCATTCTGAGTCATGTCTCCGCCATTGGAGCTTCTCTCCCTCAGTTTTGGTGCACTGTAATATAATTGTTGTTTATGTTGTGTATAGTAAAAGGGTTGTGGCTGTTTCTCGTTGTGTTATGAACTTGTCAATGCGGAGGACGTTGCGGAGTTTGTATTTGTAATTGTTATGAAGAGTGGCTTAATTTGTGTATTGGCTTCCTTTTATCAAATCAACGATGTTTGTTTCAACAGTACATCAAAGATGTGTACAAAAAACCCAATAGGATTGTTGAAGCAACAACCCGAAAAGGAAAAACCAAAGCGGACAAAAGCCGCGCAAACCACATCACAAATCTAGCATAATTTGATTTGTATTCCAGCTAATTTGGGGGAGAGAGAGTTTCGAATCTAAGATGCATTAGAAACTTAACACTTTATTCATTAGGATATTAGATCACATGCGAAGTAGGGCTGTTCTCACACGGAATGTCCATGCCGATGTACTCTAGTTTTCAAGCACGAGGAAAACTTCATAGGGCAGTTTTCACATGGAATGACACTAGCATGGGGTGGGGTGGCGTTGTCCTTAACGAGTTTTCAAGGTGTATCAAAACTCATTGAGGAGTCTCATACTTTATAAGAAGTGCATTACAAATGTCACGGTTAAAATGTCTTTATCTGAAAATTTCTTATCATTCTATTAGAGCACTTCCAGTGTAGTAAGGTCCTCTGGGCAATAGGCAACTCAAATCCCTTAAATCAACGGTAACTGTCGTGAATAATAACTGCTTAAGTGCATCTCCACTTCTAAACTGAATAGCTCAAACAATTTGTATTAAATTATTAGCATTTTTTATTTTATAAAATAATAAAAGATAGCTTTATTTTTAATTTCAGATAGTAATAAAAGATTAGTTAAAAGTATTTAAAAATATTGAAATGTGGTGTAAAATGGAAGAACATGGTTAGGGATTTATAGATTTTTTTTAAATTATAATTTGTAATAATTTAAATTGTGGCTGACATCATGATGACGTCAACCTTTAGTCACATAGGTAGGGTGCTAGGCCATACGATTATTGTCTGACTTCTCCATCAAGCTCACCTTGAGCCCAATTGCCCGTGTGAGTTGGAGTGTTTTGGAGAAGGGGAGGAGCGGGTTGGGTTGCCTATCCTCAGGGTAATAAGCAACGGTAGAGTTGCTCCTATAGAGCGGTGTCTGGATCGCTTGAGAAGGGTCGAACTTCCCTAAAGAATCATAAAAAAAACATACGAAGAAGAAAATTGAAGGAGGAGTTTTGGGTACAAGACTAGAGTGGGCAAACGGACCTTAGATGGTAATAAACGGGTCTGATCTGATCCCTTCGACTTTAGGCCCGCTCCGGCCGTGCTCACCAATATGTGATGACTCATAAGTGGGATTAGGTCAAAATCCCGCGCTAATTAGTTGTCTATAATATCTTTATCACTTACTAGCGAGCCTCGGAAACAATTGCTCGCCGCAACGTTTTTGTTGTTAAGAAACTTTCCCTGTGATTATTCTCTGTGAGAAATTGCGATGGAAGAAGATTGGGTTGCAGGGCAATTTCTTACTTGTCGGCGTAGAAACTGGTATATATTTGAATTTTAGGGTTAGGGTTTTGAATTTGATTCTCTTCTCGCTGAAATTTTGAAACTTTGGTATTGTATTTTGAATTTTTGTTTTGTATTTGTTCTGATAGTGTTGTAGTTGTTGTTGGCTTGATTGCAGCTTCCATTCTCTCTGCTTAAATTAGTGCAGGCCCATAATTTGCTTAGTAAAGTGAAGATCTTTCTCTCAATTTTACTATGTTTGGTTGCTGAGAAAATGTAGGAGGAAAATCTAATTTAAACAAATAGAATAGACGAACTAACTAGAAAATAAAAAAGGAATATACTTGTCTACTGATTCGTTGTAGTTACAATCAATATTTTGTTCTTGAACATATTCAATCTGTCAATGAAATGTTTCCCTCAGCATCTTCTTTGAATGCGTCTTTTATGTTTGATCTGATTCGAACTCCCCCGATGTGTGTGTGTTCTGGTTTGAATTCATGTCGTTTGTGTGTGTCTAATTTTCTCTGGGATGATGCAAATTAGCCAAATCATACGTCGATGTGCTCCACGAGGCAAATTTTTCGAAGCGCTTTGCCAGTCTCTTCTATGGACTTGGCAAGGCTTTAGAAATTTGCCTTTTGTAGAAGCGTATCTATCTGATGATACAATAGAGATAGGGTTCCTTGCTGACCGGAATTTTCCTCTCTTGATAATCGGTTCTTATTGTGTCACATTCAATTGTTTATAGTTTCGTTTTGCATAAGCATTTAAAACAACTGTATGTATCGGTACTGCAGTCTGAACTAGAGCTCGTTGCCATCACCATAGCCATCGGATCTGCTTGGTGAAAAGAGGCAGACGTTGATATGTCGACGATTCAAAAGCATTGAGCATTCTTCGAGAGATGGTGCCACTGAAAGACATAGTGCCAGCAGCACAGAACAACATAAACACAAGGTTCATACTTTTGGACAAAGGCATCGTCAAGACTACAACTACGACCTCATCACAAACCCAAAACAAGACGTGCCTGGCGCTAGTGGCGGACGAGACTGCGGCGGTTCACTTCCAGCTGTGGGGGGACGAGTGTGACGCCTTTGAGCCCGGTGACATCGTGCAGTTGAGCAATGGCATCTTCTCTTACTGCAGGAACAACCTTTTGCTCAGGGCAGGCAAGAGAGGCAAAATTGAGAAGGTTGGGGAGTTTCTGATGGCATATGTTGAGACCCCAAATTTGAGTGAGATTCGTTGGGTTCCTGACCCTAATAATTCCAAGAAGTACATTCAGGAGGCTGTGATCTCCCCACATTCTCGTATATTTCCTCCCAAATACTAATCCATGAAGAAGTAGTTGTGTATTGAAAAACCGCAAACGTGAGCGTAGTCACATTGTCTAGAGCTGATGTGTTTTTTCTACGAAGAGCGGCGCTAGAAGTAGAAAACTACATAGGGTGGGCTAATTTCTTTTACTTGTATGTGAAGTGAAATTTAGGTGTTGTGGGCGACGATCTCCTTGTTCATATGATGAGAAATGCTTGAGGATTTGTGTATAGTGATTGGGTTTGGTTCTGCAGTCATACCATTGCAACCATTTTTTTTTTTTTTTTCGTTTCTTCGTAATATTTCGTAGATATTTTAAACACTATACACGACATGCAGAAAAAAATAAAAAAAATGTAAAAATTACAATATTTAGACTAATAATTTTCTTTTATTAATCATGGTTATGCTCCTGGCCTGAGAGATTTTTAGAGTACTTAGAACAAAAGGCAATGTATCGGCTTGTGCTCGGAATAAATAGAAAAATCACTCAACCTAGTGTAAAAAAAAAAAAAATCACAGGGGAATATATTGTCACATCTCAATGATTCAATCAATCACGAGCTGGTGGTGTAATAATAAAGAGTGGATTACGAGGCTTTTTTAAAACTAAAAATTAGAGGTCTCGGTTCGAAATCCGTTACTGGGTTAGAAGCCAGACTTGTGGTCAGGAGAAGCTAAAATGCCTTTCTGAGTCTTCTCGACTTACGAAAAGAAGTGAATAGCCGTTACTTGCCATCCGTTTTCTTTTTAAAAAGAAAACAAAAAAGATTCAATCCTATGGGCCAAAATGCAGTTCATGGATATCCTAAGCCCTTGGTTAGTCAGAACTGGCGGCCCCACACGCGACTTTCCATGCAATCATCAGTCATCACTATCTCAGCTCATCACCAAGGACGGTTGAACTTGAACCCACAAAAATGGCAGAAATCAAAGCCGATACGAGCCACCACCAGAGTCTAATCGTGTCAGAACCCGATGTTTCCGACCCGAAGCCATCCAAATCGAAGCGCCTCGCATCCCTGGACATCTTTCGTGGCCTCACCGTCTCGGTAGGTAGTTAATTCACACTATTTTTTTACTCTTTTTACTTGATTCACTGTTTTACTTTGTGCTTGAATGATGTAGTTGATGATTCTGGTTGACGATGCGGGTGGAGAGTGGCCAGTGATTGGCCATGCGCCATGGAATGGCTGCAATCTTGCAGACTTTGTGATGCCCTTCTTCCTCTTCATTGTGGGCATGGCCATTGCTCTTTCTCTCAAGGTTTGCTTTCCATTTCTTTCTTTGTAACTTTCTTCTTTTAATTAGGCCCGTTTCGTCGACTAATTTTGTAAGAAATACTTCTGCTTGTAAGCACTTTTGGTATAAGCACTTTTATTAGGAACACATTGAAATTTTTATTTAAATTAGAGCTCGTTTGGAAGTTTTTGAAAATGAAAGGGCTTTTAGAGAAAATGTTTTTAGGTTCCAAAAAAACACCATTTATGTGCTTTCTTCCAAGAAGCATCAATTATGTGCTTTTTCCATTAAGTGTTTTTTTAGAATTTACTTGCATTTTTACTAAAGATTGGTTCTAGAAAAGTTTTCATCAATAGCGTTTTCAGCCATCTTAAAACACTTCCACACAACCTAGCAATGTGTGCTTCTTCATAAAACGCTTTTATGACTCATAAGGCCTTTAAGTTTTCCTTCCAAATACTGTTAGAAGCGCTTTTACTTGGCAGATTGTGCGTTAAGCTCTTCGAGGAGCAGTCCCAAATCGGAATTCAACTAGATGATAACACTCGTAGGGCAGTGTGACGACCCCTTGCACCTAGTTTGAATCCCCCTCTTTTTTTCTATATTAGACTAGTTTAGAATATCGCATCGTAGGAAATGATAACACAGCGTGTTTTTCTTATAGAGAATACCGGACCAATTTGTGGCTGTCAAGAAGGTGACTCTTAGAACTCTGAAGCTACTGTTTTGGGGTCTCCTATTACAAGGTTTGAGTTCTTCCTTTGAAAATATGTTGTCTTTTTATTTGTTGGGTTCATTATTTACTTCATTGTCTTTATAGTTTCTAGCCTTGCGCGAAAGCAACGTTACAATAATGTGCTTAAACACTTAAATAACTAGTTAGGGAATTCAATGCCAATCAAAACCTTGGTTTTCGTATCATTGTTAATCGAATGATACTTTCTGTGTGATGCATTACTTTATTTCAGACTTGAAATTACCAGGTGATTTGAGAAACTGTCAATTGCTTTTGTTGTCGTGAGGTGAACTGGATGCCTACAGTCTTTAGATATTAGCTCAGGTGGCGCTTAGTAATCTAGAACATGTCGATGCACTGTTCAAAACTTATTTCTGTTTTAAGTAGGCCCAAAGGTCATTGACAAGTTAAATCCTGAGAACAGTTACCAAAACTCTTTCGTGATAATGTGGCAAACCCTGCTTTTCTGTTCTTACGTAGACAATGACAAACATAACTTTGATATGTTGTGAAGGAGGTTACTCGCACGCTCCTGACAAACTAACATATGGTGTCGACGTGAAAGAAATAAGGTGGTGCGGTATTCTCCAGGTAATTTTGGTAATCATACACTTTTATGCGGTTTATATTGATTACGTACGTTGAACATTGAGTGGTTCTTGTTGCTTCTTGTAGAGAATTGCTCTTGCATATCTGGTTGTGGCACTGATTGAAATTGTATCGAGAGGTGCAGAAACCAAAGATATGGCACCCGGCACGTTCTCCATATTCAAGTTGTACTATTGGCACTGGTAATTCTATATTTCTATAATGCTATAAAGTGTGTGTTTTTTATTTAATAAAATGATGACAGAAGAATTCTTCGTTCCAAAATTTGTAGGCTTGTAGCTGCATGTGTTCTCGTTATTTACTTTGCTGTGATTTATGGGGCATATGTTCCTGATTGGCAATTTACTGTCCAGGACAGAGAGAGAACCGATTATGGGAAAAGTTACACCGTAAGCCTTTGATCCTCAAATTTTTTCTAAATGATAAGCACATCTCTTAAAATTATTTGAGAATTGTTGAATTTGGAAAATTTGGATGTGGTAGGGATCTAAAATATGAAATTACAATATATTCTGCTTTGAATATTCTTTGTCGTTAGGTAACTTGTGGCGTGAGAGGAAAACTAGATCCTCCGTGTAATGCAGTAGGATATATTGACAGAGAAGTGTTGGGAATCAGTCACATGTATCAGCGTCCGGCTTGGAAACGATCCAATGTATGTAGTTTAATCTTTTCCTTGATTGATCATTTATATGATTTTCTGATCAAGAGCTTACATCAGTGCCAGTTTTAATGTATAAACTTCTTGACTTTGAAATTCTGCAGGCTTGCACTGAGAATTCCCCATATGCAGGACCATTCCGAAATGATGCCCCATCATGGTGCCGTGGTCCTTTTGAACCTGAAGGAATTGTAAGGTATATATAACCCTTGACTTTGTTGGATTTGAACCGCTGTCCTGTACTAGTTTCGGACACTTAAGAGATAATATCAGGCCTCTGCTTCCAGATAATCCGATAGATGTTAATTCTGTGGTACTTTTTAGAAGTTTTATGTGGATTTCTTTCCACCTGCAGCTCTATATCTGCAATTCTCTCTGCGATTATTGGAGTGCATTTCGGACATGTGCTTATACATATGCAGGTTAAGTCTCTGATTTGTATATTCGGTGCTTAGCATGTGGAAGACTCTAACTCATTTTTCTTGTCTTTCCGGGTTACAGGGTCATCCGGCCAGACTGAAGCATTGGGTTCCGACAGGATGTGCTCTCCTCGCCCTAGGAATTATTCTTCATTTCAGTCATGGTGAGAACTGAGGCGAACTGGAGAAGTTTATGCAGCGATTGATGTGTTTACCAGTAAGTTATTCTTTCTAATGTTTTATTCCCATTGCAGCAATTCCTTCAAATAAACAGCTGTACACATTTAGCTACGTATGCATAACATCGGGAGCGGCAGCCTTGGTGTTTTCAGCCTTCTACCTTATGGTATATTAACTCTTCTCATGTAGACTTTATAGTTCCTTCCTTTTTCTCATGAGGCTATAAATTTTCGAATGAAGGATAACATCGTCTCCCGCCAGGTTGATATCTGGAGCATAAGGTACCTGTTCCTGCCGCTGGAATGGATCGGCATGAATGCTATGCTTGTCTATGTCATGGCAGCTGAAGGCATCCTCGCAGGATTCGTTAACGGGTGGTATTACAAGGACCCCCATAACACGCTTGTATGTTCGCTCACCATGTGTTTTTACCTTCATTTTTACCTGCAATCGCCTTGTTTTTTGTGTTGAACTGTGTTGAGTTGCGGCATGGCAGGTGTACTGGATTCAAAAGCACGTCTTCGTCGGGGTTTGGCATTCGAGGAGAGTAGGCATTCTACTCTACGTCCTCTTTGCGGAGATCTTGTTTTGGGGCATTGTCGCCGGCGTTTTGCATCGGCTGGGCATATATTGGAAGCTTTGAATGCTTCTGTTAGTATCTGAAGAAGTGTGGAAGGTCGAATAATTAGCAGTTTAGCATGAAATATTTTGTACATATGATTGGATAGCAGTGGCCCTTGAATTGTAAATTTTCTTGTAAACATAAGTGCCATCCTATTGACGAGGAAATTGTAACTCAAGTAGTTAACATTATTTATCTCAAAAGTCCTAAGTTTGATTCCCCTCACCCTCCAATTTCACTTGTTATAGTTTTTTACCACCCATGATTTTTCGTTTTCTTCTTATAGCTTTTTACCACCCATCAAAATTTTCATTTTACACTCACTTTTGATGCAAGAGAGTTTCTAGCTAGGTTAAGAGCTTATTTTTCCTTGCACCCGAGATCTTAAGTTCGATTATGATTCCCTTATCTCCAGACATCTCTAGTATTGAAGGAAAAAAACAATAACAAAATCGAACATCAAGTGACACTAAAGTTCTTAATTGGCGTTGGAGTGTGGAGCCTAAGATAAAGTAGGTTTGGCATTTGAAATAAGAGGTTTTAACGAAAAATCCACAGTATTATTCATTTTAACGAAAAATCATATTGTTACGCTAAAAAGTCAATCATTGTACTATTCATTTTACCTTTTATTTTGTCTTTATCGTTAAAACTCACAGTTTTCAAACCCTTTTCATTAGTTTTCTTTTAAAATATGTTCACCACAGTCGGTATCCCCCGATGGGGCATCAAATCTTCAAGACAAAATTTAGTTTGTAGCACTAAACTACTATTACGATTTAGTGATATTTTTCTTTACTTATAACTTAGAAGTTCTAGATTCGATTTTCTCTAAAAATAAATTTAAATCATATTATTTCTATCTTGTTACGAGGATAAATTCACCGCCGATTCACACAAAAACCTTTTTAGTTATCGTTTTCTTTTTTGGGTCAATTATCGTTTTCGTTGGAAGACAAGGACAAAAAGCTTTCTATTTTTTTTTTCCCTACTCTCTGAAATCTGCCGCTGAAAACTCTCTCTCGGTTTCTGAGGAGTAATCGGAATCCCATGGCGAACCTCATGGCAGAGGACACGACTTTTGAGGACGATCAGCTCGCCGCGATGACGACGGAAGACATCGTTAGAGCAACTCGTCTTCTCGACAACGAGATCCGCATACTCAAGGTCCCTTCTTTTCTTCTTTTTCACTCTCACGCACTTGTTGTACTCTAGGGTACTACTGATCGGTGCACAATTGGGATAAAATACTTGATTTTGATTTTAGAGTTGATTTATGATTTGGGTTTCCGATTGATTTATTTGGGAAATTTTGAATTTTTAGTTAGATACGTTGGTCGATGCTTTTGTTAGGTGGGTTTTTTTTTTCTTTCTAAATTTTGGGGATTTGAGATTTTAATATGTGAATCTTTGTGCTTTTTTCTGATTTTTTGTTGTGGGATTGAAGGAAGAAATGTCAAGAACAAATTTGGAGCTGGACTCGTACAAGGAGAAGATAAAGGAGAATCAGGAAAAGATTAAGCTTAATAAGCAGTTGCCGTACTTGGTGGGCAACATCGTTGAGGTATGTGTGTCTTCTTTTGGAGAAAAAGGATTTTTTTTTTGTTAAGGTGGGTGAAGTTGAGGTCGGTAAAGTAACTCTCTTTAGTGAAAATTAGAATAAATATTGAGAATCGAAGTGGACTTAAAATGTTGTACTGTAGTTTAGGGTTTACCTGTTTGAGTTAAGAATTAGTGGGGCAAGCAAATTTGACCCTAGCTTAAATATCTCAGGAATGGAGGGACAAATGATGACTGTTACTAAAGTGTGTTGGATTGGAGGACTTGGCTCCTTGCTTGCCATCTCCACACATCTATTTCTGGGCAACCCTTGTTTGCTAATTTTAGTAATATAATGAGTCTATGAAGATGTGATTTAAATTGTTAACTAGTTATTCTGACGTAATGTTTTATTAATGTTGATAGACGATATTGAGAACTTTAAGCTCTTTGAGTTGGTGTTAGTCTTTGATGGTCTGTGGACTTGGGGAGTTCTATTAGCCTTACTCTCTTACTGGTTTTTTTTATTCTGTATCTTTCAGATTCTGGAAATGAACCCAGAAGATGAGGCTGAGGAGGATGGTGCAAATATTGATCTTGACTCCCAAAGAAAGGGAAAGTGTGTTGTTTTGAAAACATCTACTCGCCAGGTAATCCAGCGACTAATGCTATGAACTTATTCCCTTATACCAACAGCAAAACAAATTACTGCAGTCATCTGCATCATTTCTTTTCTTTTATATTGGTGAATTTTAATTTTGTGATATGTGTTTACGGCTAAAAGAGACTTGTGTGAAAATCATATTTGATGCATTATTCAAAACCAAAATTATGGGGTTTTGTTTTACTGCAGACAATCTTTCTTCCAGTTGTTGGGCTTGTTGATCCTGATACCTTGAAGCCTGGGGATCTTGTTGGTGTGAACAAAGATAGTTACCTGATCTTGGATACTCTTCCATCCGAGTATGATTCTCGAGTAAAAGCTATGGAAGTTGACGAAAAACCAACTGAAGACTACAATGACATTGGAGGGCTGGAGAAGCAGGCAAGTTTCATATTTGAGACATTCTCTGTTGAGGCAGTCATGGTTGTTCTTAGATACCAAACATTTGAATTTCGTACGCTAATTTGTTTTTATTGAAACAGATTCAAGAACTAGTTGAGGCGATTGTTTTACCCATGACCCACCAGGAGCGTTTTCAGAAGTTAGGAATTCGCCCACCAAAGGGAGTGTTATTGTATGGACCTCCTGGAACCGGTAAAACTTTGATGGCTCGGGCTTGTGCTGCTCAGACAAATGCCACTTTTCTGAAACTGGCTGGTCCCCAACTGGTTCAGGTATACCATTATTCGATACAGTTATCACGGATACCTTTTTTTAAGCTAAGTATTTATGCATATGTTGATTTATGTGCACGTTGAGCATTGAGCAGCCGATATTCTAATGGTTTTGAGAAATGCCACTTAAGACATTATTTTCGTAGTTGAATTTTCTGCATTTTGGCATAGCTTTTGTTGTTGCTCTTATTGCTCAGAGTAGACAAAGATTGTCTGTTTCTTAAATTTATAATGCCCTTGTATGCACTAAAGGGTCCCACGCCCTGAAGAATTTATTTGTTTGTGACTTTGGGTTTGCTAGATTTAAAGTAGCTGTTTCATAGATTGTCCTTTATTTTACCTGTGTTGTATGAGGAGGGAATTGATCCTTTTGGGTACACACCTAGAGGGTCCCCACAACCTGAAGAATTGAATTATTTGTTTGTGACTTTGCGTTTGTTAGATCTAAATTAGTTGTTTCTTAGGTTGTCCTGCGTTTTACCTGTTTCATATTAAGAGGAATTGATCATTTTGGGGAGATGATCTCTGTATTAACAAGCTCTTTATCTTTAAATGTGCTCAACTTTGTAGGATGTGAGTAAACTTTGGATTTGTGACTCGGTCTTTAATGAAGTAATCGTACTTGTAATTGATGTAGATGTTTATTGGAGATGGAGCAAAACTTGTTCGCGATGCCTTTCTGCTTGCAAAAGAGAAATCCCCCTGCATCATTTTCATAGATGAAATTGACGCAATTGGCACGAAACGGTTTGATAGGTAAACTGTACTTCCTGAGCAGTCATTTGAAATAACAAATTTATCCATAGATATTGTTTCCTATTTTGATCACTCCATTCTTTCCTGTTTGAAATTTATGCTCACATTTTTTATTGCAGTGAAGTGAGTGGGGATAGGGAGGTGCAGCGTACAATGCTTGAGTTGCTAAATCAGCTTGATGGATTTAGTAGCGATGACCGGATCAAGGTTTGTTTCCTTGTCTGCAATGTATTTGCTTTTCCTACAACTATGATTCACTTCACAATACTTGGTGTTAGAGACTTTTTAACTTCAGTTGAATCTTAACACGTTCCAGACTTTTAACTACTGGGAGTTTAGCACGTAAAATTTGATAGTGGTACCATTCTTTTGTCTTAAATGCAGGTGATAGCAGCAACAAATCGTGCTGATATCCTGGACCCTGCTCTGATGCGTTCTGGTCGGTTGGATCGTAAAATTGAGCTTCCTCATCCCACTGAAGAAGCAAGAGCTCGGATTTTGCAGGTTTGCCTTTTACCATTGCATATGTTTTGTGATTACTTTTGTGCTTGGTGATAACATTGTTATTAAACCTTTACCTCAATCCTGTAGATTCACTCAAGGAAGATGAATGTTCATCCTGATGTCAATTTTGAAGAATTGGCTCGCTCGACCGATGACTTCAACGGAGCACAGCTAAAAGCTGTTTGTGTGGAGGCAGGCATGCTAGCCCTTCGCCGTGACGCGACTGAGGTGATTCTCTCTCTATCACTTATTGCATACGTCTACTGTCTTAACTTTGTGGGTATTACTTAAAAACCTGCGATAAGACGTGCAGTAATCTTCAAGTTTTGTTTTGATTCTACTTCAGGTGAACCACGAAGACTTCAACGAGGGGATTATCCAAGTTCAAGCTAAGAAGAAGGCTAGCCTGAATTATTATGCATAGATCGAACGTTGGCGAGTTTTCGTTCGGAAAAACCAAACCCTCCCTTGTGTATTCATCGTTGTAGTGATACTTGAAATTTTGTGAAAAGATATTCAGGTCTTGCTAGAACAGCAACTGGCCTTGTGTAACTGAAATGTTAGTTGATGGGTAAATACCTCTTCCTGGATATCATATCTTAGTTGATTTTAATTTGTTGATTTGTTTTCGTGAAGTGGTTCCTTTTTTTAGTCTCTCTCGTTTTCATTGTTTATCTTGAATCTTTGGTAGCCTCTGTTTCCCTTCACATTTTGCAAGAATATGGTTTACCTTTCCTGTTTAATGTGCTGGGAACTCGATCTGATACACTAAGTACCCATTGAAAATTCTCGTTCACCGCATGTCAACTCTTCAAGACTTTGAATATTTTAGTTTCATTACACTGTCCCAACACATAATTGCATTATTTGTCTATGTATTTCTTCTTCCTTTTTTAAGTAACTTCGAGGTACGAGGGAGATTTTATTTAGGAGTAAAAAAATTACAATTATCTTCAAAAGGGCGTCCTGAATTATATTAGACGACTCTTCAAACCATTCAAGCACAGTTCATTAGTTAAAGTGAATTTTGTCAAACGATGTGCGACTCTATTATGTTCCAATCTAACAAACAAGTATTTGTTACTCGGAGTTGTCTTCAACTACAACTTTGTATCATATATTAAACGTCCCACAGGTGGTGTATACTCTCTTGGATTAATTAATCCGTTATAAATAGTCTACTAAATGTGCGTTTGTTTCATTGGACTATCTCAAGTATTTGTATCAGCTTCCCTTTGATTTCTTGCCTTACAAACTCAATTATCTTTGTTTCGATCCTGGTCTCGTCGTCGATCTATTGGGCCGGGCCCAGCAGTTATTGTCTATACGCAATTGGGCCCAACAAGAAAAACCTCTCTTTTTTACTCCTGCTCAGAAAAATCCTTTCTTTAAGAACAAGTAGAGAAGCACTCTTCCTCTCACCCGACACTCTCTCAATCGGCATCTGAAAACTCTGCTCTGAGAAGAATCGGAATCGATGGCGAACATGATGGTAGAGGAAACGAGTGTTGAAGATGATCAGCTGGCCGCGATGACCACTGAAGATATTGTCAGAGCCACCCGTCTTCTCGACAACAAGATCCGAATACGCAAGGTCTCTTCTCTCTCACTGTCTGTGCTTGCGCTTGTTTAGGGATTGCTTTGGTCGATGCAAAATTAGGATGAAAGACTTGATTTTGAGTTTAGGGTTTATTTGTACTTCTGTTTACTGATTGATTTGTTTGGGAAATTTTTAATTTTTAATTTTTAATTAGGGTGTGGGTGTTTTCTGAATGGGTGGTTTTGAGATTTTATTATGTGAATGTTTGTGTTCTCCTTTTTTTTTTTTTCTTTCTGATTTTTTGTTTGTGGGATTGAAGGAAGAAATGTCAAGATCAAATTTGGAGCTGGATTCGTACAAAGAGAAGACAAAGGAGAATCAGGAAAAGATTAAGCTCAATAAGCAGCTGCCGTACTTGGTGGGCAACATTGTTGAGGTATTTGTCTTCTTGTATTCTCAATTGTTTTCGTGCGAAAAGCCCGTTATATAGACAATTTAGAGAAAGTATTGATTTTTTTTTATTAGGGTGAGTGAAGTTGAGGTCATTATAGAAACTCTCTTTAGCGAAAAGTAGAATACGCTGAATATGAGAATCGAAATTGGCATAAGATCTTGTACCATGGTTAGCATACAATCCAGTTGAACTACACTCTTTGAAACCATGAAAGAATTTTTTTTTTTTTAAAGGGGGATATGGGCCATATGGCTTGTTTGAGTTCCTAATTTGCCGTGCGAGCAAATATCTCAGAGATGGAAGTACGAATGATGGCTGTTATATAAAGTGTAACAAATTGGAGGACTTGGCTCCTTATGCATGTCATTGCAGCATGACATCTATTTCCGCGCAGTCCTGTTCTAATTTTAGTCATATAACGAGTCTACAAAGATGTAATTTAAACTAGTTATTATGTGGTTGTTTTTCATTTAATATCAATAAGAGTGTATTGAGAACTTTAAGCTCTTTGAGTTGATGTTAGTCTCTTGGTGGTGTGTGGGAGGGAGTTCTGTTAGCCTTATTCTCTAATATTCTGTATCTGTCAGATTCTGGAAATGAACCCAGAAGATGAGGCTGAGGAGGATGGTGCAAATATTGATCTTGACTCCCAAAGAAAGGGAAAGTGTGTTGTTTTGAAAACATCTACTCGTCAGGTAAGGCTGCATACTTATGTTATATAATTTTATCTTACCCGAATGACTTTGGTGACTTTTATCATTGATTTTCTTTTTTCTGATATATGTGTTCTCGGTTAAAAGAGACTATATAGGAAGCATTACTGACAAGCCAAATTATGGGTTTTGCTTTACTCCAGACGATCTTTCTGCCAGTTGTTGGGCTTGTTGATCCTGATAAATTGAAGCCTGGTGATCTTGTTGGTGTGAACAAAGATAGTTACCTGATCTTGGATACTCTGCCGTCTGAGTATGATTCTCGGGTAAAGGCTATGGAGGTTGATGAAAAGCCAACTGAAGAGTACAATGACATTGGAGGGCTGGAGAAGCAGGCAAGTTTCATACTTTGGACATGCTTTTGAGGCATTCATGGTGTTCTTAGACTTAGATACCACACATTTGGATTTTGTACCCTAAATTGTTTTTCAATGCAACAGATTCAAGAACTAGTTGAGGCAATTGTTTTACCCATGACCCACCAGGAGCGTTTTCAGAAATTGGGGGTTCGTCCACCAAAGGGAGTGCTATTGTATGGACCTCCCGGAACTGGTAAAACATTGATGGCTCGGGCTTGTGCTGCGCAGACAAATGCCACTTTTTTGAAACTAGCTGGTCCACAACTGGTTCAGGTATAGCATAATTCAATATGATTATTACTTACACCATTTTTTTTTCCAATTAAGAATGTGTGTTGAGCATGGGTAGGTGTTTTTCTAATGATTTTGACATACTAGTGCATAATAGATTTGTTTGTATACTTTGGGTTTTGTTGATTTAAATTAGTTGTTCCATAGATTTTCTTTCGTTTTACCTGTTTCTGATTAGGAGGAACTGATCCTTTTTGGGAGAGTAAATAGTCTCTGAATTAACTTGCTCTCTTGTGTAAATGTGCTCAACTGTTGTAACTTCAGATTTATAACTGTGTCCTTAATAAAATAATTGTACTTGGAATGGATGTAGATGTTCATTGGGGATGGAGCAAAACTTGTTCGCGATGCCTTTCAGCTTGCAAAGGAGAAATCTCCCTGCATCATTTTCATAGATGAAATTGATGCAATTGGTACAAAGCGGTTTGATAGGTATACTATACTTGTTGAATTCAATTTCATCGTGGATATCCAATTTGATCATTGCATTCTTTCTTGATTGAAATATATTCTCTCATTTATGGTTACAGTGAAGTGAGTGGAGATAGGGAGGTGCAGCGTACAATGCTTGAGTTGCTTAATCAGCTTGATGGCTTTAGTAGCGATGATCGAATTAAGGTTTGTTTCCTTGTCTGCAAGTCTATTTGCTTTTCCTGCAACTATGATGCATTTGGAAATACGTAGTAGATGTTCCAGTTCCAGTACTTGGTTGGTATCTTAAATGCAGTTGATAGCAACAACCAATCATGCTGCATAACCAACTTCATTTTGATGACATAACCAACTTTATTGTCTTAAATGCAGGTGATAGCAGCAACCAATCGTGCTGACATCCTCGACCCCGCTCTTATGCGTTCTGGTAGGTTGGATAGAAAAATTGAGTTTCCACATCCCACTGAAGAAGCAAGAGCTCGAATTTTGCAGGTTTCTCTTTTACAATTGCATGTGTTTTGTGATGACTCTGCGCTTGACAACATTCTAATCTATTACTATTTTTTTCTTAATTTTGTAGATTCACTCAAGAAAGATGAATGTTAATCCTGATGTCAATTTCGAAGAATTGGCTCGCTCAACCGATGACTTCAATGGAGCACAGCTAAAAGCTGTATGTGTGGAGGCAGGCATGCTTGCCCTCCGACGTGATGCCACAGAGGTGCTTCTCTCTCAATTAAACTATTCATACTAAAAAAGGATAGTGATTTTCACTCTCCCGTTTTCTCCTTTTGCACTCAGTTTGCATCTGTCCCTTTGATTTCCTCTAATTTATTCATCCAAATACTAGGAAAAAGAAAGAATAGAGTGCAGGGGGAGAAAATAGGAGTTTGAAAATCACTTCCGTACACGAAATTAGCTCAGTCTACTAATTAACGAAGTGTACTAATCTTGAGTGTTTGTTTTGATTCTCCCCCAGGTGAACCACGAGGACTTTAACGAGGGCATTATCCAAGTTCAGGCAAAGAAAAAGGCTAGCCTCAATTATTATGCCTAGATGAAATCATTTCACGTAGTTTGTTTCTCTTTTTTTTTTCGACAAATTTATGTAATTTGTATTTTTTTTCCCCCCTTTCTGTATCAAGTAAATGGATAGGCCACTGCACTACAGCCATTCAACAGTGATACTTGAAATTTAGGGTGAAAGATATTAGATCCTTTTTCTCGACTCGCTCTATCCGTCGGTCTCATGTTTCTTTCTTCTAACAGGACTTGTAATTAAGTCGATTAACGACGACGTATCCATCAATTATTAACGACATTATCGATGAAATCTGCAATAGTTGATTCATTAAACTGATGGTGTTGATTCATTAACCTAATGGTCACACACACGAAGTCTTCTGTGTAAGCACCAAAATTTGAGTAGCTTTTTAGGGTCATAGGATTTGGGATAGCTTTTGGAGAGAAAACCAAGTCAACCTGGCGGTGGTACAACTGGAAGAATGAGCTCATCTTAAAAAAATAACTAAAACAACCACCACAACAACAAGAAGCAAATCTTATCTTAGTGGTCGGCTGTATAAATCTTGGTACACCCTAAAAACGAGCATTTCAGATATTAGCTAAAAGTAAATACACTTGTTAAACCAAACAAGAATTAATTGAAGTTAATCAGGAAAGTAAAACGGTCTGTCGAGGATAGGGATGGGGATAGGGATGGGCAAATACCTATTGATTATGGGTAATCGCGGTTATCCGTCCATTTAAATTTGACGGTTACGGTTATAGGTAACCGTTTAAATAAATAAACGGTTATGGGTATAACCGTTTATCCGTGAAATTTAAATGGACGGTTATGGCTATTACCCGCGGTTATAAACGGGTACCCATTTAATAGTTTATTTTAATATATGTAAAACTAAAAATAATAATAATAATTAGTTTCTAACTAGGTTTAGAAACATGTTATTATTAGATGATGCATACCTATATATATTATTAGAGTTGTTAGAGATTGAAGTGAAACGGGAGTTATGTATTATTCTGTTTATTTTATTCACTAGTATCATATAAGAGAAATGAACGTAGAGAGGGACAAATGAGGAGAACATGATTATTACTTTCTGCTTTTCATCTTTTTGTTCTACCCATACGATACAAGCATACGTCCCTTTTAATGCATGTAAAAGGCTTACACACCAAAACAATAAAAACCAAACTTCTACTATTTAAGCAATATAATTTTGACTTCTATTCTTCCACTTTCCACCCTTAGCCATATGTGATTGTTTTCTTTATGTGGGCATGCACACCAATTTTACAACAGAAATCATTACTTAAGTATTTATAGTCTCAACAACTACTAATGTTAGTGAGAAACAATTCAAGAATTAATTACAAAACTTAAAAAGGCACAACTTTGTATTACGTGTAGGGCAACCCCATTATTTTTCTTTAAAAAGGCACAATGTACGGAGAAATATCATCACAGTAATTCCCAAGCCTATCTTTTCTCTTTATGCAGCTCCACCCCTCACTCTCTCATTCAGTTAAATTTAAGCCATAACGCATTGTTAAACACGTTCCTGACACTGAGCTAAGGAACTGAATGCTTGTTTACTACAAAGCCGTTCACAATATTCATCAAGCAATCCAAGTAATCTATAAAACATGGTTTTAATTTCGATATTTTTTCAGCGATGATTGCATGAAACATTCATCATGAAGCATGAACTCTAATTTTATGTTTTTTTTTTTCCTTTCAAATTATAGATTCAGCTTAAATTTATTGTTCTTATAATTGTGGTGAATTGAATATGCGTGAATAAGAGAAGAAAAAAACTGGGATTTTTCAAACCCTACACGCATGGGAGTCGCAGCTTGAAGCCGCGCTGCTCGAGCCACCAAGTCGTTCCTGCTTCAAAACTCTAAGGTCCAAAACAAAGCCGTTTTGCATCACCTTTCTTACAGACCTGAGTTGCCAACAGTTGACCCGCAACCCGATTGGGCATATGCACCAAACCGTCCCACTTGTTTTTTTTTCTTTTGGGCCTTGTTTTATTTTTGGCTCGCATGAAATAACAAGCCCATGGGTTAGGCCTTGTTTTTCACTTTTCCTTCTTAGCCCAATAATTGGGTATATAATCTGTTAACCCATTTACTTCTTCTTTATTGCCTAGCAACCCAACAACCACTCTTTCGGGCCTGCAAACCACGACAACCCCATATTTTGGGTCGTCACTCATTCTTTTCACACATAGGTCCTGAAGCTATTATTGTTCACTACATATGTATATTGTGTTTGTTTGCAGGTATCATGAACCTAGAGTTCATACTTAAACTCAAACTTGAAGTTTTGAAAATAAGTGCCATAGAAATTCGAAGTTTCATAAAACAATACACCCGTAAAAATCCGGAGTTCTTGTAGGTGATTTGTTAGGATTACATGTAGATGATACTTTTAAAAACAACTGTAAAATTTAGTTTGTGCAAATTACTTTATTGTCCATAATTTTATTTTGTGATAGAAGACAAAAATGTTTTTCCACCCTCTTATAGTTGACAAAAAGAGTTTCATTAATATGTGGTTTAAATTAACTTCTTCCTTACAAATTTGTTATGTGTAAATAAACTAACTTGAAATAGGTCCAATTTTATGGAAAGAGATCCTCTTCGGATCCCTTCCACCAAATTCACCCAATCAATCAATTCAGGGCCTTGAAATTTGATTCAACGGCTACAAATAGAGGGTCTGTTTAAAAGTTATAGTAAATTTAGCCGTTGGACTAAATTTCAAGGGTCCGAATTAGGTGATTGGGTGGATTTAGTGGAAGAGATCCGGAAATGATCCCTTTCCCAATTTTTTGGCCTAACAATTAAATTAGTCCAATTTTTAGTTATTTTTTTATTTAGGTCCATGAATAGGACTCCATATGTGAGCACTTTTTATTGTTAGGTTGATACTTTGCCTTGTGATTACTATTTTACTCTACTATAGCTATTCAATGGAAAAAGGCAAAAAAAAAAAAAAGAAAAAAAGAAAATGATACGATCGGTACTTTACTAGCTATTCTCCTTGAGAATAATCGCTATAAAGCTAGTGACCAATAACGAAAGAAGTCGCTACCTTCTTACCGATCCCTCCGCTTTCATTTTTTTTTGCAATTTTTATTTTTATTTTTTATTTTGTTAATGTTTATTTTATTTCTCTTACCATAACAACAAACTATCATATTCGTGTTTTTCAAAATATATTTTTTCCGTACAAAATATATTATAATTCATTTTTAAGCACTTGTAATCAATGATTTAAAACCTAAATTTAAAGATATTTTTCTATTTTCTCACTTTAAGAATCAATAAAAAATAGTTCCAGGACATAATAATTGGTATGATCACATCCAAAGGTTTTGCAATATTTTCCTTAACTCCAGCGCAAAATATTTCTTAAAGCTAAAAGTTTCAATTTTTTTTTCACAAAAAACTGTGTGCTATAAGCCAAAATTAGAGTCATTCTATTCGCACCACATATTTCCTAAAATTAACTTAGGACATTTCCGAAATTTCGGACACCTATAAATCTCTTAGGGGGCCTCGCTATTAGTTATATTATTTTTCTATTTTTTTTTCAACTCAGGTACCCTATTAGTCGGCATAAACCCAAATTTCAGCTAATATTTTACAATCTAAACTACCTATTATATAAGTACTTTTACAGTCTAAATTACATGTCATATAAGTACTTGTACCAGATAAACTACCTATCATATTATAATATTAGTCAGCATAAACTTATATTTCAACTGATCTATAATCTAAACTACCTATTATATAAGTACTTTTACAGTCTGAACTACCTGCCATATAAGCACTTGTACAAGCTAAACTGCCTATCGTATTGTAACTACCTATCATGGTGGAATAAGTAATTTTACATGATTCTAATAGTAAGATGTAGTCCTCCATCTTGGTAATGTTAAAAGCCCCCGAAGCTAACACAATCAATGTCAAAAGCCTCTTGAACAATTACTTACATAAGACAATCAATGTATAATGTTCGTGAATCATGTAACAAATACCAGCAAAAATGAAGCTTACTGTTGTAAACGACTCAACGAAAACATGTAAAATTACTTTTAGTTCTCATAGCTTCATGCGAATTCAAATTCAAATCTGGATACTAATCTATAGGAATCGCGAGGAAAATTCAAAACAGGAGTCAGATAGAGTTTTTGATGAAACGACGAGATTTAATGAGTAACTTTTTTTTTTTTAATACAACAATATATTTTACACCAAAAAAGATGAGAGTTTTTTTATGAAATGATGAGATTTGATGTGTAACTTAAAGTTCCATGTTAACTCTGGAAGAGTCATGATAAAACATACAACGACAGTCAGTGCAATTTTGTTTTCAAATTATGGACACTTTAATTGCTCTACTTATTAGACCCTACCTATGACTGTGCAATACATTAGACCCATATCAAAACATGCGGATCAGGATCCTCTCCTGAGCAAAGGGTGAAGATCCTCCTGATCAAGTCCATCGGACCGTTGAAATTTTATCCAATGACTACAAACAGGGGACCCCTCTAAAAGTTATAATAATTGTAGCCGTTGGATAAAATTTTAATGGCCCGATGGGTTTGGTCAGGAGGATCCTCACTAGGGATGGGCAAATACCCATTGGTTATGGGTAACCGCAGTTATCCGCCCATTTAAATTTGACGGTTATGGTTATGGGTAACCGTTTAGATAAATAAATGGTTATGGGTATAATTGTTTACCTGTGAAATTTAAATGGACGGTTATGAGTATTACTCGCGGTTATAAACGGATACCCATTTAACCGTTTATTTTAATATATGTAAAACTAAAAATAAAATAAAAAATATTAGTTTCTAACTAGGTTTAGTATCCCGGAGATATATTTAGTTATAAAGGGCCATAATATATATATATATATATATATATTTATGCCTCACTTAGAGAAAAATATAGTTCATAGAACAGGCTAATATTTAATATATGTGTTTAGATGTGCTAAAGCATTAGTGTTCGACAGTTTTGTTTTGAAATCTTTTGGAGCTTTGACCAATTCAAGATAATGATTACCTTGAGCATTTAGAAATATGTTATTATTAGATGATATGTCACATCCTGGCCCCGGCCCCCACCACCTCCTGGCCCCGACTTCACCGTAGCACGATATTGTCCGCTTTGGGCCCCGACCACGCCCACACGGTTTTGTTTCTAGGAAATCAAACGAGAACTTCCCAGTGGGTCACCCATCCTTGGATTGCTCTCGTGCGAACTCGCTTAACTTAGGAGTTTCTATGAAACCCAAAACCAGTGAGCTCCCAAAAGGTCTCGTGTGGGTTCCCAGAAACAAAACCGTGAGGGTGTGGTAGGGGCCCAAATCGGACAATATCGTGCTACGATAGAGTTGAGCCTGGGATGTGATGGGGCCTCGGGGCGAGATGTGACATGATGCGTTCCTATATATATATATATATTTAACTGGCCTCGAGTTTTCAATAAATATTTGACCCCAAAATTAGAAATCGATTAAATGGCTTAGATCGATGAACATATGTTTCTAAATATTTATCAAATTAGCCTATTAGTAGACTAATGTGTACTTATATATATATATATGTATGTATATGTATATGTATACAAGAATATTAATTAACCTACAACCATGTATGATTTTGTAATAGATTGACTATCAAATAATTAGGAGACATCGCATATATTCATAAATAATATTGCCGTTAATATAAAAATACATGTTAAATGTACTTATAACGGTATTTAATAGTTAGAAAAAAGAAAATTATAACAAATTTCTTTTTAATTTTCAAGTTGTTAAAAAAATAGGTAGATGGGTAAAAAAAAAAAGTAAATGGGTACGTGGTTATTGGTAAATGGGTATGCGGTTATGGGTATGGTTAACCGTTTATAAACGGTTATGGGTATGGGTATACCCGTTTATGTAAATACCTAACGGGTAAACGGTTATGTGGATAAAAACTTAAATGGTTATGGGTAAATAACCACGGTTACCCGTCCGTCATAACCGTTGCTCATCCCTAGTCGGGAAAGTAAAGGCCACAGTATGCACACAAAAGTGGTTCTGGGATATTAGGTTCCTGTGGACAGAGATGTTCCCATTACTTTGTCAATGGAAACGTAGTGGGATTAGTGAAAAGGTTCATTAGTATGTACAACGCACATGCATCACCATTAATCTTTAATCTTGATCCTCTAATGCCACTTAGTGCTTTAGTGGTATTACTTTACTTGTAAGTGAAAATGTCTTAGGTTCGATTCTTGTCAAAAACGAATTTGAACTACATTATTGCTAACTCATTGTGAAGCTAAACCGACATCCCCCATTAGTGTAGATAATATCGTTTGTTCAAAAATCTTGACCCTCTAATTTTTTAACCCTAAAAAAAGACCATATAGTTAAGAAAAGCTTGCACTTGTGTTTAGATCACGAACCCTACTATTTTTAACAAGACTTCCTCTTTAACAATTGCTAAAAACGACGGAATTAACAGAACATGAGGGTGACGATTTTGAAGGTTTAGACAATCCAAGTTGGATAGAGCACGATGCGGTTCACATGTAAACAGTTATTGTCGGCACATAACCGTCTCAACGATTAAAACTGAGTGGTCGAGAAGCAAGGATCATTAGGCATATGTTGACAACAAATTTATGTAGGTATGCAAAAAGAAAGTTTGACTCAAGTGACCTCAATGGGAACAACTTACATTATTCATAAACATTATCACGTGACGTTTCGTGTCAATGAAATAAGGATCTATGAATAAAAACTTACACATGACTTTATTTCATTGATGTATGATACATCGTGACGGTGTATCTGTGTCATATACAACATTTTCACACTAATGATCCTTTTTAGGTTTTGGCTTTTTAATATGAGGTATTTCATTACACATGAATGACATACTAATCCTTATTTGCATACAACTTCAACAAATACCATATGAAGGAAAGATATCATCTCTGAATCTTTTCCACCAAGGCCACCGGATCAAGTGATCTGGGCCTTCTAAATTTCATCTAACGGCCCACCTGTTTTGACTCCTTAAAAACTGTGATAATTTTTGAACGTTTGATGAAATTTAGAAGGTCCAGATCAGTTGATCATATAGTCTTGATGGAAGAGGATCTCTTTCCCCATATGAAAGAACATCATCCTTATTCTCATCGGTCATATATTCCAAAAAATGCACGAACGAATTCAGTTTCTTTTTGTTATGACTTCAACAAGATAGAGGCAGCTAGCACACAGATTTTGATAAGTTGATGGAGATAGACAAGAACAGTGTGATGAACTTATACGACTGATGAGAATATAATATATATTAATGCAGAGGTAACTGCAGAATTATGATATGCAATTAGGGAGGGGGAAGTTCACATTATCTGACATGCAAAGCAGGTGGTGGTTGTGAAGTTTATGTTGGATACAACTTCGCTGCTGAACAGATCAGCAGCAGCTGCTGACCTTTCTCTCTCTGTGATGTGCAGAACGGGTGCGAAGACAGGTCAACGATGAACAAAGGCGTGTTGTTACTCACGTTTTTGGGTTAAAACGCGTGTTATGACAAAATCATCCGCTCGGCAATTGCGGACTTATCGATGCATGCAAGTAACACAATGACAAGATAATTAGTTAAGTTTAGGAGATAATTAGGTTATACTAATAAGGTCAAAAATGTCAGAAGGTCCTTAATACATTGAGCTAGCTTGCTGTAAACGCCAAGCTTGATTGACTAATAGCGTCTGTCAGCCACCTCAATTGTTTATTATATGAATCCGGATTCTCTTTGTGAGAATCTCGGAGATCTGTAAATCATGTTCATTCATCGTATATTGTGTGATCAAAAATTATTTCAAATATTTTTATTTAAAATTAAACACAAACAGTACCTGACAAAAACTGACCACAAGATGTACGATGAACGAACATGATTTACGGATTCCCATGATCCTTACCAAAAGCTGACAAAAACAGTAGCTCAACTTCTTATAAATACTTATATGATTTGATTCACACCAATATAGAACTTTGTTCTCACATTTTCACAATAGTTGCGTGGATTTAAAGAGTACATAATTAAGAAAAGCTTGCACTTTTGTTTAGATTACGAACCCTACTATTTTTAACAAGACTTCCTCTTTGACAATTACTAAAAATGAAGGAATTAATAGAACGTGATGGTGATGATATGAAGGTTTAGACACTACAAGTTGGATGGAGCACGATGCGATTCACATGTAAGACCATTTTCAAAAGAGATGTCAATTTTTAAGTGGAATGTTATATAATCAAATTTGAAGGTAGGAGCAAGCTCCAACTGATATGTCAATCCTATGTGGATTGGCATATGAGAAAAGGTAATGTCAAATTTTTTATTTTATTTTATTGTGTGGATCTCATTAATGCACCAATTATAGATCTTGAAAATGTAGTTTAGTTGATTTCTTTTTAAAATGGGTCATAGAAATATCATTTATAACAAAGAAACATATCGGTTGGAAAAAAAGAAAATCTGACATTGCCACGTCAGCCATCAAATTAACATTTGACATTAATCTTTTGACATCTCATTTGGAGATGCTTAGTCATTGTTGGCACATATTCGTTTCAACAATTTAAACTGAGTGATAGAAACAAGGACCGTTAGGCATATGTCGATGCTAAATTTTTGTAAGCACACAGAAAATTTGATTCAAATGAACCCATTGAGAACAACTTACATTACTTATGTACACTGTCGCGTAACATTTTGTGTCAATGAAACAAGGATGTACGAATAATAATTTACACATAATTTTATTTCATTGATACATGACACAGCATGACGGTGTATAAGTGTCATATACGTCATTTTCATACTAATGATCCTTTTCAGTTTTTTATTTTATTTTATATTTTTATATATAGTTTTTGGCTTTTTAATATAAGAGGCATTTCATTACATATTAATGACAACTAATCCTCATCTCCATACAGCTCCACATGTACCACATGAGATAATATTATATATCTAACGCATGGGTCAAACGATACGTCGAAACAGAGCGGATGATTCCAAAAAATGCACGAAATAATTCAGTTTTTTTGTTATGACTTCAATAAGAGGCAGCTAGCACACAGACGTTGATAAGTTGGTGGAAATAGATAAGAACAGTGTGATGAACTGATATGACTGATGAGAATATAACATATATTAATGCAGAGGTAACTGCATAATTATGATATGCAATTAGGGAGGGGGAAGTTCACATTATCTGACATGCAAAGCAGGTGGTGGTTGTGAATTTTATGTCAACCCTTCTCTCTGTGATGTGCAAAACGGGTGGGAGGACAAGTCAACGACGAACAAACGCGCGTTATTGCTCACGTTTTTGGGTTAAAACGCGCGTTATGACAAAATCATCCGCTTGGCAATTGCGGACTTATCGATGCATGCAAGTAACACAATGACAAGATAATTCGTTAAGTTTAGGAGATAATTAGGTTATACTGATAAGGTCAAAAATGTCAGAAGGTCCTCAATACATTGAGCTAGCTTGCTGTAAACGCCAAGCTTGATCGACTAATAGCGTCTGTTAACCACCTCAAAAATTATGAATCTGGATTCTCATAAAAAGAATCCGAAGAGGATTCTGTTAGTTATTATATGATTAGTCATATAAAGGTTAAACTTGGCCAATGAAGGATGATTTAGTTAGTAAAGATCGTTCTTTTTGCTAGACCAAGAGTGAATTTACAGATCTCTATGATTCTCACCAAAAGAATCCGGAGATGATACTATTGGTTATTATATGATTAGCCATATAAAAGGTTAAGCTCGGCCAATGAAGGATGATTTAGTTAGGAAAGATCGTTCTTTTTGTTAGGCCAAAAGTGAATTCTAATCCCATTGTCGGCAATTTCTCTTAATGGATGATCCGTAAAAACCAAAAAATGGGCTAAGACTCTTTGTAGCTTGTGGTATGCCCTAACACTAAGATGGAGTAGTTTCCCCTCCTCCTAAACTTCTTGTTACCAAAAAAAAAAAATGTTAAGCTCAATCTTAAGTACCAACCCTTAACCAAATCCTTGCAAAATTCATTGAGATTTTAATTATTTTTTATAAACTAAATTATAAACATGAAATATTATCACCTTTTTTTAAGTTGCAAAATAAAGAGGTGGATAAAGCAAACCCTTCAACCAATGTAAGATTCTTGTCATAAAATGTAAAAAAATTATAAAGTGACTATAAAAGAAAAATTACAGAACCGAATATAAGTATTAGCTTTTGTCAAGATTTTAGAAAGATAAGTAAGCGGCTCACAACTAACCAACCTAATATTGACAATCAACTTACATCTTATAATTTATTTTACATGCACGTTACGGCACGTGTATTATAATTTATTTTATTAATTTTCCGATGCAAAATTCTTAAAGTTCAAACATTATGCATGTGCAATTTATAAGTCATAAAGTTGACATCATGTGCAGATTTATACAATTTGTGGTGTGCATGCATCAATTCTAATATACCAAAAATAATACATTCATCAAACATAGTGCACACCACCTGCACAAACTCACACGGAAGGTTTTTTAAGACAAAAAATGTACATTTTAGGCAATGTATTGACGGTGAATGAGTTGTACTCCTAAATGGCAATAGAATCTTTCCTAACTTAAAGCTCAAGAAAAATATAAACATTACAATATGAAAATGGAATAAAATTTGTTTAATATGCATCTAAATTAGCTTTGATAATTTCTTGTATGACCTTTTTTTTGTTAAACGATATATTTTGTTAGATTAAATGTTAGATTAGCCATCACTAACAGGGTTTTGTTAGATTAAATGTTAGATTAGCCATCACTAACAGGGTTTGAATCCACGTCGTTATGAAAAACATCAACACCTTTTCACCATTGTGATAAAGGGCCACTTGTATGACCTGTTAACTCAACATGAACAAACATGAAAATAATAGATTTGGGATCAACGTGTTAACAAGTCGAGTCATTATCAAGTCGTCTGTTACGAACCCGTTAAAGAGTTGGGTTGTTATCGAGTAACTCGTTAAGAACCCGATTAGACATTGTCTACTAGATCTAGAAATTAAGAATAACAATTTTTTGCATGACCCGTTAGCCTGACACGAAACTATATGACATGTTAACGAATCAAGTCGTTATCTGGTCACTTGTTAAAAACTCATTATAATAACAAGCTTGATACGACACCAACATGTATAACACAAATACAACACAAAATCTTAGTCGTTTCAGTATTATACACTGAAACATGATGAATTTTTTGAGTGAATTACTGTGAACACGAAAGATTCCTTGAAACAAGAAACCAGAATAACGTGTACAAAATAATATTTTTGTGTTTATGATTTTGGGGTTACGATCTCTCTCAAATTTGGTCCTCTGATTCTATCTTCGTAGGGTGTAGGTTTGTGGATGAGTTGTTGATCCAAAGGGCCGTCGGGGCTTGATCTAAGGATGAACAGTTGATGAACGGATCTTCAAGGGGCGTTGGGCTTGATCTTGAAGAATGGGTGTATGGATTTCTTCAAGGGGCTTTTGGGCTTGATCTTGAAGGTTGATGGATGAGCAGATCTTCAAGGGCTTTTGGGCTTAGTCTTGAAGAACGATTGGATGTGTGGATTTGTTTGTGCTGTTGATCCAAGGGGCCGTTGGGGCTTGATCTTAGGATGAACGATGAACACTTTCTTCAAGGGCCGTCGGGGCTTGATCTTGAATAATGGTTGTGTGGATTTCTTCAAGGGCTTTTGGGCTTGATCTTGAAGGTTGATGGATGAGCGGATCTTCAAGGGCTTTTGGGCTTAATCTTGAAGAACGATTGGATGTGTGGATTTGTTGAGGTTGTTGATCCAAAGGGCCGTTGGGGGCTTATGCTTAGGATGAACGGATGAACACTTTCTTCAAGGGCCGTCGGGGCTTGATCTTGAATAATGGTTGTGTGGATTTCTTCAAGGGCTTTTGGGCTTAATCTTGAAGAACGATTGGATGTGTAGATTTGTTGAGGTTGTTGATCCAAAGGGCCGTTGGGGGCTTATGCTTAGGATGAACGGATGAACACTTTCTTCAAGGGCCGTCGGGGCTTGATCTTGAAAGAGGATTTAACGAAGAACGAATAGAGCTTTCTTGATCCTTCGGAATTCTTGGGAATTTGGATGGTTGGAAGCTTTGGAGTTTCAAAGCTTCAAGGATTTGGAGAATTCTCTTCTAATTTTGGAGTAAAGAAATGTATTTGTGAATTCCTTGATGCTTGATACCTTGATGGAGAAGCCTATTTATAGGCTTTGAGAATGAATCACCACCACAAAATATTTTTTTCCTTTCCAAGCACCATTGCCTAATTTTCCCACTTAATGCAATATTGAAATTGAAGTGGTGTAACTTATGGCCTAATTTCCCACTTAACACCATTTTAAACTTGAAATGTGTATGCTTTGTCATTGCCCAAAATGAGAAGAACTTGCTTTGATCCGTAATGGATTGAAGTGTGCTTGCCTTGTCATTGCCCAACATGAGAAGAAAAACTTGTTTTGATCCTCAATGGATTGAAATGTACTTGCCTTGTCATTGCCCAAAATGAGAAGAAAAACTTGTTTAGTCCTTCAAGGGTATTTCTTCCTATTTTGTTGAGTCACACGCCATGTGTACAATTTGTACAACACGTGGCGTATGCCATGTATGCCTTGACACGTCAAAACTTTAATGCATTGGTGAACATTTGTTTTACTGAAATTTCGATGTCTACAAATGCCCCCACTTCAAGGCGCGTCGTAGACATGTGTTTGTCACGTGTAGAAGATGCGTTTTGAAGTCCCTTAATGTAGATGTCAACCCAAGAGCCGTCGAGGCTTGATCTTGAATTGGGCTGGAAATTTCTTCAAGGGCCATTGAGGCTTGATCTTGAGTTCGACTGGAAGATTTTCTGGTTTCCTCCAATCGTTGATTTTCCACAGGCTTAGTCTTGAACTGGGCTGGAGGATTTCTTCAAGGGCCATTGAGGCTTGATCTTGAGTTCGACTGGAAGATTTTCTGGTTTCCTCCAATCGTTGATTTTCCATAGGCTTAGTCTTGAACTGGGCTGGAAATTTCTTCAAGGGCCATCGAGGCTTGATCTTGAGTTCGACTGGAAGATTTTCTGGTTTCCTCCAATCGTTGATTTTCCTTTGTGCTACTCTTGAACTGGGCAGCAGGAAATTTCTTCAAGGGCCATCGAGGCTTGATCTTGAGTTCGACTGGAAGATTTTCTGGTTTCCTCCAATCGTTGATTTTCCTTTGTGCTACTCTTGAATTGGGCAGCAGGAAATTTCTTCAAGGGCCATCGAGGCTTGATCTTGAGTTCGACTGGAAGATTTTCTGGTTTCCTCCAATCGTTGATTTTCCTTTGTGCTACTCTTGAATTGGGCAGCAGGAAATTTCTTCAAGGGCCATCGAGGCTTGATCTTGAGTTCGACTGGAAGATTTTCTGGTTTCCTCCAATCGTTGATTTTCCTTTGTGCTACTCTTGAACTGGGCAGCAGGATATTTTTGGTCTCCCCCGAAGGTCTGAGCTTTACTCCTTTTTTTTCTGTTTCTTTGTTCAATCTCTCCAATTCGTATTGAAGAGGGTTAGAGGATAGCTCAGCATATGCAGTTGTTGCTTGTCTCCACATGCTTTAATGTATCATTTTCACTTGCCTTACTTGCTCCCCTTTGCAGAAGTGGTCCCTTCTCTGGAAGTGTATCAACCGTTGAAGATGACTACTCGAGAGCAACGCTAGGTAAGCAACCAGGGAATAGATTCCAAGCAGTCGGTTCCAGATCGGAAGACTGACTCCAAGTGCCGGCTGATTGCTTCTTTCACTTTGCCATGCGAGTAAGAACAAGGACAAAGGAAAAGACAAGGAAAAAGCATGATATGAGATACCTTTGCTTTCGACCTTGATGATATGAGATACCTTTGCTTTTGAAGAAGCGGCGAATGGATCAGCACATGTATTTGTTGTGCTTGTCTCCACATACTTCAATCTACCGTTTCCTCCTGGGTCATCTGTACTCCAGGCATCTGGTATCTTCTTTGGGGAAGAAGAAAAAATTGAGTATTTCGAAAGGCTTTGTTGGGAGTGCGCCCTCAGAGGTGAGGAAGAGTTGGGCATTTTTTTTTTTCAGGTATGCCTTGCCATAAAAGATGAAGGTCGACATATATAGGGATTTCCCAATAGCAAATGGTGGTTATGTTCTTTTACCCTTGTCGACAAACGTCTCTTCGATTTTTTAACAAGCGTCTCTTCGATTTCTGAGCGAGCGCCTCTTCGAAAAAATAGTCACGGGTGCGGCTCTGTCACCACGCTTGTTGGCAAAGGCGCGTAGTTGGGATGATAAACTTCACGTGTTTTCAACTTTGTCAGAGATCTTTTGACAAAGTTGAACGCGTTATCTGAAAAGCCGCGAAAGCGTCGCCGAACTTCACGCAGGAAAATCCGATTTTTTGAATCGGTGGTCGTGTCGCCTTGGCTTTTTATAGAGGTATCGATTACCTCCAACATGCACACTTTGAAGATCGCCCGTTTGTGAAAATCGTCTTCGGCCCTTTCTGATTTTACTCCATCCACCTTTCTCTTTTAACCTTTTGACAATGGCTAACCCGTCTAACATTTGCTTAGATTTGAGTCTCAGCAGTGATCCGAGTGCGCCGCGTCAGGTAAATGTATGGTGCCCTTCTTTCTTATCTTCTAATGGCCCTTTGACAGGTGAAGATTCTGTGATGAAGGACGCAACAACAGCTACGATAGTAGCTAGGAACTTCCTCACTCCAAAAGATAATAGGCTGCTTTCAGAACGGTCCGATGAGTTGGCCGTTCAAGAGTCCCTAACTCTCAGTGTTCAGTGCGCAGGCTCTGTATCCAACATGGGCCAACGCCTACTTGCTCGATCCCGCCAAGTGGAATCATTGATGGCGGAGGTGGAAACTCTTAAGCAAGAGATCAAACAGCTTAAGCACGAGAATAGAAGTTTGCATGTGCTTGCAAATAACTATTCGACGGGCATGAAGAGGAAGCTTGATGAGCTGCAAGAATCCAGTGGTCGAATTCAAAGTGACCGTCAAAGTGACCGTCAAAGGCTTGCTGCTTTTTTCCAGAGACACCTTTTTCCTGGCTCATCTAGCGTTCCACCAAGTATTGAGGCCTCTTCTTTGATGCCTCCCGCTTCTGTAGTTTTCCCAAGTAGTGGGGCTTCACGTGAACAACCTTTATGAAAGCTCCATCTCTTTTTTTTTTTTTTTTTTTTTTTTTTTTTGTACGCACTTGTAATTTCTCGGAGATTAATGAACATGCTTTACTTATTTAGTGTATTGTGCTAAATACAGATAAAACATATACATCACCAAGATGTGTTATTTCCTTTTTTTTTTTTTTTTTTTTTTTTTTTTTTTTTTTTTTGATGATGTGACTGTACTTGAAGTTTTGAAGTTTCAAGTTGCCTACGTACCCTTGGTTGAGGAGGGATCAAGTCATGACGTAGTTCAAATGAGTGATGGTTTTTTTTTTTTTTTTGATGATTTTGCCGTACACAGTTTATGCTCTTGTGGGCCAAGAGCGTTTGTTGTCACCTTTTAGGCTCGTGCGAACGAGGAGCTTTGGTTGTTGTTTGCAGTTTCAACTCGTGCAGACAAGGAGCTTTTGGTGCCGTTTGCAGTTTCAGCTCATGCAGGTAAGGAGCATTTGTTGTCGCCTTTTATGCTCGTGCGGACAAGGAGCTTTGGTTGTCGCCTTTTAGGCTCGTGAGGACGAGGAGCTTTGGTTGTCGCCTTTTAGGCTCGTGCGAACGAGGAGCGTCGGTTGTCGCCTTTTAGGCTCGTGCGAACGAGGAGCGTCGGTTGTCGCCTTTTAGGCTCGTGCGAACGAGGAGCGTTGGTTGTCGCCTTTTATGCTCATACGGACGAGGAGCTTTTGGTTGTCGCCTTTTAGGCTCGTGCAAACGAGGAGCTTTGGTTGTTGCCTTTTAGGCTCGTGCGAATGAGGAGCTTGTGGTGTCGTTTGCAGTTTCAACTCGTGCAGACAAGGAGCTTTTGGTTGTCGCCTTTTAGGCTCGTGCGAACGAGGAGCTTTGGTTGTTGTCAACTCCGTAACCATGCTCCTTCAACTTCTTTTGAGTTTTGGTGAGGTCACGATCTTTGTCGTTGACGGTGTTTGAAACCTTCTTTCCAAGATTTGAAGAGGAAGCAAAGTCATGCCTAGCCTTTGACATGAGTTCGTAGGCATTTGGGTTAAAGCCTTCTTCGGTCTTCTTACTTGGAAGAGAGCTTGGTTTCACTTTGACGCCATGTTGTGCCTCCAGACGGTTGATGAGTCCGGCGGTTTGCAAGTTTTTCTCCTCTGCAGTCTTTAGCAGCCTTGCAATTGTTTCCTTCATCTGAACCAACTGTTTTTTAATGGAGGTAGTGCCGATAGTTATGACTTGTTCTTTGTTTAAAGCCATGGACTGTGCTTAAATATCTTGAACGGAGACAGAGATGAGAGGTAGAGATAGTCCCACTGGGCGTGCCAAATTTGTGAACACGAAAGATTCCTTGAAACAAGAAACCAGAATAACGTGTACAAAATAATATTTTTTTGTTTATGATTTTGGGGTTACGATCTCTCTCAAATTTGGTCCTCTGATTCTATCTTCGTAGGGTGTAGGTTTGTGGATGAGTTGTTGATCCAAAGGGCCGTCGGGGCTTGATCTAAGGATGAACAGTTGATGAACGGATCTTCAAGGGGCGTTGGGCTTGATCTTGAAGAATGGGTGTATGGATTTCTTCAAGGGGCTTTTGGGCTTGATCTTGAAGGTTGATGGATGAGCAGATCTTCAAGGGCTTTTGGGCTTAGTCTTGAAGAACGATTGGATGTGTGGATTTGTTTGTGCTGTTGATCCAAGGGGCCGTTGGGGCTTGATCTTAGGATGAACGATGAACACTTTCTTCAAGGGCCGTCGGGGCTTGATCTTGAATAATGGTTGTGTGGATTTCTTCAAGGGCTTTTGGGCTTGATCTTGAAGGTTGATGGATGAGCGGATCTTCAAGGGCTTTTGGGCTTAATCTTGAAGAACGATTGGATGTGTGGATTTGTTGAGGTTGTTGATCCAAAGGGCCGTTGGGGGCTTATGCTTAGGATGAACGGATGAACACTTTCTTCAAGGGCCGTCGGGGCTTGATCTTGAATAATGGTTGTGTGGATTTCTTCAAGGGCTTTTGGGCTTAATCTTGAAGAACGATTGGATGTGTAGATTTGTTGAGGTTGTTGATCCAAAGGGCCGTTGGGGGCTTATGCTTAGGATGAACGGATGAACACTTTCTTCAAGGGCCGTCGGGGCTTGATCTTGAAAGAGGATTTAACGAAGAACGAATAGAGCTTTCTTGATCCTTCGGAATTCTTGGGAATTTGGATGGTTGGAAGCTTTGGAGTTTCAAAGCTTCAAGGATTTGGGGAATTCTCTTCTAATTTTGGAGTAAAGAAATGTATTTGTGAATTCCTTGATGCTTGATACCTTGATGGAGAAGCCTATTTATAGGCTTTGAGAATGAATCACCACCACAAAATATTTTTTTCCTTTCCAAGCACCATTGCCTAATTTTCCCACTTAATGCAATATTGAAATTGAAGTGGTGTAACTTATGGCCTAATTTCCCACTTAACACCATTTTAAACTTGAAATGTGTATGCTTTGTCATTGCCCAAAATGAGAAGAACTTGCTTTGATCCGTAATGGATTGAAGTGTGCTTACCTTGTCATTGCCCAACATGAGAAGAAAAACTTGTTTTGATCCTCAATGGATTGAAATGTACTTGCCTTGTCATTGCCCAAAATGAGAAGAAAAACTTGTTTAGTCCTTCAAGGGTATTTCTTCCTATTTTGTTGAGTCACACGCCATGTGTACAATTTGTACAACACGTGGCGTATGCCATGTATGCCTTGACACGTCAAAACTTTAATGCATTGGTGAACATTTGTTTTACTGAAATTTCGATGTCTACAATTACCTTACAAACGTTTTTGTTTATATTATATATATATATATATATATATATATATTTTCACATTACCAAACCTTTCTCTAACCCGATACGGTAGATACAAAATCTTATCTAACACCAAAACATGAAAAGAAAAAAAAAATTTAGACAAAACAACAATCAAACCGCAGAAGATCACGAGAGCGAATTACAGCCGTTGATTGGGTTTTTTTTGGACAGCGGTGAATTCGCGAAGTCCAACCTCTCCCTAATCCAACGGTGCGAATTACACGACACGCAGATAGAGAGGCTGAACGATTTCTCGATTGTCCATCAAAAATCAAAACTTTTCTCTCTTCCCAGGACACCATCTCTGACGACTGACGGTCTTCCTCCGTCTCTGCTTCGATCCTAACGACGTCGTCGTGGTCTCGTCGTGATTCGCCGAACCAAACGCTCTGTTCCGCCGGATTTACTTCGTCTGGGTATTTTTTTGCGCTGTTGAGAAAAAAACAGAGAGAAAGAGAGAGGGGGAGGGGAATTGACCGTTGAAACACCGGCGTATCGGAATTTAGGGTTTTGAGGGCTGGATTTGGGGGTTTCTATGGGGCTCGGCAGTGATGAAGAGGTTGTGGTTGACGAAAGCGATGGCGGTGGCGATGGCGGTGGTTGTGGTGGCAACTCGTGCGGAGGCTCTGTTTCCTGCTCGATTTGCCTTGAAGTCGTCGCCGATAAAGGGGATAGATCTTGGGCCAAGCTGCAATGTGGGCATCAATTTCATCTAGGTGAGTCAAAATTGAATCGGTTGGAAGTTTCGTTTTTTTTTTTCTAACTGCAATTTCAAAGATCCGGGTTCAAAATTGGTTTCTGATTTCGCAATTATGTTGGATTTTGATTTTTTCGGTGATGGGTTGTTTGATTGGTCAAGAATTGAGGAAAGATAAGAAATTAAAAAAAAAAAATGCGAAACTTAAACTGAATTTTGCTTCCTTTATTAAAGCTTTGGTTTTGTTGGGTTGTCATTGTTTGCCTTGTTCTGAACTTACATATATTTTATATATATATTTTTCATTTTATCAACATTATTAATCTGTTGCTTATGCAAGATATGATGATGATATCTTTCTTGCAGAACCATGTAGTTGGATTTCTACGTTTCAATTTCTTGTAATTTCATTCAATGGATAGAACCAGAATTTGTACTGGAAGATGCGGAATCGATACAATATGTCAATGAAAATGAAGTATTGTTTTGCATGATGGTCTCTTGAATATTTTTCTTTGGAACCAGTGGAGGTACTGGAACTGGATACTTTGGGAGATTTGATTTCTCTGTGAACCTGCAATTAAGTGAAATATATAACAGGTTTCTGTACTCCAATTGTCGAAAGTGCAGTGTTGACAACCTGAATTTGTATGGCATTGAGAGCCTATGGTGTCATAATTTAGTCACAGGTTCAGTAGATCATTCTTCAGATTACTTTGATAAACTTTGTCTTCGTATATTTAATATAGAATTATTTTGATCTTAAAGATGACATTTAGATATTCCCAATAGCAATTTCTTTCCTTTGGTAGCTCAAATCATCTCATATCAGCAAGTGGAGTTGCATGTTTGCTGAGGCATAGTTGTATAGTTCTTACAAGGGCATAAGTTTAGTTATGCCTTTTCAGTAAAGATGATATGGAGCTTTCATGTTTCTTGATTTCTTTGGTGACGTCCTTTCAGATTGCATTGGTTCTGCCTTCAATGTAAAGGGGGCAATGCAATGCCCTAATTGTCGGAAAATTGAGAAAGGTCAATGGCTTTATTCTAATGGATGCCGTTCATTTCCGGAATTTAGCATGGATGACTGGACACATGATGAGGATCTCTATGATTTAAGTTATTCTGAAATGGTAAATAGTTTGGATCCTTTTTTAATTTAATGTTCTGTTACTTTTTGTGAATATTCAATTTTTGTACTCAAACACAAACTCTAGTTAATGGTTTTCTATATGCGGACATTATCGTTACGGCACTTTGTTCATGTTTAGATACTGTCTCTGTGGGTTCAACTTAGTTATGACAAATAGTAAGGTTGTAAACAATATATAGATTAACTTACCTGATAGAATCAATATAGCATCAAAAGGAAGTTCTGCTTCAAAGGCTAGGATAACCCATTCTTAATTAAAGAGTGCATTCCCTTCAAGCCAAGGGCCATGCTTCTAGATTGTCCTTGTATGTATGTTATTTATTAGGAATAACATCTGCATAGTAAAGCTTAACAAAAGCAGAAATAGTTGACTTGCTTCAGATATTTATTGCTATTCTTAACACATAGGAAAAATCTCAATTTTCTCTCTTGCTAGTGGTGAGCCATCACCTCAGCTTATAGCCTTACAGGAGGTAACCTACTTTCTGCCTCAGGATATGGATGTCTATTTTGCGTGTTGGTGGGTGATTTTTGTCAATTCTGAAGTTAGTGATGATATTGAGGAGCAAACTCTAAAATTGGTTACTAGGCAGAGTCCAGTAAGCTGACAATTATTAAGGTGAAAGAGCGTGAACGGATTAGGTAAGATTTTAGTGTGTAGTAGTAGTACTATCAATAGACGATTCAGTTGAAGGGTCTATAACAATTATAAGGCTTCCATTGCCTTCAAATCTGTAAAGGAACAAAGTGGAATGGAAGAGAACCAAAGGCGGCCTCTTATTGTTTGTTGGCTGTTTATTTTCTTCCCATTACATTTGAATCGAAGAGTGGAACCCAGGGTCGTCTCTGAGATTTTGGGGGCCCTGTGCGAAATTTATAATGGGGCCCCTCCTTAAGATGGTCTTCCAAAAAAATTAAGACAGCGTATTGATGCTCGAAAGCAATAACTTAAGGTAAAACAAACTGCAGGACTCACACTGTTTATAAGTTTTCAATTATCATTAAATAATAAGTAAAAAGATCTACAAACGTCAACTGAATAATCAAAAGCAATTCGGTCTTAAACAACCAAACAAACAAAAAAAAGCTTCAAAAACTCTACAATAAAGTTTCACTTGAATATATAGCTGGATAAGAAATGATAGAATTTTATTAAAACAATAGAAGGAATTACAATAGGTGGATAAGAAATCCACCAACTAGAAAAACTAGCTAAGACCTTTCAACTAGGACTACTTTACTAGGAACTAAACTAAACCAACTTCATTTTATGGCTGCTAATTCATCCGTCACTACATGGGAAAGACAATAATCCATGAACTCATTCGAAATTGATGCCCAGTATCTAACTCTATCCCATAGTTCCTCTACTTCCACTCCCTTATAATCCTAAAAAATTCTTCTATTACGCTCCAACCAAATGTTCCAAAAAACTACCAACACCAAACAGCCCCACAAAGCTTTAGCTTTCTTACCCTTCCATAAATCCTCGAACTTGGTGGTTAGAAGCTTGAAACATCCCCCTGGAATAACCCAACTAGCTCTAACTTCCTTGAACAATTTCCATCACAGCTGTATTGAGTAAGAACAATGGAGATAAACATGGTCAACACTGTACTCTCTGATTTACACAAACTGCACCACTGAGGAGAAATGCAAATAAAGGGCCTTCGCTTTTGAACCTGGTCACAGGTGTTGACCTTCCCAATAGCCACTAACCACGCAAGAACTTTGACTTTTGGAGGAGCTTTTGATTTCCAAATCTGAGAATAGGGTGGAAAATGTTGCAGATATCCATTGTTGCACAAGGAGCTATAGGATTTGCAAGCATCTCATTATGCATTCCAAATTTTTATATTTAGAAAGAAAAAATGTACACTTATGAAGAGTGCACAATGAGAATTTGTAGTGCTATAAAAGCACCTTTTCTTAACATATAACATTATTATATATATACCAGATGGCAAAAAAATTTGGGGCCCTATGATAGCATCTTTCACTCCCCCCCTTTCCTCCCCCTCCTCCCAAAAGCCGCTACTGGCAAAACCTTATGAAGAGTAAATGGATGAACAATTGTAGATAGAGCCCACCTAGAATTCTTCATGTGAAGTAGTAGTACCACGTGAAGAAGTTTGATACCACTGCATTTATTTCGTCTCATGAGTAGCTTTCCACATAATTGTAAGGACAATGTAATGTCTTCTGCATGTTATTCTGTGTTGGATAGTATTAAATCCAAGTGACATGTTCTGACTTTCAAGTTCTATGTCATGTGTGTGTATAGAAAAGATAAAGACTTATAAACTGATGTGCTGTATAGACTACAGTGTAAAAATGTCGTTTGTCATTTTGATATATTGTTTGTATATTAATGCTTTTTGCAGTCCTTTGGTGTGCACTGGTGTCCATTTGGTAGCTTAGCACGACTTCCCTCATCATTTGAGTAAGTGATCTCATTTGCTAAAGCTCATGTTTAAATTTATGTTTGCTGAAGTTTCTTTGCTGTAGTTAGCATTTAGTTTCTTGGGTTCAAAGGATACCAGTTTCCTTAGGCTTTTAGGCTCTTAAGAAACTTGATTTTGGCCTAAATCGAGATTGAGTTGAGATATGCGTTGAGATGGGGATTCAAGATCTCAAACCCCATCTTGATTCACATAGATCACAGCTTGGTCCTTTCAAGTTTAAAGCAGTTGAAGTTTTCAAGTTTGTTTCAAAAGGGGTTAGTATTCCAATGGACCCCTGCAAAGTGGTACCTTGACCCCAACATCTTTTTTGTTTGTTATAGTAGCAAGTTTGAACAGAAAAACATTCGTATTGATCTTTACAATAAAATATTCCTCCTGGTATATGTGGCTACATGGATTCAATTCTGGGGACTTATTTTTACCACCCCAGTGCTTTTCTTATTTTTACCACCCCAGTGCTTTTCTTAATATAACTTCAGTGATGCTGCTAATTTTGCTTATTGGCTGGGTTAGCAAATCATGTGGAATCGTATTAACATAAAGTGTTATTCCCAGTTGACCTTTATTTCTCTGTTGTACACATTTGGGCGCAGTTGCGTTTTCCTGGGAAGTTACATGAAAGTACTGAACCCCATCGTCTGATTATTTTCTATCTATAAAGAGTCTTTTATTATCCTTCTACGTGGTCACAGTTATTTGTGGTTACTCTATTTATATTTTGTTTCCATGGTTCCTATATGCTTCTAAGTTTCAGAAGAAAAAAAAATGAGAATTTGGTTTTCGACTGGGTGCTTGCTATTTGGACTTCATAATGTATTTGTTGTATCATTTTACTCTTGTATCTTTATGTCTTTCAAGTTTTAGAAATTTGTTAGGGGTTGAAAAATAGATTCAAATTTGATACTATCCTAGTCTGGATATTATGAGATATGACCTGGCTGGTCCATATTGCCGGATAAGCGACCAATTGAGAAGTTTTTATAAATATTAAAGCAAATCATATAACATTTGAATGCATGTGTTCTGAAAGAAAAAAATATGAATATATTGTAGACATGCAGCACGTTACATTTTTAAATACGAAGGTTTAAAAGTTTATTTTTACTCGCAAGGTATTCATGTACACGGTGAGGGTGTTGCGGGGAGGAGGAGAGGAGTTCAAATAGAAAAAAATAAAAACAGAATCGCCTCTATATCAACTATTTATTACATGCGGACGTTCATTTTTCATTTTACTTGCTATTCAAGTTTAATATTTTCTCCTATACATTGAACATTTTTTTCTTCACAATTAACAGGGAAGGGGAGTTTTCACCACCATCATGTAAGACTTTCTTCTTGTCATTTTAAGTTGTGATATTCTATTCTGGCATTGCAGAGGATTATAATACAATGTGATATTCATATGATTAAATGTTGTCATGCAGATCATGAATTACTTGGACAGCATGCTATCTTCGCTGAGCATACAGCTGTATCATCTGCCGCCCATCCTTGCCCATATATCGCTTACCTTGGGCCAATTCACCCTTCATCCTCAAACTCCAGTGGAAATGTGTCAGAAGCTTCCAACTTCAACCATCATTGGAGCAGCACATCTGTACCTAGTGAAATGCCCAACTCCTATGCTTTTCCTGCCATGGATCTTCATTATCACAGTTGGGAGCATCATTCCCCGCCTCCATTCTCTACAACCAACAATCATATTGCTGGCGCCGACCAGGCTTCAGTTCCATCTGTTACTCAAAGATCTGCTAGGCCGAGCGCAGATATACCAAGATCAGGATCTCTTATGCATCCATTCCTTGTCGGTCACAGGTATGCCTTTGACAAAATTTCAAGGTGTTTTTAGATAGTTTACATCCTTTTTTTCTAAATGAAGCAATTTTAATTGGTTGTAGTTTAGTTTCTAGAAAAGTTAATCACACCAGCAAGATCATTCATGGTTCTCAAATTTATCATTGAATTTGTTTAACGATGCGAGAGTACACAAATCTCTCTCAATACAATGCTGCATAACATGCTTATATGTAATAGAAGTGTTATGTTTATTGAATAATTTGTGTTTGCTTCCTGCGGTTCTAGTGCTAGAGCTGGCAGCTCAGTCACTTCGTCGATGATTCCTCCTTATCCTGGCAGCAATGCACGGGCCCGCGATAGAGTCCAAGCTCTTCAGGCATATTATCAACAGCAACAACCTAGTAATTCACCAACCATGCGTACACCCATAGTTCCAGGAGCCCGGAGATCCAGCAGTCAAAGAGGGGTAGCTCAAGTAGGGCCAGTGGCTTCATCATCAGACCAAAATGGTGGTTTCTATTTTTTCCCGTCCGGTTCATCAGGTCGTAACTACCAAGAAGCTGAAAATCCGTTGCCTAATCGTTTTCATCCATGGGAAAGAGATCACATGCCTTCATTCTCGATGAATCAGGTAGACCGAGATCAAGGTTGGTCTGCTTTTAACCAAGGTGGCAGTGGTTCAGACTCGGCCATCAGAGGGAGCAGCTTCCGGCAAAGGCATGGGTCCGAGAGGTCATCCTCACAAAACCGGTCATAGGCTTTTCTCCTTATCCTTTGGTTGGTGAAGCAAACTACCGCTATCTATAACTGAAATCAAAAGTTATGTATGCTTGAAAACGATATATAATGCTTGGCGTCTTGTCAAGTCATGACAAGACGCCAAAATACTGTCAGTGTGGCTCGGAAAACGCTCCTTTTGCAGCCACATGGTGGTGTGATGGACATAACATTCGTCTAGTTTGTTCGCCATCAGGGGTATGAAAATAAGCTCATTGTGGATGGCAAAGTTATGATTCGAGCGTCTGCTTGGCCGTATTTTATGATTCTCGGGTCATCTGCAAATGTCCCGGTTTTTATCTGGATGACCAGAACCAACTTTTGTTCAGGATAAGTAATGAGTGGGTCATTTATTTATGTCCGAAAACATATATTCCTGCAGTGCTTGGTTTTCTTTTGAACAATTGTTGGATGGATGTACATGAAATCAAATATTTTCAGTTACTCTCCTGCCAATTGCTTGTATAACCTGGCAACTAAAACAAATAATCTGCTTTTCATTGCAGATAAAAGTTAATTATGTATATTATATTTGATGCAGTGCGATCCAATTCCAATGAATTTGGATGCTCTTGGTTTATGTAAGGTGAGTTTACAGGATGAGTTAAAGCAAGTCGTCAGATTCAATTTGAGAGGTATAGATTGTCTTGTCTTTGGGCTCCGGACAGTAAGAACAAAAGTGGACCTCTGACCAATTCCAGCAAGTGTTTAACTAGGGGCCAAGGCCTTGTTTCGTAGTGGGGATACGGCATATTGACATTAGATGAGAACGATTTTTCATTTTAAATAAAGGTTATCTATCTAGTCCACTATTTTGATGAGCATTCGGATCGATCAGTTTTCTTCATGAGTAATTTATCTCCGACCTTCAAGATTTTGGTCACAAATATGCGAAACGTGTAAGGTTCAATGAACGATAAGACCATTTCTAATTCAGAAGATTGCGTTAGCAACGCAACTGCGGGACAAACACAAACCAATTCAGCTACAGACAGCATTGTCAAGAAGATCACTTTTAATACATGACACTAACTTCAACGTCACAGACTTCATAGATGCAAATCATGACCGTTCAAGGTACGTCCTAATCTGAATCTGAATGTGTATTATAGTACATCAAGTTCCTAACTTCCGTCTCTGAACAGACAAACGATACTCAAGACGGCGTCTGGAACCTACAAAGACGCTTCCTTCAGAGCTCACCTGGAAATCACAACCATAGTTAGTAGCTGATATGCAACTACTTAAATCAGCCGCTTATTAGGTAAAAAGTGCGGATAACAAGTATTGACTGAACAAGCGGAGTACCAATCAGGAAAATTTTCAGCATTACCGTGCATAAGGCGAAAGAGACTGAGATAAGCTTCTGGATCTTGACCTTGGTCTGCTCAGAGTCCTGGGACGAGGCTGCGAAGCAACAATTTTTGTTATTAGGAGCATAAAAATAGAATGCATTTTTATGATTCACTTTGTTTTCCATATTATTTCCTTTTTAATTCAACACAAGATGAAACAGAGCGAAAACGGAACTTACAGAAGAGTTTGGAGACCTAGATCTTGTCCAAGATCTGCAATATTTCCAAGAATCCAAGTTAATATCCACAACACTATCCTTTACTATTGACCTAAAGGCTTACCGTAATTCGAAACGTAGGAAAGTAAAAATCATAGACCTTTATCCTCAGATGCTCTACACCAAGCACCCCATGATCTTTCCAGCAGGTCTTAAAATTTAAACCAGTCAACAACAGTAAGAAATAAAAATACCAGCCAGAATCACACAAAATCTAATCCTTCGTGAAAAGAGGAAAAAATTCCACTCATCATTGTCGTAATTTAGTGAACATAGAAGTTCTGAGCTCTATGCTTCCCCAACACTGATTTGTGGTTTTTGGTAGCTATAGCATGCGTTCGACAGCAATCCATCTTTAGAACTGAAAACTATTAATATTATTTTCATTTAGATATTTATTTTTTATTTTTTTTCCAGAGGTGCTCATCAACAAAGTCGCGTTACCTCAACTAAGAGTTGGAGGCATGAGCACCACATCCAGTTCCTAAGATCTGGTCCCCAGATCTCCGCAAAAGCTAGATCTGGCAAGAAAGAAGGAAACCTTCATAAACAGGTTAGGATAACTGGCTAACCTGCTAAACCCTTTTAACCCCTTTACACCATCTAAAACTTAAGACAAATGATTTTGTACACCAAGTTCGTGGGAGTGCTAAATATAGTTTTCAAAGAACGTGATAGTAAGATCCCCGCATTGGAAAAGGCTAGAAACATGACATGTAAACTTCAAAATAGACATGAACGTTAACATCACTTTTCCAAATAACATAATCCAATTTGTTCTAAAGAACAAAAGAGATGGAAGATGACAACCTCGCACCCTTTTCCAAAATACAATACTCGGAAATTTTTTTAAAGGTAAAAGAGGCAGGAAACACTCGAATCCTGTAGAACAAATCTAAAGGATTTGATGATTTGAAGTTATGGCAACTAGATAGGAAACGTAAAGATATCGCTGGCCTGTATGCCAGAAACTTCCAAGATCGAGAACCCATCATGAACAAATTTAATTTGAAGTTTTCTTCAAATGTAGAAACACAAGGACGCGTCTGACCCACAATAAAGCCAAAGCTAAGCACTTGGCCATTATAGCAGCACAACTACCAAGTTGAAATGAGTAATCCAAACATATTGGTAGTTTTCTTCTCAAACAAAAAACCAAATTGGTAGCTGTTCTGAAAATTTAAGCTAGAGCTCAATGATGAGTAAAGCATTAAGGTTATGGATGTCTATATGCATAATACTCAACTACCAGAAAATGGAAAGAAAACGTAGGAGAAACACTAATTTGACGTTTAAAAATAAAAAATAAAAAAAATTAAATACTAAAAAAAATTAAAAAAAAAAACTAGAAAGCAACTACTAGAGAAAAGGTAAGCAAGGGGTAGAACATATTTGAATTACAATTTAGCAACGCGAAGAGAAAGAAAGACCACAAGCAATTGTTTATGTGCCTAAAAAATGACATCCCCATCAAAATACAGTAAACCCGTTGATTCTACCAAAGAAGAAAAAGTTAAAGAACTTTTAGGTAGCATGTGGGTACCTTGAGCGGCAACGTGAGTATGTTGCCTCCGGTGATATGCTGCAACAAGAGAACCTTTGTCAAAACTGCACTGTCCAAAAGTAATATACCTACCTAATGTAAACGGAAAACCAATCTGGACCTTCTGCTCCGGCCACCATAGCTATAGCTGCGGCTGACACTTGGACTTCTTGACATATATGGAGTACGACTGGGGCTTCTAGAGTAGCTCCGTCTATAGTCATAACTGGGGCTTCTGGAATAGCTACGCCTAGAATCATACTCCCTCACCTGTACATAGAAGAAGAAAATCCAAAATGACATAAGTGGAATCTCGGACTCAGCACAATGTGCACCTCAAATATAAGTCAAAGTTAAAATTATACCCGTATGTAAGAGCGATCAAAGGCATTTCTGAATTCAGAGTCATCAAGTTTTCTGATCTGCAGAGCACGCTGAATCAGACAAAATCAAAAGAACATTGCAATGTATCATCCTTTCAGTATTTTAACTTACAGCATATTTCATATCCTCGTAGTTTGTGTAGTCTACAATTCCCGTCATGCCTACAAGAGTATTGTAAAAAAATCTACTAAACACAACGACCATACAATTTCAACAAAATAAAAGTACATAAAAGGAAAAAAGTACATGTTCCGAGCCGATGAATCTGGAAAATAAAAGGACACAAGAACTTAATCAACTCACCACCACGGTCACGGAACACTTGTGAAAAACAGACATCGCCAGCTCGACGCATGTGATCCTGATCATCAAATACAATTAACTATAGTTAAGTCATATGATAAAAACATTTCAAGTATCTAATCTTATAATATTTTAATGCAATACCAGAAAACATATGTACATGAAGAGCACACATTTACAGAATAAAAGTAGGTTCTTACTTTCAGATCCTGCCACGAAACAGAAGGAGGCAATCCAGTGACCAGTACTGCACATGGGAGTGAAAATAATAAGTCCAATGAATTCAACTCCAAAAAGATGCAACAAAAATTATTTTAACTCGCTCCATACCACGATAGTCAGAGCGCCGGGAAACACCACGGCTACTGCTACTACGACTGTAACTGCTGTAGCGATCTGATGAGGAGTGTCGGCCACCACGCGCTAATTCAACCTATAAGGCCAGATAAAAATATTAACACAAAGAGAGAATAAAGTAATATGCACTAAGTAGAAATGGTAGATAGAAGATGCAATCGAAGAAAGTATGACTAACCCGTAAACGAAACCCATCAAAGTCATACCCATCCCGGCCGTAAATTGCATCATCAGCATCACGAGGATCTTCAAACTGCAATTAAGCATCGAATTTGAAAGCATTACACAAATATCAGGCAACAAAACATAAGTTATTCGCCAACAGTCACGTGCAGCTCTAAATTTAAAACATATATCAAGCAACTTTTCAAACAAAATAATAAACTCCCAGATGCAAATGAAATTTAAACTTACTTCAACAAAAGCATAACCTGGCGGTCTCGGAGGGATTTTGAGATCAATGTCAACAATTGGCCCATACTGCAATTTGCATTGAACTATTAAAGGCAGACACAAACTAAAGAATTTGCAGGTAACATTTGAATTAGGGCAAGCATCAAAAATTAAGAACTGAAATTTTTTTTTTTTTAACAAACGATATTATCTACAGGAAGCGGGTTGGGGAGTGGGCTAAGCCTCACAATGTGTTAGCAATAATGGAGTTCAAATTCATCTTTAGCAAGAATCTAACCTAAGACGGAATTCCACTAGACTGTATTACAACTGAATTAGGGGAAGCCCAAAAAATTTCTACCAAAAATCAAAATGGATACATAAATATTAAATAAAAAAACCATTTTCTGCGTGAAAAATAAAATAATGATTGTCCATGCAAAACCTAACAAAAATAAATTAACATTAAACCTAACAAATTGTTCATCTTATTAAGAAACAAAATGGATAGAGATAAGAATTTTATTTTCACACATAAATACATCAAAAACTAAACACTCATCAGAAAATAATTATAAATTTCAATTAAAATTGTGAAAAAAATGCGACCTTGAGAAACAAATCTTCAACTTCTCTCATACGAATATCTCCGGGCAGATTGCCCACGTAGATAGTGCGACTCGATCGTCTGCTCATTTTTTCTCCCCTGAAAAAAATCAGAATTACATAACCATAAAAATAAAAATCCAAACTTTAATCTGTTCATAAAAAATAAAAAAAAGGGTTTATTTACCTTTAATTCAGAGATTGCGGGGGAAGAGAGAGAGGGAGGGAGGGAGGGAGGGAGGGAGGAGAGAGAGGGAGGATATGGGTCAGTTATGGTCTGATAGAGTTGGGAGTTTTCTGAAGACTGGAGAGTTTTGAGATCTTCTGGAAGTATCCGGATCCTTCCCCAACTCTTTGAAGATTCGAAAATTCGTAAATCGTATTCATTTATTTATTGTAGTTAAAAAATTATTTTAAACATTTTTATCGTACGATACATGCATTAAACGGACACAATTTACGAACGGTCAACATCCTCACCAAGATGATCTGGTTGGCTTGAAAGGAGGGAGGAGGAGAATAAAGGGGGTGCAAGATTGAGTGTTTCCCGTGGTTGTACGGTTATACACGTGGCGTTAGATCAACTGGCAGAATAAGATGCGTGTACGGTCAGCGATCTATCAGAACCTTTAAATTACTTAATTTGACAGGAAAATAGGGTGGTGTTGTTGTGCATTCCAAATGTTTTATGTTTTGAAGAAAAATCTGTATTATTTCGTAGAATTTTCTTTGTAATTAAAAGAGTATAAAAAAAATTATTAGAAAGTGACGGAATTCAGCAACAGTCGCTAAATCTATAAATAGTATCCTTAACAACAAAAAAATATTTAAAAGTCATCCCTTAAAAGCTTAACGACCAAAATTATTTATATTTTAGTTTTTTTTTTATAAATTTTTATATCTATAAAATAACAGTTGCTAAATCTATAAATGGTCTCCTTAACGACAAAAAATTATTTGAAGGGCATCCTTAAAAAAAGCTTAGTGACCAAAATCATTTGTATTTTCTTTTTTTTTTGGGTAAATTTTTATTTTTCTATAAGAGTAATGATATTCATATCATATTTTTATACCATATTTCTATATCATCTTAGATAGCATTTGATGTGAACAGTCACATCATTATTTGAAAATTTTGCAAAACTCAAAGAAATGAAAGAGAAAACTTCTCGTATACTACAATCATCATTTAATTAACTATTTTTTTAATTATTAATCTGTTAAATAATAAACCAAATTTAAAAATTTAATTAATTTAAATGATATGACTATCTATATTAAATGCTACTAATGTAATATAAAAATATAGTATAAAAACATAATGCGAATACCAACGTTACCCTTCCTATAATATTTACGGCGGTATTGACCAAAAAGACAACGAGTTTGACCAGGATAGGAAACATATGAAAAATACGGGACACGTGTATCCCACTACCGCACACCTCGCCCACCGATTCGCAGGCACACAACTTCGATTTTATTTCCGCGTCCTCGTAAAACCAAAAGCCGCCGCCACCACCACAAGACCACAACTTCAAAACGCCCTTCAATCGTTTTCTCTCTGCAAAAGAAAAGAAGAAGAAGAAGAAGAAAGTATCTCTCAACAATGTCGGAATCCAAGAGCAAGGTCGATTCTCTCAGGGAATGGGTTGTCGAGCACAAGCTTCGATCCGTTGGTAAATTTCCCTGCTTGTTCTTCGATTTTTATTGGAAAATGCAATATGTTTTTGTATTTTCTTTGGTTTAATCGCATTTAGGGATTAAATACGTGTTCTTAATTGAATTATTTGATTCGGGTTCGAGTTTTGTGATCTGGGTTTTCAAATTTCGATCGATTTCGGCATCCGTCTGTATCATATTGGTGAAAAAAAATCTGTCCTTTGGCTTTAATTCCAAATTTCCAATGTAATTTATTGATATTGTGGTTCAGCTTTTGACAAATTTGTTTTTCCTTTCCATAACGCTTGCAGGTTGTCTATGGCTAAGTGGAATTGTGGGTTCGATAGCTTACAACTGGTCTCAGCCCGGCATGAAAACCAGTGTGAGGATCATTCACGCCAGGTAGTTTTCCAATTTGTGGATTCTTAGTTTCTTTTTCGACCGATAGCTATGTGCAGATTTGCTATTTTGTGAATATTTGCGTTTACTTAATGGGTTAGGACCGGGGACACCCATTGTTTTGACACACATTTTGACACATTGTTTTGATAAGCATGATTGTTAAGAGAACACCTAAAGATGGATGGTTTAGATTGTTGAAATACATTACAGGGTGTGCCTACAAAATGTGTGTCGAAAAATGGGTGTCTCTGGATTCTAACCTTAATTTATAACTTTATGCGAAACAGGTAGGTCGATCTTTCACTAAATGTTGTTGAGGCAAGAGTTTAGGGTTGCATACTCGTTTGAAGTCGAAAGAATATTTGAACCGCGGGAGCTTGTGCACATTTCTGATGATTAAATGATACTATTTGTAGTTTGTAATGTGAATGAGTGTGTGCCATGTTGTTTGGCATTCGGCTATCTCTCTTTGAACTGGATGTCAATCTATGCCTCAAACTATGCCCCTTCCGGTATTCCCTACCCTGCCAGTGCTATTTGTCTCTTAAGTCCTGTCCATAGGTGGCCCGGGTATGAAAGTTAATGCCTTGATCAGGATTGCCATTCAGCTATAAATTTTATTAACTGGTATGATAGAATTAGTGATTTTCTCCTCCCAACAAAGTCGCTGGACGGAATACCAAAAAAATTGGACCTTTGTATTATAATTTATGTGAGAATGAATTCTGGCGTGCATGTATCATTGTTCCCGAATTTGACAAAAAAATAACAATGCGTTGAGTATAGAGTGTTTAAGTTTTCAGTGTCACTGAACTCTTGCTAATTTGATTGTGGAGGTCCAGATTGAATTCTCATTGTCAGTTATTCTGGTTATAACTTTTCTTCCCCATGTCAACCGGGAATTCTCCCCTAATTCTTGTTTGCATTCACATTGACTACTTGTGTTTCATTTCTGACTTCTTACTCCTCGATGTTTTTCAGGTTGCACGCACAGGCTCTGACGCTCGCCGCATTAGCCGGTGCAGCAGTGGTCGAGTACTATGACCACAAAACTGGAGCAAAGCATGATAAATACGCGAAGTACTTCCCAATTGAGAACTTTAACAAGGATTAAGCAAGGCGTGCGACGACCCTTCATGGGGTAACTTCCAATCCCATATAGCATGGCATGGCCTTGTGGAAGTTTTGCTAAAAAATAGTTGGAGGATAATAAAAACACTTTTTGGAACAGCCTTCCTTCAACCTTTATTATTTATTTTTTTGTTTGTAATAATTATTGGATTTGGTTGCCATTAATGTATAACTTTGTTTGTAATAATTCCGGCATCGGGATTTCCCTGCTACTGATTTCCAAATATGTTGTAATTAGGCCTCGGTCTTTCTTAGTTCATTTGCTTTCTTGTTTATTCTGTTTCTTGCTGCACAATCTAAATTTCTATTCCGAGTATGACTACTTTCGTTACGTGAATTGATCGTTTGTCGGTGACATGTGGCGAGAGGCCGTCGTAGGGGATTCCACCGTCGGTGTTAGGTTTTCAAGTCAATCATGCAATGCTATGTGTTTATAACTTTTTTTATACAGCTAAGCATGATTGGTGTGGATATTGTTCCCGCGGCATCCCTGTTGCACAGAATTCTTCTCTATTGCTATTGGTTTAGTGGAAGTATCCCCAGATGTATGATGAACATGAAATTTTGAATATTATTTTGAAGAAAATCATAAACTCAAAACTGCATGAACTTTTGAATATTATTTTGAAGAAAAACATGAATTATCGTATCTTTTGTTAAAAAAAAAAAAAAAAAAAAGGGTTCCGAACAACACAAACGTGACCACACGCCAAGAAATTAATCAGAGTGGAAAACTAAAAAACAAAGTACTTTCTAGTTAAAAATCAACAAACGACTAGCTAGCACTAAAGATTTAAACAGGAGTTACAACGCTGACTCTTAACTTGTTCTTGCAATCCAGCAACTTTCCATCGATGCGCACTTTCTTGTAGTCTTCAACCCTTTCATCGACCCACGCTCTCTTCTTGCACTCCACCGGCTTTCCGTCGGCGCAAAAAGCTTTCTTCTTCTTGTTGTAATTCACCCATATTCCATCGATCCAGTCCTCATGAAACATCAGTTTGCTCTTAGGATACGCAGTATGATCCGCAGTTGTTTCAAAGTACACCCAGCATTCGTCCTCCCCTCTCTTCTCAGTAACGGTACCTACCCACCAACCCTTGTTGTCAAACACATCGACCCTGTCAAGGACATCAAACCCTAATCCGCTTCTTCTCGAGAAGGCTGAGGAGGAAGAGGCCGGACCTCATCCGCCATGACAACCTCTTCTAGAGGTTTGGACTTGTGGTCCTCCTACACAAGGGTCTTGCACTTCACCCTGTAACACTTGTCCCCCGAGTTTGCAACTACCGTTGCTGTGTAGTACCAGCCGATAAATCCATATTCTTTGCTGGAGACTTCCACCTTGTCACCTTTTTGAAAAACAAGTTTTCGAGGAAAGTTTGCCTTTTCTCGCTCTCATTACCTTCTTGAGAACCCATTAGAGAGAGAGAGAGAGAGAGAGAGAGAGAGAGAGAGTAATAACGCAAGCGATTAGCAAAGTAAAATGAGAGCATAAGGCTATATATAGCGGAGGGTTAGGGTTGAGTTTTCCTCTTCTGTTCAGAATTGGATGGCTTTCCTTTTCCGTCTAGGATTTGGAGGCATTTCCTATTTGTAATTGTTTAAGTAACTCAATTAAATTCCAACAGAAAAAAAATTAATTAAATTTAGCCCCATACATTAAGCTCGATTAATTATTAATAAATAGTTAGTAACTCAAAACTCAATTGAATTATCTACCTAGTACTATACAACTAAAAATGTCAAACTCTCTTCTAAAATGCCAATGCTGTTATATATGCAACTATTTAGACACACAAAACTGACACATTTATTGATACGATTTCGAATACAGGTGGAGTACATACAATGATGGCACCCAACTCTATCGAGAGCATGTTCAAATTTATGTGTTCAAATAGTTTTATTATATGCTGAAAAACAATAACTAGGAACTAGCAGTATCACTACTCTTGCCTTGAACAAAAAGACAAATCATTTGAACAAAATTTGATTAATTCTACTAATATCTTTTAACAAGCTAATTAGCTTAATGACGTGCAAAAGTGAGGGATTGTATTGTTAGCTAAAGCTATCTTTGATCTCTAACCTTTTATCTCCATTGACAGAAACCATACTATCGACGCAAACAACAGCTTGAAAATCTCCTCGGGACACACCATGAACAGGAAGATACGTAAGATTTTCGGTGTTGAAGTTGTAGCTGGCTAAGCGTCCATCTATGTCAACCAAAAGAACCTCGTCCCTCTTCCAAAGTATTAATGGAATATCTACCTCTTGATCCAGTTTGGGCACAACGGATAAATGTTTTGTCCAACCATCATCAAATTCATCCATCACCCAAATTTCAAAGGGTTCTTCATCTTCACCATGGTAAAAGCCAAAAAGAGCAACAGATTCATTCCACACTGTAAGCGAGAACTCATGCGTCGGAAACTCGTAGAAACAATCCGGAAGTAATATATCATGAAAAACTTCATTACTCGCGTCGTAAGAAATGACCAATTGCTTCTTTTCCTCCTCAAGTCTGTCATAAAATGGCAGAAATTCCTTCTTTTCCTCATATCCCAACCCATAAAAAACTCCCTCGAAGTAGGTCGACAAATTATCGTTACCCCAAAAATAAGTATTTTCTGTTTCCAAGTAGTCTGTCCCGATCTTTTTCCAAGAATTAGTACTCAATGTGTATATTTCTGCTTGGGGAGGATGAATAATGAGACGATCATCCTCTAATATTTCCTCACCATAAGATATGATGCTGATGAGCATGTAATCTTTACGATTCGGATTATAGCCAAATCCCAACGTACACGAAAACGCATCTTCGAAGCATGACTCGGGAAGAACCCTAAATTCCTTGATTGCCGGATTGTATAAAACAAGTTTTCCGGTATAAAGATATAAACAAAAAATCCCATCACAATGACCTACAATACTCACAGATTCACCAAGTTCTTGGCCAGGGAGCTCAATAAATTGTCCCCTGCTTTTTAATCCCATAGAAAGCGGAAAATGTAGGTCCTCAACAGTACAATTAGGGTTATGATCAACATCGCTGTCTTTGTCATTGCGAAGACTAAGGAATGAAAACACGAGTTACTCGTTGTTGAATTCGGTAGTGCTGAGGACGGAACGCTTAAAAAGGATGCAAGTGGAGGAGGTGGAGGGTTGGTCGTTGTATAAACGGAGGTGCTCGGCTACGAAATGGGGATTGTTAAAAAGAGCATACCACGACTTACGGACGCATTTGAATCGCATTAGGGATTTGGGAGGCAGCCTTGCTAGGATTTCCAACCCTATTTCGTCTGGGATGTTGCAGAAGTATGTCATTTCGGCTCCGTTCCTCACCTTTCGTGAGTAGCAATGGGCGGACAATGCCAGATGATAACAATGGTCAGGTAATAGTTTCTTTAAAAAAAATCAGATGACAAGGGATAAGGGATATTTCACAGAAGCAAAACTTTCCATCCCGAAGAACAAAAATATTCAAGCAAGTTCAAAGAACAATTTAGAAAACTCTTTTGAGCTAGGACTAAAAAGATAGCGAAAACATATCGTCGAAATCATACCAAAGAATGTTGGGGCAACATACTTAAGGTCGAGAATGCAGAGGGGAGAGACAAAAAGATGTGCAATATTGATTGATATGCGGACTGGAGGGAGATTTACAGTTTTACTTGGCATGATGGTAAGGGAAGGGAAGGGAAGGGAAGTTTCAGTTAGACATTCTTTATATAGTATGTTGCATTAGGTTAACAAGCCTTTGCATAAACTCTGTGGCCCATTTTACTACCTGTAATAACTTCTAATAACCACACCCTGATATTCATCAGTTTTTTTCCCGTGGTATACATGTAGGTGTATGCTGTGGCGGAGCCAGGAATTTAAGACAATGGGGTCAAAAAATAGCTTTCAAAAATCGATCATACTTTTATTTATAATTGTCCAAGACGTGTTCTGATATTTGGAAACGTCGTATTACAACATCATTATTAATAGAATCATATACCTCTTTCTTAATGTACACAACCAAACTATCATTCAACCATTGATCACCCATCCTATTACGATGTGGATTCTTTACAATTTTCATCATTGAAAAAGCTCTTTCAATTGAAGCAGTTGCAACAGGTAAAATCAATACTAATTTCACTAGCAAGTACACCAAAGGATATTGTCTATCCTTCTTTGTCTCCACCAACTTTTGTGCAAGGCTATTAATTCCTTTCAACACAGAAAATTCATTATGCAAACGCATATCAAAAATATAACTCTTCAGTTCATCTTCAAGAAGTGTGAGCTCCATATCAGAAAAATCTTTTCGATAAAATTGAGCAAATCGAACTAACTTTTCAATGTCAAAAGCTGAGAATGAGTCATCTGGGCTTAAGCATGCAACACAAAGAAGCAACTATGTACTTGTCTCATTAAAACAACTGTTCAACTCTTGAAGTTGCTTATCAATAACATCAATAAAGAGATCAACACGGTAGTGATGAAGGTTTGTCAAATTTTCAGCTTTACGCCGTGACCTCCCTCGAGCTACAAAGATATCATTCATATAAGGAATATCAATATCATGCTTGCCACAAAAAGAAGAAACTTTATCAAGCCAAGCATCCCATCCATTATCCCTCATTGCTTGTAGTTGTTGTTTACATGCTTTGACTAAAGCCATAACACTCACTATATCGAGATCTTTCTTTTGCAATGCATGTGACAACACATTTGTGATTCCCAATATTTCTTTCATTAGAAAGAGACTAGAGACAAAATCAAAAGATTCAACAAAATATATGCTTCACCTCTTTGATCAAGACTTACACCATCATCTGCAATCATCTCAAGCACCTCAATTACAGAAGAGAACATGTTAATCAAGCTTACCAAAGTACCATAGTGTGAGCCCCAATGTGTATCACTTGCATGTTTAAGACTAGTTTCTTGGTTCAAGCCTTGCCCACTTGGAAGCTCAAAATTTTGAATAGCTTCCATAATTTTGGCTTGTTGTCTTTCTCTAACCATGTCTCGACGTTTACATGATGCTCCGAAAATAGTAACAACATTATTAACCAAGCAGAAAAAAGAGCCAATTTGAATATGATTTTTCGCCACGGCTACAAGAGCAAGTTGAAGTTGATGTGCAAAGTAATGAATATAAAATGCACTTTCATTTTCTTTCAAAATAAGTGTCTTAAGGCCATTAAACTCACCTTGCATATTGCTAGACCTATCATAACCTTGTCCACGCAATCTAGATATGCTTAATCCATTTATAGAGAAGAACTGATCAATTGCCTCTTTAAGTGAAAAATCAGTGGTATTAGGAACATGCTTTATGCCCACAAATCTTTCAACTACTTGTCCGTTGGTATTCACATAGCGAAGTACAACTGCCATTTGCTCCTTGACTAATATATCATGCAATTCTTCAACCAAAACAGAAAAGAAAGCATCATCACCAATATCAAACATGATAGCATTGGTTGTTTCACATGCTACTGCATACACAAGATCTTTTTGAATATCATGTGATGTTAACTTGAGATTTTCAGGAGCATTTCTAAACACCACATCTTTAACACCCTCATTATGATCTGCAAGAAACTTCAAAAGCTCAAGAAAATTACCCTTATTGCTTGAATCTTCACTTTCATCATGACCACGAAAAGCAAGACCTTGTCGCAATAAAAAGCGAATGCAATCAAATGATGCATTCAAACAAGTGCGATAATCAATACATGCTTGATCCGACTGCTTTGGACAATTGTTTGAATATGTTGATTTTGATTCATTAAATCTTCACAATGAAGTAAAGCTTGGTTGTGAGCACTATTAGGATCTCCAACATGAACTCGAAGTCGACATTTTTTTCTTTCTATTATGAAAACCTTTGCTAGTAAAATTGTCATTACCTACTTGGTTTGGAATCTCTAGCTTGAAGGGATAACAACTTAGACAAAAAAAAAAAAAAAGCATTTTTGGATATGCTATACTCCAACCTAGGAAAGTCATTGAACCATTTCGGATTGAAAAGGAGTTGTACTCCTGCAAATGATGTATATGAAAATTGATGGGTTCGAGGTTGAACCAATTCCCTTTGTAAATAAGCTCTTCGGATATGATCTCTAATATTTGGATCATATTCCGATATCCGAAGTCGAAGCCCAGGATTTCCTGGAAGATTTGCCAATATACTTTCTATGTTATTTTCATTTGAACCTTCAGGAATATCCATAGAGGGTGAGAGGTTATCTTCCATTGATTTTCTCTTAAAATACCTCTTCATAACTGTTTTAAATAATACCAAGAAAAGTCAACAACATAATATAAATTTGATCAAATTAACAACAATTGAGAAACAAGGTTCATAGAGGATGGAGGCCTAGTTGCAGTGGCAATAGAGCCAAGAAAACTCCCACCTCACCCAAGGTCAACTCCCCCCCACCCCTAAATTTAACTAATGACAAAAAAAATAAAGAAGCAGAGTTCCATACCAATACAAATACAAACCCCACAGATAAACCCCCCAAATAAACTTTCACAGAGCAATACAAACCCCACAATTTTTTTTTGCCAACACCCAGGGTCCCATACCTCCTTCCCCAATTCTTTTTGTCCACAAACCTTAAGATAAACCCCACAATTCAACTTTCATAGAGCAATACAAACCCCACAATTCATTTTGTTGACACGCAGGGTCCAGACCTCCTTCCCCAATTCTTTTTGTCTACAAACCTTGAGATAAACCCCACAATTTTTTTTTGCCGACACCCAGGGTCCCAGACCTCCTTCCTCTAGTAAGTTTCTCCTTTGGGTTCAGTTATAAATCCATTCAATTATGCAATTCAGATTTCATTTTACATGTGATTGAATTTGTTTTATTCCTTTATTTTCCATTTGATTGCCTTATCTTTTTCATGCTACAACTTCATCGTATGTTAAAATCTTATATTGTTATCATTCATTTTGATTTAGAATTACAATACAGGAATTAACATGATTGAATTGATTCAATTTTTCTTATGATGGTTTCAAATTTCCCACCCCTCTTTCACTCAGATTCTCCCCTCCCCAAATTTAACAACCCAAATAAATAAATAATGAAATTTCAGACAAGAGAAACTTACCAGAGGAAGGACGCCGAGCCGGAAGAGCGCAATCTGGAGAGCAAGAGAGATCGTTGGGTTCTGGTGTGGAGTTCTAGGAAAAGTTACTTTTCTGATAGCTTGAGAAATGGGTTCTGGAAAAAGTCACTTTTCTTATAACATGAGAAAGGAAGAGGGCAGGATAAAATTGAAAAGTTTATTAAAGGGGTCAAATATTTTTTTAAAGGGATTAAATTACAAATCTATTGGGGTCAAGGGAGCCCAATGCCCCCACATTAGCTCAGCTAGTGGGTGTATGCATATATGTGTTATTCATCAGTTGATTACATGAATTTTTGCTTATTTCTTTTATACAAGCAATAGCGGAAGGCGAAAGTCGAATTAAGGATCTCGGATCCATATGCTCTTAACTAATTAACTATCTTAATCTGCATGATCAAACGACTAATTTATCTCCTAAATCAACTCAGGTAGCAGATATGAGTGTAATCCAACTTCATACATGCAAGGCCGGCTATGAGTGTAACATCCCACATCGCCCAGGGGAGTGATCCTTAAATGTATATTCTCATCTCTACCTAGCACGAGGCCTTTTGGGAGCTCACTGCTTCGGGTTCCGTAGGAACTCCGAAGTTAAGCGAGAAGGAGGCTAGAGCAATCCCATGATGGGTGACCCACTGGGAAGTTGCTCGTGAGTTCCCAAAAACAAAACCGTGAGGGAATGGTAAGCCCAAAGCGGACAATATCGTGCTACGGTGGTGGAGCGGGCCCGGGAAGTGATCCACCCCGGGCCGGGATGTGACAATTTGGCATCAGAGTCTAACCCTGGCCGTGGTGTGCCGACGAGGACGTCGGGCCCCTAAGGGGGGTGGATTGTAACATCCCACATCCCCTAGGGGAATGATCCTTAAATGTATATTCTCATCTCTACCTAGCACGAGGCCTTTTGGGAGCTCACTGGCTTCGGGTTCTATCGGAACTCCGAAGTTAAGCGAGAAGGGGGTTAGAGCAATCCCATGATGGGTGACCCACTGGGAAGTTGCTAGTAAGTTCCCAAAAACAAAACCGTGAGGGAATGGTAAGCCCAAAGCGAACAATATCGTGCTACGGTGGTAGAGCGGGTCCGGAAAGTGGTCCCGTCCGGATCGAGATGTGACAATGAGGGTAGCCGAATTGATGATAGGGAATGCATGGGAACTAAAACAACGAAAAAAAACTAAAACTAAAACCTAAAAAACCTATTATCTATTGTACTTCATTATTTAACCATCTTACATATAAGCATGATATGGAATAGTTCCTCGATTGATGAAGAGATTTTTCTAAAAAACAACAATATGGTATTGCGCAGTCAAGAAAGATTGGAGCCTCTGAAACCATAAAATTGGAAAATCCTAAGGAGAAAAAAAAAGAGTAAAATTAATTTGCTTTTGCTTATTCATCATGACATGTTTTGACCAAAAAAAAATTCACTATGACATGTGAATTATTGCAGACCAACCACTCATCTTTTGGTATATCTTACTCATGTAGTGTTATTATTTTATTTTAATTGTAGTATGTTTGTATTATTTTTATATTCATACTAAAAGACCAGGGTGTGGTCCTGGGGCCACTGAAGATCGGGAAAAAATGACTAAGAAAGTTCTTCGGGGACTTGGCAGATGGTAGTTTGGCACAGGACCCAAAGAGTCCCCACGAAGTGTTTGAAGAAATGTTCGCTCGGCAACATACGTCGACTACACTAGGCAATACACATTGACAACATTCTGTAATACGTGTCGAAGGAATTTGATGTGACTCATTCATCATCTAGACTTTTATTTATAAATACGCAATATGACTCGACAAATAACTACATGCTTACTAAGTACAACAAAATACCTTACTTTAAGAAGTGAAAATATTTCCCACCTTGTTGCACTTTTTCCGTTTTAAAAAAAAAAAAAAAAAACTTCAATTTTTTTTTCTGTAAAACCCTCGGAAGTTAAAATCATGAATTACTAGGTATGAAATGATACACCATGCGACACTTATTTTGCAACTGAATTTCTCCCAACAACCAATCATAAATAACCAAGCACGTACCATGATGATTGTTGTTTCTACAAGCTTTGATATTTGTGCAATGCGTGTACAAACACTCTCACGTACAACATATTCCTTCACGTCCTCTTTTCCCTCTCTCATGTTTAAAGCATTGCTTGCAATTTAAGGTTCGTTCATCAATATATATGGCAGGGCAGCACTACTGCATGTCTTTCTTTCTTGTCCCCTTTCCTCACTTCAATTCCCAACCCTCCAAAGCCCCACAAAAATCAAAACGAAACTCTTCGTGAACTCTTTCACATCTCATAATTTAATATTAACTTTTATGTTAAAATTATAAAATATTAAGTTAAAAATATAAAATAACATAGAGTACTTGAATAGTCCAACTTTTTAAGACTCTACTTAACATTTCTCAAAATCTTAAGATTACATAAAGCACATAAAAAAGAGAAGATAAAAAAACCAGAGTCCCCCACTTTTTTAGGCAGAGTGCAAGTACTACCCTTTGCTTACGGTCCCTTCTTTTTGACTGCCAAATTTACAAAACCTTACGCCATCTTTCTGTCAAAACTGGTCAGTCTCAGACGTGTGTGTTTGCTTCAACCTGTATAGTGTTTAAGTTAGAATAGTGTGGTCAAAGGAAGAGAGGAGGACTTGGAAAGTAATTTGAATGGCGTGGTGAAGACTTTAAACTGTGAGTTAGCTCTTCAACAAACGACAAAATGGGACTAATGTAGTTTACTTCTCATAAACAGTTATTGTCCAAAAATCATGCATATGACACAATTTTTTGATTGGCGTTGCAAATAGCAGAAATTGGATCCTCTCCGAGGTAAATTCTCAAGATCCTCCTGATCCAATAACACGAGCCGTTGGATTTTGGAGAGGAGGTAAATTCTCGAGATCCTCCTGATCCAATAACACGAGCCGTTGGATCAAAATCCAACGGCTACAAACAGAGGGTCATTTTAAAAATTATAATAATTATAGTCGTTCGATCAAAATCTAACGATCCGTGTTAGTGGGTCAGAAGGATTCTGAAGCTTTGCCCCTGAGAGGATCCAATTCCGCAGAAATGATCACCTCTGCACCTAGGTTGTATGAAGGGAGTTTTATTTTGTCCTTATCATTAAAACTCAAAGTTTTCAAATCATTTTCATTAGTTTTTATTTGTATAAAAGTTTTGTGGGCCACGACGTGACCTCACCGTATTGACATTATAATAATGAGATACTATTTAAATATTATTAATATGGTCAAAATACATTGTCAATACTATATCTACCTGAGTCATACGCAAATCATGCGCACAAACCCACAAATTCAAGTGCGCGGATGAGCAAACCTCTTGCAAATAGTAGCACTAGAGACATTAATTCATTACATTGATTTTTAATATTTTATTGATAGGACAATGTTTCATTCGTTTTCTATTTAGATTGATTCACTATGGATATTATTCACGTAGAAGTTGTCACTTCACTTAGTTTAACCAAAAATCAGTATAATAAGTTGAGTCTAGTTTAAATTGTAATTTTGATGTGCCAATAAGCTCCTACATTCTAGGAAATAAAGCTTTTAAGAACCCTTCAACAATACTAGCTAAATTTTTGATATTATATTCAGCCGAATAACTCAAAAGTTATTTTGACTAGCCATCACTGCCCACATTACTGGCTATTTTACCTTAAGCTAAAATATTTTAAAATTATTATTTTCTAAACCTAACAATCCAAGCTCTTTTTCTTCTCTTGAAGCCCATAAACAATGCAATTTTATATTTATTAATGTTTAATTAGCAAAAATTTAACTTTGTCTCCTCGTAGCTAAATTTAGCTAGTTACAGTACACAAAGTAAAATAGCTAGTCATTTAGCTAGCATGTTGGAGCTTACTTTTTCTGCATTTTTTGTTAAATTGAGTAACCAAAAAGCCTCATCATTTAGCTAGATTGTTGAAGCTGCTTACTTGACAAGCATCTTGAGCCAAGAATCTTTAGTATATATATGACGCATGGTTCACAGTTCACAAGAAAATTGTTCTCCACTTAAAAATTACATTTACCTACTAGAGATTTCTTGTTCTCAAGCTGTGGTTTCGTCATGATATCCTCTTTTTCTTTCCTTTTGGGCGCAGTCACCCGGTGATGGTATCCGTTCTTACGTGACTTGCATCTTAAAAGTAAATGTTAAAACAAGTTCTTTTTAGCTAAACAAAACAAGAAAAAGGCTAATTGTGCTGATTGAAGCAGAAATGTATACAAGCTAGCGTTACAGGGAACTTAAAGAAAAAATTTAGCGCTTGAAATGGATTCAACCGCCCATAAAATTGACAGCACCGCACGCCTCATCTGTGTCTTGTACATGCAGAATTCAGTGTCTTCGTGATCATGGTCACCGTCCCATATTTGACATCCTCATGCTCTGCGAGGGAGGGAGGGAGGGAGATCTACAAAAAAACCAAAACATATATGAATCAGAGTCACAGCAAATATGTCAAAGAAACAAATGAAACGAAACATGTCGCGTGGCAGTGGAAATCCAAGACCAAAAAGAAGAGAGTGCGAAGGGAAGATAATCGAAAGTTGTACGTTTACTTTCCTTAACTTTACTATCATACATACGTACAGCGTTCACATGGCTGGTCTGGTTGGGCGAGCTGAGCATGCAGAAATGAGTGAGGAAGAAAGAGAGGTGAGAAACTTGTGTTGGAGAAGGGGAGCACGTGCAAAGCTTTGTTAAAGCTTAAGCTAAGCTCCCATGGAGGAGTGCTTGAGCTAGAATTTGCACGTGCCCTGCTTCTCCAACAGAAGCTACTCACCCATGCACGATTACCCGCCGTAACTCCCAAAGACCCCCATAACCCTATCTACTCTTTACCCATTTGGTTTTGATTCAACCAAAAGAGTGAATCAAAATGCTGAGGGAGCCCATGCATTTATAAATAAATTTCTCTAGGAGAGAGAAAGACTCGAACAGAAATAGAGTAAAGACGTTGAGTCTTGGAGTGTCCATTCTTTAAATACCTCATTTGAATTCACAAGTAAAAGCAATGGATCGAAGTTTTGAATAATAAAAGGATTTCAACTGGTTTTTTTTTTATTATTCAAAACAATATTTACTACTCTACGCTACATTACAATTATAAAAGAGAATTTGAAAACAGTGATTTAGAAAAGAACGCTTTATTCATCCCGAGCAATAATGCATCACTTGCAGCCACTTGAACTATTTAAAAAGAAGAAAAAGACTTGAAGGTGTTTAATGTACATATTTACTCAAAAACAGTGGACTCACACGTAGACATAGCTTCCTCCCCTCCCTCACTAAAGTAACACACAATAAATGAGGATTCTATCTCCTCTCTTTTTCCCTCTTCTCCCTCCTCTCTCTCATCTCAGTTTTTTTTTTTTTTCTTTTTCCTCTCTCTACAAAGATAAAATTTTGAGTGTTCAGATAGAAAGAGAAGAAACAGGAGAGGGGAAAAAAAAAGGATAATCCTTATCCACACACTATTTACGGAAGTAGGTTTTCTTACAGAAATGCACTCTTTCCGGATCCTTTCCTCCTGATCTATCAAGTTTGTGAATTCGAGCCATTGAAATTTGATCTAACTGCTAAAGTCATTATAATTTTTAAAATGAGCCTCTATTGTAACCGTTAGATCAAATTTCAATGATCTGAATCCTCAGATTTGGTGGATTAAGAGGAAGGAAGGATCCCTTTCCTTTTCTCACAACTTAATGAACAGAAGTTTGATGGCATGGCATTATAATAGATTTGACCCTGCGAATGATACTGTGAGTTTTAACTAAACACTTCCAGTACTGTTCAATTTTAACAAAAAATACATTTTTACTCTAAAAAGCCACTCTTGGTATTATTCACTTACAACACATTTTTGTGCTTTTGATTAAAACTCAAAGTTTTCAGACTATTTTCTTTAGTTTTCCTTATGATATTGGCTCAATGGGAAAAGGATCCTTGAAAATCCGAAGGATCCCATGATCGAGATTGTTCATCGTCCATCGTGCAATCAGTTTTTATTAGGTACTACTTATATTTAATTTTAAATTTTAAAATGATATTTGACCGCACGATGTACGATAAACAATCCCGATCACATGATCTTTAGGATTCTCATGAGAAGGATCCGAGTTCAATGAATCTTATTCTTGCCCTTTTCATGATTACCTGTTTGATCAAGTCACCTTGAGATATTTTCAGTGAACAATAAACGTCATTTTGTGGAGGTACGTACATCCTGCCGCCAATTTGCGAAATAGAGGTCCCTCCAACTAGAAAATCTTGAGTAAAATCGTCGGAATATGGTAATTGAAAACTCTCTCTCATAATTAAGCAGGTCTTCATGTATTAAAGTCCCACTCGAACTCAAAATAGTTTTGTCTGCAATGCATGCATGGGTTTCACTTGGTTGCGAGATTGCCATGCGGATGATGTGAGCAAGCACCTTACTTAACACGTACACCTCCCCAAACGCTTTGTAATTAATTTGTGTGTACTTCTTTTTATTTTCCTTCAAAACCTTTGTTTGATGATTATAAATTTGGGTGCTTTTTGTTTGTGTAAATTCATCTTCAGATTATCTTCTTGATCATTGGAATATTGTATCCAATTAACACTTTTGTATTGTTTGAAATTATAAATAAAATATCAAATATCGTTACGTGTCATAAATTTTGGATGCTTCTTCAGTGCCACGATCCAGTTCTGTGTACCAAAAAGATGTAAAATTTGCCCGAATTTTCACATGTTTGCAGATAATCTTCCCGGTACCATACTTGATGACATATTTGACCAAGCAATGGCCATGAATCCATGATTAGGATGAAGAGTGAAAGCTGGGTGAAAATGGTACACTGCATATCTGCATGGCAAGACAAGGAGGATAGTGAGTGAATGACAAGATGACACTGGCTGTTGAGGGTTTGCGTGTTGGGAGCAAAAGCGTTTGATTCTTGTGTTGGTTCTGGGGAGAGCAGGGTGAGTCCCTAGGTGGATATGATTACCCTGTCTCTGCTAGGAGTAGCCCTCTTCGAACGGACCTAGCTTCTTTGCCCTTCCAGTTTCTGTATATTTCTATCTTTTTTTATTTTGTGCGATCATGCTTAAGTCACGTTAAAATTTTATATTAATTTTTTATAGAGATAATAAGACAAAAAATAATAGTGATATAGAATGTTTGACGTGACTTAACCGTGACTGTACAAATAGAAAGAGATGAAAATGTATAGGAATTGGGAGGGCAGAGAAGCCAGGTCCTTTTCGAAATTCTCTTCTTTCTTTCTTTTTTTTTCCTTCATCTTCTCTTTTTTTAATTTCAACGATTATGATTTCATCTTTATAAAGAGAGTAAGAAAAAAAAGAAAAAAAAAACTGTAAAAGGAGGGAAGGGAGGGGAGAGAGGAGAGAGGAGGGGAGAGAATTCACCTTTCCCCTCCTCTCAAAGACTTCGAAAAATCCTTATATAAGCTTATAATGCTATGAGCTCATTTAAAAGAACTTTGAAATGACTAAAAATGTCATTTAAACTAAGGTTTTAAAATACGCTAGACGCTTGTTGGGGGGGTGGATTGGGGCCTAACTCCTAGGAGGCTAGACGAGGCCTAAACGGACACCTAAGCGGATTATACGGATTTAAGTAAATCTATTATATTTCATGTAAATAAATATCAATTTATACATAATATATATATATATAATTTCATGATAAACTACAAAATAGAATGACATATATATTATGAAGTATTAGAACATAATGAAAATATGGGAACAAGCATATAATGTGTGTTCATTTTAGAGTTCAATAAGTTTCTTAAAATTTATTGAAAAAATTAAAATGCAAAATGAAAGTTATCTATTACCTATCTAAGTAAGTTGTAATCTAGGTGGGTGCTTAGGCGGGTCTGGTCAGGTTAAGTGGGTGCCTAGGTGGTCTAAGTATCATTTCTTAATTTTCAAACGTATAAGCATTAATCGGGACGATTGGCCACCGCCTAACGCCTGGACAATTTTTTTTTTAAAACAATGCTTTAAACTAATTATTGTAAAATTAAAAACGAATAAAAATAAATAAATAAAAAAAAACTTAATGTACTGAGGCAAAACAACCGAAGACTTCACAACACCCCACTCCTAAAAGAGCAACAAATACGTGCTTAGGAATTTTAACCAAAAACTTTTTGGTATTATTTACTTTAACAAAAAAATATATTTTTACATTAAAAAGTTAATCCTGATACTATTTACTTTAACGAAAAATCACATTTTTACACTAAAAGGTCAATCCTGGTATTATTCACTTTATCCTTTATTTTGTCTTTATTGTTAAAACTCAAAGTTTTCAAATCTTTTTCATTAGTTAACCTCTTTCCTCCTACCCCCACCCACCACCACCACAAATTTTTTTTATTTCCCTGTGATCTTCTGCTAGCCAATCGCTCTCACATTTCGAATTTTCAATGCACTCTCCATTTATAAACAGATCATTATAAATCAAGTAATTTTTTTTAAATACATTAATATTTTTACATTAGGAGGAATGGGAGTTCAGCTAAGTTAGATAGCTGATAATGAACTCCTAATTAAGCTCTTAGCATCAACTTTCTGTTATGTTTAGGGATACAATTTGACGTGTAATCTTCATGACTTTCTTTTCATTTTTAGTTATTTCACCTCCAAGTTTACATTTCAATTTTTATTATCATACTTCTGAAAACACAAAATGTATGTGAAAGAAAGATTATGCATGTCATGTGTTTTATACCTTGATAAAACAATGAACTGCTTGCATTGTTCGAATTGATATGTTACGGTAACTAAATTTAAATTCTCAATGATTGTTTGCAAAAAACGATCGAGTATCTTCGTTCTCGGAAAGGAGAGGTAATAAAGTCTCAGAGGCGAGTGGTATAACACCATTTCTTTGTTATAAAATTATAACTAACACTTTCAAAAACATGCCCAAACTTCTTGTGAAACTATTAAAGTGACGGGCAAAAGATCCACACTTCCAATAATGTTGATATTGTTTCCATTCCTGACATGAGATCCAATTAGTAGGTTATGTAGATGCAAATTTATGCCTTCTTATTTTTGGACAAAATTGCACCTACAAAACAATTAACATCTTTGGTCAAGACCAAGAGCCTCACGTGCCTACGAAAAACCTCCGATGCCAAAGTTAGAATTTTGAGGGAAAAGTGTTTGGAGAATTTAGAGAATTTTGCAAAATAGTTGGAATTGAGTTTTGAAGAAAATGAGGTGGTATTTATAGGGGTATGGCCAGCCCCTTTGGGAGGATGGGGACTTGCCGCTTGGATAGTTTTTTGGGTGTGATGCATAATTTGTTAGCTAATTAATAAATTAATTGAGTAATAAATCAATTAATTAGCTAATAAATATAATTTGAAAGTAATGATTTAAGGGTATAAGAAGATTTGATGAGGATTGATGAAATAGGTTTTGAATGATTACATATTTTGAGCATTGTTGACCTTGATTGAGTCATGAATGTGTGCATAAGAGTTCCGGTATTCCTCGAAGGTAATTTTGTCATTTTAACCCTATAATCCACGTGTCGCCTCCTTATTTTTCTTGATTATTTTTTACTTCACATGTTACACTTACAATCTGTCACAAAATATCGGTATTAATTAAAATAAATTTAAAATATTTAAATTCTTATTTTCTCATATCTACGATATGAGCTTCTCACCTGAAAAAAAGAAAAGCCCAAACTCAAATATCCCGGTAAAAAATGGCCCAACAGCCTTTGCCTTAATTTTCTCGGTTTGTAATTTCTCTTGCCATCAGAAAACAGAAAACAAAGAAAGAAAAGGCGTACTAAACCTCAACTGCTTCGTTTTGGCCGATCAAACCGTTTTCGAAAGTGCTGAACTTTGAGCACTTCAGTGGGTTCTGAATCTATCGCTTCAAGCTTCCTTTGCGAGACATCCGATTTGGTAAGCCATTCTTAGACTTACTTCTCTCTTGATCTTATTTTCGGAACTTAAATCTCTCAAACGGGCAGTCAAGGTTCTGTTTGGTTCCCCAGAAAATCCAGGAAATATTGAAAATCGAAATCTATATATTTCTTACCTTCAGTCTATTCAACCCAACTCTCATTTTGTGCCAATTGTGATCGGAGAAATTGGTTTTTTCTTGGTTAAATTTCAATACCCATTTCATTTTGCATTTTATTTTAAATTCCTGGTTATTAAACAGAGATTAATATAATGTAAAGTTTCGTTTTTCGTTTACTAGGTATTGCATTAGGAAGAACCCATGTCGTGAAATCGATTACTTTAAGCGCATTTGTTCTAAGTTTGGAGGTTAAGAAGTTGCACACCAATTGTTTGATAGAAGTTGCGAATGAAAAACCCAAAGAACCAAACATTGAGCAATCAATTTCAATCTCTCCCTTCGAGCTTTTATGTCTCTTCCTTTGATCTGATACATGCCACGATGTGGTTTGAATCCTATACAATCATAGGGGTTCACATACTTTGTGTAGGTGTAGGTACCATAGAGGCATAGGGATAGAGAGTATATTCAGGTTGGAAAGTTTGAACCGAAGATCTTTTGGGAATTTTGGTTTGATTTACCGAATTGTAGAGCCCGTGGAAATTGAGGAATTCCCTTCAATCGCTACCTAAATTAGTAGCTTTGGTTTGTTTTTTGATGTTTTGCTGCATTATAGGAGTTATGTATGATGGTAATACTGCACTGTTTCTTCATTCTTCTACTTCTAGTACTAGTCTAGTTCTAAATAAATCTGGTGTTTTTCTTCGTGTTTCATTTTTCGAGTGCCTAATCGTGGTCCATAGATAGTCAAAATTTCCAGTTTAACATTTTTGATTGAAGTTCTGACTTATTTGCAAACAGAGATGGGTATTCCTCCGGTCAGGCCACCAAGTATCGCAAAGTATCTGAAGCCGTATCTTCTGAAAATGCACTTTACAAACAAATACGTAAGTGCCCAGGTGATCCACACACCTACTGCCACTGTAGCCTCTTCTGCAAGCTCCCAGGAAAAGGCCTTGAGAGAAAGCATGGAGATACAGCGGGACGTTGCTGCTGCTGCAAAGATAGGAAAGATATTGGGGGAGCGCTTGCTGCTCAAAAACATTCCCGCTGTATCTGTCCACTTGAAGAAAGAACAGAAATATCATGGTAAGGTTAAAGCTGTCATCGACAGTGTGGTCGAAGCAGGTGTCAAACTACTCTGATGAATCATTCGAGTTTGCTTACATTACGGTAGTCAGTATCATGTCTTAATCCTGGATGGATTGCGAGGGAATATAAACTGGAGGATTGTGTAGTAGGATCAGTCTTTTGATTGCTATGCTATTGTGATGATGAACACTAGTGGAACTTTTGATTCTCGATGTAATGTTCCCGTTGGATGTTGATTTTGATTTCGATAACATTATTCATCCGAATACACCTTATAAATTGTGATCACGAGAGTCATTATATCATCGGCTTGGTTTAGGGCGTATTCGGGGTTGAAAGAGTTTTCGAGAAGCAGAAAGCGATTCTGGTGTGTGACATAAATAACTAAAAGTGCTTATGTAATGGAGAAGCACTAATAGAAGATAAAGCGTTTATGAGCAAAAGTGTAACTTATAGGATGTTTTATGGTTCTGAATTCTGATTGAAGAAAACTAACATGGATGAAGAGATTGAACGGATTGAATTTGATGGAGTGCGCATATGCCCGGGCCATGTTGCGAAACCAGATCCAAATCCAAGTGGTAGGCCTAGAAGCTAGTGAGCGCACTCAGCAAACAAACCAAGTCCACTTGGATGGAGTGCGCAAACTGGCTCGGTAGCAATATTTCAAACTTATCACAAGTTAGCATATGTTTTAACTTACTTACGTGACATCTCGTGATTGGTTTATCTGATATCATCATCTTACCGTCCAAGTTGGATGTACTCTAACGAAACATGAGCAAGACTTCAAATGTTAAGGTGAATGCTCTTGTTAGATCATCTCTAATGGAGAACACAAATGAAGTCAAACTTATTTTGATGAACCATGCACACAAAACATACTCCGATAAAATAGTTACGAGAGTTGACATTAAACTGTGAGATGATACTAACTAAGTTCATACCGAGTCAAGTTTTGAGAGACTATCCTTAATATTTCTCATTAATATATAAAAAGAAAAACGAACGAAAAGTTCTCAAAAACTTTAGTTTTAATAAAAAATGATAAATAAAGATGTAAGTAAATAGTACCATGAAAGGTAAAAATGTCATTTTTCATTAAAAGTGAACAATATCAGAAGTATTTCGTTAAAACTTTTTAAAAATAAATCTGGATAAAGTTGAGGGCAATCTAGTATCTTCACTCTCACTTACTCATGCGAGATAGCCGCCCTTAAAATCTCCCATTAGCCCGGGGTCCGCGTATGTCACATCGGTCTTATCCCCAACTACACGCTTCTCAATCTACACGCCACATGAGCATTCCCTCTGGATCCGACGAACGTTCCAGATCTCTCTCGATCTGAATACTTGTTCGACCTTTAACGCCCACGCCGCCGATAAATAACTACCCGGTCTCCTTATTTCACTCCCTCTCTGGTCTCCAGTCCAATCGCACTAACAAAGTCGTTAAAGTACGCCTGATCTGCTAACTTACGCCGTTCATTCAGAAACATGGGCCTACTTGATCAGCTTTGGGACGACACCCTCGCCGGGCCTCAGCCCGACAGCGGTCTCGGGAAACTTCGCAAGCACAAAACCTTCAGTTTCCGGTCCAGCTCAGCCACTGGTGCGTCGTCGTTTTAGTATTTTTCTGGCGGCGCGTGTTAGCACACGTGATGAACGCAACTAACTGCTAAGCCTTTACCAATTTTACATTAAATTCTCCAGGAATAAAAGTTTTTAATCGAAAATCTCTGATCATTTGCAAGTAGATCAAACGGTTGAAAATGAAACTAAAACATGAAAATGTTGAGATCATGCGGCTGATATTAATTAGGGGTGGAAATCTTGTTGGAAGTTTAATTGTTTGTTTTGGTTTGGTTGAATTAGGATCGTCAGATGGCGGAAACGTAAGATCGTTCGATGGGAATTCGCCGGAAGAGGCTAAAGTTACGCGGAGTATTATGATAGTGAAGCCCCCAGGTTATGGGAGCGGTAACGGCGGATCAGCTCCGGTTTCGCCAGCTGGGGTTACTTCTCCAATTTCGCCAGCTGGGTCTACGCCGCCGGTGTCCCCGTTTTCTGGTAAGCATTTGAAATGTCAGATATGCCTCTGCCTCATTGCATGTGGGACCAGGTTTCCACAAATGGTGGAGCCTCCACTCATCACTGATGTGTTTGGGAGACAAGGGTGTAGTAGTAATTTAACTCAATATCTATGTTCTAGAATTTGGTATGGATGTCTTTGTTAATTGACGTTTTTGCCCTTGTTGAAATATCATCAAATCTTACATTCTTAAACCAGATTTTTTTTTGTCATTTAGTAACAATAACGAATATGAAGAATGTGCATATAGAGCTATTCTTTGTTATGAGTATATTTTTTTGCGTACGTGTTAGATTATAGTGATTTGTGTCTAATTGTTAGTGATTTATAAATGCATTGTAAGGAGTCGAGCAGTGTCCGTAAGCAAATGTTGATAGTGTTGTGTTGACGGTGGTTTTAGGTGGCAGGGAGCCATTCGGGCGGTTTCGAAGGAAGTCAGGGTCGGATGCATACGAGAAGGCGAGCCAGGTCGTTGGAGGAAGGAGCGCCCGTTCTCCTTACGACGTGTGACATATGAAAGCTGCGTTCTTGTCCAATCGAAATCTTCCATGAGATGAAATGAACGTGTTTTCTGTGGACGGATCAGCCATGCATGGCCGAAAGGACAAAGAAACTGTTTAATTAGGGTTTCCACGTGCTAATAATGTATTGATATAAGTAAGCATTTTGCATGCTAGGGTTTGGGTGTTGTTTGTTCTGGGTTGCAATCTAGTGAGTGCGCGACTATATATATATAGTAGTAGTTGTTTGTAAGATGTGAGAGTGCCGATGGATTTGGAGTTGGAGTTGGTAAAATCTGATCTCTGCTGTTATCTGTAAAGTGAGTGCTTAATTTTCCCTTGCAAGTTCCTGCTATGGTGTTTGAATAAGAAAACTATATTACATCTATAATCTGCTGCTTGTGTCAATATTACTCGTTCAGTAATGCTAGGAATACTGAATTTATAGATTAAATTAAACTAAACAATGTAAAAGTTGATGATTGGATTTAGTATTTCTAGCATTACTTTTACTCGTTTTAGATGGAACCTGTATGCTACGTGCAAAAAAATAAAAAATAAAAAAATAAAAAAATCAATGACGAAATTTGTCGAGCGCTTGGTGGAATGTGCTTTCATATCGACAAATGTCAAAGCAATTTGCCGAATGATGTTAAGATTTCATGTCGAGTGTTGTGGACATGAGTGTCCTATCATTTTTTAAGAGCATTTCACCACACACTTGATGAGTACAAAAAGATTTCGTACATATATCTTTTTTTTATTTTATGAACAAACGATATTATTTACATTAAGGGGGTGGGGGAGTGAGTTAAATTTCACCATAGGCCACCCATAATAATGTGGTTCAAATTCGCCTTTAGCGAAAATCGAACCTAACATCTCACTTACAAGTAAAGAATAATAACACTAGATTGTAGTACTAAGTCGTGTACATTCATCTTTCTTGGCATTTTCCTATGTAGATTTGGTAATTGGACCATCGGAGTTGAAGTGGAGGAGCGAAAAATATAAGAGTTGAAGTTGACACTACACTCCACACACAATTTTTTTTTTTTTTTTTTTGTTTTGAAATTGAAGTACGATATTCATAGATAACAATTGAAAACGTATAAAGCTGAAAGAAAGGTGCATAACATGGGTCTTGATAAAAATATTGTTAGGAATTTCAACCCGCTCTAAGGGAAAAAGAACGTCCCACACCAACATAATCATAACTTAAATTTTATCTTCTACAAGAACATATAAAATGATATCTGGTGGATCTTCGAACCAAGTCGCGTCGAGAATGGAAGTGAGGCTAAACCTTGCTAGGTGGTGAGCCACTTTATTAGCCTCACGTTTGTAGAAACTGATCTTCTCCTGAGAAACATTCAACAATAAACGCCAGGTGCCATCAATGATATGACCAAACTGACTGAAATTGGCGCTAGTGTCCTTCTGGTTACTCGCCACCACCATGAAGGCATCCCCTTCCATTTCCACCTGCAGAGCCCCTCATTTCTGCGCAAATTCAGCTGCTCCACGAACAGCCAAACTCTTAGGCAGCAGTGGTGAGGTGATACCCTCAAATTGCTGCACTTTTGCAGCCACGAACTCCCCCCCTCGACTGGGTGAACGGAGCATATCACCACCCCGCTATAAGAAGGAATTTCTATCCGTTCATATGCTCCACACCGTAAGCAGCAGCAGCTCAAAGCTATCATTTAACAGAGAAGATACCATCCTAGCTAGCCAATGATGAACCCTTCACGCAAGTCCGTGCCAGTGTGCAAACCAAGTGCACTAGATAACCAAATTGCACTCGTCCTCGACCATTGCAGCAAAGCATGCTCCACCGTTTCCCGGTCTTTATCATAGAACATACAAGTCACCTCCGGCAAGACCTTACGCTTCATCAAATTCACCCGAGTTGGAATGGCATTAGAACATGAAAGTTGATGATTGGTTTATTACTTAAGCGTTGATAAACGTACTCATTTCTATTAGTGACACATCATTTAATTTGCAAATTTAGTTTTTAAATTTAGTCTCTTTAGTATTACCCTAAAGAAAAATGAATGAGATAAACAGGGACATTCAATCATGAAGACAAACGAGGAATGCTTGTGGAGTGAGGCTAGCTTTTAACATCTGTTAGGTTCATAGTTGTTGTCAATGGAAAGGGATCCCTTCCTCCTAATCCATCAAATTAAAGGATCCGTGCCATTGAAATTTGATTCAACGGCTACAAACAGGAGTCCACGTTAAAAATTATAATAACTTTAGCCGTTGAATCAATTTTTAACAGCAAAAATCTCCTAATTTGATGAATTAGGAGAAAGTGATCCGAAGAGGATCCTTTCCGCTATCAATTATGTTTGTTGAAACAAATGTAGTAAAAGTTCTTTTGCTAGAAATTTGTCATCAAATTTTTGTTTTACTTGAAAACCAAAATAGAGTTGATAATTGCAAAAGACACATTAATTTTAACAATTTAAGTTGTCAAATTTGTATGTCTGACTGAAATTTGGGTGTGATTTGATAACTTTTTAGAAAGTGGAATCTACACCTACTACCTAAATAGTTAACAGAGGCTTATATGAGTCTCGAAGAGGAAATCATTTATTCTTCCAAATAAATCAAATAAATGATTCATCATAAAAGTGAAAGTGATCCCAACCTTCTTCGTGGGTGTATTTTGTAATTAGCTAAAAAAATGAGGGCACTTTAATTAAAAAGGCTTCAACAATTTTTTTCTTAATCAAAGCACTCAACAACTTTTATTTAATACATATATAAAGTCCCTTTTGGGGTCACAAATTTCATCAAAAGATATGGACAGAAATGCCCCTCAAACAAAAAATTTTAAAAACAGTTCAAAATAATGCATCAAATGGGGCATGGGTATTTTTGTCATTTTAACAGTGATTTTTTTAATAATTAATTTTTTTGTGCATTTTTTTTTAAATAATTAGTACCTCACCATAGGCTTGCAATAATATGATTCAATCAGTTGTTCATTAAATATTATTTTCTCTATTTTAAAACACGTTCAAAACATAGGCGTGTAATACTGGTTATAAAAAAGGTTTTTCGTACCTGCATAATAACGTGATTAAATTAGTTGTCCGATGATTTTTTTTTATTGAACAAACGATATTATCTACATTAAGGGAGAGGGGTGGGCTTAGCCTCACAATGGGCTAGCAATAATATGATTCAATCAGTTGTTTATTAAATATTATTTTCTCTTTTCTTAATGTAAATTAAATAGAGACCGGTTTTATCATGTAAATTCAACTGCTTTGATTGGTTTATAAGAGGTTTCTTCTAGTATGATCTAAGATTATTCATTTACTTCAAATATTTGACTTTTCTTTTGTCAATTTACGCATATATGTATTTAAAACGTTTAAATCGCGCATAGCACGTTGTGATTTAAAAAATATTTTATGCTGGCGCGTGAGCGCGTGCATGAAAGCTAGTTCAATAGAAAGGACACAAATTATACACACTCAACTTTTATCAACAATAAGAACTAAAAATATAAATTATTTAATAAGCCATGGCAGCTAAAGCGCGCATACCACATGTGAGGTCACAAGCTAGTCAACCTTCTCTCTTTCACCCGTCCCATCATCTCCCGATCACACATCGTCCCCATCGGAAAGGGATCCTCTTCGGATTCTTTCCTTCTAATCCATCAAATCAAGGAATTCGTGTTGTTGAAATTTGATTCAATGGCTACAAATAGAGGTCCACTTTAAAAGTTATAATAACTTCAGTCATTGGATCAAATTTGAACGGCACGGATTCCTTGATTTGGTGGATTAGGAAGAATGGATCCAGAGAGAATCTCATTCCGTCCCCACCCCTCTCATGTTTCATGAATTTTCTTAATGATTAGGATTCATTCTCCTCTTTCTATCGCCTTCCTTCCTCTTCTTTCACATTATTTATTTTGTCTTTGTCTTTCTATATAAAATTAATATAATATGTTAACGTGGTTCAACCGTGACCGTTCAAATAGAAAGAAAGAAAAAAGAAGGAAAAAAAGAGGGGAGATAATCATACTCCATTTATCATTGCCTTTGTGTAAGAAGAAGATAAAGAAGGGGGAGAAACATCGAGATTTGAGGGATAGGTAGGGACGAGTGAAAAGGAAAGATGAGAGAGAGATAGGTGGGATTCGCAAAGTGGAAAGAGGAGAGAAAGGAGGAGGGTGGGGCTCCGTGTGTGAAAATGGGATGGGCTTATGGGCAAAGGGATTCTTTCTAGATCTCTTCTTCCTAATCCATTAAATCAAGGGATCCGTACCGTTGAAATTTGATTAAACGGTTACAAACATGGGTTCATTTTAAAAGTGATAATAACTTCAGTCGTTGGATCAATTTTCAACGACACGGATCCTCTGATTTGGTGGATTAGGAGAAAAAGATCCAGAGATGATTCCTTTCCGGCTCATGGGACCCGCCATGCATAGACGTGTTTTCTGTGGACGGATCAGCCATGCATGGCCGGAAGGAAAAAGAAATTGTTTAGTTAGGGTTTCCACGTGCTAATAATGTATTGATATAAGTATGCATTTTGTATGCTAGGGTTTGGGTGTTGTTTGTTCTAGGTTGCAATCTAGTGAGTGCGCGACTATATAAATATAGTAGTAGTTGTTTGTAAGATGTGAGAATGCCAATGGATTTGGAGTTGGAGTTGCATCTGATCTCTGCTGTTATCTATAAAGTGAGTGCTTAATTTTCCCTTGCAAGTTCTTGCTTTGGTGTTTGAATAAGAAAATTATATTATATCTATAATTTGCTGCTTGTGTCAATATTAGTCGTTTTAGACGGAAATTGTGCACGCAAAAATAAAAATAAATGAGGAAATTTGTCGAGCGTTGGGTGGTATATGCATTCATTCAACAAATGTCAAAGCAATTTGCCGAATGATGTTAAGATTTCATGTTGAGTGTTGTGGACATCAATGTCATGTCATTTTTGAAAAGCATTTCATCATACACTTGATGAGCACAAAAAGATTTTGTACTTGCATCTTTTTTTATTTTTATTTTTAATAAACGATATTAGTCGGCTAAATCTCACCATAAGCCAGTCATAATAATGTGGTTCAATTTTGTCTTTGGCGAGAATTGAACCTAAAACTTCTTACCTACAAGTAAAGAAGAATAACACTAGACCGTAATACTAAGTCGCGTACATATATACATCTTTCTTGGCATTCAAATGGTCATTGGACCATCGGAGTTGAACTGGAGGAGAGAAAAATATGAGAGTTGAAGTTGACGAATCCGGATCCTCGCCTGATCCTCTTTGTGAGGATCCTGAGAATCTGTGAATCATGTCCGTTGATCGTACATCGTGTGGTCATAAATCATTTTAAATATTTTTATTTAAAATTAAACACAAACAGTACCTGACAAAAACTGACCACACAATGTACGATGAACGGACACGATTCCCGGATCTCTAAGATCTTCACCAAAAGGATCCGGAGAGGATCCTGTTGGGAAGTTGACACTACACTTGTGGAGTGTCAATACTAAATATTTTATTATCCAATATTAGAACAGCAAGAAAAATAAAAAAAAATTTGGTTAAATATGCTAAAAAAAAGTTCGGTTAAAATCATGTATACCATTAAAATACAAGTTTTATACAAGATATAGCCGTTAAAAGATTCATTATATGCAAGATTTAACCATATTTTTCAGAGCACTAAACGATACATAACATACGAATAAAAATTGAAAAGAAGAGAGATTAAAGAAAAATGAATGAGATAACGAGGGACAGTCTATCATGAAGACAAACGAAGAATGAGATTAAAGAAAAATGAATAAGGTTAGCTTTTAACATCTGTTAGTTTCATAGTTGCTGTCAATTATGTTGTGTTGAAACAAATGTCGTAAAAGCTCTTTTGCTAGAAAATTTGTCATCAATTTTTTGTTGAAGGTTACCTGAAAACCAAAGTATGGTTGGTAAATGCAAACGAAACATTAACTTTTAACAATTTAAGTTGCAATTTTTTAATGTCTGATTGAAATTTAGGTGTGATTTGATTACACTTTTAAAAAGTGGAATCTACGAAAACAGTTAACAGAAACTTATATAAGTCATTTATTTGTCCAAATATATCAAACAAAAGATTCAACATGAAAGTGATCGCAACCTTCTTCGTGGGTGTATTTTGTAATTAGCTAAAAAAATGAGGGCACTTTAATTAAAAAGGCTTCAACAAATTTTTTTTCTTAACCAAAAGCACTCAACAACTTTTATTTAATAGAAAGGACACAAATTATACACACTCAACTTTTTAATAAGAATAACAAAAAGAGTTTGTTATTGGCATTTCAAAAATCTGTACTTCAAATTTTCTATAATTAGAAAGAAAAATACACTTATAAAGAATGTATAATGAGATTTTAGAAGTGCTTATAATACTTCTCTAACAAAAAAAATATAAAGTATTAGATATGCCCTTGGCAACTAAAGCGTGCATATTACAAGTGAATACCATGCGCTGGTCAACTCTCTCTCTTTCACCCGTCCCATCATCTCTCGCTCACACATCGTCCCCACCCCTCTCCTCTTTCATGAATTTTCTTTGTGGCCTTTGTGTAAGAAGAAGATAAGGAAGTTGGAAAAAAGAGTACGAGGGAGAGAGAGATATGTTTTTAAGAAATTAGTTTTTTTGTTCTAATTATTAAATAAAGTTGTTTAAATGCTTTTGTTGAGATTCAAATTTAAAGATCTTCTTATTAGTTTTTCTAAAAATTAAGAGTCTGTTTGATACTCTACTGAATCCAACTTTTTTTTTAACTCAAAAACACTTTTTAAGTTTTGGTTTTTAAAAACTTGTTTGGTATGACTATTTTTAGAAATTGGACTCACAACTAACTAAAAAAAATAGTCTATTCTCTAAAAACATCAAAAAGATCCAAAGATAGAGTTTGGTGTTGTTTAATGGATTTTGAGTGCCGATTTTCCCCGTCCGAGAATCTCCATATGCTCTAAGTGGGCGAGCTAGAATCCTTATGTCAGGTTGGTTATTCAAAAGACTTTTTCTCTTTACCCTTTGCATCTTCATCTTTTCGAAAGCCCATACCCATTATTCTGGATCTTCATTAGTCATATTTCTGGTGCAAGGCCTATTCAATAAAGACCTCATTCTCTCTTTCTTTTCTTTCTCCCCCATTTCTCATTTTGTTGATTGAAAGTAACTTATATGTTGTTCTATATCTCCATGAATCTGGGAACTTTTGCTTGTATTGTATGATTTGTATCATTTGGTCTACGTATCGGAACTGATAACATTCGAGATTATGCAGGATTATACACAAAGGATCCCTTTTTGGCTCTCTCTTTAGCCTTATGTCTCTTATTCTTTGGAGGCCTTCCTCCACTAGCAGTTGTTTTTAATAAATATTTTGAGAAATGATGAAATTTTGTTAATAGGATACCAAACAGGTCCTAAAAACTAGTATAGAATCGAAAGGGGCGCGTATGTGGGCCTCGATCTTGTTCAACTTTGCTGGTACTAGCAATCTGAGCCCAAGTCTGCCCTTCAACTGAGTTAGCAAGTTGGGTCAATCAACACGGGTCTTTAGTAACCGGGTCATCGGGTACCCACCGAGCCACCGTTCTCAGCGAGTCAATTTTTCTCTTGCCTCACACTTCCGTCAATGCTCTGATTCCGAGTCTTCCAGGAGCTCAATGGAAGAAACCACCGATTGACAAAAAAATGGGTTGCGCGTCTCTGATCCTGCTGCTCCTTCTCAATACACTCGTCCCCTCTTTATCTGGTAATTACATAAATATATATATATATATATGTGTGTGTGTGTATTTCAAGTTTCTTGTTTGTTTTCAGATCCTAATTGTTTGATTTTCGGGAGCTCTGTGTTGAAATTATTCGACGAACAGTTTTGGGGTCGATTTCATATTATCCCAGCTTTTCAGCCATCGAAAATTATCATATTATCATCTTTTTATGAAAATAACGACATCATGAATTTGTATTTGTTTTTTTTTCTGGATTATAGATATTGGGTATTGGTCAAAATCTAGTTAGGATTCAGAAAGCCTCGTTCTTTTTGCACTTAATCGGTGCAGTTTAGTTTACCATATGCAGAAACACTGTATTGCTGCTGTTACATGAATTGCAACATTGGGGTTTTCATTTTCTCACACTAGGTTAGACTCCCTGTCCCCAGAGTGTCAAAACATAGGTTTTATATGAGCAGTAGTTCCGGTGTGGCGGATGCAACAGACTCGGCTCGAGGGAAGCTGAGATGGGCTAGAATCAGTTTGGAGGTGGAGCTCTATGTTTATTATGTTTGTAGTTGACAAGCCATGGAGGGGCATGCTTTTTATTAAAGCTGGCATAAGTTGATCTTTGGTGTGCCTCGACTGCGTTATCACATCTTACGAGTGTATGGTCATAGCTCGTTTTTCATATGTAATGGTGGTGTGGAAATTGGATGCAATCTGCTTGTTGTTTCCCTGTTTTATGTTCTCCTTAATCAGCAGAATGGCATTTGCTTTCTGAATTTGCTCTCTTATCAGAAGATATTTACTTCTAATATGTCACTTTATCGAGTTTTTGTTTTTCTTTAATAGTTGTGTAGAACTTATTACGAAACATTATCTGAATTCGTTTTCCTGCAGGTAAGCCTGACAGTGTATGCATTTCCCAAGGTGGTCGTTTCCCGCCATTCTCTTCTGAGGGAAAGCCTCCAAAACGTGTGACCAAGGGATCCAAAGATCTGACTCTCTGCAGGGTGTTCCGCGAAAAAACTTGCTGTGATGTAGCCCAGACACATCCTGCACTTGTATCTGTTAGGAAGTTGGCTTCATCAGGGGAAGCTGGCCCAGAGTGCTTGCATTTATGGGAATTGCTGGAATGTTCCATCTGTGATCCCCGCATTGGTGTGCAGTCAGGACCTCCGGTTATTTGTGCCTCTTTCTGTGACAGGGTTTTTGAGGCTTGTGCTGAGGCTTACTACTCTACGGATGCAATAACACAGGTGTGTGGGTGGCTTTTAATTTCCAGTCCAAGATTTTCCTTGCCAGTTTATTAAAGTGAAGGGGGAATATGAAGTGTTGGGTTGGAGGGGGTGTGACATGCTGCTTGGTTTGTCCGCCTAGACGGTCTTCTTTGAAGTATCTTCATCATTGATAGTATTAATGTTTCTTTCGTGTGCAATGTTTTGTTAACGATGCAAATAGTAGTTGAACTGACACTGCTTGCTAAAGACATCAAACTTATCTCCTTCCAGATGTATTAGAGAACGACTTTGATGATTAAATATTTTCTGCCAGGTTCTAGCACCATGTGGAGTAAATGATTATGTTTGCGGCAGGGCCTCTGAATGGATTCGTAATGGCACAGAGTTCTGCCATGCTGCAGGATTTGACGTTAAAGATGACCTATCGGCGAGCAAGGAAGAACCATTTTGCTATGGCGGTAAAGCCAGTCTTGATTTGATTGCTGATTCATGGAAGGCTTCACCATCTGAGGTGCCCCAGAAAGCTGAGAGCTTGAGGCTGCTAGAGGAATTCCAGCAGCGGTGGAGGGAAATGCCATTTAGCGAAAGAGTTTCTTGGGCCATTGGAGGATTGGTGCTTACAGCAGGCCTATTGTTTGTAAGGTATGCCCTTCTTCTGTTGCGATGTCAATTTCCAAAATGAAATTCTGCTAGCGTAGCTAGGGCGGATCGTTTTTGCTCCGCTGTTGATATTTTCTTTGTTCATGTGTGTATGCAGCAAACGGAAAAGACATAACCAGCGCCACAATGTAGCCGCTCTACGAATCAGGAAATTTGAAGCCAAGAAAAGCCAGAAATCACCTAATAGTCCAGGAAGTAGGAAAAACAAGTAAAAGATGAATTTCTCTCTTGCACGGGAAAACGTTTAGTTATGACTATTTTACAGTTGATGTATCAATATATTGTTATAAAAAGTTTGTGCCTTTTGCTCTTTATTATAACTGCATACTATTGTCACCACCGCCGCCTACCATCACCACCACCACCGCCTCCTACCATCACCACCATCGCAACCATAATCACCACCATTGTCGTTGCCACCACCATCCACTATCATCACCTCCATCACCATCACTGTCACTAGCACATTTCCCAACTACAATCTCTCATTTATATATTAACTAGCCTCTTGCCACACGCGTATGCATGTGGCAATTGGCTTTTTTATATATTTTTTATTTAAATAATTAATTTACATTTTTATTTTTTTTAAAAGAAATGAATTAAAGACGTGAAACCACCCCCTAATGTGGGAGGTTTTGTTTTTTTTTTTTTTTTCTATAATTTTAAATATTAAATGCATTCAAAATAAAAATATGGTTAAATACTTTAGCTTTTTTTGGTTCAATTGTAATTCATGAAATTGTTAAAGGGCAATTTATGGTATTTTGAATATTTCACCATTTTAGAGTGCTCACTTAGATAACTCTATACACACATTAATCTCATATTTGAATTCCTTTGTTTTTTTAGGTTAGCCAAACAATAAAATTCACAAATTTAAAAAAAATAAAATACTGTCATTTTAAAATTTCTTAATAATATTAAATTGACTCATCCCTAAGAGGATATCATAATTTTGTTAATTTATCTTTGCAAAAGGAGAACTTTAACAGAAAGCTCTCGATACTGTTCATTTTGACGAAAAACCACATTTTTGCACTAAAAAGTCAATCATGGTATTATTCACTTTACCCTTTATTTTGTCCTTATCGTTAAAACTCAAAGTTTTCAAACTCTTTTGATTAGTTTTCCTTTGCAAAAGAGTATATTCCATCACCGGAGAAATCTCTAGAACATCTGCTTGGGAATTGAGAATTCACCACCTTACATAAACACAAGAGAAGTACCTCTGAATGGTATGACATAATGGATATGACCATCTTACAATCAATTTGATTAAGGGGTGAAATATTCGATAAAGGTTCCACATACAAATACAAAACTAAGTAATTTCGAATAGGGTACACAAATAACTCTTTAAGCTCCGATCTAACAGCCGAACGCGACAGAAGATTCAACACCACATCGATGAAACCGTAACATAAATTTCTTCATGTCTTCTTGATGATACCACGGTTAGTCTTCAATATCCTCAATCTAGATGTTCCATCTGCAAAGCAAGGTGAAACATTTATCGAGGAAACGATAATTAAAACACCGGCAATGGCTATAGATACGAAGTAAAATTTAACAACATACCTTCCAAAGACCGTCATTAAGATAATGCATGTTGTCAACTCCAATTCCCTTGTTGATATCTCTTCTGTAAGCCATGCAGATAAGGCAATCAGCAATGGATTACTAAGCTGGATTTGATACAATTATTAGTTCACTGTAGAGTGAACTTGGCCCTACCGCCCAAATTTACGAAGAACAAGGGAAGAAACTTTAAAAAGCTAACAATCAGAGGTTTATGATTTATTCTGAATTTTTAAGCTTTTATCATTTAATGTCATATTCTGAGGTCGGTGAAGACAAGTTAGGTTCTATATGTTACATATCTTGTTCTCGATATTCCAAGGGTTTCTCAGGCAATAGTATAGGAGAAGCAACTATAACGTCCTTCAAGTGAGATAATAACTTACATTTCTTTTGCCGACATCTTTGTGAAGCCAATAGCGAGAGCATGTTGCTTCCCTTCTGCCATTATCGCCTGGGATACATACAAATCAAACTGAACTTCAACATTTCCATCTCATTATACGGAAATTATTTAAATCGACTCAACATCATATTTGTTCTAGCGTGAGTATGACATTTACATTAATCCAAAGAAATAAAAAAAAGACAAACTCGTACCACAGGAGTTTCTGCTCCCACTTCGTTGTCCAAAGCACCACCGGGAGAAGTTAGACCTGGACACATTATGTTTGCACCAGAGAGAACAAACCTTATGGCACCCCTATCTACTTGCAACTTTTTCATAACATCTGGATCTGTAAAACCCAACAAGGAAACCCTGAATTTTCTCAACTACATATTTTTGGAAGGAAAACTTTACAAATAACATAGATTTTAATTTAACAAAAAGATGAAAAAGGAAGATTGCATGATAGAAAAACATAGACCAGACTTAAAAAACAAAAGCACAAAGCCCTCTTCGCTGTCCTTCAAAAAAGAAAAATCCCAAAATTCATATGCATAGACTTGTGGCATAGTCTGAAATATTTCTCTCCTCTTTAATAAGGTACCGGAACATTGTTGAATCGGAACTTTCGACCATGAGAATCAATTCACCTGGTAGGTCTCACCCGAAGGTAACAATTCTCACTTTCTAGAGTAGATGTACAATGGCTCCACCTGCCCGCACCCAAAATCCTTGGCTGAAAATATTGACAGAATCTTCCTAGGCTTTCCACTACAGTAGGGCTCATATCACATTTGGAACCCCATGCAGGATGCCAAGAAAAGCAAGAAACCCACAAAATAGTTGGTTTTCCACTGTGATCTCAACAAATCATTGCATTCTTATTTACTGATTGTACGGCCTGTGATTGAGAAAACTTCTAATCACTCTCATTAAATTCATTGAATCCTAAGATTTAAAAATACAAGCAACTCTTTTGGTATAAGTAACAGTTAAAGTTTATCATTCTCATTATTAGACGTTCATTCCAAATTATTTACTTCCAAAACACCAGAATTGCATTTTCACCTTACTACAACTTATCAGCAGAGAGACATGACGATCAACAAATAAAGTAACCGACAAATGATTCTTCAAGAAAATAGAATAATGAGAAAACAAATTTGTGGGAAAGAAATTGTTACACTGATGAAGGAGTCTTAGGGTAGGCATATATGGTCCATCACGAATGTTGAAAAATAGTGGCACGTTGTTTACCACAACCAAATTGAGATGGTTCTGACTGAAAAAAGTGGAGAAAGTGGGAAACAATGTTAGATATACGGGATAAGACAGCACCAAACGAACAGCTGAGTCAAGAAGTAAATCCAACAGAGTAACAAACCATTTAGCCACAATTAGAGGAGACTTCTTAGGAATCAAATCTTCCAACACTTGTTCGAGCCCAGGGTACTGCAGTTGAAGTTAAATTTTCGATAAAACGAATGTAAAGTATATCTTAAAGCATCAGTTAAATCCCTATGAACATCTTACCTCATCTGCAATACTTTGCCGAATTTTGCGCTGGACGGATGCCTTAACTTGGTTTTGTGCAGACACCTCTTCGGTGGAAAACCTACAACGTAACACATACATGCAATTATACAACAAAATATTCCCCTTATGTATCTCGATTGCAACAAGAAGAATTTGCTAATCCAAACCACTTCCACTCGAAAACAAACTACTGGGAACCCTAACCATCCTCCACGAACCTCCTCTTCCGAAAAAGCTAAAAGAACGATTGCTTACACACAGAGAATCAATGGCACCATTCCAATTACACAAGCAACAATAAAATTCAAGGCATAAATCGCAAAACCGAGGGCATTGGCGTTCTAGGATTCATAACCCATATAATCACATAATCGAAAATCCAAATTAAAACAAACTGTTTGTATTTCCATCGAATCAAAGCAAACCCAGAAATTATATGCCTCAATGATCAACAAATTAAAACGCACATAGCATATATTTAGAAATACAGAACATAAAGCTTACTTCTTGAACATTCTGGAAATGGAGGATAGAGAAAATCTAAGATCTTCAGCAGCAAGCAAATAAAACCCTTCGACGATTGATTTTAAGATCGAACAATGGACCTTGAATTCTGGTTCTAAAGTTTTGTTTTGAAGCACTGACTGGTGCGGAATCAGTTAGCTCGGCTGCGCCCTGTGTCCCCGCGCCGGTGTAGCTGGTAACCCATCTTTGGGCCCTTTGGCATTGGGCTCGCCTGGAGGTAGAATTTGGGTTTTGGGTAGGGCTATGTGTGATCTTCGGCAAGGTGACTTTTCTGTGAACTGAGACTGATCCATTATTAAGGCCCAACTAGGTAATTTTGACAAACGAAGTTTTGCTTTTCACACATCGTTTTTAGCTTCTCACTAATTCTCATATTGATTTTGTTTGATTTATTCAATTTGATGACCATAAATAAGAGGGTGGGTGACTAGTTAAAAAAAAGTGCGAAAATCACTTTTTAATCTTTGGAGCACGTGATTCTTAACACCAAATTTTTCATCCACGATAAATTTTACATGCAAAACGCAAACCTTTAAATAATATTACAAATTTCTGTGTCAGTAGTTTTGGATGCAAATTCAAATCTCATGTAAATGGCATACATAATATTAAATTCGAATCTCATGAGAGGTCACGTCATCTCATGAATAAGTACTGACTGAGGAACGAACACGATTTATTCCTCTGATGGCTCAAATATGAAAATGATATATGATAAATTGATACAATTTATGGAATTTTAGAATTCTTATAAAAGAAATCCGGATCATATCCGGATTCCTAACATGAACCCACGTTGTTATCCGGATTCCTAACATGAACCCACGTGTACAACGTTGCTATCATGCGCCGGTCTATCTTCCTCTCACCACCCCCACCTGTCCGTCCATATTTGAAGGTTTCAACAAAATTGAAACCTACATGGCGGTGCGAGAAAAATTTAGGAGGAAATTAATAAAAAAAAATAGAAAAAGAATTAGAGATAAGAAACATTCAAGGCAAATCCCAATTTTCTAATCCCAATCAATCATTCCCTTCCTTCTGTTGCTTCTCCTTCTAATTCCAAAACTCAAGTTGCACCATTTTTTTTTTTGTTTTTTTTTTTTCTTTCAGGTTTTGATAAATTTCTCAGCTTTTCTCTGTTGACCCACTTGACCTTTCTTCTCCTTCAATCCAAAAAGTTGGGATCTTGATTCGAATCTCTGGATTTTTAAAGCAACCCATTTCTCCAATCTCTCTGGTTCTTCAGAAATTTTAGAACTTTCAATCTGGGTTCTTTCGAGCAGAGCAGATGATGATGATGACAATGGAGGGGATGATGGATAAGGGTGTGTTGGATGATATAATCAGGAGGCTTTTGGAAGGCAAAGGAGGGAAGCAAGTGCAGCTTTCGGAGGCGGAGATCCGTCAACTTTGCGTCAACGCCCGCCAAATCTTCCTCTCTCAGCCTAATCTTCTCGAGGTCCGAGCTCCGGTTCGAATTTGCGGTCAGCTCTCTCATCCTCTCTTACAGTATCTTTCATGATCATGATGGTGTTGAATTGTCTAATTTACTGTACCCCGTTTATTTTCTGGTGTTTGCTTGTGGATGATTATGTAAGAAATTTGGTACTGAATCAGAATGGTGGCAGAACTGATAATTCGATTAAATTGAGGTGCGAAATAAAGGGTGACCCCAAGCCAACAAGGCGGACCGCAAGCGGGTCGGGGGAACACTACGTTCATTTCGTTAGATGAATTTGGAATATGTTTGAGTTATCAATTTGGGACGCCATTGGTTCATTAGTCTCAATTTCTGCCCAATAATGTTCGTTTTTTGGTCAGTAATGTAAAGAAAAGACAAAGACAAAGAAATGATTTTTGTTTTTCGTAATGACCGGTTTTTTGCCTGGTTATAAGGATATCACAATCATGTACTTTTGGATTGTGTTTTTCCTTAATCAGCCAACGTACACATTCACCTTGAAAATTCACCTTAGAATTTCTTGACTTGGATGTTCCTTTGCTGCATTTTGAGTACTTGGTATCGTCGAATTTGTATTCAGAACGTTTCTTGGTCCTCTAATTGTACATCATGGTACACTGTATTGATGATGCTCTAGTGTTTCTTGCATGAAATAGAGGGCAGAAATGATACTTGAAGGCATACATAGTACAATTATCTCCTTATATTTCTTTATGTCCACGGTCTTCCTAATATTGCAGGCGTCTTACAGGTGATATACATGGACAATACCAAGACCTACTAAGGGTGTTCGAATATGGTGGTTATCCTCCTTCTGCAAATTACCTGTTTCTAGGAGACTATGTGGATCGAGGCAAGCAAAGTTTGGAGACAATCTGTTTGCTTCTGGCCTACAAAATAAGATACCCTGACAAAATTTTCCTTTTGAGGGGAAACCATGAAGATGCAAAGATTAATCGAATATATGGGTTCTATGACGAGTGTAAAAGGAGGTTTAATGTAAGGCTTTGGAAAATATTTACCGAGTGCTTTAATTGTTTGCCTGTGGCTGCACTTATTGATGGGAAGATACTTTGTATGCACGGGGGTCTCTCGCCAGAGTTGGAAAACTTGGACCAAATAAAAGAAATTTCACGGCCAACTGACATTCCAGATAATGGTCTGTTATGCGATCTGCTTTGGTCTGATCCTGATGCTAGGGTTGAGGGTTGGGCGGAGAGTGATCGAGGTGTTTCCTGTACTTTTGGGGCTGATAGAGTTAGTGATTTTTTAGATAAGAATGAGCTTGATCTCATTTGCCGGGGTCATCAGGTAATCCTATACTTACTTGAACAAATTGAATCCTAATTACAAACAACCTAACCATATATGTGTTCCCCGCCTTTTCTTTTCCCATTCCCCTAGTAGTCTTATAAATTATGTCCACAATATTTTGGACTTGTAGAAATATTGTAGGCATTACAATTTACCTCGGTTTTTATGGTTGATGGTACCTCTAGGCATCCTTTGTGCAAACCATTATGACTTTTTGCTGAATTTTTTCGTGATCATTTAATCCAAGTTGTCCAGATGAATGATTATTTAAGTTACACTGTAGGTGGTGGAGGATGGCTATGAGTTTTTCGCAAAACGAAGATTAGTCACAATATTTTCAGCTCCCAACTATGGCGGGGAGTTTGATAATGCCGGTGCTCTATTGAGTGTTGATGAAGCTCTGGTGTGTTCCTTTGAGATACTGAAACCAGTTGATCATAAAGCATCCCCGAGCGGTTCAAAGTTAAATCTTAAAAAGGTATTTGTATCGCCATTTATATTTGTTTCGATAGCAATTGTGTGATGATATTATTTAATCACGATGTCCTTATGTTGTGCGTCTTTGGGCAGCCTCCTAAAAAGAACTGATTATTTGGAGATTTCTCACAGCTCAATTAGAAAATACAAGAAGCTCGACAGGTGCTAGAGTTTGGATTCTGTTTAATAGATGAGCTTGACAAGGGAGAAGCGCCATCTTAATCCGAGAGTTCCAAGCGTTGATCACATTGAAGATTTTCTTGTGTTTTTATGAAATTTGTAAATCGTAACTGCATATGTTGTTCTTGCTTGTGCAGGGAAGAGGTTTTCGGTTTAGACTCTACTTTTTGGTCAATATCTGCTCATTCTGGTTTGTTTTTTGTTGAGCATTTGTAAATTATCGTCACAGCATTTCAGAAGTTTCGCTGGTTTCCTGATTAGTCTTCACTTCTTTAAATCAAGGATGGTGCTATCCACACGTCTTTTTTTACTTCTCACACACCCTCTTATTTTCTTGTTTTTCCATTTGTCGATCTTTCCTTTGATAAAGATTTTGATCGTGATCCATCCCAAGTACTAACAAGTTAATTAATCACTCTTTAGCGTCTAATTTACCATGTCATCCCATATGATCCGAGTCGATTAGTTTTTGGGTCATCAATGCCAGTATCCATCACCCACGCTTCACACGTCTTGGGATGAATAATTTCACCCCAACTTCCAAATACACAGGCGCCACAAAAGAGTGATTCATTCCAAGCTAAAAGATGGATAGCTGCCGATGGGGAACTTCCGGCAAAGATTGGCTCGTTTGGAAAGTGCTTTTAAAATGACTGAAAGCGTTTTTATAAAAAATATTTTTGAATTCAAAAATCACTTCAATGCTTTTGGTAAGCACTGGTTATGTACTTCTTGTAAGAATCACTTGTTTTTCAGAATTCACTTGCATTTTAACAAGATTGGCTACAAAAACAATTTCACAAAATCGTTTTCAGCCATCTTAAAAGCAGCGCCAAACAAGTCCATCATTACTCAAGTTATACATATTTACAAATCTCATTGGGCCAAGCTCGATAATGGGCTGTTCGATTGGGCCGAAAACAGAAGCATGTAAAACTGCTAGGGCTCCAATTGGACCACTCCCCAACAGACCCGCCCGACATCAGTATCAACTGTAAACTTTATAAAGCTTGTCAAAACCCTAGCTTCACTAAGCGGCGTCCCGAGCAACCGAGCTTCAACACCAGCAGCGACAATGGTATCATTCCCTCTCTCTCTCTCTCTCTCTCTCTCCCCATTTTTATTAGCATCTGTATTAATATGTAAACAACATTGGGTGTGGTGTGGTGCGAAACAGGGGATCGATCTCGTGGCAGGAGGTAAGAGCAAGAAGACGAAGCGCACAGCGCCCAAGTCCGATGATATCTATCTCAAGCTCCTCGTCAAGGTATATACACTTTTTTATATCTTTGAACACTTGTACGTATTTGAATTTATACGGATTATGATTTGATTGCCATTTTGTATTTTACTTGAAGAATGTTCGTAGGCTTGTAGCAAATGAAAGTTCGTATTTTGTTGATTCCAGTTTCTTTAAATCCAATTTTAATTTCTGGGTTTGATAATTTGGGGATGTTGTTGTTTGTGCAATGATGATATATGTGAATCCCAGCTCATTACGAGACCTTTTGTGGTCAGGGAATAAAACTAATTCCATATCTATCTGAGCCTTTCGTAATTTTGGTCTGTTAAATCTGGATGTATCGTATCGAAAAGTAATCTACTTTTGTTTCTGTAAAGATTTTGAATTACATTCCAATGGAATTGAGCATTGTTTGGTGTAAAGATTTTGGATTTTCGGGATTAGTACTATCATGCCAACATATTTAGTATTTTTCTTCGATTGTTTTCTGGTTCGAAATATCTAGAAAGCGGTTATGTTTTATTTTGGATCCCAAGTTTGGGTATCTTCCTATTTGACATTGCTGAACTTTGGAGGAATTGTTCCCTGTGATGTTTATGAACCATGCTAATCCTGATTTTTCATGATTATTTACTTCTAAATATTCTGAGGGAACTAGCTTCTATTTTTCAAATTTGATCGTTTGAGTTGGTCAGATTTTGTTTAGCAAGGCTTATGAAATCTCCCTCATTTCTCTGTAAATCTATGGTCGTTTTAGTTTCCCATATTTTATAATTGTATGAGCGTGTAGTCTGATTGGGTTCTTGGTTTTTCCCTGGTCAGCTGTACCGTTTTCTTGTCCGGAGGACTGGAAGCAAGTTCAATGCAGTCATTCTTAAACGTTTGTTCATGAGCAAAGTCAACAAGGCACCACTTTCTCTATCGAGGTTGATTAAGTATATGCAAGGAAAGGTTAGTTTTTTCTCAATCTTCATCACCTTTTCACTTCTAAGTAAATTCTATACAAACTATCGAGATATTTGTATTTATATCATTCTTTTCTGCTCTAAAAAGTCTTGGGTCTTATGTATAGGACAACAAGATTGCTGTTGTTGTGGGGACTGTCACCGATGACATTAGGGTTTATGAAGTTCCACAAATGAAGGTGACAGCACTGAGGTTCACTGAGACTGCAAGGGCCAGGATTGAGAAGGCAGGAGGAGAGTGCTTGACATTTGATCAGCTTGCTTTGAGAGCACCATTGGGTCAGAACGTGGTATGAGTTCTTAATACACGGCCAAGTAGTTTTAATTTAACGTCTGCTAAATTGATCCGTACCACTTAATAGTTTCACTGTTAAATTTAAAATCTTTTTCTCAAGATATTAAGTAACCTTGTTTTGGCCGCCAATGCAGGTTCTCCTCAGAGGTCCTAAGAATTCTCGTGAAGCAGTGAAGCACTTCGGTCCAGCTCCTGGTGTACCACACAGCCACACTAAACCTTACGTGCGGTCCAAGGGAAGGAAGTTTGAGAAGGCTAGAGGAAAGAGGAACAGCAAGGGCTTTAGAGTTTAAGCCGGTTAGGATTGAAAACGCTGTTTCTGGAATCCAATTTTGCTTTGGCTTTAGGTGTTTGGGATCGTGTTTACTTTATTTCACTGTTAAGCTCCAATTGTCTCTATTATTTCAACGTGGTGTTCAGTTCACCAAAAGAGAACAGTGTTTAGTACATTTGAGGAATGCATTATATTTCTAATCGCGATTTGCGCCTATCATAAATTCTTCATTCGCCATACTGGAAGATCGAGGAACGAAAATGCAACTTCCTCCTTGGTAGTTTCGGTCTCCTTGGCCATGGTCCGTTTGAAAAGGATGTGTGGAGGAGGAGACATCGTTGTACGAATGGAGGTGTTTGCTCACAAACTTGGGGGTCATTGATTAGTGCATACCGTGACTTTCTAACGCACTTGAATCGCATTAGAGATTTCGGATGCAGCCTTGCTAAGATTTACACCACCATCTCTTCCGGCATCATGCCTGGGGCTGCCATATTTACTGTGTTTTCGATTCGTAAATCCCATTTGGCGTTGATGGTAAGCAATTAAGGAAGCGTAAAACACTTTTTATGGCATGTGGTTTAAGATATTTGAAGAATTAATTCAATCGAGCTTTACATAATTATACATTTGTATACAAATTTCAGACCAACAAAAACAACTCAAACATTATCAAGTTATATAAATCAGACGCCTTTCAAGACAGATGGAGTACTTACAGTTGCAGTTTTCGGTTGGTTCCTAGCGGTCAGGCCGGGGATATAAGGCACACCGGAGAGCCTAATCCACTTATCACCCCTGAAGAACCTACCGGGTGTGAAATCTGCAGCATGGTTTTCAGTAATCTTCTTCATCCCGCGCCATGCCACGCGCCTTGCCTTGTTAGCAGCAGGGCCTGTGTTGCCTAACTCTGCATAGAAGCATGTGTTGAGCCCCCACTCACCCTCCCATGGCAACCAACCTTCCGGTTGAATCACGTCATCAATGTATGAGTCCATGATGATTGTCCTCGAATATTCCTTCCATGGACGGCCAAGATATGCCTTGTTCTCATCCTTGACAGGGAAGTAATCAGGATCGGCGGTGATTGTGCTGTTTTGAATGATGATTGCAGATGGCTGGCGCCGTTCTTTCCTGCCTTGAGCTGTCACAATGCAAGACTGGTTTGGCAATGGCTTGTGGATCAAGAAAGTGCAGTTTTGGAAGATTGCAGTGGCATCTCCGAACACAAAATCTATGGTACCAGAGATGGTGCAGTCGCGGTAGAATTGGCGTTGAGCATGAGTGTAGAGGGTGTCTTGGTACCCGTCCATTGAGCACCTGTAAAAGATTGCCTTGTCAGCGCTTACTCTCAATGCAACAGCCTGATGTTTCTCCGGACCAGCAGAGTTCTCAAACCCTATGTCCATTGCCATGAAATGGTCTCCCTGAATAGCTGCATGCATCCAATAACCAAATTAATCGTATGTCTTATTACGCAAATTCATAGTCTGACAACATAAACATTTATCTACAGACATAAGTGTGTTTAAGAGTATATTTAAGGCAATTTACGAGAAGCATGCTTACCAACAGTGGCAGTACGGTAGGTGGTCGTGCCATCTACAAAGTTCTTGTTTCCGGTTATTCTGGTCTTATTCGGACCATCGCCGATCATCATCACATTTGTCATGCTCCTAGAAACCAGGATATGCTCATTATATATACCTTCCTTGATGTAGATGATAAAGGTCTCATTGCCATACTTGGGGACATGTTTTAGTGCCTCAGTGATGGTCTTGTAGCTTCCACTTCCATCCTTTGCCACAATGATGTCGGGCTTATTAATTTTCGGAGCAGAAGTGGTACTGGTTGTGAGAAGTTTCCTGCCTTCACCTCCATACCATTTTGGATCTTCGAATTCCCCATGACCAATAACTGGGAAGGCATCAAATTGGAGGAGCCGGCGGAGTTTCCTGCCTTCACCTCCATACCACTTGGGATCTTCGAATTCCCCATGACCAATAACAGGGAAGGCGTCAAATTGGAGGAGGCGGCGGAGTTTCCTGCCTTCACCTCCATACCACTTGGGGTCTTCGAATTCACTGTGGCCAATAACAGGGAAGGCATCAAATTGGAGGAGGCGGCGGTGGCTAGGGTCAGGGTTGTTCAAGTCAGTGAAGGCTGAAAAGACTTGAGAAACCATGGCAAGGGCATTGCTGCTCAAATGCATGGAGGTTTTCAACACATTCTTCATCTCCTCCGCTGCATCAGTAGAACTAGTTGTATTCTCAAAAGCATCCAAGCAGCTTTCTTGGTAAGTGATTGTAGCGCTCAACCAAACCTTCAAATCCATCAACATTTCATTAAACTTCGTAAGATCATCGATGAACCCCAATCGCACAAGCGATTGCCTGAGCTCACCAAGCGCCAATTCCATGAGCTCTTCGCATGTGTCGAGGGCACTGGAGGTTCGGGGATCCTTCTCGAGCTTTCGCAGGAAGTCGGATTTTTTGGCAGCATCGGAAATGTACTTCATTGCAACCTTGAAGCCGTATCTAATGAGCTGTACTGGATCCGTGGTGGTGTTTCCGGAGGCGTAGCTGAGGCTGTCGAGACATTCTCGCTTGTAATCGGTTGGTTGGCAAATGGCTTTGATTGCTTTCATTGAAGCTAACATGTCATGGGAGCTGCCTTTGTTGCCACTATATGGACTGTTGTAGAAACTCTTTTCCACGGCGAAACCAACCGTCACCGCCACCACCATTGCCACCAATAAAAACGCCGAGACGCTGATAATGACGATTCGCTTTCTCGATCTCCGATCTGCATCGTCTCCGTACGCCATTTTCGAACAATTTCGAAGCAAAAAATATTATTTTTCTTCTCTATTTGTTGTTTTTGGGAAATGCATTAGGGGAAATGTGAATTTGTAAGGGTGAAGAAGAAGGAAGGGAGATTTGAATGGTGGTCCTTATTAGGCTATAACAGTTTAGCAGAAGATGTGACTTGGCGGGCAAGGAAGGTTCCATGCCAAGCTAGATGTCGTTACTTTTCACAAAAACAAGAACAATTCTACCTACTGGCAAAGGCTACCTTAACTTTGACAGGATTAGGAATTACTAATTACTAATTAAATGTTTAAAAAAAGTGGTTATATGGATGCTTGTAATCAAGAATAATTTAATTTATAAAATTGGAAGGAAAATAATTAACATCTTTCAAATAGTTGGGCTAAAACTTAGGCCCAAAGATATACACACAGCTGCATGCAAGTATCTTCTATATTTAGACAATGAAATAGAAAATTTATGTGCTAGCGTTTCTTCTAATACGCATAGAATTTCTTACAAAAGTGATATGTCGCATCAAGATTAACATGCCCTTGGTGAAGAAATAACATTTTGACAAAAAAAAAGTGAAGAAATTACATTTTTATATTTTTTCAAGTAGTCGTGAATCAATGAAACATTGAAATTCTCAAAAAATAAAAGTGTTCGTCTATAAAAGGAAAATACTTGACGAATTACATGTGATGAGTAATTGCAAGCAAAATCATATTTGAAATTATGAGTGTTTATTTTGATACAAGCAATAGGGAAAATCGAACTTAAAACTTTTAGTGCAGACGTAAAGTACTCATAAATAGACAAGACACCTACTTTTATACAAAAATAGAAAATCACACTCCCCTTTTTCTTTTGGATAATAATTTTGTTCCCCCTTAAAGGGATGAGCTCATTCTCCCTATGCAAATATGTATACTTACCTTAAAAATTTCATAACCGAAACCGTTTGATTTCTTTATCTTCTTTGGGAGAGCACCCCTACAAAAAAAAATATTTGAATTGTAAATCATTAGTAATTGAAATATATAGAACAAATCAACGGTGTAGATACCAAGTAACACATTGATTATTAAATGCTCATTTATTTGATATTTTTGGATGATTCAACGATTTAATTCGAAGGGTTTTTTTCAAGAGTGATCTACAAACGATGATTAAGAAGTTGAACAATTTTAATTGTTAAGTTTATTTGCTTAAAATACGTTATTCTCATTCTTATGTAGTTGCGAAATAAGCAACAACATTTTTACTCTTTTGCCCTCATTTTTAATGTTTCTGTGATTCCCTTTTTTGTCCCTCTACAGTGAAATCCCCAAATTGCCTATAGGCATACGTGTTGGCTCTCTGCATTAAAAAACAAAAAACTTTAACGAAATATTCTCGGTACTATTTACTTTAACGAAAAACTATATTTTTAAACTAAAAAGTCGATCATGGTATTATTTATTTTACTCTTTATTTTGTTTTTATCGTTAAAACTCAAAATTTCCAAACATTTTTCATTAATTTTTCTAAAAAAAATTATTTTGCACGCGTGGCGTGCTAGGGAGATTTCTTTGCAGCACCAGCACCGCTTTATTCCTCTCATCTGCACCGTTTCCTTCTTGCTCGACTTCGAATCGATACCAAATACTGCTCATCCAAATTTTCTCACCATTTTTTTCACCAAATTCGCTCCACGACGAATCGAAACAAAAATTTGCTCATCCAGATCAATTTCAATTAACCTAAATTTATCCAGATCGTTGGATTCAGTTTGCTTTTGTTGTTGCAAATCTGCAGGTAAAACTTAAATTTACATACATAAATTTTTATTTTTCTTGATTGGAATTTGGGTTTTGCTTCTTTTTTTTTTTTCTTTTTTTTTTTTTTGCTGTTTTATGATTATGGGGTTTTGTTTTCAGATGTATCCCAAAAAATGGCTAAGCTTTGCACTGTTCTTTTCAGCATTTTTTTTTTTTTGAAAAAAAAAAACAGGGAGAACAGAGAAACATCGACGACCATTAAAGCTTCTTAAAAGTAAAGGAGCAGTTGAAGCAGCAATTCCTTTCAGTAGTATATCACCATTTTGATTAGTAGAGATGATATATTGGGAGAAACTCGTTGAATTGTCACGTGATGTTACACATTTACTTATACTGTAAATTTGATGAGCAATTTATTAAGGTTATGTCCTAGGTCGATGAAATATCAACCATATTTGTCATTTATATTGTAGCAGTTAATAGCAACTCATGACACTCCTCATAACAAACTTCCCAATATTTATATGATTTCTACGCAATTAATAGCACCTCATGACACTCCTATTAACACACTTCACAATATTCCATGTTTATATGAATTTATCTACGCGAAAGACTACATTCGAAGATAGGATTGAAGAGGCGTGCCCGTTTCTTATGTTTTCTTTTTTGTTTATACACCGTGATCTGCATTTGGCAAAGAAATTATATAATCAGGATGTTCATATTGTCTTGGAGTGTACAATTGCAAAGCTCCCAATAGTTGTGTTGAAAGGAAATTAATCATTTCCGGGATTCTTTCCTTCTAATCCACCAAATCAGAGAATTCGTGCCATTGAAATTTGATCCAACGGCTGAAGTTATTGTAATTTTTAAAGTGGCCCTTTGTTTGTAGCCGTTTGATCAAATTTCAATAGCACGGATTTCCCGATTTGGTGGATTAGGAGGAAAGGATATGAAAATGATCCCTTTTCGTGTGGAAATTGGATTGGAATTTGAAGCAGGAGATTTAGAAATGCGCGTCAGTTTTTTTTTGAGATTTTTTTTATTGTGATATGATTATTGTGTATTTATTTTATTTAATTACAATTTAAATGTAATGAAAATTTAAAATTAACTTGAAATTTAATTTATGTGCTTGCATTTTTTTTTTCCACATCTTATAATTTGGTGCTCGAAGTTTACATTTTTTTGCACATGATGCTAAAAAGAAATTGGAATTGCAAAACAAATAAGATGGTATAAGATCATACTTCTCGTACTCCTTGCAACATAGCGCAGGCAATTTTACTAGTAAATACTAATCTTTAGGTTACATTCACTGCATTGTAATTTATAGATAACGTACACAATAAAGATGATACAAAAGAGCCAAATATTATAAGGGTCCAAATAATAATCAATACTAATATTTTAATTTAATTACTCAAACCCGCTGTAAACTTGACACCTGTCGACGGCAACCAAGCCCTCCCGTCGATAAACCTCCCAACGGTGAAGAAGCTCGCGGCGGCGGCATCCTTGAGTATATGGTAACCAGGCCATTTGACCCGACCCGCGAGACCCGCACCCGGCCCATAATTTCTATACTCACCATACCACAAGGTGCTCAAAGCAAAATCCCCATACCACTCGAGCCACCCTCTGGGCTGGACCAGCCCGCTCATGTAAGTGTTCATGTAAACAGTCCTGGAATATTCCTTCCACGGCCTGCCCAAATAAGTTGGCTGGGTGGCCAGAACAAAACTGTCCTGGATCGTAAACCCGGTGTTCTGATGCGGGTTTTTCCTACCTTGGGCGGTGATGGTGACCTTTTGTAGCGAGAGTGGGACCCTTGTGTAGATTTTGCAGTTTTGGAGGACTGCAGCTCCGTTGCCAAATATGAAGTCTATGGTGCCGTAGATGCTGCATTCCCGGTAGAACTGCCGGAGGGAGTGAGCATAGAGGGTGTCTTGGTTACCCTCAATGCTGCACCGGAAGAAGGCCGACTGGTCGGAGTCGACTCTTAGCGCCACGCCTTGGTGGTTCTGAGGGCCGGCGGTGTTGCGAATTGTCATCTCTCTTGCTATGAATCCCTTCCCGGATACCGCTGTATCAAACATGGTATTCATGAGAAAGTGTGAATTTACGTGGACTATTAGCAAAATGTGTGACAAATGCATGCACTGAACGTGAAAAACCATCAACTTACCGACTGTTGCAGTTCTAAACGTCGTCCATCCTTGCATGAAATTCCGGTCACCGGTGATGATAGTTTGTCCGATCCCATCCCCAACGAACATAATGTTGGTTTTCTTCTTCTTCAGATCGATGTTTTCCTTATATATTCCCTTCTTCACATATATAACGTACCTGCTAGGGCTGTAGTTTGGAGCTTCGTTAACAGCTTCTGTGATCGTACGGTACTGTCCACTCCCATCTGCTGCTACAACAGCATGCTTCGCACCAGATTTTGGATTCGATTTAACCAGCGCTTTATCATCCTCACTCATCCACGCCGGGAAATCATCCCCTGACGAACTTTTATTCATCGGGGGACCATGATCCCCAGGAGGAGAGGGCAAGCTGTATAGTTGAGTGTACAAGGCAAGAACATTACCAATGAGCTGCGTCACTTGCTTCAAACTTCCCCTAACGAAACTTTCGAGGCGTCGGTCGGTTCCTTCAAAACCCTCAAGGCAGGTATCTTGGTTACTCAGGGCAGCACTAAGCCAAGATTTTAAGTCTCCTTCGTAGTGAACATTTGTGTCGCCACCGCGGATTTTGATCATTTCGCCCAGAGACCAAGCCAACTCGGAGACGGAGTAGTCCAGGAGCTCCTTGCAGTCCTCAATTGCTACACTCTCCCTGTAACTTATGGACAAAGAGTTGAACTTTGTTATCATTTGGATTGCATTTTTTGTTTCATTGAGCGTGTGCCTAAGAGCAGCAGTTATGATCGACACCGAATCTTGAATTTGAGGCCCCGTTATTTGGAGCTCGGCTTGCACATTCGCAAGGCACGAATTCCGGTCGTCGATATCAGTGCAAGTTTGTGTAACCATGGATTGAATGGAATGGGAGGAAGTAACCCCATAAGAACAACATGAAAGTGAAAGTAGAAGAAGCAGAAAATTGGCCAAGGCCATGTTTGGCTATGTTGGAGGGAAGGAAGTAATTTTTTTTAGGATCATGGTAAAAAGAAGATATTTACTTATACGTGTGGGAAAGGAGACGAATGTAGGAATGCTTGTTTGTAGAGGAAAGTTTCGTCCTTGGAGTTAGGAATATTTAACCTCTTTTTTTTTCTTTTTCCTTTTTTTTTTTTGGCTTTTTAGACGAAGTCTAAGGCTCTACGTCATGCTTTCTTCTGTAGGGCGTGGCCCTAATATTCCATGCTATTTTGGATTGACACGTTAGGTTGCCTTGTCATACAAGTTAACCTTTTCACACTGCTTAAAATATTAGAGAGACGTACCCTAGTCTTCCCAATCAGTCTTGCTTTGGAAAAGAAAACTTCCATGCATCTGGGATGACAGCTGACGATATTTCAACCAAATCATACACGCTATGTATTTTAACTTTACCACCAACATGGCATCTTAGGTACATTAAAGTTTTTCTCCTCACTTTTGAGTCATATGGAAGGAGCACATGTTTCCGAAAATAATATGCAACCGTGTGATGCATCATGCATGATTGTGTATGTACAAATCATCCCAAAGCTTGTAAATGAAAAGGGCTCACCGTCTCTCAGCTAGTATCCCTCGTTTGTACAACTTATCGCCGCCTTCCTCCGGCGAATAACTAATAGCCGGTTGCCTAGTAAAATGATCTGCACCCTCTGATGCCATAATTACCTTTGCATTCCAGTACCAGGGTTGAAGGTAAGGTGAAGAAATGGAAGAACTTGAGGAAGGGTGAAGTACTACCGAAGCCCAATCTCGAGTCCCAAGTTTTACTTCCTTTAGTCTTCTTCTAATCAGCAAACATCCGAGATCTTCTTTTCTCATCTCCGATACACTTCTTAGTATCGAAATGCATAGAAGAAGCACCAATACTGCATCTTCTTCAGGCAGCAATTCGGCTACCAATAGCTTCCAATTTAAGAGAGCTGTTGCTCTTCCATTTGGATTATCTTCTGTGTACCGTACTAGCGTTAAAAACCCCTCTTCTTCATCTCCTCCTTCGTCTTCACCTTCTTCCTCATATTGATGATCTTCATCTTCGGTCACTGGCCTTTTTTTCCATACTCGATACTGCATTTTCCGTCCTTTCAACAGCTTAACCTGCAATTTATGATTTAATTTTTAAAGCAAACTATGAGAATTTATGTACTATTGTATGTAGTTGAGAAAAGGAATTCCACCGTACCGTTGATTCTGCATCTTGATTCTGTATACCAAAACTGAGACCTGATATCGATGATGACAAGTCCCACTGTATCATCAATTCATCACCTGTTGAAAAATTCCATGCAGCTGTCCCTTCTTCCAGCGGTTCTTTGGGTATTGCTGTTCCTACCAGTTTCGCTGTACTAGAACAGCGTCAAAATGTTTACAATTTGTCCCAAGAAAAGCAATGAACGCACCATTCTTAACAAAAAGTTGTCTAAGATTTCTGTGTAAACAGTCAACAAAGTGCATGTAGATTGCTATATAAAACATACCAGGGGCTCTACCAATGGAACCAGCAACATAAGACCAAGAACCTTCTCGAATCTCTATAATCCTATCCTCCCATTTCACAGCTGACGGTTTTTCTCCTCCTCTTCTCCAAAATCCTTCTCCCATCCTACAATTATTGCATTTCCAATTTCATTCGATAAGTACGAGGTACAATGTCTCTATAAAAGTCACAACTGTCAAAAGATTAAAATTGGTCCTTCCCATCCATAAGGAAAAGGATAAGTAGTTAGAACTTAACCTTATTCGGATCACAAAACACTCTCTCCCTGCATGATCAAGAACAGTGCGAGACAACCACCGGCCTTCTTGGGGACGATACTGGTTCATTCTCAGAATCACATCCGATATCATTGCCCCCGAGTCATCTGTGACACGGTCTGGCACACATTTCAAAAGGTATGGTGCTTGAACAGGTGGAGTTATTGAAGCAACGATATCCACTTGTTGATATTCTTTATCCAAAGTTAGAGACGGTGCTCTAAGTAAGTCATTCCAATGGAATGTAACAGTCTCTTGCACGCTAGTCCCTTTAAAACAGGAGCCACCTCGCCGGCGAAGCTCAAGTACGACTCCTTTGGTTCCAAACTCACAATAGAGGTGCCAAGCTTTTTGCCAGGTTGCATACGGAAAGTCAGAAATGGGTTTTTCAAGCTTTAACTCCCTGTGGCACCTCACCATCCGAAGACGAAGGATATTGCGCTTTGTATCCTCTTGCATTACCTTTGTTTTATCCGTAAGCCTGACAAGCACACAGACCTACATTGAGGCACCAAGGCACCATCAGTATAATACGCAATATTTAACCAGGATCAAATAGCTTGTCTTAAAAGAAGCACGCAACTTTGAGCCCTGGCGAAACAAGTTATCATTATCAGATAATACCATTAGCAGATTAGCAGAAAAAATACAACTCTTGGTATTTTGCTGTTTCGAGTAATACTCTCTTTATTTTCATGTTAGTTGTGATAATTTCTTTCCTTAGGTTTAAGAGAGCAACGGGCGGAAGAGAGTGTTAAACTGACCTCAAGTAAGAACCTGGGATGCATGGGCTTGTATTTGGTATTGACATCTGTATCAGATGCCTCCCAGTAAACAAGCGGCTTGAATGAGACACCCCCGTCCAATTTTAAAGCTATTTCTCCACCAGCTTTCTCATAAGGTTGATCAAACGTCCTCTCCCAAAGCTTCCTGGTCTCTTTCACCTCTTTTTCCTTCACGACAGCCCACACGGTCACCACCTTCCCCAAATCACCCTCCATTCCTTTCAAATCCTCAGCATACACTGTTGGGTAACTCTGGTTCATACAAAAAATAAAAAACAAAACAAGCAGCAATTCAGAAAAACATTCAACCTTTTTTTTACCACGGCCCTAATCAGAACTAGCCCAGTCCTCGGGTTTTTCAGAAACCTTTGATAACATTACACATTAGAGAAAAACACTTTCAAATCCAATACTTCAACAAAACACCGCGTTGATTTTCAATCCTAACTTTAACATAACAAACGGATTCAATTGAGCTTTCACAGTGTTATTTCAATAAAAATTATAGTTGTCAGACTGTTTTTACTACTTATAAACTTGTGTCTAACCGCACCGTTGAAAATGTCACATGTAACTCGTTTCACACACACACGAGAAGAACTTTCCTGCAACGGGATGCCGATGGAAAAAATTTACCTGACTACTTACTAGTAGGATAAAGAGAGATATTAAACAAAATTGAAAAAGATGAAGCACCTGATGGGTCAGCCACATGAGCATAATATCAGAGGCAGGGACCAAAGGAGAATCCAAATCAATGGAGGACCTCTGCACCATGAACAAAAACCTCTTGTACCTCTGCCTTGCTGCTATTAAATACACAATTTCAGACCTGTATGGCTCCAAAAACTTGGAATACAAAAACCTATTCTTTTTCACTTGCTCCAAAAGCTCTGCTTCTTCATCGGCTACCTCCAAAACCCTCAACTCTGAATTTGAATCCGAATCAGCTTCGTTCTCAAACGGCTCATTTGGGTACCTTCTAATCCATATTTCTCTGCACTTCATCAGTGCATACTCTTTGTTCTCTTCGTTGAAAATGGTTGCTTTTCCTATCAAGTTTGAGAATTTTTGTTCACAGTATTGCCTGTAAGAAACCTGCCAGGAAAACCCAACAGTATTATCAAGGGTCTGTTTCGCCTGCTTCTAGAACGGCTAAAACAGCTTTGACTTCGATTGTAGAAAACTTGAAATTTTGTCCTGCATATCTTTGCGCTTTTGAACAAAAGAAAAAAATTTCTCCTTCATATAAGCGCTTTTTGAGAAAGCTCCTGTTTTTCTGGGAAGCACTTACAATTTTCATATAATTTCGACATGTTTCTGACAAAAGCACCTAGCTTCTAACAAAAGCACTTACTAGATAAAAGCTCTTCTAACTCCGTTTGACAGAGAACTTAAAACATTCCTTGTTCGTATTAAAGCTTTCTGGGAAAATCATTTGTTTTTAAAGGAAGCACTTTGATTTCTTGATATAAATTTGGACACGCTTCTAACAAAAGTGCTTGTGAGCAAAGTGCTTTCTACACAAGCAGCCCAATAAATCCTAACTTTCCCAGCAGTCAAACAAAACTTTAAACGCAGAGCTTGCTTACCGGATTCAGAGTGTGGCAGAACCAAACCCACTCAATGTCTATAGGAGGATGAATCACAGGAACCGCCGCTGACTCCGCCGTCAGATCAGAAACCAACGGCATCCAGAGCTCATTGTACCTGCAAAACACCAACCCAACAATCTTTAACATCCACCGTCCGATCACACAACTACTTCACCGAAACCCCGGACCCAAAAGTTGACCTTCTAACGGCTTCAACAGCCGTCGCCTTTTGATGAAGCCACTTAGACTCGGCCACCGTTCTCAGGAACCCGATATTTCGCCTGGCGGCCGATACAAGATCCAATCCGAGTTTCAGCGTCTCCATATCCGATATCTCGCTGAGGCTGCTCGCCGCGGACATGGAGCCGCCAGTACTCAACGACATGTCGTAGGTGGTAGGGAGAGCGAGCTGCGAGCGAATCAGAGAGACAAAGAGGTTGGAGTTTTAGTTTTTTGAATTAATTATGTCCGAGAAGGAACAGGAACAGAGAGAATATTTAAAGAAACATGACAGGAGCAAAACAGTGGATGGTTAAGTGGAACCGAGAGAGGATTCACGCTGGATCATCTTCTTTATAAGGATCTTGGGATCTTCTAATCACATTCGTTCATCATATATTGTGCGGTCAGTTTTTGTCAATTACTGTTTATATTCAATTTTAAATAAAAGATTACAATGATTTCTGACCGCACGATATATGATGAACGGATATGATTAGAGAATACCCAAAATCCTCACAAAGAGGATCCTCGCTGGAGTGGAACCAAAAGGATGGTGAGGATCTTAGGAATATATCAATCATGTATATCGTGCAGTCAGTTTTTGTCACGTACTGTTTATGTTTAATTTTAAATAAAAATATTCAAAATAATTTATGATCGCATGATATACGATGAACGGACACAATTTACAGATCCTCGAAATCCTCACAAAGAAGATCCGACGAGGATCCGAATTCTGGAACCAACAGGTTCCTCTCCGGATCCTTTTGATGAGGATTTTGGGGATCTGTGAATCGTGTTTGTTCATTGTACATTGTGATTGTGTTTTTGTCAAGTACTGTTTGTGTTTAATTTTAAATAAAAATATTTAAAATAATTCTTAACCACACAATGTACGATAAAAAAACATAATTCACAGATCTATGAAATCCTCGTAAAGCATCCGGCGTGGATCCGGATTCTAAGTGGAAAGGTGGTCGTTCCATGCAACAAACAAAACCAAAAACTAAAAGAAAGTGGAAGTGGGAGGGGCTGTGACAGGTGGCGCCGCTCGATAGTTGTCTTTCTGTGTCTGGATCTGGATCAAGAGGTAGAAGAAGGGTTTGGATGATTCGTTGCCTTTAATCATTATATGTGATTAAAAAACTACTCTTTTTTTAACTTTTTTTAATTCGATTAAATTTTGAGAATTTTAATGAAAAGTTTCTGATACTGTTCATTTTAACGAAAAATTACATTTTTACACTAAAAAGTCAATTTTGATACTATTCACTTTACCCTTTATTTTATCCTTATCGTTAAAATTCAAAATTTTTAAATCATTTTCTTTAGTTTCCTTTAAATTTTGTGATGAGATTGAAAGAACACTTTATGCTTTTCAAAATAATTTCACTATCGGCTACTGTGAATGTTCCTGATAGATAGAATGTTTATGAAAGTATTACTCTTGCAGTTTCTCTGTAATATTATTTGTACTATCTCTTTAATAGAGGTAGGGCTTAGCATCACATATAGTTTTTATCTCTAATAGAGAGATGCTACAAATAGATAGTAAAAATAACATTTTTGTTCTTTTCAATCTATTGTGGTTTGAGTTCAAACTCTCATTTCATCGTAGTCTATTTAGAGTAGTTATGTAGATTATAATATCAGTTGGTTTGTTAATCTTTTGGAAATTTAAGAGTCTGTTAGGTCTGGTATTAAAAAAAAATCATAATTTCTCAAATCATTTCTTAAGAACATATTTTAAGAATAATTTTCTTTATGATCTAAAAACTCATTTGGTATGAGATTCAAAATTGTTTGTAAATTTTAATAATTAAATATAAAAAAATTCTACAACAACTAGGGGTGGGCACGGTGCGGTTCGGTACGGTTCCACCCCTAAATTGGAACCGGAACCGAAATATATTAACGGTTCGATTCGGTGCGGTTCCACTTAAATTTATGACTAGAACATTACGGTTCGGTCTACACCGGTTCTGATTCGGTTCTTGCCGGTTTACGGTTCCTAATAATAAATTATTTGAACACCAAATCATTATGCATTCAAATACATCTTCTAAAACTGATTACATAAAGTTGCATACAACACATCTTTTTTAATGCAAATGTCTTTGGTAGTGGCACCAAGTCAACAAAAAGAGACAACTAAAATACATATGCACTGGTCAATCAGTCAACAAACAAAAAAATGATGAAACAAATTGCAAGTTTTCAGACTTCAGAGAGCAAGCAAGAAGCAGCAGCTCCTGTACACAATTTTTCAACCTATTTTTCAACCTATTATACCATGACATGTGTGTGTATATATAATTTATTTATTTATTATTAATAAAACGGTTCGGTTCGGTTCGGCCGGTTCTTGGTCATTCGAAACCGGAACCGGAACCGGTTTGAACAGTTCGGTTCGGTTTTTCACTCAAAGTTGACTTTTCCGGTCAACACGGTTTTTTTCGATTTTTTTTCTTACGGTTCGATGCGGTTTTGCGGTTTGGCGGTTTTTATGCCCACCCCTAACAACAACTAACGATTTGGAAACTACTGCACAATTTAATTGGACAGGTAGAGATATTCAAAGGAAGGGTTGGAGGAGAGGGAGATTAGAGAGCAAGGGAAGAAAGATTCAGGGAGGAGGGGAGGAAGAGAGGAGAGAAGGATCATAGAGAGGAGAGAAATAGGAGAAAGATTCGAGGGGAGGAGGGGGAGGAGAGAAAGAAGAGAAAGATTCGGGGAGAGGAGGTGAGGAGAGAGTAAGATAGGATAGAGATAGAGTAAAATTGGGAGTGAGGAGAGGAGAGAAAAAATAGTGGGATGAAAGTTCAAAAACTCGCTTTTAGTGTTTTTTAGAAGTAGACTAATTTTTAAGTTAATTTTGAATTCAGTTTTTTAAATAATCCTACCAAACAAGTCTTCAAGGTGGAAAAAAAGTGTTTTTGAGTCTAAAAAGTTGAATTCAAGTAAAGAGTATTGAACATGCCCTTATACTTCTATAAGAACATGTATCTTGATCAAGCCTAATATCCTTTAAACAAGGGCTAAGAACTAGCAATGACAGTAGTATAAATATGTCATAAACAAAACCGTTTATTTTTAAATTACTATTTAAAGATTGTTAGTGTAAAATTGCCAATTCCTTACAAAATGTACAAGTTTGTAATGTCTTAAACTGATATATATTCTTTGTTGTAATTATTTTAATCTAAAATTATCTCTCATGCTCTTGATAAAAAAAATTACAAACATTTCAAAGATATCCGCTCTTGTAATTAGTTTGTCATGCATATGCATTCATTTAGTCTAAGAGGTTATTTTTTATTAGTTTGTTTTCGTTATTTGGAGTTAAACCTAAGCACACTTGTTTTGTTTGAACTAAGCCGGCAAGTTGTTGATGGTCTTCTTGCTGTTTTGTGTAGTCGTAGGGTCGAACACAAATCTACGTGTCACGTTATTTGGAGTTATTTGCTGTTTTATCTTCCTAACTATTTTCTATTTGTACGTGTCACATTATTACATGCACACATACACATCAACAAGTTTCAGTTTTTTGTCACAAAATCATATTGGAAAGAAGAACAAAGGTCAATCAGTGTGTAAAATTTATTCGATATGGACCTGGGGTCGATACTTTTACGAAAATATCTAAAAAATCAGAGCAAGACATGAAAATGAAAGGTTTAGTTTAGATTTTATCATATACATGAGAAACTCTTATATTTCATTCAAACTAATGTTTTACAATCTATAGTTTCATTTTAAATTCCCATCGAAACTCGAAATCAATAGGTATCAATATTATATATATCTATTGATATTTCAAAAATTTGCGTATTAATATTTTCACCAAAACTGATATTTTAAACACTAGTTATATGTAGTACATATGAGACCTAGAGACCACGACGTAAGTGCACTGTTCTAAAAATCCCCACCTACCATCGGTTGGCCACCGTCTTAATTAATGTCTAGGCGTTTGAAAATTAAGAAAAGGTGTCTAAATCGCCTAGCCCACCCAAACCCGTCTAGGTTGCAACTCACTTAGACAGAAAGTAGATAACTTTCATTTTGCATTTTATTTTTTCAATATATTGTAAGAGACTTGTTGAATACTTAAAGGAACACATATTATATACTTGTTCCCCATATTTTCATTATGTTCTACTAGCTCATAATATATATGTCATTCATTTTGTAGTTTATGATGAAATCATATATATTTTAAGTATAAATAGATACTTATTTTCACAAAATATAATAAATTTAATTAAATCTATCTAGTCTGCCTAAGTATCAGGCCCCAGTCCACTGTTTGACTAGCTCTTAGCGTTTTTTAGAACCTTGCGTAAGTGTATAGTGCATGTATACGCCAGAAAGAGGAAGAGAAAATTGGGCTTCAAATTATGAGCCCAGTTGTACAAATCCAAAACAAATTTGTAATTCAAGCAATCTCCAGGGGCACAACCGGAAGTTAGAGAAAACATGATTTGCTATCTTCTATAAACCCTACTCTCTCCTCTCCAGTTCGTCTGTGGCCGTCTCATCCTCTTCCGTCAGAACCTACCAGTTTTCTTCCATCCATTTTCTTCTTCAATTTCAAAGATTTTCTGGTCCGTGGTTTTATTTCTTCATATTTATTCATCGATTTAATTATATTTGTTTTTTGCAATGATGATCCATGATAATCCCATCTCTATGAGACCTTTTGTGGTCAGGGAGTAGAATGTTATCCATATATATCTGAGCCCAGAAAATCAATCTTTATTTTAGTTTTTATTTTTAATTTCTTTGATTTTTTAGATTTTTTTTGTTTAGTTTTTATTTGTGTTGATCGAGGATTCGCTTGGGAAAAAGGCTTAGAAATGACTGAAATCGATTTTAAAGAAAATATTTGAAAAGTGGAAAATATATTTTTACTCGAAGTACTTCAAGGGTTTATTTTGAATTAACTTGGTTTTTAAAATCATTAAAATTTGTGGTCCTTGATTTTTGTAAGTTCTTTTGTTTCAGTTTTTCATTTATTTATCATAAAATCTTTGATAAAATATCATGTATTTGGTTGTTAATTTCTTCTTATTTTTGTTGATGATTAAAATCAATCAATTGTGTATCAGACCGCATTACTGGAACATGAACACTGAAAAATATGAGATATGCTACTTTAATTCTCAAATTCAACCACTCACAAAAAGTAGAAGAATCATATTCCATTACTACAAAAATGACATATTGAAGCCAAATGTATCATTTTATAACGGTGACAACCAAAGTCTTTCAAGTTAGGGTATACAACTTAAAATATATTACCAATTATATAGCGCAAATGTAAGTCGATGTTGTGTTTGACTTATTTATTTTCCGTCCTTTTATGCAAGAATTCAATGTCTCTCTCGTAAATTAGAGTAAATTGAACTTAAGAACATTGCTTACAAAAAGAATAAACTCTTAAATTAAGCAATTTCATCTCACATGATGACATGTGACATTATTGTTTAGGCCTAAGCTCAATTCCCTCAACAATAAGTCCACCTTTAAGATGCACACCCTTCACTTCTCTTAGGCTCATCCTTACATCCTTCTCATCACACTCACCATTGTAAAAGCTTCCTATTTCAACCTCCATCCATCCATCCCCGCGCTCGCCGCCGCGGCCGCCACTGCGATCTTCGTCTAGAACCCTCCACCTTGAACCTTTCGGGAAATGTTCGTGTTCTGATGAGGCTTGCTTCCCACTATCATTGCGTTTGCTCAAGTAAATCGTACTTTGTGATTTTGAATTACCAACTTCAAGTGAAACCTCAGAAGGCAAAGTGTCTAACCCGTAAGCACGATTGGCTATCTTTATAATAAGATAGGCCCCATAGGCAGTTTTTGGTGATAGCATTTGAGTATTTGTTGTGCCACATATTTCCAGCCACCAAATTGTTCTAAGCTCAGCCACCTCTGCAAATCTGAATTTGCTCCTTTAGAATTCAGGCTCATGTAAGTGTTTATATGCACAACGATGAAAATCTCACTTTTGTACTCCAAACTTGTAACTGTATGATTTTGTCTCGTGTGCTTTTCATTATATTTTTAAAAGTTATCTCATTCTATTAAGGTGGTCAAGAAAACCGTTAACTTCTAAAACAAAGAAAATGCCAAGTTTTTTACTCTGGTTCCGCAATAGCCAAGTTAATTAACAATTTTCCTGATCAACTTGACGGAACGGGATGACTTAAGACACAAACTGAAAGCAAAAAGGTAAAGTTAAACAATTACAATTTCACGGAGTGAAATGAGATTTTCGTCAAAGCATAGAGGTATATAAACGAAAGGGCCCATAACTTATTTTAATTTAAGTTAATCATATAAGACAGTGCAATTTAGACCAAGGGTCTCAAAATTGTACTTTCTTGAAAGTAGATTAGGGTTAATTAAAGAGTGCAAACCTTGATTCAAGACAAGGTCTCCAGGTCCAGTACAGTGGATGACTGCCCCATGTAATAGAAAGGTCCCTTGCACTTAACATGTAGCACTTTTTACCTGTTGATTTCTCTATGAAGAACATCTGTGTTGTTCACCAATCAGAAAGTAATTACGTGACTTCAATCAAAATCAAATCATTAGTACATAAATAAGTTATAGAACACCTCTTAAGCCTAGAGCGACGTATACTGTAGATAAGAAATTGTCACAGTGACATTCTCAATCTAGATAAGTTTTGTTTTTAAAGCCGCTAGTGCATCCACCGGCGGTAGAACAAATATGAATTTTGACGACTTAGCAAAATTCATATTTGTTTCCCCGCCTGTCAATGCAAAAGCAACATTTTGGCACAAGGTCGAGCATAACTTGCTCAGGCTTTTGAGCATGCTTTGCATGGCCCATCACTTGCCCTCTTCAATTTGGCCCGCTAAAGGTTTTTATTTTTTTTGGATTGAAGGGCATCTTTCAAGCTCTTGCCTTTGCCGTTTGACAACGGGTGGACTTGCTCTTGGGTTAATTTTTCTTTGAGAATGTGTTACATTGCCACATAACAGTTTAAGCATCTAATATTGTTGGTCTGTATGACAAAAGAACATTACGTTTATATTTAACAATTTTTAACAATGATGCTTACGTTTTAAGACAAGTAAAATTCCAAAAGACAGATCGATAAATTTACCTTATCACCACCGTCGATTAGGTTTGGACTGCATAACTTCATAAACAAATCTTTGCTAGATGAACAAGCTATGGGACTCACAAATCTGGATAGAATCTGTTTGTGGTCTGATGGCAAGAATTTCCGCCACACACTATCGGCATCCGCCGTGGCCCGAAAAGACGATGAAACTAACGAGGAACGACATGCATCGCCCGGAGACGTGAACGATAAAATGTGCGCGCAGCAGTCTTCAGGCAAGTGATCGAAGTTCATCTCTGAAATTGGTGTGACATTGCCTGGAGGGAGGCACGTAATTTATACTCCTAATCGACGGTGATATCGTTAATGTGACAACACTTTCTTTCGAATGTCCGGTCAACATTATGACAACATGCAGGCAACATCTATTTGGTTCTAGTCAACATCATGACAACATTATGAAACTGAAAATTAGATGAATAATAAAAGGTAATGTTCAAGTTGCGGGGATGTATTTACTTCACATAACGTTTTGATTCAATAATATAATATTCTGTGATGAGAAATCTGTGCATGACACTGTATTATTAGATTAAGGTATCACAGTAGCAGTTAATACATCTCGTATAAGTCATTCTCCAATTGATTTCAAATAACATGTTTCTACTAAATTTCTGATGTGCTCCTTTGTCTTATTGAGCTTTTCTTTATAAAAGGCAATAGAAATGTAAAACGTTTTAGGTAGGTTTTTTTTTTCTTGAGATGATACATTTTTCTTCATACAAGCAATATAATAGAAGGATAAAATTAAACCTAAATTTTTGTGTGCAGTTGTAAATACTATTAATTGTTTAAATTACAAGCATCTCATAATAAGACGATATTCTAATTTTAGTCTTTAAGATGACCGTTTGAGCTCTTTATTTTCTCTTGACAATCTGACATATTTTTCTACATACAATCGATTTAATAGAAGGACTAAATCGAACTTAGATTCTTGTGTGCAATGATAAACACCATTAATTACTTGAATTACAAACCTCTCACAATAAGACGGTATTTTAATTTTAATTTACGAATATGAAGATGCAAACAAAAAGTTGCCTCAATACAAATTTTTTTGTTATTATACAAAACAATAAGTTACCACTCGGTTAAAGTAAAAAGTAAAAATTTTACCGTTGACAGTCCTCTAGCAATCACGCTCGGTTGGCTTTTGGCGCCTTATCTCTCCCTTCCAACCGCAAGTCCAGAACAACTGCAAGAACCACCAGATTTTCCACTTCCACCTTCAAATTCCTCACGAGAACACATCAAAGGTCGCATCTTTCTTCTTCCATGGCGATTACCCACAACCTCAAACCCCCTATTTCCATGGCTTCCCCTTCCATTTCATCCAAAACCCACAATTCCTCACTCTTCTTTGGCACTGTTACTTCAACAGTTCACAGCCACGGAGTCCAGCCGCCGCCATTGACATTCAGAAGTCGCACTGCTACTAACTCGCAAATCTTCAGCACCAGAAGACTCTTCCTTCCTAAGGTTTCCGGCATCTGGGATGCCTTGACTAGTGGGGGCAACAATCCCCGTGAAGCCGTTGCGGCGATTCGACGCGGGATGGTGCTTTTTAGGCAGGTAATTTCTACTCCTTGTTACATTTTGGCAAGTGATTTCCACACCTGTAAGTAGCACTTTTGCTCAAAAGAAATTATGTTTCAAGTGCTTTATTATAATCATGTTTTTGAAAATTCAAGTGATTTGTTGATCAGCACTTGGAAGTGTCCAAGTGCTTTATGGAAAAATGAGTAAAGGGCTCGTTTGAGAAGTGTTTTTAAATGACTGAAAACTCTTTTAGAGAAGTGCTTTATAAACTCAAGTGCTTTTTGCACTAAAAATTATTTTCTCTAAAAGTTCTTTCAGTCATTTAAAAGCACTTCCCGAACAAGCTGTTGAGAGTTGTCCCACATCGGTGAGGGACAAGGTTTGCTATGTGCTTATATGATCTTGGGCTACTCCTCATATTGCCAATTGGTTTTATGGTGGAACCTCAATTTCATCATGGTATCAGAGCGAGTTGTCCTCGTGTGAAGCCAAACGGCCACACGCGCTCCACGTCACCCAGTTGTTGTCCACGTGTAGGCTTGAAAATCCGCCACACGTGCGGGGGCGTGTTGAGAGTTGTCCCACATCGGTGAGGGACAAGGTTTGCTATGTGCTTATATGATCTTGGGCTACTCCTCATATTGCCAATTGGTTTTATGGTGGAACCTCAATTTCATCACAAGCTATAAAATATCAAATAGAAGTGATTCATGGATAGAACTTGGAATAGCTTCATGGAAAGCACTTGGAATTGCATTGTAGAAAATCACTTGGAAGTGTTTACTAGACAATCACCCCGGAAGAGGTTTGAAGTTTTTCTTTCAAACGTGTAGTCAGAAAGGCTTTCTGATTGTCAGAAAACACTTTACCCTTCCAAAAGCATTCCGAATTGACCCTAACTTTCTTTTGAAACCTGCTCTCATAGTTTGGTAATTAAAGTTTTCAACTTTGTTATTTGTTAAGGGTGATGTTTCAGGTTCACTAGCAGAATTTGACAAGGCAATTGAGTTGGATCCTCGCCAAAAGGCATGTAAGTCTATTGATTATAGTTACTAATCACGGTTTTGGGGATATTTAATTGTTTCAGTAAATGTTTCCTGTTGTTCTGATCAGATCTTTGGCAAAGGGGGCTTTCACTTTACTATCTTGATAGGTACTACTTCTTGTTTCCATATGCTTTTGTTTTGTTACCAACTGATTGGTTGAGATTCATGTCAAGGATTAAACCGGGTATATATTCCACACAGGTTTGAAGATGGGGCAGAGCAGTTTCGGTTAGATGTTGCGCAGAATCCAAATGATACAGAGGAGTCCATTTGGTGCTTTCTCTGTGAAGCTCAGTTGTATGGAGTTAACGAAGCAAGGGAACGATTTCTTCAGGCAAGTCAATGCTACAAAGTTAAATTAGGCTTTAAGCTTGACACTATAGACTGGCAGACGTAATTTGAAGTGCTATTTACTCCGTTGTACTGAGCGGAAAGTTGAATAAATTCTTCTAACTATATATTAGATCGAATGCAGGTTGGCCGAGATCCAAGACCTGTCATGCGAGAATCCTATAACATGTTTAAAGATGGTGGTGATCCGGAAAAGGTGTTGAGTGAAACCTTTCTTCTTTGATCAAACCATTTCTTATCTGAGCTTGTTGTGTGGTTCATGACTTTCCTCTAAATTAACTGATTGATGTTGATGCCTAGCTTGCTGCTGCGTTTTTGAATGGCCGTGAGAGTGATTTTTTCTACGCTTCTTTATACGCCGGACTTTATTACGAATCTGAGGTTTGCTTCAAACTATGATAATTTTCTTTTGATATCCTTTTGGTGTCACATGTTGTATGTCAACCGAATATGAGTGTTCCTGCAATAACTAGAGACGGCAGGAAACGGTTCTCCATTGATCCTGTAGTCAGAAATCATGTGTTTTTAACTTTACATCCCTTTTAAATTCTTGAGCCATAGAAACAAAACACTTGCAGAAAATACTAACCGTCCAAGTTATCTTCGTTTTCGTTACCTATACATTGATTAATTGTTTTTAGCTATACTATCTCTTATGTTACGCTACAATGGTGCTGAGAAATTATCAGTGATTGCTAACTAGCTATCTTAACCCGTGCAGAAGAAAGCCGACGGGGCCAAACTCCATATTGTTGCTGCATGCCAGTCTCCTTATGGACAAAGGTTAGATTTAGTTCTTCAATCAAAACTCATTTCTTAATAAAAACAGTTAAAGTATCCGTTAAAAAACATAAATTTGATTTCATATTAGGTCCGACGATTACATGGCTTCTCTTGCCAAAGTTCACTGTCTTTGTCGAAATTGGACGACCAGTTGAAGCATTTGGCTGAAGCTCTGTCAATCTTCCACGCAAGTTGGTTTATCGTGTGCAGCGACAATCTTAATATGGATGTGTGCTTTTCCTAGAAGAAATTACTTGTTCTTTGTGTAATTGTTTCGATGATTTTACTTCAAAAAGGGATGATTTTCAGCATAAGAACAGACAAGTCTAAGGAACCTATAAGTAAAGTAACGATTCAATCGGATATTACATACTACTTAGAGCGACGAACTTGAAAGAGTTTTACATGAACAAAAAGGAAACACATTTTACATGGTTCATGACAGCTGATCAATCTAAACATTTTCCCTGAGTTTGCGACGCTTCCTTGTAGTAGTATCTGAGCTTCATAACCATCGCCAGATTCACAGCGCAATCGGGACTTTGCAGGTTAGTTTCCTCAGATACAAATTTTTCCCCATATTTCTTCTCGAAAATCTTCCGGAGTGTCATCAGTTCCGGAATATCTTTAGAGCACGTCGGAGCTGCAAATATCAAGCTAGTGATGGCTTCTTTCACTTCAGCCGGACACTTCTTTTGTTCTTCCATGATCGACAGGTTGTCCAGAACCGATTTGCAGAAGCTCCCGAACAAAACATACAAATCTAAAAGCTGTTCTGTTGTTTTGAGCCTTATCAAACGTTCATCCCAGTCACGAGCAATGTCAGTACTAGTTTCCGCCTCCAACGCTTTCTCTTGCTTCAGCATTCGTATTCTAGCAGTAGCAGTAGCAAGGGCATTCTCCGCTGTTTTTCTGCTTTCAGAAGAGTTGAAGCCGTGTCTGAAAACTGAGAGCCGGAGGTTCTTCATCGTGGTGTCGACGGAGGAGATGGATTCTCACACAAGGAAAGAAAACTGATCAACTGAGTTGGAGTGTCTGTGCTGTTTCTCGTACAAGCTTTGCTCGTGAGAAGCGTAAAACTGATGAGATATGTTGGTGGGATGCTGCCGGTTTGGTATTTAAAGACGTCGGATTTCTTCCTACTGGTCTTTGGAATTCTTATTTCCTACTGGGCATTCTTACTTTTTAATGGGCTTAGGAAATCCTTCCTGCTTCCTAATGGGCTTAGGAATTCTTACTTCCTAATGGGCTTAGGATATATGGATTTAAATATATCATTTGATATTTCAACTGTTTTTTTTTTTTTTTTGAGCCTCTTCACAAAGAGGATTTAAATTTTGACAGCTTATATGGCACTTTGATATTTTTTAAAGTTTTGTTCTCCAACCGATATGTCATATCAAATTGTTATTTTATAAAATAAATTATTCAACTAATTAAAATTTAATAAATGACATTTAAAATTTAATCAGTAATTTATTCATCTTCCTTGATCGAAAAGAAGAAAAAAGTATGATAATTGCATCGGTCAACTCAACTTAATTATAATAACTAATTAAACTAATTAAAAATTAATAAAATGCATTTAATAATTAATAAACAAACATTTGAAGCTACTGTCAAATTTGACAGCAACCTCTTTTGCCGCCAATCTATGTTATCGCCACATAGGATTTGGCACTTCGGTTGGAGAATATTAGTGTGGTCTTTTTTACTGTTGTAGCTGATGTGTACATCTTGGAGGAGATGCTCTAAGGAGTTTTCACAAGGGTCGACTATATCTCTTGATTTTTTTAGTATGGCAGTAACACAGCTCAATACATCAAGTGTCATAATACAAGTGATTGAATACTTGAAAAAAAAATTTCAACCACTTATTAATAGCATTTAGTATACCAAACTATGTTCTTAACCACTAAAATATTTCTCAATAAAATCAGACTTGCTACCTCTAACGAAACACAAGAGTCTTCATTATCACGTTTATGACTGTTTTCGTCTTGCTTGTTGAGTTTGGTTATTGTCCGGTGTGCGTCATCGACCAAAAATAAATAAAATTTAAACAGGTGTCAAATTATGCAACCATCAGTGCCACGCAATTATTGAACCAAAAATTGCAATTTTATTTTCGTTACTTGTCACATAAACTGCACAATCTAGCCGTGCACGACAAGTTGTGGTCGGAAACATTAATTAACATTAAGGGGTTTTTTTTTTTTTTTTTTTTTTAAATAGTCTCAGCAAAATCACAGCAAGTGATCTAGTGGTAAATGAGCAGATTGTGACTCTTAAATAAACAAAAAAAATGTGAAAGGTTTTGGGTTCAATGCTTAGAGTTGATGAGTCTGCTTGATTGTGGATATGGGCATAGTGAAATTCCCCATAAGCTCTCTAGGTCCAGAAAAAGTGGATAATTGTGGCATGCCAATAGTTGTCTCTCTTTTGAAATAAAAATTGTTCAAACAAAAAAATTCTCTGCAATTGTCATAACCTCACTTTAGTTTCTAAGATTTAAAATTGATTGAAGTGGTAGAGAATGCCCACAGTCAATAATTTTGGTCATTTTATGAAAAATCTCAATTAAATTAACAAAAAAAAAACCACTAGGTCAAGTGAAGAGGTTGATTTGATAAAAATACTCTTATTTAAAATGGAAATTTTTTATGAAATGACCAAAATAATTAATGGTGGACAATCTCAGAGACCGCTTCTATCGATTTTAAATCTCAGGAACCAAAATGAAGAATTTTGTCACTCTCATGAATTATTTTAGCTAAAAAAACTTAAATAAGTACTAATTTGTTGCTTTAGTGGTTGGCATAATGGAATCTCCAACAACAATGTGCATGCCTTATTTTAGTAATTACGCTTACTTATGCTTAATTATGTAGTCTAATTAATCTTTCTCAAAGATAATTACATATGCTTAACGAGTGAGTGTTTTGGAAGATACCCCCTAACACCCTTTTCGGCATATTCGCAGAGGTAAGCGCATAAATTTGAATATTCTTTTTCTTCTGATCCTCCAATGGGATATGCCGTCTGCAACTGCCGCTGTGAGTACATGAACCCTAATGACATCCTATGTGCATTTACCATAATGCCCTCAATTTATTTTCATGAAATTTGGCTTCTATGTAGGGAGTTCTTTTTAACTAATGTTTAAATTCTATTTTGAGTTCGAATCTCATAGGAAACAGTTAGGGGCACGCATCTATTTGGCTGAACCGACCAAAACAGACGGTAATAGGTTGGTTTGGTTGTAGTTTTGAGCTTTTTAAATTGGCTTAAACTGAAATTTGGTAGAATTAAGATACATGTATAGTATTTCGCTGACATTACTATATACAAATGTTGAATTTGAAGTTTAGTACAATTTTGAAACTATTGATCTTTGGCTTGTAACCATATTATTAATTAAACTTGACCAATCCAATCTGAACCGTACCTGCTCTTAAAAATAATTCTTGATAAAAAAAAATTATTAATTGACTTCAGATTGATCAACTCTGGAAGAAAGTACAATCTGAATTTTGGTTTCTTGATTCAAGGAACTACAATGAAAGCAAAAAAAATTAAAAGGGTATTTTGGACATTTGGCAAGCAGCCATTGCCATCATTATGAAATACAAATACCAGATCCATATATAGCATATACCAACTAAATAACTCTAATTAGTTTTGCTAATTGTTCTTCTAATTCCAACTCTTTTTGTGACCATAGGGCTCACTCAAAGTGCATACTACCGACTTTATCTACTGCCACGTGGATAAACAGACGGATTCAAAACCTGAATACGACACGTGTCGTTTCACTTACCAAATACCGTGAAAAACCCGCGGGTTCACCAAAACCCGAAGCCCACCTTCCTCAATTTCCCGGGAGTTCTGCAAACTGTAAAAACCGCTGCATTTCACAAGCAAGCTCTTGTTTCTTAGTTTATTTCATTTGGGTTTTTCTTAAACAACCCAAAAGTCTCAATCTTTGGTCTGGTTTTTTAAGGATATGCTTATTGGGACTCCGAAAGCAAGAACTGTCGGATGTCGTCGGAGAAGCTCCTTGCCACCGGTTTTGTGCAGTCCGATGCAGTGAATATGAATGTGGGGTCTTTCTCCTTCACCCCGATTTTCGAAGAGCTTCCGGTTGCCACCATCGTGTCGGTTTCGCGGCCCGAAACCGGAGATATTAGCCCCATGCTTTTGTCTTACACCATTGAGTTTCAGTACAAGCAGGCAAAGCTCTCTCTTTCTCTGTGTAATTTGTATCTGTATGAACTGTTTGGGATGGTTGTTCTTCAAAGCTTAAGTTTTTAGAAACTAAAATTTGGTAATTTTTTATTATTATTTTGGTAAATCAATTGAAGTTGAATATTGGTAAATAGTTTGGGTACTTTGTTAATCAAATTTCCAAGCATATGTTGTTTTTGGATCATATGATTGCTCTTCTACTAGTACCCGTGTTTAAAATATTGGTACCAGAACAAGTATTGATATGCAAATTTGTGTATATATGGATGGATATATCGATATTGAATCGGTTGCCATCTATGGAAATGAAGGACAAAAATATGGAAATTTAAAATAAAACTTTGGGGAATGTCATATGTCAGTTTGTCGATATTTAATTAAGAGTTTCCCCGATATGGCACCCCATTCCATATCTTTGTCTGATTTTCCAATATTTCCACGTAACTAATACCAATGCTATGTCATAGTAATTTTTGGGTACATTGTTCATGATTGTCTCATCTAACGATTCGCAAAACTCTTCGATTGTCAGATGGTTTGGAAGTATTGTTATTCCATACTAAACGATTTGTTTTGTATTCTGCTGTAACAGTTCAAGTGGCGGTTGCTGAAGAAAGCATCACAAGTTCTCTATTTACATTTTGCTTTGAAGAAACGCGCGATAATTGAGGAGTTTCATGAGAAACAAGAACAGGTTTGCCAATTTTATTTGATATGTCTCTGCCATTCTTTCATTTTTCGTAACATTTATGTATACTGGATTTTTCTCATTTGAATTTGGCCTAACACAAAAATGTACTTTTCATGGGAACTTTACACGAAAGGTTAAAGAATGGCTTCATAGTATTGGAATAGTTGATCAGACAGCAGTAGTGCAAGATGATGACGAACCAGATGATGGGGCGGTCCCTTTACATCATGACGAAAGTGTTAGAAACAGGTGATTTTCTGACTTTCGTATCCCCTTTTCTCTTTCATTCTTGGGCACAAATTAAGCCTTTATGCTAATAGTACTTATGGTTCCCTAAATTTGGTTATGATGCAGAGATGTTCCATCTCGTGCTGCTCTTCCCATCCTCCGTCCAGCATTAGGAGGCCAGCAGTCCATTTCCGACAGAGGAAAGGTGGCAATGCAGGGCTATTTGAACCATTTTTTGGGGAACATGGATCTAGTCAATTCTCGAGAGGTGTGCTCCTTTTCTATTGCTGCTGTAATTTGGTGGTACTCATTCTTCACACTTGTTATAAGATGTGATTTCGGATTGTAGGTCTGCAAATTTTTGGAGGTGTCAAAGCTCTCCTTTTTACAGGAGTATGGACCAAAGTTGAAAGAAGGTTATGTTATGGTGAAGCATCTACCAAAAATTACCGGGGCTAACTCTGATGTGAAATCATGTGCATACTTTTGTCTTGATTGTTGCAGCAACAACTGGCAAAAGGTTTTTTGAATGAACTTTTTTCCTTTAGTTGTTTGTTACAGAAAAATCAAACTATGCTTCCTACAATATGTCTATTTATTTCGAGAGAATCGTATTTTGATTATCGTGATGTTTTTCATCTAACTGCAGGTGTGGGCTGTTTTAAAACCTGGGTTCCTGGCCTTACTGGAGGATCCCTTTGACACCGAACTTTTAGACATTATTGTTTTCAATGTACTGCCAGATTCCAATGAAATTGGGCAGTCTCAAATATATTTGGCTAATCAAATAAAGGAACGTAACCCTTTGCGCTATACATTTAGGGTGAGTTCTTGTATTTTATGTATGACTTATATGTGCTTTGAGCATCTTTGGCTTAGTTCTGATGACCGACACATGATTTGTAAATGTCAAAAGGTTGCTTGCGGAAATCAAAGCTTAAGGTTAAGAACCACTAGCAATGCTAAAGTTAAAGGATGGGTTACTGCAATAAATGATGCTGTTTCAAGGCCTCATGAAGGTTGGTGTCATCCTCATCAGTTTGGTTCCTTTGCTCCTCCAAGGGGTTTGGCCGATGACGGGAGTCAAGCTCAATGGTTTGTAGATGGCGAAGCAGCATTTGAAGCTATTGCTACTTCTATTGAAGGTGCAAAATCCGAGGTTTGTTTCTTGCCTTGTTTACGCCAATTAAAGTGTATTTCTAGTGGTGAGAGGTCTCAACCGTAAAATGCTTGCCTCCAGATTTTCATTACTGGCTGGTGGCTTTGCCCAGAATTGTATCTTAGACGTCCGTTTCATAGCAATTCATCTTCTCGGCTTGATGCATTACTAGAAGAAAAGGCTAAGCAAGGAGTTCAGGTGCAAACACAACTATTCTCTCTCATTGTTGGCATTTATTCTGTTTTGGTGGGTTGATTTGACATGTTTTTTGTTCGAATGTTGATTTATATGCAGATTTTCATTCTTCTCTACAAGGAGGTTTCTATTGCTTTAAAAATCAACAGTTCTTACAGCAAGAGATTGCTTTCTAACATTCATGAGAATGTGAGAGTAATGCGCTATCCTGATCGTTTCCCCACAGGCATTTATTTATGGTATGCAAAATTGAATTAAAATTATCCACATTTTTTTAATTAACTTGTTTTTTGTTTGGCTTGATGATGGTTCTCCATAAATTATTTACGTAAACGTACAGGTCACATCATGAAAAACTTGTCATTGTTGATTACCAGATTTGCTTCATGGGAGGATTAGACTTGTGCTTTGGCCGCTATGACACGGTTGAACACAAAGTGGGTGACTGCCCTCCTCATATATGGCCGGGAAAGGATTATTATAACCCAAGGTATTTCTCGGTTTCTTCCTAAAAAAATCATCATATACAACTCATACTCATTTTCCTTTTTGCGATGGGGGGTAGAGAATCCGAACCAAATTCTTGGGAGGACGCAATGCAAGATGAATTGGACCGTGAAAAGTATCCGCGTATGCCATGGCATGATGTCCATTGTGCTCTTTGGGGACCGCCCTGTCGTGACATTGCTCGGCACTTTGTTCAGCGTTGGAATCATGCTAAGGTTGAGTTTCTGCTAGTTCTGGTCTTGCGGAGACATTCTCTCTTTTTAATTAAGTAAATTTGCTAACTTGACGAACCTTTTCTAGAGAAACAAAGCTCCAAATGAACAAACAATTCCGCTACTTATGCCTCAGCACCACATGGTTCTCCCCCACTACTTGGGAAGAAGTAGCGAGATAGACATTGAGAAGAAAAACAAAGAAGAAAACCAGAATGGAATCTGCAGAGAGAACTCTTTTTCCTCGCTATCACCGGTGCAAAATATTCCATTGCTTTTGCCTCAAGAAGATGGTTTGGATGCTCCTATTGAAAACCAAAAGTTAAGCGCCGTGAACTTGAATGCTGATGATCTAGACCCTGATACACAGATGAAAGGTTTCACAGATGACCTTCATTCTAAGGATCTCAAAAGTGAAGCAAATTTAAACAACATGACACAATCTGGCTCGACAACTTCAGATGAATTGTCAGAAAGTTCAGAGGGAGGTGATCATACTGTTGCTGCTGATGATTACGGACAAATAGGTCCTCGTACTGCATGCCATTGTCAGGTTAGAGAGGCCTCTTGGATACCTGGAATTTTGTTTTTTAAGACTTCACGATTTGGCTAGGCCTAGGCATATAGTTCTATCTAATGAATATGTGATGTGTAGGTTGTGAGAAGTGTGAGCCAGTGGTCTGCTGGATCTAGCCAAACTGAAGATAGCATACACAGCGCTTATTGTTCTCTCATTGAGAACGCAGAACATTTTGTTTATATTGAGGTTGCACCACTGTCCTCACTTTATGAATCATTCTTTAATCTGAATCAAACAAATACTTGTAATTTAAATATGAATAGATGCTGTTTAAAGTCTTGATTTTCAGTTCATGTGCTGATTATTTTGCTATGTTGGTTGATGTTTGTTTCCAGAATCAATTTTTCATATCAGGTCTTTCGGGGGATGAGATTATACAGAATCGTGTCCTGGAAACGTTGTACAGGCGTATTGTGCTAGCATACAAAGAACAAAAGTGTTTTAGGGTTATTGTTGTCATACCACTATTACCCGGCTTTCAGGTACAATTCTTGGTTTATTTTCTTAATTTGATTGCCCATTTATTTGCTGTGAATTTTCAGTAACAATGTTTTCTCTTGGTTTTAATTCATGGTACATGTAATAGGGTGGTGTGGACGATGGTGGTGCAGCTACCGTTAGAGCCATAATGCATTGGCAGTACCGTACCATTAGCTGGGAAAAACACTCAATACTGCATAAGCTTAAAGTTAAGCTTGGTCCTAAGACACACGATTACATTTCTTTCTATGGTCTGAGGACATATGGAAGACTTTTCAAAGGTGGCCCTGTGGCAACAAGTCAGGTAATTTTCTGCGGTACATATGATATGTGCTTTCGTTTGTCAATTGATTGCTGGATTTCATTCTTTGTATGAATTTATCAGGTTTATGTACACAGCAAAGTGATGATAATAGATGATCGTATTTCCTTGATTGGATCATCTAATATTAATGACAGAAGTCTGCTCGGATCAAGAGACTCTGAGGTAAATTTCTCTTTTTTGTCAAGCAAATAAGTGTTGCGGCACGTTCATTGCATTTCATTCATTCTTTTATTTCACCTCAACTAAAGTTCACTAGTAACAGAAACGCTATTGTGTGCTGCAGTGCAGACCATTGAGCATAGAAGTTGATTTTTATCTGACATCTAGACATATTTGTGAAGAAAACATAGTGTTTCTTTACTTGTGTAATACTCCCGCTTCCCTAAGAATTTTTTGCTCAAATGAGTTGTTCATACTTCCGCAACAGCTCTAGTACGAAGCAATAGTTTTCTATAGCAGTCAGATTCTCTGTTTTCCGTAGTTGTACTTGGATAATCGTCTAGTTTTTTTTAAATTTGCATAGAAAGAGATCCTTCAAACACATGACCTATGAACAATGTGATATTCATTGCAGATTGGTGTAGTAATTGAGGACAAGGAGTTTCTTGAATCATCTATGAATGGACAACCATGGAAGGCCGGAAAATTTGCATATAGTCTTAGGTGCTCGCTGTGGTCCGAGCACCTTGGTCTCCAGGCAGGGGAGGTTGGAAACATCGATGAAACATTCACTAATTTATAGTTCATTACTGACGTATACTTTCCTCTGTTAATATTAACATTGTTTGGTGAATCTCAAATCTTTCAGATAAATCAAATCAGTGATCCTGTATTAGACACAACATACAAGAATCTGTGGTTAGAAACTGCGAAGGTAAAACTTGCAATTCTCTAATAAAAGATATGTTTAGTGTTTATTTTTGGTTTGATCGATTGTTTTTCAGTTTCAGTAACTTTCTCATGTTTCTGTTTTCCAGGAAAATTCAATTATTTACGACGATGTCTTTTCTTGCATCCCAAATGATTCTATTCACTCAAGGTACAGTAATGATCAGGTTTAGCCTGTCTATGGAACCGGCATTATGCCATCAATAGTGTCGATATCTCGATTCTTTGTTAACAATAGCAGTGCAATATTGACTGCAAGACTGCGTACAATAGACGTTCCTTCCCCGGCCCTTGCAAAGCGGGGAGCTTTGTTGGCTTGGGGTCGTCCTTTTACTTATTTGCTCTATGCACTCTAAAATCTCTACTTTTGCCATTAAAATGCAGAGCTGCTCTCAGACAATGCAAGGCTCAATGGAAAGACAAACATGGCCACACAACGATCGATTTGGGAATAGCCCCCGAGAAGCTGTTGGAGTCCGGCAAGGAGGGAGAGGCGAAAGAAACAGATCCGATGGAAAGACTGAAGCATGTAAGGGGGCATCTTGTTTCCTTCCCTTTAGAGTTTATGCAGCAAGAAGATTTGAGGCCAGTTTTCAATGAAAGTGAATTTTATACATCCCCTCAAGTATTTCATTAGGTATGATTTTCCATTGATCTGAAATTGATGTGTAAATAGCAGGAACAATCTGTTGACTTGAAATTGTACATAGTTCCTCATAAAAATCGATTGTGATATTACGGGGATACGTCAAATTAACAAGAAGAGTTGATGTATGCCCACAAGAGAATATGACATGATACGACATAGGGATACAAGGGGATACCATCGTGTCCATGCTTCGTAGACGAATAATGACCCAATTCATGCCACTAACCCTAATCAGAATACTAGATGAACAAAAACTATACTTCGATTATCGGATGAGTGAAATTAGATTGCAAGAAAAACTTGTGTAGGACAGCCGGATCACGTGTACTATTTGTCAGTTCTCACGTAACAAAGCTTGATGATCTCATCTGACCCCACTAATCCCACCCTTTTGAGGGAGGTGCCCTATTGCAGTAACCCTTTTGAAGTTTCTCCTCTAAAATGTTTATGAAAAGACACTGTTCATGAGCTTTCTCATAAGCGCATTGAAGCACATTGGAAATTTTAACAGAAGTCGAAATAATTTTATACTTTATCACTTTTAATTTTTTTTAAAGACATCATTAAAAGCACTTCTAGACATTTCAAAATCACTTCCAAACCAACCCTAAATGTATTTTTACATCTTTTACTTACGCAAGATCGTGCCCGTCAAGGTAAGTAAATGATCACCAGGATGAAACCTACATTCATCCTTAAAAACTCATAATATTTAGAAATCAAGCATCAGAACATACAGTACAATCTCTAAATTTAAAGTCCCTCAAGTGTATTTTAATTTTGTGGAATTGCATTCAGAGGTTTCAGTCTACCTTCTTGCATAGTTCCTCAAAGAAGGTCCATGTAACCTCGAATCCACGGCATCACATCCTCGCTGAACTTGATCATGATGAAGAAGATGATCCGGTACACGACAATCATGCTCAAGATCACACTCAGGTCTATCCATTTCGATCTGGCTGTGTTAATCTGGAACACATTTTCCAGGATGTACTCGCCGGGGATCTTAGGAAGATCCGGTGTCCGGTTGTCGAACAATAAGCCGCTCAGGTCATTCTGGTATTGTCCCTGAAGGTGAAACATGTTCATAGACATCAGTTTTTTGAAGCACAATTCCCTCTAGCTAATTACAAAACAATCCTCTAACATCCACGTGCACACTCGGAGTATACAGTTATACTGTTGGATTCAACATATGACGTCAGCTAAGAAATCTTCGACGTCAAACTTGCCGAGCTCATCGCGCGCAAAGTTGTTACTCGGCAACATAATATCCACGGTAAGTCAATATCAAACACGAAGGCGTCAACGGCTCTGTAACTGAAACCATCAAACGTGTTTGCTTGTCGTAACGGAAGACCAAAGTGGGTGACGATAGAGCCTCGCTGGATGGCGGAAATACACAACTGCATCCCTCCTCTGCAGCTGGGACCACCACATCGGCAACAAATTTCTCCTCCGTTATAACAACGTTAGAAAAGTTGGTGACGACGTCAGGACCCGTGAGAAGGATGGCAGCTCTGTCGTAAACACTGGGGAGGACTGAAGTGGGCAAGGGTAGAGTCGCAGCCCAGTGAGGCTCTGTCGTCGCCCACTTCGGTCCTCCGTTAAGACGAGCAAACACCGTTCGATGGTTTCAGTTACAGAGACGTTGACAGCTTCGTGTTTGATGTCGACTTGCCGTTAAGCTTTCCGGATGTCATGTTGTCGAGTAAAAATTTTGTTGCCTCCTTCACATTGCCTATGCTTTTTCTTGTTGGATTTGACTCAGAGGTCGGCTATCCCACTTCTGTGACAGAACTCCACATCTGATCGATTGAGCAGGTGGTAATTATCAACTAATACCAAGACTTTTTGTGACAGAACTCCACATCTGACCAATTGAGCAGGTGGTAATTATCAAGTTAGTGGCACCCTTGGCCCGTCGACTCAAAAATCAAACAAATTTTGTATTTTTTACCTGTAAAGCCCAGAAGTGGAAGCTGATGTATGACATAGGGTAACGCCAGATGGGTTTTGGGATGTCATTCGGGAGCCTGAAGTACCCGGAGACTAACATGAAGATACCCTGACATGTGAAGAAAACCACACAGTTCATCAAACATGGTTCAAGAAGAGGAAAAGTGTTACTAAGTGCCGATTTCCACAAGCTTCTAAGTCGTACGCTTCGAAATTATTACAAACCTGAATTCCAGCCCCTATGATAATGCCCATGAGGAAGTTGGGGACGATGCTGGCTGTCGCCATCATCAAGCTCTCAACGACAGTGACACTTGCATAAAGGCACAACACAAAGAAGAGACAATGCTCAAAGCCCGGGTGGAGCCGGACCATGAAGTGACAAACAGTTCCAGCGAGAAAGGTAATTAGTATCAGGAATGGCATTGCAGAGAGCGTGTTGCTGATGACAAATGCAGTAACGCCGTAGTGGCCGTTCAGCCTCTCTCTTTGGAAAACCTGGAGAAATTAGGTGGTGAAAAATTAGACTATTGCTGTCCAAGTAAATATTTAGGGTCTTTTCGCATGGGGTGAACCGGTAGAAGGGTGTAGGGAACAAACCTTCATATCCTCTACGAAAGAAGGAAACCCGCCAATTGACATGAACGTGACAAAACCAAAGACGAAAGATGCACATGAACCCCGTGCCTGCAACAGAATGAAAGAGGGGAAAGTATTAGTGCATGAATGAACTTGGGACTCCAAATAGATGGTTCCGCCTTGCAAATAATACATACCAGAATCGAACTGTAACCTGTTCCCACATTCAAATAGATGGCTCCGATACAAACTGTGACGACAATGTAAATGACGAGCCTGAGCCAATAGTATCCAAAGTCCCTCGACATATTGATAAACGAACGCTTGGACAATTGGAAGGCCTGCATAAAGAAACTAGCCTGACTTCCTCCAGAATCTAGCACAGTTCCTTTCTGCAGCAAATGGCAAAAGAAACGTCAGTCAGAGTAATCAGATTAATGATCAACTGGTTAAAAATCTCGGTTTATATGAACACTTACAACTTTCGATATCTCCTCAACTTTTTCTCTAGCTGTGTACGAGTATTGAGAAGAACGATAGGAATCAATAAGAACTCTTATAGCTTCAGCAGTGGTAATCTTCTCCAACGGGTCATCACTTGCCTCGAACTGATAACAACAAACAAAACATTTCGAATTTTATCAGAAGACCGAAACTATTGCTACGAATTGTGAACATTTAAACTTACATAACATAGAAGTAGAAAAGAGAAAGTACTATGCGTACCCTGAGTTTCATGGACCCTTTCAGTGTGGCCTTTACTTTGTCGAAGTCGGAGTTTATGCATCTAAGAAAATGATCAGATGGGTTCCTCAAAGCAGGGCACGGAAAGCCGGCTTGTGCAAAGAACTGAAAAAACCAACCAATGCGTTCGTAAGAGCTCTGTTACACTTACATTAAATCAACAAATAGATGTTCATAACGCAAAGACTGAGGGTTCTTGCCTCATATGCGTCCGCCGCCTGACCAAAATAGACTGTTTTGCCGCTAGAAAGCAAGTACAGTTGATCAAACAGTTCAAAGACTTCACTACTAGGCTGGTGAATTGAGGCTATGACAGTCCTTCCGTCTCGTGCCAGGGCGCGTAATGTCTGAGTCACGAAAAACGCCGAAGCACTGCCACAAAAAACCAATTGATCATTAAGATTTAACCCTACAACACAATAATTTGAAAGCACTTCAAACCAGTTAAATGAAGGCATACAAATATACCTATCAAGTCCGCTTGTTGGCTCATCTAGGAACAGCAATCTAGGCCTCTTCAAGATTTCAAGAGCAATGCTGACCCTTCTCTTCTCTCCCCACTGATCCCACGCAAATGCCAATTTCCAATAACTGTGTCGGCGCAATCCTGCAGTCCCATCTCTATGATTGTACTCTCAACCAGTGCCCGCTTTTCCAACCAAGCCATCTTATCCGGCAGCCTTAGTCTTGCCGAATAAGAAATCGTCTCTCACACCGTTAAAGTTCCAATCAAATTGTCATCTTGGGTCACATAGGCCTGTTTAAATTTGCACCAACATCCACAAAAACAACATCATGAATACATCACATCTAGACGCCTTCCTAGCTAGCTTGATCAAACATAACCTACTAATTTCAAGGTGTTTTTAACTTTTTAAAAAGAGAACTTTTAGCAAATGCGCTTATGAGCAGAAGTGCTTCCTACGTAAACAGTCCCAAACAAACGTAAAGCAACTCAGTAGACAAAAAACATTCAAATTAAGAGAGAAAGAGATTACTACTCACAGCAGTGCCAAAAGAGAGCTTCCGTTTGCGGCCATTGAGCAGAATAGTACTAGAAAGAAAAGCATTGGCGGCCAACCGACTCGACAGAGCATCAAGCAAAGTAGACTTCCCAGAACCAGAAGGCCCCATGAGAGCCGTGAAAGTTCCAGGCTCAGCGTAACCAGTCAAAACCTCCAACACCTTCTGCGTCTCGCCGTTGTTCAGAGTCACCGTCACCGTCAGATCCTTCCACGTCAGCCTTGCAGACACATCTCCCACAATCTCCAAACTTGTCTTCTCCCCCTCCACAGAGTCTCACTCAGAGGGCTCAGCCCTCCGGCCACAACCCCGTTTCCTGACGGCTTTCCCACTTCTATCTCGATCATAGCATGCCCTGCCGCCGCCGCCGCTGCTGAACTCTTCGTTTTTTCAGTTTCGTATGGCATGTTACTTAATTTCTCGCTAGCTCCCCGATATTGCACACGACCCAGAAGAGCTTTCTACTCGTGTTTATGTAGGACGACGAGGAACCACAGACGTGAGTGTGGAAACGAAGACTCTGTCAATTTGACCGAAGGTTGGTTACAAAGAATGGAAATTTGAAATTCCCATGCAGAACGAGCGTGTTCAAAGTTGGAATCTTTTGGTATCAGAAACTGCTTAAAAAGGAGTTAAATTTATGTTGGCGTTGTTTTCCATTTCTGACGGAGAGTTTGAATCTGCGAATTCTGAGAGATGGTTGCGGGGAGAAGAGGATGATCTATACAGCTATACTTTTTGTTCTGCAATTAATGGGTGGTGGCTTTTTGGTAGGGGCATTTAATACAAAAAACTAATTAATATTAGGGGTCTGTCCTGACTTTAGTTCCTGAAGAATGTTATTCATATCATGTTTTTATACCATAATCATTTGAAAAATTTGCAAAATATAAGAAAATGAAAGAGAAAAATATAAGAAAATGAAAGAGAAAACTTTTCGTATACCACAATCATCATTTAATTAACTATTTTTTCTTAATTATTAGTTTATTACATAATAAACTAAATTTAATAATTTGATTTTTAAATGATGTGGCTGTCCATATCAAATGTTACTTAAAGTGATGTGAAAATGTGGTACAAAAACATAATATGAATAACTTTATTCAATATTAACATTTGGCACTCCACAATATTGTCATTGTATGAGGGTGATTTATTTTATTTCTATTAAATTTCAAGATGTAAATTTATCTAACGACAATTAATGTAAATTCATGTGATGGTCACGTATTGTATTTGGTATTGTTTACTCTTGTATAGAAGTACGTCTGGACGAACACATACACCTAAAGTACAATGGATACATATTCTATATTTCAAACATAAGTGGATGAGTCGTCGTAAGAGAAAATCTCGTATAAAGTCATATGAATAAAAATGTTAGGGTCATACCCCCACACCAAGGTAGCTAGTCCAATTCAGTATGAGAACTAGCACAATCAAGCAGTCTTATTGAAAATTTTATCTTCATTTTAGTAGTGTGGTGATTATACTAAAAAAATATGTCGTTATCGTGAGCATAGCATTGAAAAAGAGATGAAGTGTCACTCAAGAATTAATAGTAAGTGGTGATATCATACTAGGGCATGGGCGTGCATTGGTTAGTGCCTTGATATTGATTGGTTTACATCACAAGTCACAAAATGCTTTAACTTCTTCTTTCTTCCTCAGCTGTCAACCACCTCAAGGGGAAGATAAAGAGAAAGTTAAGCTCCCCCTCCCCCAATAGTCATGCGCATTTAGACACCACCCCCTCTCCAAACTACTTTTTTTTTTAATTTAAATTTTTTATTTTATAAAGACAATTAGGCGAGATTAATTATTCTTCAACAGTTATATGCGAGACACTTTTCCTTTTCAATTTTTTACTTTCTAACTAAACAACACCTGTTCATTTGGAATGTAGCAAATTTTATATCTTTTCTTCGTACCAATTCTCAAGTATTTGGCTTTAAGGATATGAAGTACCATTTTGGCAAAATATACATAAAAGGTGGTGTTATCATCAAATCCTATGTCACCATGGTTATGTGGTCACTCATCCTCACTTCATTCGAATTGTATGAAGAAATAGCTTGCTAAAAAAAGACTGGACTCAAACTGCATGACAAATCTAAAGAGTCAAATCATCAGCAAAATTATTTTTACGATAAATATAACAAATTTCACAAAATAAACTTTCGTGCATAAGAGATAATAGCGTGTGGAGAGGGTGAAAAATATTCATACGGAGATTATATTCTTTTGGGAAAAAAAAAATTGAATTTGGTCCACTTGGGCATGATGTTATTCCAGCCCAAATGAAAGCATAACTTTCCTTGAGAAAAGGACCAATGAAACCGACTGATTCGATTTCGTAAAAGCCCAGATAAAATAGATGAGGTAGGCTGGAGGCCTGCTGCTGCTAAAGTTTGAATCTTTGCTGATACTTCCAGACTACCAGTATTCGAACGATCATCTCTTTCCCTCTATTCCTTCTTCTCCTCCTCACACAGAAAGCGAGCGAGGTAAGCCTCCCCCTTTTGCTATTTTCTTAAAGTTTGAATCTTTTTATTTTTTATTTTTTTTAATATGGGTATCTGGGTATGGTTGATTTGTTGATATGTATCATTTTGTAACTGGGTTTTATGCTGATTTGAATTGGGTGAATGGATTGAAGGAGAAAGATGTCATCTTTTATCTGCATTTAGTTTGAATAGTGAATCTGGGGGATGGGGTTTCTGCTAAATTGTTCTTGCCCTCATGATTTTTCCTCTAAAAACACATTAGAGCCTATTTGAGACATTGGGTATATTTTGAATTGGGTGGTGGGTTTGAACTTTGAACTTTGAAGTGCAAATATATGCCTTCTGCTCCTTTAACCCCATTGTTTTTCTTAATTTTCCAAATTTTACTTCTTTCGATAGGTTGTTAAAATTGCTAAAAGTTCCAACTTATTGTTCAAATGCTTGCATTAGTAATTTTTGGTAATTGATTTTATTCACTACTCAAAATTGCAGGAGAGATTTGGATGCTTTTCTGAAGCTAGAGAGTTTAGTCGATGGCATCATCTGAGATAACATCGGGGGCGTTGGTTACATTGCAAGATTTGCATCCATCTTCCCCATATTTCAAGCAAGGAGCATCGTTACGAGTAACCGGAAGGTAAGACTTCTTCCCTTCCACATGTTTAGGGTACAAGTAGTTTATAGCTAAGGCTGGCTCGGTTGGTCTTCAGGACGAGGGAAACTTTCCTATCCCAGGGTCTTACTTTTGACTCACTTAGATCATCATCAAGATGGTAGTGTGTTGGAGTGGATGCAGAACTGTCCGAGATGATCTTCTTCGGGCAAATTTGGCATCTCTGGTTGTGCCCGAAGTAGACATTAAGAAACACTTTAGACTCTGACTGAGCTTAATAATTAGAAAAATGTCACTTATACAACCCAAAACAGTTGGTGATAGATCAAACAGATTCAAATTCATTAAACAGCTTATGAATTAGTATTCCTTGTTTCGTTCGTAGGTTACACGATTACTCTGTAGAGACGGCCATTGCCACAATCGCCCATGGAAGTGAGAGGTTAAAAATCAACACGCAGCACCTCCGGGAGCTCAGCTTTCGAGTTGGATCCATCTACCAGTTCATCGGCGAGCTGCTTATTCAACCGGATAATGAGGTAAGTGGTAACTTACATTTACATTCACTTGATGATTTTTTTGGTGCCGGTCTTTTTCACGAGTCACACACGCATGAATGTGAAAGCAAGAAAGGTCAAGTGTTCGTACTCTTTTTTCTCAGGCAGTGTTGCAGGCACGTGTGGAAAGGAATGTCGACGGCATTGACCTCAATCTATATCATCAGTCTCTGCAACTGATAGGACAATTTCAGGCCAACCATTTGAAGAAGCCAGCAACTTAATGCAATTATTCTTTTGGAAAGGCTCATGTGGTTGAAATTTATCCTGGTCCCCTTCGTGTCGCACTCCCTACCTACGCATTTGTTGAAAAGACCTTACCTACGCTTGATATGTCATTGTTGCAGTATTTCAAGCTGATAATACATTATCATTTTGTAAAGTTAAAATACTTGACAAAGTGTATTTAGCAACTCCACATTTGCACCCTATGTATGGGTAAGTTTCTCTCGTCTTTGTAAACATTTTTTTTCGAGAGAGCTAAGGAGATTCTCTCAAAGTGGAACTCTATATGAACTCTTTGCCGGAAGATGATTCTCTCCCTTCTTAATCTCTCTCCCCATCGCTCCTTTTCTACTTGAACAATTGCGATTAAGTTACGTCAATATTTTATATTGATTTTTTATAGGGACAAAAAGACAAAAAGTAAAGTGTGAGAGGAAGGGGATGGGGATAGGGAATGAGAGAATCCTACTCTAGTAACACCTTTATAGTTTAACGTTAATTTCAGTGTTGACATTATAAAATATTGTGCAAAAAATATGAGGTGACATAGTGTTCGTGGAAATTCCCACTTTTGATAAAGTCTCATACACAGTTTCCTTCTTTTTAAGGGAAATGATTGTCGTGCACGTTTTTCTTCTTCTGCACCTCTTATGTCTTTTGATCATCCAATCTAAATGTCATAAATAAACCGTGGTTTCCAGAAAAGATAAAGGTGCGGAAATCATTTCTTTATTTTTTATTTGCAAATTTAATTGAAAGACCAAATTACCCTCCCACACCCAACCAATTCAACAGTGAAAATTGAAATCCTGAACGGTAAAAGGGCAAAAGCATAGGGACAATGATCACTTCATAATTCAAGGAAAACAAAAAATTGTTAATTGGACCCATAAATTCTAATGAACTTTGTTCGTAGGTCCTAGCATGGCCCAAGTCCTTCACCTACTTTAACGTTTTCGCCGGAAACTTTGCCATCGCATGTTGCCATCCAGTGCACCGCCCCACACCCGATTGTTGGCTCTTACGTGGCATCTTGTCGGAATTCACGCTGTACCGGACCCTACGTAATCGTTGCTCCTTTGCACCGACCTCATGTGTGATGGCGGTGCGGAGCACAGGATAAGTTTGTTCAAAGGTATCACGTGTGAAAAAGCAGCAGAGTTAGACTCGTGTCTCATGCATGCCTGCCGGTATAAGTACTCGTTTGTCTTCTTTTTTCCTCAACCAATAATTCAACGAATTCTTTTTTCCTCAACCAATAATTCAACGAAAAATGCTAAGGTGATTCTTTTAAAAGTAAAGCTCTTTGTAAATTCTTTGTTAATTCTTTGTTATTTCATATTTTTAGTATAATATTTTGTAATATCGACACAGAAATTAATATTAAACTGCGAGATGACGAAGATTATATAAGACTCTTATTTCTTAGAGAGTTTATTTAGCATTTTTATAATTCAATTCATTATTTTGGTAAGAATATGCTCAAGTTCGGATTTCGTTTAGAGTTAGATAAGCTTCAAAACCTTCTTGAGTTTGTCTTCTTTTTTCCTCAACCAATAATTCAACGAGAAATGCTAAGGTGATTCTTTTAAAAGTAAAGCTCTTTGTAAATTCTTTGTTATTTCATATTTTTAGTATAATATTTTGTAATATCGACACAGAAATTAATATTAAACTGCGAGATGACGAAGATTATATAAGACTCTTATTTCTTAGAGAGTTTATTTAGCATTTCTATAATTCAATTCATTATTTTGGTAAGAATATGCTCAAGTTCGGATTTCGTTTAGAGTTAGATAAGCTTCAAAACCTTCTTGAATTTTTATTTAATAAAAAGTACTGTTTAAAATGAAGAATTAGAAGTTGTTGATTAGTTGATTTAATGATATTTGGCTTCCGCGTCGACTTAAGAAAATATCCTCATTCAAGTGTCATAGACATACGATTATTAGTTGAAAAATATGCAGGATCAAATCACTACAACATCATGAACAGGTTGGATTATGCCACAAAGTCTTGAGAACATCCCATCCCCTAGACCCTAGTAGTCATCTTACGTGTGATTTGATTCTACAATTGGGGGTGCATATATGTTATTTCTCATCATGCATATAGTATTCTGCGCACTAAACAATATCATGCAAGGACCAAGAATTAATACATGATCTCGTAAGGTCAAAGATGAGGAACTCACTTGGAGAACCGAGTCTCGAAGATGAGGGATTATCATCCGAAAAACATTTAATTATCAGCAATGGATTTCGCCCGACGCTCGTAATCGTGGAGTCACTCAATATAATTAAATTAAACGGTTGATTTTAAAAGTAAGAAACACTCACTCACTTCAATTGTTCCAAGCAAATATATAATTTTTTTAATTAAACAAGTTTTTGCTATTTAAAGCTTTCTAGTACATTATTTATAAGAGTTTACAAATTAATAAACCTCAAGTTTATATAAAACCTTTACAACTCCGAAAATAACTTGACAACTTCCTATGTGACAATATTTCAAACTTAATTAAGCTTTAGACTTCCAATACGCATGGGCTGCCAATTAATAAACTATTGCTGCTGCATCATTAATAATATGAACTATCTCAGTAGTCATATGAGATGAAAGTCACGTGATGAAAGAAACATCACTAGAAGAATATCCTATGACTACATTTAAGAATCTCATCACGTCAAGTAATAACGTAATGAAATATAACACTCCATAACAACATTGAAGAATTTCCTCGCATACGCAAGGGAGAAATAGTAAACATGAAATGCACATCTAGATCTAGTGCCTGTAAGAGTCGAGATGTGCCGGTAAGAGTCTCCCTACAGTCCTCTGGTGTGACAGATTGCAGATCTGAACCACTTACCCAACTTCATACGGTAAAAAGTTGCTGTCACCATATGTTCACCAATAATTTCCTTGCCAACTATTTAATATAGAGATTAATCCACGACCATATAAATCTCCATGGACCGACAATGTTATGGAAAACCTAATACAGGAGGATTCGCTACCCTTCTATTCTCATTCTCTTTCATCATTTCTTCTCACATATTACTTTTTATTTTATTATTTTTATAAAAAATTAATATAAGATGTTGACGTTGTTTAACCGTAATCGTTCAAATAAGAGGACATAGAAATATAAAAAGATTACGAGGATAGAGAATCATCCTCCAAACCTAATACCCCATTTGAGAGGAAAGCGAAGATGATTGACAGATAGAAACTAACATGCATGTTCAAATGAGCATAATATTATGGGAGGAAGTCAGTAGGACCCTCTGAAATGGCGTTTCTTCAACTTTCTTCGAGGCCCAACAGGACAGTTGTTCTTGTTACATTGAAACGGGTCTCTTACTCTCTAACTTTATGGGACATTGATAGATTTCATCTCATAGATTTTGTGGATTTGGATGAGTACGTGGAGCTATTACTTTACTTTTGTGCAACTTTTTCTTCCTTTTGGTAAGCCCTATGATTGAGTGCTTTGCTTTCGCATTTTAGTAAGTCTGTTTGTTTTCTGTGGAAGTTTGTGCTTGTTTTTACCTAACTTAAAAAATAGGGTGGTGCTCGAGAATAAATTTAAATAGAGGTTCTGTTGTAAAAATTATTTATATATTTCTTTTTAATTTCACACATTTTAATTTTTGATCGTTAAATTTAATAAATTAAAAAAAATTAAAAAACATAAGTTAACAGAATGTATATAAGAAAAAAAGAGAGTATATGAATTTTCATGTTGCGATCGACGTGACCAACATAATCGCCACCTATAGTACCACCGTATTACCTTGCCCGCCACCACCACTCCCACCATTACCTATATTACCACCAACTTGTAACGGTCATTGTGACCATAACCTCCTATTGCCGCCACCCCACCCATGACCACTACGTACTAACACTACCAACATCATGATCGCAACCTTTACACCCGTCTTGCCCATCACCACCTAAACCCCCAGTTCTTTATCACCACAACACCACATTACATAAGGGTAGCCTTTTTTACTCCTAATTGTTTTCTCAATAACAAAAAAAAAAAAATATATATATATATATATATATAGTTATTTCAAAAGTCTGTTAAATTCCTTTTGAATTCTACAAATTCTATCATTAACTCTATAAAAAAAATTGTATACATCTACATTAAAAAGTTTGTCAATTTCATAAAGTTTCTAATAATCAATAAAAACCTACGAAATCTACAAAAGTATACCACATGGAAAAAAAAAAAAAAAAACTCGGCCATATAAATCTCAATACAATTCTCCCTAAATGATCATAGCAAACTTAACAATCAGTTCCTTTATTTTAGGTAACATTCAGCCTCTGAATTATTTAAGAATTCTAATTTATGTGATTGTCAATGATTTTCAAGGAATTAAAAAAATTTAGTTGACGATCTCACGGTGGAATAATTTTACTGAACACTTTTAAACTTACAAAACATAAACTTAAAAATGGACATTACGTGTTCATCAGCTTAATTAGTTAATTTCTTATATCTTGAGCTAATACAATTATTATTTTCGATGCACACCTAACTATGTTAATTTTTGTAGAATTAATAAATAACCAAATGATTATGATGGTTTACTAAACTTTTATTTTAATACATTGCACTCGTCCATGGCTGCAACTGGCAAAGAGACAGTCATATATACGGTAGACCACTCTTGATTGATAGGGATGATCAACAAATTACATGCTATAAAATTAGCATCGACCGTTGGTTTTAATTTTTGTGTGGTTATTTAATGGCAGGCATGTTTGGGACAGTCCATTAATTTATTTTAAATCTAATTTTTATTTATACAACAAACAATTATTAATTAGGAGGAATGTTGGGGGATTATCTCAAAAGAGTAATTCTTCATAAAGTTGAATTTCTGTTACCTCACAATTTAATGTCGTTTTTTTAGATCAACATTATAAAATATTGTGCTATAAACATGAGGTAATAAAGAGTTCATATAACGTTTTACTTTTGAGATAGTCCCCTTATCATTTCTTCTCAATTATTTCATGTACCAGACATAATATTATATATAAAGCAAGCATATAATAGTTTATGAATGAGACATAATTGTCGTTTTTATATTATATTTAATTAACATGCAAGGAGCTCGTAATTATTTGCATATGAGGTTTTGTTTCAAATTTTTATTCTGAATATCATTTGTATATAAAAAGACAAGGGAATTACTATTTACATTCTGAAAATCTAATTTGACCTCTTCTTATGAGATTATTTTTCTTTCTAAATATTAAAAATTTACAGTGCACAATTAAATTTTTAAAGGGTTAATAACAATTTTCAAATTGTATCAATATATAAGGTGATTTTTTTGTGACCCGCCATAGTTCTACGTGACATTACAAATTGACTTAAAATATAACATGTGCATTTATTTATTAGTCACATTATTTTTATTCGAACGATACTTTAATCTAATATGAATGATGCGAAAAAATAATTCAAACTTGAGTGCAAGTAAGCATACACTCTCCAAGGCGCATGGGGTGTATTAACTAAGTCAACCATCAAATTATGGCACATAATGTAAATTAATACTACCATATTCTAGTATAACCGTCACACCCAAAATATTTTCATCCGCAGAAAGAGGGAAGCAACTCAGAAACGGTAAGCAAATGAGTCAACACACAGAACCTAACTCGGTGTACTAATTTCCTAACTGGAAAATAAAACATCTTTCTCGTTCTTCTTGGTTTTGTTTTGGCTGCTAAAAAATATTGAACTGTTAGGCCTTCCACAAATATCTAGAAAATTCAGCACTATTTTAGCCACAAATTGTTGACCGTCTACATGCACATCACATGTGTACAACGTAATATACAGAAGGCCAAATATCTATGAAGATCATTCAAGCATTTTTTACACAGCATATAATTTCTCTGTATTTGCAACACAAGTTGTTGAAAAAATAAAAAAATACCTCATCGACCATCTCACGAAACAAATCGTATCTTATATCAAATGGATGCACTGTGACCGTCTCTATGAATGACCTGGCTTCTCTGCCCCTTCATTTCTCATACACTCTCATCATTTTTTATTTGTCAACATTTTATATCATTATTATTTTTTATTTTATTATTTTTATAAAAAAAATCAATATCAAACGTTAACGTAACTTAACCGTCATCGTATAAAATAAGAGGGGATGAGATAAGAGGGGATGAGAGTGTATGAAACTGAGAGCGCAGGGAAGCCGGTCCTCTCTGAAACTTAAACATAAGTTGCCTATATAAGTGGAAGGAAAAATAAAATAAAATAGCTTTGTAAGTTGAAAAAGCAAAAACCCTTTTGGTTTCATGACGTAGTCTCGTAGAGTTTGCGTTGAGAAATAGTGTGTTGTTTGTATGCACAGCAAGCTTTGTTATCTTCTCCTCCTCCTCAGATAAATATATATCACTTCACTTCCACCATTGCCAAACAAAAACACGAAGACAAAACTAAGAGGAAGAGAGAGAGACTGGGTGTTATGGATTCTCATCGGTCTCCAATTTCAGTTCCTCAAGTTTTCAGCTGGGTTCGTAGGGATTACGCCGGGATCCGGTCGGATTACCAGCTTTCCAGCAACTTCGTCAAGTTTCCAGCTTTCTAGCTTCTGAAATTTTCTGGTCAAATTTTGCTGGAGTTGATATCAAGGTTTTGATCTCTTTGTCTACTTCGGTTGTTTTTTTCTTCCCTTACTGGAGCCTTTTGTTTGGTTGCTGAGAAAATGAAAAGTTTTGTTTTTGGGGTAGCTTAGAAGCTCAAATTGAATTGTTTTTGGCTTCCTTTATGAATGTTCCTTTCTGGGTTTTGTTTGGTAACTGTGAAAGTTCAAAACCCAACTTTTTTATTTTAATCCTCTCTTAATCAAGTCTCATCTGGGTTTCTTTAGGTTGCAGTAACTTTTGTAGGCAAGGGTTAGGGGGTTCAAACGGCAGAGCATTTAGTTTATGGAAGCGAAGAAAGTGAAGGAAAGGAGAATAATTTACTTGTTTATTTCCCCATTTAGTATAGATCTAAGGAAAAATTAGTATCCGTCCCTAGTTAAACTCCTAACTAATTTTCACTGACTGAAACTTTATTAGATTTCAAATTTTGATCTAAGTACTTAACATTAATGTTGTAATAATGAATTTACATGTCAGTTATGTAATTTTTTAAAATAAAAATTAATAATTGATTTAGAATTTTAATGCTCACACCTTTATTAAACTCCTAACTAATTTTCAATTCAAAACATTTCCAAAATAAATAAATAAATTAGAATAAGTTTGCACCCATTAGTTTTTTTAAAAACTGTTTTCAATTTTTTAATCTTATATGTACCCATTCATGTAATTTTTTTCAAAATTTTAATCTTAAAATGTACTCATTCTTAAATATACTAATTTGTTATATGTATAATGTACCCTTTTTCTTTAAATAAAATCTATTCAATTTTTTTTCTAATCCATTTTAAAACTTATATTGGTACATTCTTTTTTCTTTGATAATGTATCTATATCGAGTTTAATTGAGGAAATTTACTTTTAAGCTTCTCTTTTTTTTTTTTTTTTTTTTTTTTTTGGTTGTGATTTTGAAGAATGTACCCATGTTTTGGTACAATAATTTTTTGGTTAATTTTGATGAATGTACCCATGTTTACACACACACAATAGTATATTTATATTTTAATATTTTTAATCCCACAAATTATGATTTTTATTTAAAATCTCATTAATATAAACTATAAATTTCAAATTTTAATGTAAAAAATATAGTAACATACATAGAAATAAATTGTCACATTCATTTTAAGAACTTTGATAAAAAATTGAAAACCAACAAAATTTCAGTAAAAAAATATTCATATCTAAGACCTCATTCAAAGTCTCCCTTCTTGTAATTACCATACACGTATGTTATGAACTTTTGCTCTTTTAATGAAAGAATTGCCTGAGTCAGAGAATGCCTTTTTGTCAGTGACAGTACTCTCACTCAGGTCAAGTTGTTCAATTCAACTTGCTTAAATCTTCTGTATTTTTCTAAGAAGAATGTTAAAAAAGTTCAAAAAAAACAAATAGGTCAAGCATTTTCTTGCCTAAAATGATGTTTAATTGTTTATAAATGTTCAATATTGTTCAGATTTTGTTGAATCTACAACCTGGAAAATCCGGAATTGGAATAGCTAAGTAAAGACATAGCTAATGGGGCACTTATCCTCCATGTTCAGCGGATTGGCGCGATCCCTATTGATCAAGAAAGGGAAGAACAATGGTGGGGATTCAGGTGCAAGAGGAGCTGCAGAAGCGATGGCGAAGGAGGCGAAGAAGAATGACATGATCCTACGCTCTTCGGGGATTGTCAATGTCGATGGTTCAAATAACTTTGCTTCTGTTTTTTCGAAGAGAGGCGAGAAAGGAGTCAACCAGGATTGCTGCATTGTGTGGGAGGTAAGCAAATGTTGTGCATTTTTGTTACCTTAAATTAGTACTCATTGGAAATTAAATACAAAACAAACTTATACGCATCGCGTGACGAAAACTTGATAAAATAGAATACGATATATAAGCAAGGAGTTCCACAGTCCGTCTCCGAAATATTGACATTTGTTTTGGTTTTAGGAATTTGGGTGCCAAGAAGACATGATATTTTGTGGGATTTTTGACGGGCACGGTCCATGGGGACATTTCGTGGCGAAACAGATAAGAGAAACAATGCCACCCTCTTTGTTGTGCAGTTGGCAAGAGACACTAGGTCAAACTTCTATTGGCCCGGATTCGGACTTGGAGTCGGATAAAAAGCATCACCGGTTTAACATATGGAAGGATTCCTATATCAAAACTTGTGCTGCCATTGATCACGAGCTCGAACAGCATCGTAGGATCGATTCCTTTTACAGTGGAACAACTGCCCTGAGTATTGTCAGACAGGTATTGATTCATTTTCACTTGAACTAGTTTAAATTGTTGTTAGGCTTGCAATTGTAGCTGGATGTTTACCAAAAAAATCAAGTATAAACTAATGACCTTATGCAGTTTTCATCGGCATTGACACGAAAGTATCTCCGAATTTTGTTTGTTTAGGGTGAGCTTATTTTCATAGCCAATGTTGGCGACTCTCGTGCTGTTTTGGCTACAACTTTAGACGATGGAAGCTTAATGCCGGTTCAGCTTACTGTCGATTTCAAGCCTAGTTTACCTCGTCAGTCTCTATGCCTCTCCCAACACATAAAACTGAAGAAGATAACATATGGTTACACATATTTACATGTTTTTAATGGTTTTGTTTGCAGAGGAGGCGGAGCGAATAATTCAAAGCAATGGGCAGGTTTTTTGTTTAGATGATGAGCCTGGAGTGCAAAGGGTATGGCAGCCGGACGGGGAAACACCCGGTCTAGCCATGTCCAGAGCCTTTGGAGATTACTGTTTGAAGGACTTTGGTCTCATTTCTGTGCCTGAAGTGTCACATAGAAATATAACAAGGAAAGATCAGTTTGTTGTGTTGGCAACTGATGGGGTATGTACTGCATTGTTTTCAAAAGTAATTTGATGTCGTAAAAGCACTTTCTGCATGAAGCACTTGAACGTTTAATGAAGTTTTGACGTGTTTCTAGGAAAAGCGCTTATGAACATAAGTATTTTCTAGAGAGCCATTTCTCGCGGACTCTAAAGACATTTTTGATATTTTTGCTTGTAGGTTTGGGATGTTGTTTCGAATCAAGAAGCCGTGCAGATTGTAGGTTCCACGGCAGACAGGGCGAAGGCTGCAAGGCGTCTGGTGGAGTGCGCTGCGCAAGCATGGAAGCGGAAGAGGAGGGGAATAGCGATGGACGACATTTCTGCCATTTGCCTCTTCTTTCACTCTACTTCCCCTCTCTCTGAATCCCAGCAAGTGCACCCTATTAGTGTTGCCACCCCAAAATAAAAAACGCAGAATCTTTGCTCCTTCTCCTTGTTCATCTTGTACCTTTGAATTTTTATTGGTCTTTTATTTAGGAAATTCCGCAACCAAAAGATCTTGGTTCAAGTTTCAATCCAACAGTCATCGGTGTTTCCATCAACTTAGTCCTAAATTCCTAAATTTTGTAAGATACAAGCATATGAAACACTTGTTCTTTAAACAAAAAGTTTAGGGGAAGGGGAGGCTACACATCTCAAGACCAGGGTAGACTACTTATTTCAGGATCAAGGCATACCATAAGTTTCTTTAAGAACTTACATAGGGGACCTTAGACATTTTTTTGGTTTATCGACCACCAAGAGGGAGTTAATCAGACTCAAACGTAAATCTTGATTTAGCGAAGAGAATGATCCTTACCAACTTAATCAACTTTGCATCTCTTGTTGATTTCGTATTGTAAGGTTCGTCATTACGTCGGTACAAATATTATACATAATCACTTTTTTTATGGCGAATAAACGTTGTTATTTTTAGAAAAACGACGATCAAAGGCCGTATCGTTTGCTAGCGAGTGGGCAGTGTCCCAAAGATGTTAACTCGAGACAACTGTTTTGACAGGTATTTTTCATAATCACTTTTTATTGCGCTGCAACCCCATCCATAATTTTTTTATCGCAAAAAGATGTTATTTATAAAAAAAAGAGTTTTAACGAAATATTTCCGTACTGTTTATTTTAATGAAAAATGATATTTTTCCTCCAAAAAGACACTCTTGATATTATTCACTCATAACATATTTTTGTCATTTTGATTAAAACTCAAAATTTTCAAACAATTTTTATTAGTTTTTCGTTATAAAAAACGACTATCAAATGTCGCATTGTTTGCTGTTTAGTAGGTAGTCTCTGCTCCCACAAAGGCCTCGAGACAACTATTTCGACGAATTTTCTAAAAGCTTCAAGGACAAGACTTGAAAACTACAACCCCTACAAAGGACGAAACTACGCTATCGTGCTATTGGGCTAGCAACATAAGCCCAACCCATTTGAGTCGCGCCGACAGGACCACAGACAATAACAATTTACGACAGCAATTGTAAGATATCGAGGCGAGCCACGAGTTCGATAAAAACTCGCGTGAGGTAAGCAACCTCGTCCATTCATGCCTGCTGAGTCCCAACAAACAAACCTTATCCAAAGGAGGTGGATTCTTTGCTCTCTTACTTCTTGTGCCTTTTGTGCTTTTCTGTTTATGTGATCACAGTTAAATCATGTCAACATTTTATATTACTATTCATTTTTGTTTTATTATCTCTATAAAAAATAATAAAAAATATTGATATGACTTAACTGTGATTACATAAAACAGAAGATGGCAGAAAGTAAGAGAACAGAGAATCAGCCTTCTTATCCAAAAGCCTCGCTCATATCGTCTCACGATTATCTCCCGATATATCGGTGACAGAAAGACAGTCGCTTCCATTCATTAAACTCCCCTAATTAATGCCCCCACCCTCGAAAGCGAAAGTACGAAAAGTAAAGGCACGGTGCTCGAATGGACGTGAGTACCGAACATTCAACTTGGTTTTGTATTTTGATTTCGAATCCGCGACATCTCCTTCCCACACGCACGATAAGTTCAAAAACGTACGTAAATAAGTGCGACTGCTTATCGATAAGTAGTTAGGCTTATCAGTGATAGGTCAGTAGAAAGGGAAAGACTCCTGCATCGAACGCAGCGAGACTTCTATAAATCCATCGCGTTCTCTTTCTCCCCCCATCTCTCTCTCTATCTGTGCGGTCTTCAAAACCCTAGAAGTCCTCGAAGCGCGAGGTACAACATCCTCAGAAATATCGATGGTTTCTGGGATTTGGAGGTTTCTCTGAGCTCGGATTCGGAGCTCGAGCGTGTTAATTTTGACGTTAATCTGTGTCTGTTTGTGTAGTGAAAGTTGAGAGGTCTGGTTTTTGTTCGGGAAGAAGAGAGGGATTTCTGGGGGCTGAGGGTTTGAGGATCGAAAAATGTCGTCTTTGAGCAGAGAATTGGTGTTTCTGATACTCCAATTTCTGGAAGAGGAGAAGTTCAAGGAGTCCGTACACAGGTGAGCTGAAAGCTTTCCCAAATCCTCTTGTACTTGCATATATAATATTTGTACACGTGTGCACGTGTGTGTACGGTTTAATACATGCATGTACGGAAACCCGTTACTTTTGAGGCCGGTTTTGGTTTTGGATTTACGTGCTGATTGTGTGGTTTTGATTGATGGAGTTTATGTCTTTTCGTATTCGATTTTGTTGTTTTTAATCTTGAATTTTTTTACGAAAGTGAGTCGTGTTTGCTGGCTTGGCCTTGATTATGCCGGTTTTGTTGTGAAAAATGGACAATTAATGCCGGTTTTTGGCTTAATTGAGGTTTTTACACGCGTTATTGGTGTGAATTTTGAGAGATGGAAGGATATACATGTGTAAAGTCCCTTGTGGTCGGTTTTAAATTGCGTTGTTTTGGTGGCGACTTGCGCGGAAAATTGGGTTGGGTGGGGGGAGGGGGAGAGGAGAAATGCTAAGGAGACTCTACACGGACTCTCTGCCACCTCTCAGTTTAATGATAATTTCCGTGCCAACACTATAAAACATTGTGCCAAAAACATGAGGTGGCAGACAGGACATTGAGAGTCTCCTTAGCATTTCCCGGGGGAGAGAGAGAGGTACATTTTGCTTAGTTTGAGCAAAATAGTAGCATTTAAGCTTAGTTGATTAGTGAAAATTAGAGTCAATAACGTGGCCTCTGTCTCTATTTGAAATCTGAATTCATTGACTAATAAATGAGGTTGTAGTGTGAGAGAAATTGAGAAAGTAAAGAAGAGATGGAAGATGAAGATAGGAATATACAACAAACAATAATGATAGAGAAATTCATCTAAGTTGGTTTATTAAGCTTGGTCAAGCAAGCGTCTTGTTTTAATTGGGATTTAGTTTGGTAAATAATGATAACGAGATCTAACGTAAACAAACAATAGGATAGTAGAAAACTAAGGCAAGATTCAGAAGTCACTTGTTTGACAAAAATTTCAAATGATTTCCATGTGTGTAATTGATTTTTAGCTAAAGATATCGTTTCAACATTTATTTTCTTTTTTGCTCCCCAAATTGTTCTATTTTGTTGTTTGTAAATTTCATAAAAAAATAAAAGCTGACACCTTTACGTTGTAGGCTTGAGAAAGAATCAGGATTCTTTTTCAACATGAAGTACTTTGAAGAGAAAATTCAGGCTGGAGAATGGGACGAAGTGGAGAAGTACTTATCAGGATTTACAAAAGTTGATGACAACAGATACTCTATGAAGATATTTTTCGAAATAAGGAAGCAGAAATATCTGGAAGCACTTGATCGGTAATCCTTAAGTCTACTATTGTTGTTAGTATTTCTTTGCTTTTTGGAAATATCATTTTCCGGAAGGGGAAGAGTAATCTTATGTTTTGTTTTTCTGTTTGTGTAGGCAAGAAAAGCCGAAGGCTGTTGAAATCTTAGTTAATGATTTGAGAGTGTTCTCCACATTTAATGAAGAACTTTTCAAAGAAATCACACAGCTTCTAACTCTTGGAAATTTCAGGTAGTTTCTTGCATATATTTGTTTAATGTCGGTTTTTATTACGACAAAGCCAAATTAGCATATAAGACAAGAATTTATCGAGGAGTGAGTTCTTTTACGTCTTTGATGTATTGTCATCAACTGAGTGGGCCATCTTGTAGTTGAAATTTTACTTTAAAGGAGATGCAATGCGTATTCTTGACAATTGAGATCTAGAATTAGGGTGGCCAGAGTGTAGCCAATTGGTTGTTGGACCTGTTCTATAATGATCTAAGTTCAAATTCCTCAGCCATATGTCGTAAATTTAGCAGAAAAAAAAAGGAAAGAGAAAATGTACGGCTATATGGATTGCTTGTTTTTCTATGATACTCTAGAACTCCTAATTTACGGTACATGTATGTAACTAACCTCTTTCTTTGGAAATAACTACCAGGGAAAATGAACAGCTTTCCAAGTATGGGGACACCAAAACGGCTCGCAGCATTATGTTGATAGAGCTTAAGAAACTTATAGAAGCAAATCCCCTCTTTCGTGATAAGCTTGTGTTTCCCGCTCTGAAGGCATCAAGACTGCGGACTCTAATCAATCAAAGGTCAGAGTGATATTCTTGGATGAAAAAACCTGGGTTCCCCCTTGTCTTTCCTCTCATAGGTGTTTTAAACATTTTTATACATTTTGAAATAGAGATTTCTGCCCCTCCCCTATCTCCGTAAATTAGCTAAGCTTTGACTTCCTTGGCTTGTGCTTCAGCGTTTCAGTGTTTTTTTCTTTGGTTTGAACGTTTCAAATAAAGTCTTATTTATCGATTATTTTCTAATTGATTCATTTCGTTCAAGCACAGGTTGCTTCTAGCACTTGTGTCACCTTTATGAACGACGATTGAATGACTGAAGCTGGTTTTATTTTGAAATTGTGCCCAACCGGCAATCAATAACATTTGTGTTTTTTCATGTTTTCTTTCTTCTTTCCAAAGGGAAAGAAAATCATACGCTAGTAGAGGCCTTTTGTGCTTCTTTTGGGTTGTATAGCAGTCTGGGACCCTGGTAAGGGTTTGGAGGGCTAATGAAGTTCTTTTAAAACTTTCGTATTGTAAAGTTGTCATTATTATTCGGGTTATTGTGCTAAGCTGATATTTGTCTGATATCTGATACTTTCATGTAGTTTGAACTGGCAGCACCAGTTATGCAAAAATCCAAGAGTAAATCCGGACATCAAGACTTTATTTACTGATCATACATGTACAGCTCCAAATGGCCCTCATACTTCTACTCCTACACCTGTTACTCCTCCAGTTGCCGCAGTTGCAAAACCCACTGCTTATCCTTCACTCGGACCTCATGCTGTATGATATTTTACATTTTATAAGCATTGATATTTTTTTTCTTTGCCACCTTGATTATAATTTAGGGATATAAAAGTGCGGACTAATAACTGTCTTCTTTGTATAGCCCTTTTCGGTCGGTGCAGCCGCTGTGAATTCTAATGCTTTAGCAGGTTGGATGGCCAATTCCTCAGTCTCTTCATCTGTGCAAGCAGCCGTTGTTAATGCATCATCCATGCCCATTCCACAGAACCAAGGTAAGTACTTCACTTGGATTTTTTTTAATATAATATCTCTTTTGTTTCCAGTTGGGAAAGAAAAGAACTATAAGGAAAAAGGATATATGTGTGATGTTGATGTTCCCTGCAATGTTATTCGAGTTCTGTGGTGCACATATTGTGGAATGAACTTTCGACAACTTTCAAGTTTTACGTGGCTAGCCAAATTGGAAACTCTTAGCAATTCTAGGTCTAATGTTACAGTACGGGTTATAGTAATATTCAATTGATTTCATGATCAAAGGAATTCATCTTTTTGAGTATGGTTTCCATTCTGCAAATTTACTTATTTCCTAGCATATCTATGTCGGAACATTCTATTTTTGAATTTAAGGCATTGCAATCTTGAAACGTCCAAGAACACCTCCAGCTGCTCCAAGTATGGTTGATCATCAGAGTGCTGATCATGAACTTATGAAACGACTACGACCTGTTCAATCTATTGAGGAGGTAATCTAGGCAATATTCTGTTTCATATCTAATTTTGGAATATCTGGTGTTCCTTTTTTTTTTTTTCCCTTCTGTGTGCAGTAATCTTGTCACTGATTTACATATAGGTTGCATATCCAACGTCTAGACAACAAACTTCTTGGTCACTGGATGATCTACCCAGAACAGTGGCTTTTAACTTGCATCAAGGATCTACTGTCACAAGCATGGATTTTCACCCGGCTCTCCATACGTTGTTGCTAGGTTTGACTTTTTCTCATCTTGTTTGGCTTTTAAACTTTGAGTAGTATTATAAATAAGCTCCTATTTAATATGTTGCCTCGCCTCTGGGCTGTCCACATTCTCTTCTAAGTCTTCTGTACTGCATGTCTGGCAGTTGGTTCTAATAATGGCGACATTACGCTTTGGGAACTTATGTCGCGGGAGAGGTTGGTTTCAAAGCCGTTCAAGATATGGGATATAACAAAATGTTCACTGCAATTTCAGGTCATGTTTATGTTCTGTTCATTTTTTTTTTCATGTTAAAATTTTGCTTGCTATGAAGTTTATATGGTCTGGTGTTAAATAAAGCAATTTTACGGAAGCAGTTTTGGGTTTTGCCTATACGTTTGTATAGTGTTTGGGGATTTGAAATGCGGCTATAGTAACAATTTAGTTTTTATGCAGGCCACTGTTGGCAAGGACACACCAGGATCTGTCAGCCGTGTGACGTGGAGTCAAGATGGGAGTTTTGTGGGTATGTACAATTCGAAGTTTGCAAATATTTCTTGAATTTTTGTTTGTGTATCTTATTTTTTTATTTTTTATTTTTATCTGCTGTAGGGGTTGCATTTACCAAACATTTGATTCACTTGTACGTTTATACTGGACCTAATGATCTACGCCAACATTTGGAGGTGAGGTCATATGACGATAATTTTTCAAATTGATCAAGAAGGCTAAACTTGTGACAGCTGTTCAAATTGCATCCCTTATTTTTCGCAGGTTGATGCCCATAACGGTGCTGTGAACGACTTAGCATTTGCTCATCCAAATAAACAACTGTGTGTTGTGACCTGTGGAGATGATAAGATAATAAAGGTAGAATTAGAGTTCTCATCATGATATTTGTTTTTGTATGCAAAGTTTCCACTTTATCTAAATGAAGTGAAACAGGTATGGGAATTAACCGGACGAAAGCTATATAACTTTGAAGGTCATGATGCTCCTGTCTATTCGATCTGTCCTCATTACAAGGAGAACATTCAGGTATGTTTGCGAAACATGGAATGCTTTTGTGCGCTTAATCAATTTCTTGCTAGTTTTTTGGGAAGCAAATCTTTCGAGCAAGTTCGCTTAAATTCAAATGATTGTTCTGATTTACTGAAGTTTTATTTGGCCTTTTGCTTATCTGAAACAACTAATTACTTAGATTTATCGGTTGAGGCGATTTGTTTGAAACTTCTTTTGAACGTGTGGTCAACTACCCTGCAACCTCGTTGTCTTCTGTTCATTACCATTTGCAGTAATTGGTGTTCGTTGAATTTTCAGTTCATATTTTCAACTGCTACTGATGGGAAAATAAAGGCCTGGCTGTACGACAACTTGGGTTCAAGAGTTGACTATGATGCTCCTAGCCAGTCGTGTACCACAATGCTTTACAGTGCAGATGGAAGTCGGTATGTAAAATTTTTAAAGATGGACCTTTACAAACTGAATATTTAGTAAAACAATTTACTCCATGTTATTTGAATGTAAGAGTTTTTACATCATAGTTGAAATGTCTTATCAAAACTTATGCGAGTTCCATCATTTCCAATTATCCTTCAGATTGTTCTCTTGTGGAACAAGTAAAGAGGGAGACTCGTATCTAGTTGAATGGAATGAAAGTGAAGGAGCAATAAAGAGAACATATTCTGGACTCAGGAAGAAATCAGCAGGTGTTGTGCAGTTCGACACAACACAAAATCATTTTTTGGCTGTCGGTGAAGATAGCCAGATAAAGTTTTGGGATATGGACAATAACAATGTTATGACTACCATAGATGCTGAGGGTGGACTTCCGGTGAGTATATTGTTATAACTTCTCGTTTATCGTGAAAACTCCCCTGGCTGTTGAACTAGAGCATGATGTTATCATATTATATGTTTCAGAGCCTCCCTCGCTTGAGATTCAACAAGGAAGGAAATCTTCTTGCTGTCACAACTGCAGACAACGGATTCAAAATACTTGTAAATGCTGCTGGAGTTAAAACTTTGAAAGCTATCGAGTCCACCACATTGTTTGAGGGATTAAGGCCTCCCATTGAATCCACTGCTATCAAGGTTTCAATAATTTCTTTAATCTGCTTTTTGTGAATTTGTTACCAATTTTTTCTTCATTTACATCTTTGAGAACCTTTTTATTTGTCTCAGGCATCCGGCTCGGCTTCTGTTACAAATGCAAATGCGGTCAATTGTAAAGTGGAAAGGAGCTCTCCTGCTAGGTCTACTCCAATTATTGTATGTCAGTCGATCTTTTGTAAATATCTTCTTTTTCTTTTTCCTAAAGTGGCATTGCGTTGATTTGATTTCTTTGGCTCTCTTTCAAGCTTGGAGTTGATCACCTCAGTAGAAGTTTCGACAAACTGAGAAGCGGAGAGGATGCAGTGGATAAACCTAAACCCTGGCTGTTGACTGAAATTCAGGATCCTATACAGTGCCGGCTAGTTACCATGCCTGACACAACTGATACTTCTAGCAAGGTTTGTTATGTACTTCACGCTCTTGATATTGTATTGAAATGTTTATCTGCCATGAGATTCTTAAACCAATGCATTTCAATTTAGGTCGTTCGACTCCTATATACAAACTCGGGTGCTGGCATTTTGGCACTTGGGTCACATGGTGTGCAGAAGCTGTGGAAGTGGGTCCGTAATGAACAAAATCCAAGTGGAAAGGTAACACCTAACCTAGAAAAGTTTCAATCATCTTTTTTCTTTTTTTTTTTTTTTTTTTTTTCCTTGTAAATGCAATCTTCTGAGTTTGTGTGTTTAAAGGCCACTGCCAGTGTTGCTCCGCTGCATTGGCAACCAAACAGTGGTCTTCTTATGGCTAACGACGTCGCAGGCGTCAACCTTGAAGAAGCAATTCCATGCATAGCGCTCTCAAAGAATGACTCGTATGTAATGTCAGCTTGTGGCGGAAAGGTCTCGTTATTCAACATGATGACATTCAAGGTAAATTTTTACATGCATGTCTAGCTAATTTTTTAAAAATTGGGATTCTTTTTTTATGGTTCCCCGTGATTTTGTTTGCTTTGTAGGTAATGACAACATTCATGGCGCCTCCTCCTGCTTCCACTTTCCTAGCATTCCATCCTCAAGATAATAACATCCTTGCCATCGGAATGGAAGATTCTACCATCCACATTTACAATGTTCGAGTTGATGAGGTAATTGCTTCTGTTTTCTACATAGTCTTATTTTCTTTCTCACCACAAAGATTTTAATTCTTATGTTGCATTGCTAAAGACCTACATGATTTCTGTTGATTTTAGGTGAAATCAAAATTGAAGAGTCACCAAAAGCGGATAACTGGTTTAGCTTTCTCAACCAATCTTAATATACTCGTTTCGTCCGGTGCTGATGCTCAAGTAAGTGAAATTTTGGCTCTTTTTTGTCTTGTTTATCTCGTTTAACCACGGAGAATTTTTGTTATGCAAACTGTTACAAATGTCATATTTGAAATGAAAAATAGTGAAGCGTACATGTGTAAAAAGTACAGTATTCTAGTGCTTGATATTTGTGCATATGTTGACCCCACGTGTTTCGTTTTAATCTACCTGCTAAATGAATTGGTTTCTTATGTGCCAACTTTGATAAAAGGCTGAACGATCCTTTGCCATGCTTGATGGTTTTGCCCTTTCCATATTTAAAGTATACTTTTAACTACATCCTGCAGCTGTGTGTGTGGAGCATTGATACATGGGAGAAGCGGAAATCGGTTGCAATTCATATGGTTTCTGCAAAGGCAACTGTTGGTGAGACTCGAGTGCAGTTCCATTCCGATCAAATTCACTTGCTGGTGGTTCACGAGACACAACTAGCAATATATGATGCCTCAAAGATGGATCGCATCCGACAGGTAGTAAATTCTCTTGAATGTTTGACATAAACAAGGGCTGATCACAGATTAGCTTACTCTGACTTTATTCTTCCATTTCAGTGGCTTCCACAAGATCCACTTCCTGCACCAATATCTCATGCAGCATACTCCTGCAACAGCCAACTAATATATGCCGCCTTTTGTGACGGTAACATTGGGGTGTTTGATGCCGATAGCCTAAGACTCAGATGCCGTATTGCTCCATCAGCATACTTACCACAAGTGGTCTTGAACGGGTAAGCTGTCAAAAACTCACCACGAACATTCAAGATTGTTATTATTAGTTCTTGATTCAGTCATTATTAATTAATCGCGTGGCGTACTGCATTGTAGAAGCCAAGCCATGTACCCGCTGGTCGTTGCAGTACATCCACAAGAACCAACCCAGTTCGCTGTTGGGTTGGGCGATGGTTCTGTTAAAGTTATTGAACCCAACGAATCAGAAGGGAAGTGGGGTTCGTCTCCACCTGTTGACAACGGAATACCTAATGGAAGAACATCGTCGTCTACCACCAGCAACCACGCGCTTGATCAAAAGCAAAGACGAGAGTAGCTTCGAGTTCTTGGCACATGTCTTTGGCTGTAATTTACGGGTACAGATTACAGAACTTAGGTTAAGTTGCTCTTTTGTCCCTTATCAAAGGTATTGTGGACATTTTGTGTAGCATTTAGTTGTAGTCGAGTAGTCAGCTCGAAAGTGACAATTTTTACGTCATGTTTGCTTATTTTGGTAATTAAGATAATGTTATGTTACTTCAAAGGGACTTCACGAGACTTTAAGAAAAGAGAAGGTATTTTGAGCAAACAGAAGACCTGATGTAAAACTGGATGTAATGACGTTCTAGGATTCATATAGCTGATCTCATTTGGTGGGATAAGGTTTTGTTGTTATTTGTACCCATGTAAAGGGTTTATGTGTTTGATTGTTTTCCAAAAGAAGCCCTACATTTGGTTCTGATTAGACAGTAAACAAATCAGATTTGGATCGGATCGGTGTAATCCAAAATTCGAGTTCATTTATATTCTGATTTTCGGACATGGACACTCGTAAGAAACAAAATTTTGAATATGTAATGTGATAATATAAGCGGTTGAATATTTTTTTAAGTATGTAATCAATCATTAGTATTATGACATTTTAAGTATCTGCCGTGTTTTTATCACATTAAAAAATCTTTGGTGGCGGGGCTTTTAAGTACACGCTTTCCACAATTCTTTTCTTTTTTGGAAAGGTACGACACTTCGTTTTTAAACCTGGCGGGGACAACTCCTGTTAATATCCAAAGGCACCGTACGACTCCCCAACGGCAACCATATTTCTCGCTCACACATTAATTTTAGGGTTAGGGTTTATCTGTCCTTCTCTGCCCCAAGTATCCTCAGTCTCGTCCACTTAAATTTCTCCGTCTTCCAGCTATGGCGAACCGTACGGACCCTTCGGCGAAGAGCATAAGGGGGACGAACCCGCAGAACCTGGTGGAGAAGATCGTACGGACGAAGATATACCAGAACACGTACTGGAAGGAGCAGTGCTTCGGGTTGACGGCCGAAACCCTAGTCGACAAAGCCATGGAGCTCGACCACATCGGCGGCACCTTCGGCGGTAACCGGAAGCCCACGCCTTTCATGTGCCTCGTCATGAAGATGCTTCAGATCCAGCCGGAGAAGGAGATCGTTATCGAGTTCATAAAAAATGACGATTACAAGTGCGTTTCACTGTCTCATTAATTAATTGCGTGTTATAAATTATTTTAATTTGTTATGGATGTGCGTATATGATTGGCAATGTGCATGTTCTGGTAAGCTGGGAGTGTAATAGAGTTAAACGGGGCTGAGAATTTGGGATTTGTGGTCTTTTTCTGAGAAACCCTAATCCTAAAATTGTGTTTTCAACATTGATCTCTTTCGGATGTGGATATCAACGGTTGATTTTTTTTTTCTTCTGGTTTTTGTATGATTAGTATAATATTAGAGAACATGAGTTGAAATCAGGTATTTGTGGTGGTTTGGGTACATTGGAGTATGAAATGAATAACCCTAGTTTCTTTATGTAAAAATGCAGGAGTGATTTAATATTCTCTGCTGTGTTAGGTGAAGGTAAAGGAAGAAGGCGGCAAGTAATCGGGTCTTCTTGTTAATATGTCATACAGTAGTACAAATTGGTGTTTTTTCTTTGCGAATTTTGGTTTAGGAAGGTTTGAACAGAAATGATTTAGATAGTAGTGCAAGTTTGTGTAGTATGGTGGAGATTGTTTTTGGTTTGAAGTAGCCTTTATGAGTCTTAATTCTGAATATTTATTTATTTTCAATGTGGGCGTTTTTCGAGTTCTTCTTTCAAATGTGATCTAACGTTTTTTCACTTGGGTTTCAGATACGTCCGGATACTCGGTGCATTTTATTTGCGGCTTACGGGAACTGATACTGATGTCTATCAGTACCTAGAGCCTTTGTATAATGACTATCGGAAGTTGAGGAGGAAACTGCCCGATGGGAGTAAGATATATGATCCTTATCTGAAATTTTCCTTGATTACTTTTTATGACTAGTCTATGCTACCATACTTACTATTGAATATTTATGAGCATGCTAACACAAGTATGACTAATCTCTTGCTCTAATTGTTCCAGATTTTACGTTGACGCATGTGGATGAGGTTATTGATGAACTTCTCACAAAGGATTACTCATGTGACATTGCAATGCCACGAATTAAAAAAAGGTTTGTTTTTGGAATAATTTTTTCAAAGTTGATTTTATCATAGTGGTCTGTTTTGTTTCCTTTATTTTGTTTTAGCTATAGACAGTTACATGCCCCCCCAATCTTTATTTTGAACTTTGGATTTGTATATGTGATTCTTTTCTATATACGTACAGATGGACTCTTGAAGCAACTGGTTCATTGGAACTCAGGAAAAGTGCTTTGGAGGAGGACTTTGAGGAGGAGGAAGAGAAAGAGGAGAATGATCAAGTTGATGGAATGGATGAAGATGTCCATGATAGGGATTATTATCATGGCCGAAGCCCTGCCAGGGAAAGGGAAAGGGATAGAAGACGAGACAGTCACAGATACAGGTTTGTTTTTTTTCCTTTTTGTGGTTTATGTGGATGCTAGATTGGCTGACAGCTTTGAGCATATCATATTGGTTGGTAGCTTTGAGAATGTCATATTGTTTAGCTTCTTATTCTTTGTGGTGAATGGAGATTATTTTAGGATTTTGGAATGAACTGAATTTATTTTTATTTTTAGGGTAAGTAAAGTTTTGTTGTAAACAGAGTACAAAAAGTAACAGAATGACAGGCGTAAGAAAATTCTTAGAAAAGAAAATAAGCAAGTTAAAACTGATTTTATTCTTGTTTCGTAAATGAGAGTCTGGGTGAACTTCAACTGACTTGCTTTTCTGCGGTTTCGTCTCTCTTTGGGTGAATCATTCTTGTTCTTATTGTGAGAAATTCATTAGAGTTTGAAGTTTTACCTTGTGATTGTATTACTTTTGTAGTGGAAGCTGTTGCCTGTGTATACAAATTCAGACTAGTACATTCATATGTCATTGAGGTTTCTACCATAGCATTTTAGGCCATAGGTGTTATATAATGGCTTCCTACAGTGATATCCATGATTTCTCTGCACTGACAGTGTGCAGTGAGAAGTATGATGGATCGTACATTTGCTTGCTTTTCTTTTTTTGTCTGGCGTTAGAGTATAATTTACTATGTATTGGCTGTGATCGATCCCGATGAAAGAATCATAAGCTCTTTCGGATTTAATTCCACGACGTAGTTAATTGAAGGCCACGGTTGTGATTTGTGTCACCTATGCTTTAGTGATGTCCTTTCATTTGTAGATGTTGAATTCTGCTGCGTACCCTTTCCCTTCTTAAAGGATTGGAACTGTCATTTATAAGCTGACACTGTCATTTCTGTTTCTTTCCTTACCTTAAACAGGGACCGAGATTATGACAGAGACTATGATAGAGATAGAGACTTTGACAGGGAACGTGGACGTGGGCGTGATAGAGATAGGGACAGAGACAGGGATAGGGATCGGGACCATTATCGGCTAAGAGATGAAAAGGGTTATGGTCGTGATAGGGATGGGGATCGGGAAAGGGATCGGGACAGGCGAGAAAGGGATCGTGGCAGGAGGAGGAGCCGTTCAAGGAGCAGAAGTCGCAGTAGAGATCGTGATGGTGGGGATAGAGATCACAAGAGACACGCCCGCAGCATTAGTCCCAGAAGACCTGATCGTGAGGAGCCGAAGAAGAAGAAAGAAAAGAAGAAGGAGAAGAAGGATGATGGCACAGACCATCCGGATCCAGAGATTGCTGAAGCAAACAGACTCCGAGCATCTCTTGGGTTGAAACCCCTGAAGTAGCGATAATCTTGGCGACTAGTTCATGTTAATGTGTCTGCACTGTCGTATTACATCTAGACTTTCTACTGCCAGTCCTTTCAGTATCTGCTGTATATCCATTAATTGGCACCCAAGTTCGTATAGAGAGATGATTTAACGATTATACATACTTTGCTTGTGTCTTTTATGAGCCTTACTGTTTACAGTAGATATGCAACCGGACGTCAAGGTGGAATTCTGTCGCCCTGTCCCGGTTGCATGTACGTCTCTTGCCCGTCGAAAAACTTATGAAAATAATGCTAAATTCTTCCATTTAACATAAATACAAGGGATTTGAAATCAAAATATTCACCAACAGAAATCATGGGATGAACTCAGTTACCAAAATGCCATTTTCGTCGTACTGAAGAGTCCCAGATAAATTCAGTGGCTTGCACTTGCCTCCCATGAGAATCCTCTTCTTGCACAACTCCTCCCCTTCTCTTTCTTCTTGCTTTGAATCATCTCCCTCATCAAACTCCCTGCTTAACATCCTCCCTAGGGACCTTCCCGTACTTGACTTCCGGCCATCGGTTACCATTAGTTTCGATGGAGCCCGATTCAAGTTGCCAGAACTTCCATGTTCCCCAACCACTCTGTTTCTCTTGGTTTTGCTTTTTGTTAAGCTTCCGCCATCTGGTGACTTGATCCTCATGCTGCCGAACGCATTGACAAACACTGAACGGATCTTCGTTGTCAGAACCTTTCCGGGCTTCTTCCTCACTTCCTTCTTTGTTTTCGCGCAATGCTGCCTGTGCTCATTGCCTCCGTCGGCGTCGTTAACGTTGGATCCATAGCGAAACCGTTTTTGCATGGTTTTGAGTAGCAACTTGGGGACCTTGATCCTTATTTTCGGCTGAGGGATGGAGATGGTAATAAAGTACGATAACGGGGGGTTTTGTGGAATTTTATTCCGGTCCATAGAAATATCAAGACCTCTGAAACTACTGTTTTTTGTGATTTCGTTCATGTTTTTCTCCATCTGCAAATCAAAATGGCGAATGAATGCTTTGTCTGTGCTAATTGCCAAAATATCCATTTTTATGCAGCATTTTTCGTGGCGTCCGAGAAAATAGGTTGAGTTGAATCGAATGAAAGTTTATTTGAAAAGTGGAGAGCAGTTGGGAGACGTGGGCGGAGACGTTGTGATTTTCTTTTTTCGATTTCTTTCATACACGTGAGCGGGCGCGGTTTAGCTCCTTGCACCAGTAATGTGATTAATTTCAACGTGTTATTCGGAACTCGATTTTGATTTCACTTTATTTATTGAGATTCAAGAGTCATCATTTTACTTATTGAAACTCAAAATTCGCTCTGCATTGCCGCGTTTTATGTTATTTGCGTCAAAAAATCGTCAATATGCTGATGTGGATTAAAAATATACAGCTTCAGAATAAGTTTTTTAGCTACTTTACTTGAAATTTGATTTTGATTCCACTTTGCCTTTTAAAACTTAAAAGTCATCGCTTTATTCTTTCAAACTCAATACTCATTTCCACTTTGACTTGTTTTTGTTATTCCTTCTCCCTCAATCTTCAACTACCTTATCATTAGTTCCATTAATTTTGTTATTTCTTATATTTTTAATCCAAAAAATAACATAAACAATCCCTGAGTTTTATTTTTTTTAATTCTTTTAGAACAATCGTGGACGTAGTAGAGGTGTCAAACGGGCCATGGTAGATGAGGGATTTGAATTTCGTTTATGGGAAGAGGGAGATGAGGAGAGATGGGGGATCAGAAAGAGATAGGAGCGTGACGTCTTAAGAGTCGGGAATAACATAAACAACGTAATGTGGAGTGAAAATTTGAGTTTCCAAAAATAAAATGACTACTTTTGAATTTCAAATGACAAAATGAACTCACAATCAAATTCCAGAGAACGTAATTAGAAATAAAGCCTAAACTTAAAGGTTGTCAAACGGAATACATAAAACAGGTCAAGTGAATAATTTAGTTTTCCTTGTTATAAAAGCCCTTCTAAATAAGGAAGTTGCTCCTATAAAAATCCAAACTCCAAGAGGAATTGGGTGTATGTCTATACGAAAGCCCAGCCCAATATAATAATGAGCCACCCTGCATTCACTTAACCCACCATATCCACAGATGGCCCAATCTGACTAAAACCAATCTCGAATTCGACAGCGACAAACCTAAAACCCTAACACTATCTCTCTCCCCTTCTCTCTCTCCTCTCCCCCTCTCTCGCTCCTCTCTCTGTGCATACAATTGCGGCCACTTCAGGTACTCTCTCTCTCTATCTCTCTATCTCCAACTTCGTTTCCAATCGGAAACCTTCTTCTGTTCGTAATTGCAGCTGGTAGCAACCGAATCTGTACGAAGATTCTCCCTTTTTTTCGCGATATATAAATTTCACGATGAATCCCTCAGAAAGATTGGATTTTTTTATGTGATTTCGTGAAATCTCGGACGCCATGTATTTCTCGGATCTTGGATTCAGGAAAAGTCAGGAAATTTATTCCCCGAAACGATTCTGATTTGCCAATTTTTGCATTTTTTTTTTTTTTGGGATGAAACGTTGAAGTGTGCCCTAAAATAACACAGTATCTGCATATGTTTTTGAATTGTGTGATTGATTGGTGTTCTAAGCAGACTGATTTGATTTCGATGATTTGTGGGTAAAGTTCAATATTGACAAGATGGAATTTTGTGGTTCAGGTCACTGTTGCATTGTGTGAGGCGGCTGGAGTTTTGAATTCAACATGGCGAATTTTGCAAAACCGGAGAATGCATTGAAGCGAGCGGAAGGTGAGATATGGCTGATTATGGCCTATTAGCTAATATGAATGTTTGATTCGTTAGTTTTATAATTTTTGTTACTGAATTGTCCTAACCATTTATTGTCAGCATGTTACTGTTTCACTATATTATGGTAAATTAGTAAATGAATAAATTTGGTTAAATCATGATGTCAATGACAGAGCTTCTTTAGAACACACGAGTGGTTTGCTACTGTATGTTGGTTTATGATAGTGATTGGGATATCAATTTTTTGAGGATCAATTATCTGGCTTCAGCAATGCCCTGTATATCTTAGTTGACAATTATAATGTGTGGATGCAGAGTTGATCAATGTTGGGCAGAAGCAAGATGCATTACAGTCGCTTCATGATCTTATCACTTCAAAGAGATACAGAGCTTGGCAAAAACCACTTGAAAAGATCATGTTCAAATATGTAGAGCTTTGTGTTGAATTGCGCAAGGGTAGATTCGCCAAAGATGGTCTCATCCAATACCGTATTATATGCCAGCAAGTTAATGTTAGTTCTCTGGAAGAAGTTATCAAGCATTTCATGCATCTATCTACTGAGAAAGCCGAGCAGGCGCGTACTCAGGCCGAAGCCCTTGAAGAAGCACTTGATGTCGACGACCTTGAAGCTGATAAAAGGCCAGAAGATCTGATGCTGAGCTATGTCAGTGGTGAGAAAGGAAAAGATAGGTCTGATCGTGAAGTCGTTACTCCCTGGTTCAAGTTTCTGTGGGAAACGTACAGGACAGTACTGGAGATCTTGCGAAATAACTCAAAGTTGGAAGCTCTTTACGCGGTAATTTGTTTCTTGTCCAGAACAAACTTTTGATACCATTATTTTGGTTGTTCTGCTCCTTAAAATATATCACCCATAAGTTGCACGGATTCTAGCTGTTAAAACCACTCGGTTACTGAAAATGCGGTTGTGGCATATTGAATTTCTCCAAGGTTCTAGTACTGAAATCAACTCAGTAATCAAATATTAATTTCTGGATTATTGGGTGTTCTCCAAGGTTAATTGGTTGAGATTTAGCTAAATTTTTGTAGAAACCTTGTTCTTGCTTCGAAGGACGAAACTAAGGGAATTCAATCAATCAGTAGTAAAATCCTGCTGATGTTTACTTAAACTTGTTTAACACTTCATAGTTCTTTCAAAATACTAATGTCAATTACCAGTGGAGTTGGAAGGATACACTTTATAGTTTTGCATTATACCTGGATTTTGTTCTAGCTGTGTTTTGTTACAGAAAGATGAGTGGTATTTCTTTTCAATCTTTCCACATAATGGTGCTATGTATTTTTTTTTATTTTTTATCATGATCTACTTTTGTTGTTTGTGTTAAATAGTATTGTAATACTTAATATTTCTGGTACATGAAAGAAAATATGGGGTCTTATTGCAATCTTTAATCTTTAGATGACGGCACATCGAGCATTCCAGTTCTGCAAACAATATAAGAGAACGACAGAGTTTCGTAGGTTATGTGAAATCATCAGAAACCATCTTGCGAATCTGAACAAATATAGAGATCAAAGGGACCGACCTGACCTGTCTGCACCTGAGAGTTTGCAGCTGTATTTGGACACGAGATTTGAGCAGTTGAAGATGGCCACCGAGCTTGAACTGTGGCAGGTGTCTAAATTGTTTTTAAAGTTTTTATTATGCGTGGATTCTGTGAACAAATTGAAATTTTTTTCTATCTGCTTGTAAGTCCTGTTTATTTCTCACAATAGGTTTTTCATGAATGTGTCTGCAGGAAGCGTTTCGTTCCGTTGAAGATATTCATGGCTTGATGTGCATGGTCAAGAAAACACCTAAAGCGTCCTTGATGGTGGTTTATTATGCCAAATTGACAGAGATCTTTTGGATTTCAGCTAGCCATCTTAATCATGCTTATGCATGGTTCAAGCTTTTTACACTGCAAAAGAACTTTAACAAGAACCTTAGCCAGAAGGATTTGCAACTGATAGCATCATCTGTAGTTTTGGCTGCACTATCAGTTCCACCCTATGATCAAACACGTGCTGCATCGCATTTGGAACTTGAAAATGAGAAAGAACGCAATTTGAGAATGGCTAATCTCATCGGGTTTAATCTTGAACCAAGAGTTGACAGAGGAGATGTGGTATTGTCATTTTCCAGTGTTTTTCTTATGATTCCATTTTTTCAGTTCTCCTTTCTGACCATCTGTTTTGTGTGCAGCTGTCAAGATCAGCTCTTCTCTCAGAATTGGTAAGTTTGCTGTGTTATCGTTATTTACATGGTCAATTGAGCTTGAGTTCCTTCTTCTGAGGAACGTTAGCAAAAACTTTTCTTAGTAATAAAGCCAATGCTTCTTCGTAATGTTGCGTGATTTTCAGACCATGACAATTATGTATCATGTTGAGATTTTATCTTTTTGGTACTGTGGATGAAAGTTGGCTTTTATTTTGTCATATATGCCTCGCTGTGATATCATTTCCTTATGTGGTATTACTTATTGGTACACAGTACTCAGTAGTGTTTTTTTTTTCTTTTCAAATTTTAATAGCTGTTGAGATTTGCTCATAAAGTGATATTTGGGAATATTTATTTGCAGACCATAAAGGAAATAATTTTTTTTTTTCATGTTTCAAATGTTTTCTAAATGTGTATGTTTTGTCCACCATGGAATATTTTGTCTTTTGTTAAGTTGCAAGTAATATGATCTGATTTCGGTTTCATTTCCAGGTCTCAAAGGGTGTGTTGAGCTGTGCAACCCAGGAAGTTAAAGATCTTTACCATCTCGTGGAGCATGAATTCCTACCCCTAGATCTTGCTATAAAGATGCAACCATTGTTGACCAAAATCTCAAAACTTGGGGGTAAGCTGTCTTCAGCATCTTCTGTTCCAGAAGTGCAACTGTCTCAATATGTTCCTGCCCTTGAAAAGCTTGGTACTCTGAGGTTGCTCCAGCAGGTGTGTTATCTTCAATGATTTGTAGTAGTATCTCTGAGTTCATATAAATTTTAACATAGTTGTTGATTCTTCCGTCTACAATTTTCAGGTCTCCCAAGTGTATCAGATAATGAAGATTGAATGTCTATCCCAGATGATCCCATTTTACGACTTTTCTGCTGTTGAGAAGATTTATGTGGATGCTGTTAAACATAACTTCATAGCTATGAAAGTTGACCATATGAAGGGTGTTATGTTGTTTGGTAACTTGGTAAGTTGAGCTTGCAGACAGTAATTTCATCATTTTTCCAAGCTGTACAAGTCAGACTGACTGTTTTCTCACTAACTTTTTCAGGTTCTGGAATCTGATGGGCTTAGAGACCACCTGACTAATCTTGCCAAGTCTCTAAATAAGGCTAGGTCTATGATGTACCTTCCAGTTAAGGGAGTGTCAAAACTAGCTGAAATTCTGCCTTCTTTAGCTGATACTGTTGATAAGGAACACAAAAGGCTTCTTGCTAGGAAATCAATCATCGAGAAAAGGAAGGAAGACCAAGAACGTCAGCTTCTGGAAATGGTAAGTCTCTGTTTACATCTACCTTGAGTTGCAATTAGTAATAGTACGGGAATGGACAAATCATAGACTAAGCTTTCAATGTCCCAGGAACGTGAGGAAGAGTCTAAGAGGCTCAAACTACAGAAAATAACTGAAGCAGCAGAACAGAAGAGGCTTGCTGAAGAAGCAGAACAAAGGAAGAATCAAAGGATCCTAAAGGAAATAGAGGAGAAAGAAATTGATGAAGCACAGAAGCTCCTTCACGAAGTACGCAGTAAAAAGAAAGGAAAGAAACACATTTTGGATGGAGTAAGTGAAAGTTTTCTCATGAATTATGGTTTAGATGGAAGACCCGATCTTTATCTATATTATTTGTGTACAGGAAAAGGTGACCAAGGCAACTTTAATGGAGTTGGCCCTGAGCGAACAGCTCAGGGAGAGGCAAGAAATGGAGAAGAAGTTACTAAAACTTGGGAAAACAATGGACTACTTGGAAAGAGCAAAAAGAGAAGAGTCTGCTCCTCTAATTGAAGCTGCATATCAACAACGTTTAGTTGAAGAGCAGTTGCTTCATGAGCGCGAACAAACGGTATGTATTATGGTTGCATTTTTGTTTGTATTTAGTTTACCAACTAAATCAATCCATTATATAGTACTCTTGTCTTAAAGTTCAGTTTTCACTTTAAACTGCAACTTTCCTCAATGTTGGCCATGGCCTGCGGTTTCTTCCTTTTGTTTTCTGCTGATTTTGGCCATTTTAATGACTGCATTATCATTTCTTTTTCTTAAAATTCGTTTTTATTTTGTCTTTCTGCCTTGTATGCTAACCGTAATTCAATATTTTGCTTTAACAGCTGGAAGTTGAGCTGAGCCAACAGCGCCATGAAGGAGATCTGAAGGAGAAGAATAGGCTGTCACGGATGATGGACAATAAGGTGAGTTTGCAGTTTTATGTGGCTTAACTATGGAGGATTGCTCAAAAAAGGAGTTACACTTCTGATCTTCATTTTTAACATAGATGGATATGTCTAGATTATATATACTGCCCTAAAAAATGTGCATGCTCTAATCCTGGGGAGAGAGATTATGTATGCATGCACAAAAATTTCTTTTACTATAAACAAAATTATTGTGAGTATTTTTTCTTTTTGGCAGACTATCTTCCAGGAAAGGGTGTTGCATCGTAGGCATGAAGAATACGAGAGGAGGAGGGCAGAGAGAGAGGAACAGATTAGCCAACTGATTTGGGCCAGGAAGCAAGAGAGGGATGCCAAGAGAAAGAAGATATTCTTCGTGCGGTCTGAAGAGGAGAGACTGAGGAAGCTTCGTGAAGAAGAGGAAGCGCGCAAACGTGAAGGTAGTTGTCCTCCCTGACTATTTACTGCTTTACTGTTTCTGATTCCTCTGGCTGTTTCTCGGCAATTTAGGGAAACATTGTTGAGTAACTTTACTTTCTATGATGGCTCTTGCGGTTGTTATGTCTTGTTAGTATTGTCTTCTGATGTGCATCCATAATTGCTGCTTTGAACCATGCAGAAGCTGAGAGGAAAAGAAAGGAGGAGGCGGAGCGCAAGGCCAAACTGGATGACATAGCTGAAAAACAGAGGCAAAGAGAGAGGGAACTGGAAGAAAAAGAAAGGCTAAGGAAAGAAGCACTTTTTGGGAAACCAGCTGAGGTTCCTAGGCCTGTTGAGCCACGTGCGGAGCCCGCTATTGCTCCTGCTGCTGCTGCTGCTGCTGCACCTGCTCCTGGGAAATATGTACCCAGACACCTTCGACAAAGGGGAGCTGAGGCACCCGGGCAGGCTCCTCCAGAGCCTGACCGAAGGGGAAGCAGGCCAGATGACCGCCTACCACCTTCAAGTGGTAGTTGGCGCAGCGGCAGCGATGAGCGCAGACCCACCCTTGGTAGCAGTGGCGCAAAGTGGTCTTCATCCAGGGGTCCAACCCGCTGATTATGCGGAGTTTTGGTCTCTCATTTCTTGATCCCGGGGCATTTTGATTTTGTTTAAGCTGGGAGTGCTCCGGGTTTGGACTAAGAAGTGGTCATTTAAATTGAAGTACTAGATAAACTAGAGTGGATATAACCTTTGCGTTAAGTTAAATTCTCTTTTTGCCTGTTTCGTTGCCAACTTACGAGCCTCTTCTCCGTCGAATTTGAATGTTCTCTTCTCGGTCGAATGCTCGTTGTTATCTTGAAAATTCAGACTTGGAAGTTGATTTTGTTCTCACCATGCGTATTTAGATTCTCACAAAGCTTGCTTCTCTCGATGGTGGTTTCCCATTGTTCTTCGTTGCCAACTTTTCAACAACTTTTCGATGTTGTGAATGTCAAGTTATCAACTTACAGAAACGGTGTGCTCTTAAGCCACTCTAGCTACAAAACCCAAAAAAGATACAATTGTGTGTAAATTAAGTCCCGCGACAATGCCCAAAAAAGATACAATTGTGTGTAAATTAAGTCCCGCGACAATGCTATGTTTCACTTTGTAGTATGAATTTCCTGCAAAGATTTAATAGTTTGTAAAGACTAATCAAATCTCTATATGTTAGATGAAATTATTAATTTTTCGGGCCACTAAATTATACTTACGATAAAAATAAAATTGGAGTAAATTTGGGATTAAGAACATTTATTTTTATTTTTATTTATTATTAAGGAGGCTCGTTTAGCTCGCGTCTACCCCCGCTCGGTCTCGCCTCCTGACACCTAAACCCTCCTTGAACCCGCCGCAGTCCACACTCCTTCCCAATTCGATTTCCCTGCACTGACTGAGTTTTTCAGCAGAGAAAATGAGTTCAGTCGCTGCCAGATTCGTCAAGTTTTTGAGGGTCTCCGTTCCTTCCTCGCCTACATCCTCACTTGGTTCTCTCTCTCTCTCTCTCTCTCTCTCTCCCAAAATATTATTATTTTGTTGCTCATTACTGATTTCTTATTTGGTATTTGCTTAAAGTTTTTATTTTTGTTAATGGGTTGGGTTCAAACCCCTTCTAAATGGAAGATAATTTTCCCCAATGCAAGTTTCTGCAAAATTTGATGATCTTGTTGGTTCATTTGCTGTATTGTTTTCTATCTTATGTTTCCAGAGATGGGTTTAGTCCAGAAAAGCATTTTCAATAACATGTTGCATAAAATTCGGCATGATTACATGTTTTTCGAAGAACAATTTTCTCGAATAGTGAAGAATGACTGTTTTAGGTGGATTAATTGGTGTTTATGTTGGTTTTTTACCATTATTACAGCAGTGGGTGTGCAAAGAAGCTCAAAGTTGTGGTTCTCGAGCACCCCGTCTGATTCTGACATTGGCAACGATGACACAAAGAACAATGTGGCAGAAGATGATTTTGATGACTTTATTGGTGCGAAGAAAGATGTGAATTTGCAACCCCAAGGTGTTGATCCCAGGAGGGGATGGGGATTTCGTGGTGTGCACAAGGTATTTCATATGTCGTTTCAGTAGAAAACAAAAACGTAATTGTTACTCATGTGTATGTTAACGAGCTGTCGTTTGCATATAGATTTACTTAGAAGTTTACAAATTTGAGTGCATTATGTTATAACTTGTAAAAGATCTTTAACGTCTCACGGAAAAAAATTATATGTCTTTGGGGATGCTAAGAAACAGAAACAGCATAAAGATTCAGATAGTAGTTTTGCTTTAGTTTTTATATGAGCAATCAAAAAGTTGAGTAGGGATATGTTCTTCATATGTTTATGCTAGGCTCTGCTGAATTTATATAGGCAATTATCTGTGGAAAAGTTGGGCAAGCCCCTGTGCAAAAGATCTTGAGGAATGGTCGAACTGTAACCATCTTCACGGTTGGGACGGGAGGCATGTTCGACCAAAGGGTAATGGGAGCAAAGGACTTGCCAAGACCTGCTCAATGGCATCGAATTGCTGTGCATAATGATGCACTTGGGGCTTATGCGGTTAAACAATTGGTTAAGAAGTATGTGTCCATTTTTTAATATGAATGAATGTCCTTATATGTTGTGTCTCTAATGATTGGAGGTTTTCTGCAGTGCATCAATTTATGTCGAGGGTGACATTGAAACTAGAGTTTACAATGACAGCATCAATGGTGAAGTGAAACATATTCCAGAGATATGTATTCGTCACGATGGTATAAAAACCAACATTTTCTTTTCCATTTATTTTACTAAATGTTATTTTTTTAGTTCGGTTTTCTTTGCTCTGCAGTTCTTTTGGATTGAATTGCGTTTCATATGTATACTTTTGCTATGTATTCCAACATTTGTTGCGACGATAACTTGAAGGGATATAGTAATCTTAGATGGGATATTGTTGATGCCCGAAATTCATTGAGTTTAAGCTTTCATTAACAGATGAATAAACATGGCCATGAGGATTCATATTTTTTGGTCGTGTTCTGCATCAATAGAAAATGCTGATATGGCAAATAAGATCGTAAGGATCAACATCGATATTTAGGCTGATTCCATAGATAGTTGAAAGGTCTACCCCATCCCTCCAATCTTTCATAAACAAGTGTAGAAATCGAAAACATATTCATGTAGCCTGATATATAGGCTGATTCCGTAGATGCTATATTATTCATTTGTTCTCCTTCCATATTGGCAGTGTGAAATTTCTTAATAGTGTGATATACATCTTACAGGGAAGCTTCGTCTTATAAAGACCGGAGAAAGCATCAGCAGTATATCCTTGGATGATCTGCGTAAGTTCCCTTACTTATTTTAACGTCTAAACCATTGTCATGCCCAACTAGTAAACAGTAATGTACTCCTGTGCTATCCCGAGTTGAGACTCTGGTTGGATACTTAAATTACGTGTAATCATTGTTACTTATGTGCTTCTGCTGAAGTTTTTCAGACCAACCACCGTAGGTATTTGAGTTACACCATTCCATCTTTTGACATTGATTTTTGATCAACGTGCTCATCGATTACTTGCAGGAGAAGATTTGCTTTAGCTAACGGAAAAATTGATTGGCACACTAGGGAAAACTCCAACTTGGAAACGAAACCTAGCTCAAGCCACTTTTGTAGGAAACACATGTTATATTTGCGTGTCTAGTCTGGTTGTAACCCGGGAAAGAAAAATTGATGGGGTTTCGTTCTTCTGATGTGTTGATATATCACTCAGTTTATTAGTCTGCTCTTCATTGCTTTCTTACTCCAGTGAGTGAAGCCATTTATCCTTTCCTCTCGTTCGCAGAACGGAGCGTTCTTAACGATTGAGATCTTGTAAAGACTTTTAATGTTCTTAAATCCCATTAATGAAGTTATGTATTGTTCCTTGAACTATTTTAGGGCCTGGTTCGAAATGCTTCTCTAGAAAGCACTTCTACATAAAAGCGCCTATTAGAAGCACAACTGTGTTCTTAATAAAAAAGCACTTCTACTCAGTTTTTCCTGTTATGTGCTTCTTGAGCATGTGTTTCTTTCAGAACGCACTTCAAGGGTTCTTTGCAACTCAAAAAGACTTTTTAACTTTGTCAGCTAAATATTGTGAGAAGTATTTTTGATGAAATGGACATGCTTGTTATTTAAAAGCACTTTTAAACAGGCCTACCGTCTAACTATATGGATTCAAAAAATGAAAACAAAAAAACCATTTGTTTCCATATACTTTGCCTATCCTTGTTCTCGTCATAACCTAGTTATACACACCTTTAAATTATATGTTTTATACAAGTGAACCTGAAAGAATTAAACTCAAAATTTCAAGTTTAAAGATTAGAAATTTAATTAACAAAAGTTGTTTGTGGATGGTTTATCGGGTCCATGTATAAACCATTTATTCTTTCAAAAAACGAGTTATTATTAGTTTGATTCCTTACAATATAAGATACAATTTTCAGTAGATTTTACACATGTCAACAATCTAGTATTTACACATGATTGCACTACTTTTCTTCTTTTGCACATAATTTGTTTATCTATATTGATTTTAATTTTAATTTATTTATTTAACTCAAAAATATGAGTACTAAGGAGTCGTGGCCTAATGTTTTAAATTTACAGTTCTTAAATTGTACAATTGGAACTTTGTCCTTTTGCTTGATCCCAAAGTGTATGTTGCTTTATGGAGGCCACTTTAGGAAATGGGTGACCCACTGCCCATCAAAGGAAAAAAAAAAAAAAGAAGAGGAAAATTAATAAAAAAAGATTGAAAACTTTGAGTTTTAACGACAAAATAAAGGGTAAAGTGAATAGTATCAGATTTGATTTTTTAGTGTAAAAATATGATTTTTTGTTAAAGTGAACAGTACCGCGGATTTTTTCGTTAAAACTCCCAAAAATAAAAGGAGAAATGCTGAGGATACTCTCTTAAGTGTATTTTTAGACTCTCTGTCACTTCACTATCTTAACACAATAATTTATAATGTTAGTATGAAAATTATGCTAAAAATATAAGATGATAGAGAGTTTCACATTTGAGAAAGTTTCATTAGCACTTCTCAAAAAAGAAACCAAAACGTGTTTTTGATTGATTGGTGATTTTCCAATGTGTTTGTAAGTTTGTCTTTTGCTTGATCCCAAAGTGTATGTTGCTTTTTGGAGGCCACTTTAGGAAATGGGTGCCCCACTACCCCTTAAAAGGAAAAAGAAGAGAAATTGTAAGATCATCTCCAACCGAGGGCTGGGTAGAGGGCCAAAATTTTAGGAAATGGGTGCCTCAGTGCCCCTCAAAAGGAATAAGAAGAGAAATTGTAAGGTCATCTCCAACTGAGGGCTGGCCAGAGGGCTTGTTTTAGCCCTCTAGCCCTCCAGGATATTAATATTTTAATGAATAGTATAGGGCCATATTTGCCTCCGCCTCCAATCGATGCCAAAGGGCCAGAGAGCTCGTTTTAGCCATGTCACAAAAAACCGTCTCCAACCAAGGGCCATAGGGCAAAACATAATTTATTATTTAAATTTAAAAATTACAACAACTTAAATTTAAAAACTACAACTTATATTTAAAAACTACAACTAAAATTAAAAACGACAAATTAAATTTAAAAACTACAAATTAAATTCGAAAACAACATTAATTTAAATTTAAAAACTACAACAACTTAAATTTAATATCCATAATCAACATCATCTCCATCATCCGCCAGCGTAGAAGTATAGTCAGAGGTAAACAATTGTTGTTGGCTCATAATTTCTTTTTTTTTTTCCCTATCAAAATAGACTTTGCTCATTGAAGTGTAATTCAAAGTATTCCTTTCCATATTCTTACTATCCATCTCTTCTTGTATTGTATTTGTTTAGCCCGTTCTTCATGCCTACACTTCATTTCTTCCGCCTCAAGGGCATTTTGCTCCGCCAATAATTGCAATGAGGCCACCACTTCATGTTGAGCGGCGTAATCATCATTTGTCTTGCTCTTTTCCTTCAACCTTCGCACCTTGTTTCGTTCCATAGTCCTAGGTATGGAACCTTCACCCAAAGACGGATTTTCTACCCTTGTTTGTTGAATGGTTGGAGATCCATCTTCATCCATATCTGCAGTTGAGGATGCAGTTCCGAACACCGGCGTAGAAGCTCTCTGTGGTGGATCTTCAAATAACACCCACCCTTTACAAATTTCCCAACAACTGTGAAACTAAAAGGGTTTCGAGCTACTGTTCATATACAATTCCTCCGCTTGGCGTACCTAGAAAAACATTAAAGGAAATTAATTTATGAAATTAAATGTAATATAATTAAATATTTTAAATAAATTGTGAAAACACTTACTTCGTCGTAATAATTAGCGCCGCTTTCATGCCTACTTGCAGCTGCTAACAATGCTTGATGCCATTTGTTCAAACTTAATTGAAGATGTTTCTTCCATCTTGAAGAACAACTCTCGTGGTTTCGAATATTCACTAGAGTGGTAGCTTCATAGAACTCTAAGTATTTTTTGGACACACGAGTCCAAACACCGTCATTTGTTTGACAATTCTCCCTAAAAAAAAAAAAAAAAAAAAAAAATTGAATCCAAAGGTAATTGGCACCAACTAGCCATTGGATTCAAAATTCTTTTTAAGAATTCTTGTCGGTTATAACCGACAGGATTAATCAGTTTTTTGGCCAACCCTCCAGCCTTTTCAGATTATGTGGGGCCCTCTCAGATTCCACAAGCCCTTTGGCCTAACCCTCGGTTGGAGACGGTTTTCGGGCTATTTTTGACACTCTGGCCCTCTGGACTCTTCGGTTAGAGATGGCCTAAAGGACTTTCTTAAGTGATTCTCAACTCTCTGCCACTTTACTATATTGGCATAATAATTTATAATGTTAGCATAAAAATTGTGCTACAAATATAAGGTGACAAATAGTTTCATATTTGAGAAAGTCTCATTAGCATTTCTCGAAAAAAAAAAAACCAAAAAACTTCCTTGGAAATTGGAAAGTAGGACTAGGACTGGTGTGACTTTGATTGATTGGTGATTTGCCAAAGTGTTTGTAACACGAGATGATACATCACGTGTCATTATACAAGTGAAGAGACACTTGAAAATAAAACTTCCTTCCAATTATATAATGGCATGTGGTGTACAACCAGTGTATCAGGCACACTGCAAAATTTCTCTAATGCTAAAGAGATTATTAATTCAAACAATAATTTGTAAACTATATGATCTGGTTGATGATTAGGTTATTAATCAACACATACTTATTTTTTATTGGTGAAAAAATCATATATTCTGCAAATTATATATAATAAAACTTAGTTGAGTTTTAGCACTGTTCAACAATAGTAAAAGGGCGGAAATGCCCCTGATTTTTTCGGTCCATTACCATTTTGCTGCCTGCTTCACACAATAAAATACATGTATTGCCCATGATTGCCACATGTTCATCATCCTTTGTCCTCCCAAATTGCGTGTCTATGATCGTCGAATTGTGGTACAAAGAAAGATAAAATAATTAATTAAAAAATTGACAAAAAATTATTTAAAAAATATGACTTAAATCAGACCACATGGTTTGTGGCGCACAACACAATAAAAAATTATAAAAACATTGAATGCGTGGACAAAATAATTATTAAAAATTGTGAGAAACCCACCTGTCCCCATTGCTTTGCCTTTTGATTATTTTATTTTTTGATTTTGCTCGGCTTTTTTCTTTCATGCCGAGTCACCTGCAATAGGTGGCACGGAACACAATAAAATATTATAAAAACATTTGAATGCAGAGTGTAGGCACAAAGAAAGATAAAATAATAATAAAAAAACTGACAACAAATATTTTAAAAAATGAGTTAATCCAGGTTTGTGGCACATAACACAATAAAAAATTATAAAAATTTTTGACTGTATGGAAACCAAATATTAAAAATTGTGAGAAGCCCCGATGTCTTCCACCTTGCCTTTCGTTATTTTATTTTTTGGTTTTGCTCTGCTTTTTGTCTTCCACGTGTTGATCATCGGGGGATTTTCTGCTAAGAGGGCTTCTCCCTTTATCTTTCATTTTTATCTCTTTCTTTCCTTAATTTTTCCTTTGCTTTTTATGCTTCTTTCTTTCGCGTTTTAGCAAACGGTGCTTCGTCTTTTTTTCGTTTTTCCCAAGTGTTATGCTGTCATTTTCATGCTGGTTCTACTTCAGGTATGTTGTTCTTCTTTTCTTTTTCTTTTTTTCTTCCACTTACTTTTGCTTATTTTCTGTTCTTGGGTAAATTTGGTGTTTAATTTAGAGCACAGAAAATAGGAAATAATTATTAAAAAATTCTGTTTTTGGATGAATTTGATGTTTAAATTATAGTAGAGAAAATAGGAAATAATAAATAAAGAACGAAAGAGAAATTAAAAAATTTATGCTTTGTTTGACTAGGGTAAATGAAAAATATAACTCCAACTCCTATCGATAAATTACAGCCGTATATAAAGCTCACGAAGTTAAGAGTCTGAATTTGCAGGATATGAAAACCATCGATTCCCAGAGCTGCTCAAACATAAGCAAAGCAGGTGATTTATAATAAGTGCCTTTTTCTTTGTTCTTTATTGTGCTACTGAACTGAATTTTAGTATATGTATAATTTATCATTGTACATTTTTTTAAATTTTTCTGTGATAACAAACAATAAAATTTTTATACCTTCTTAACTTTTTAAACCCATGTTTATCTGATGGGAAGACAAAAAAATATTTAAAAAATGTGATTAAAACCGGGCCACATGATTTGTGGCATAACAAACAATAAAAATTGATACCAGCCCACGTGTCAGTCATCACCACAAGGTAGTATCTCTACTTTTGTTCTTCTTTCTTCCATATTCTTTTCAATTTTTCTTTGTTGTTTTTCTTTGCTTCTCCCGCTTTTGGCAGTTGTTTGCTTTCTTCGTTGTCTTTGTTTGCTTCTCCCGCTCTTGCCAGTCATTTTCTTTTGTTTTTGAATCGTTCTCAACACCTGAACCAAGTGATCAATCTTATAAACGAAAAAGAGAATCTGTGAGAATAGCGTTTTTCATTCCTGGCGAACAAGGGTTTGATATCTAATTTCATACTATTCTCAAATATTATGTTTATATTTTTACATCATGTTGTAAAAAATTTCCATGTGGTCACTTCAACTTTCTTAAAATTTACATATTAAACATTTTCAATACTATGAATTATAACTAGGAACCATATTTTCTTCTTTCTATGAAAAACTATATTAATGTTGCATAATCATTCAACTCAGTGAATCTGAAGAAATTTCAGAAGTTGATCCAAGAGAATGTGATGAGGTTCCGATCAAGTTATTAAAAAAAAAATCACCTCCTACTCAGGCAAAGCCACACATCAGCACTAGAAATAATGATTTGGTTAGTATGCTTTCAAGTTGTTTTATCTTTTCTTCCATTACCATTTAAATGTGATACTAAATCCTATCTAAATATGTTATGCCCTATTCCTCGTTGTTCAGGTTGCTTTATCAATGACAACAAGGGCTGAAGACACCTTTCACTACTCTGATCAAGAATGTTTACCGTGTTTTGTTTATCTATATTAAATCATGTTTAACACGTGTAAAAACCTGTACATATCTTTTTTTGCCCAAAACTCAACAATATTTTTTGCATCCCCATACAACAGCATCTCCTCATTTTTTGTATGCAAAAGCTGGAACATAGTATATTAGATGGGGTTATTAGAAGAAATTTAGTTATTATAATGTTTTTTGTATCTTTATACCAAGATTTCTATTTTTTGTAACTGAATGTAATCCTCCTGGTCCAGAAATACATAGAACTGCTACAATATAATGGATAACTATAATTTGTCATATTATCTAAATTTAACCATTTCCAGTTAACGCTTTTCCAAATTCATTGTTGTTATCCTTGTTCCTATTTTGTAACCGAATTTTTTTCATTTTTGACATCTTATCTTAACTTCAAACCCGCGGGTATTAAGCACTAGTATGATCTAAATATTAGTCTGCCTATCATCTTAACCCAAACGTCCTTCAAACGTATTGACAAAACGATAGTCCACATTAAATTAATTTAAATCGTAGAAAGATGGATTCGAATTTGAACAAAAGATGGAGTGCGGCCTGTAGAGCACATATAATGCACAGTCGGGCAAGGGATCTCTCTCTCTCTCTCTCTCTCTCTCTCTCTCTAAAGATATCTAGAGAGAGATGTGAAAGTACTCTCACAAATGGGACGAGAATGTGAATTCAGACTCGAAATCTATTTTAAAATGGGGACGTTTTAGTTGATCTTTGAAGATCGATTAACCTAATTGATCTTAACCTTTGCTTTCTCTCTTGTTTCCTTTCCAAATTAGTTGCCACTTGCTATTTCCTCTGGTTTATAAATTTTAAAGAATGGGAAAGCAGGGGCATGGTGGAGGAAAATTCTAGATCCAATATCATATATGACAAACCAATGGTTGAAATCAGCTAATTAGCTTCACCCTTCATGGGTGCCAAGCCTTATAAAGTATCAATGCTTTTGGTAATTAGGATTTGATTATTCAAACCCATTTCTTAATCTCTTCATCAAATTCCTAATACACTGACAGCTGTTGGCACACCACCTTAACCATTATTCAGTTTCAATGAGGACGTTACTTTCACACCCATATAATTGATGATACAATGTATTTTTTATTTTTGGCAAAGTGACGTTTAACTAGAATTTAAGGAAAGGAAGCCAATGGCACTACCTATGTGGTATTGCTCGTGACTTTTAATTGGGAGGTTTCGGTTTTAGTTTGATTGCCATAAATGGCGTGTTCAATACCTAATAATGATTGACCTGTTGTGTTGTTTAGCATTAGGCAATTCTTCACACTACTAATATCGTTGTTTACAAAAAGAAAGGAAAAAGGAAGTCGAATTAGGAATTTAGGATACAAAGAAACAGAAAAAATGACTTTTGCCAACTAGCGTAACTCACATATGCCGAGATTCTATTAGTGCTAATCACATAAATAGGTGCGGATATTTTAAGATCCCATATTGATAAACTAATTATAGAAGCGCCAAGTCCAGTGAACTCTCTACCATTTCACAGTTTAAGGTTAATTTCCGTGCCAACATTATAAATATTGTGTCAAAAGTACGAGATAACAGAGAGTTTACAGAGAGTCCTACTTTTGAGAGAGTACCTTGGAATTTCTCAAATAATTGGTCCCTGTGATGCTAAACCCTATAAATAGACATTCAGTTCTCAGCATTTCTTGCATCCTCTCACTTCTACAATGGCTTTGAAATCTTTTGTGTTCATGGTCGTGAGCCTCGTGATCACCATCAAAACATTCCATGTTTCAACTCTTGGTGCTTGCCCTAAATGTGGCAACATGGAAGTTCCATACCCTTTTAGCACAGACGACACGTGCGGGGACTCAAGGTATAAACTCTACTGCAACAACAATGGAGTTCTTGAGTTCCAGTCAGCTGAAGGCTTCAGCTACAAGGTCCTAAGCATTGACCTAGCTGCTCAGAAGCTCATCATAAAACCACCTGATCTCGTACAGGATGACGACATGTGTCGCACTACTGATTTCTCTTCAGAAGGTCTGAGACTTGACGAAAACTTGCCCTTCAACGTGTCTACCCGGAACACCGTCATACTGCTCAACTGCTCGGACAATCTTCTCCGATCGCCTCTCAACTGTTCCTCAAACAGTCTCTGTAGGGTTTTTGAGGGTAAAATGTTGGAGGGGAGGAATAATGCATGCAAAAGCAGGCTGTGCTGCCATTACTTGAAAGACTCGCACATGACGTCGTACATGATTAGGGTTAGGGTTGGAGGGTGCACTGCTTATACTTCTGTGGTCGATATTCAACCCCAAGATCCTGCTGATAAATGGAACTATGGCATTGAGCTGCAGTGGATGCCTCCTAACTGAGTCCATCGTGATGTTCTAATTTACTCCCAAATGATGTTGTTTTCTAGAAAGACGTTTCTCTTGTTCGTAGTTGCTTTCATGCAAGGTTTCATGTTTAAATTTGTCATGTGTTGCTTTGGTAAGGGAAATGTAAGAGTAGTGGCGAAGCCAAGAACTATCGAGGGGAGAGGCGAACTTAAGAGTGTAAGGTTCAAAAAAATGGCAACAATCAAATCCTTTTATATAGTATCTTTCATAATTTATCAATACAAACAAATTACAATTGTTGCCAGCGAGGTTTCATATCATAAAAACGTCGCATAATATGCTCATTATCAATAAAAAATAAATACATCTTTCTCTATGTAAACTCAGTGACCTCATTCTGTTAGGAACTACCCGGTATACTTGAAGAAAGAATATCAGGAATATTCAAAGTAGGACTACTCGGAATATTTGAAAGAGGATTAGCCGACATATTTGAAGGAGGACTAGCTGGAATATTCTAAGGAGAACTGGCTGGAATATTTGAAGAATGATTTAAGCACTATTTCATAGTGCCGTTTCATTATGTCACTGTATAATAAGAAAAAAAGAGTCGTAGACTCTTAACCCTAGAGTAAAATATAGTATATGACTACTAACTAATTAAGCCAAAGCAGCCTGCTCCACGATCGGCATCGATCAGAATTCATCATCGTGCACCTCCATCCCCAGCAAATACCAGAGATCCAGCCAACCGATGTCCCATAAGTGGTGGAAAAGAGAGCTCCAACCTGCCTCCATCAAGCACCAAATAGATCTAAGCCATATATTGTGGTTAGAGCAACATTTTAAAGGAAACCAAAGGAAGGAGATCCCACCAGTAACGATGCCAATAAAGGCATGCACATGGAAGGTGGTGGTGTTTCCACCGAAGCCGGAGCTGTACGCACCTTCCGAGAGGTTGTGACAAGTCGCGTGAGGAAAAATGGTCTGCAAAGCCCAAATTGAGTGAGATAGAGGAAGGACAAAGCAAGGTTTGATGGATAGGATGGTGAAGGAAGAGAAATAAGGATGCGAAGGGGAAACTGAGATTGGAAGAAGAGGGGATTAGAGCTAGGAGTGCAGGTAGATTGGGCCGAAACAACGGGGACAACGCAGGCCAACGATCATGCAGAAAATAAAAGAAGAAAAAGAGAAACAGGAGACAGCCACCGACCCTGGACACAGCCAGGGCCGGCGACGGAAGAGGGAGAAAGCAGTTGAAAACAAGCTCTCACAAGGGGAGAAGGAACTCTCCGTCAGAACGGAGTTTTGTACGTTAAAACATCTTAAAAACATCCTGAAAGTATTTTAAGAAGCTTATGGTGTGGAGAAAATTCTACAAAAATTGGATTTAAATTTTTTGTTTTTAGCATTTCGCAATAACATTGTAAAGGAGCTTAATGTGTAGAGTTTTTGCAAGACCTTTAGCTTGCACAGTAAGGAAGTTGTTACAAGCCATTTCGAAGCAGGGTTACCATTTATCGAGTCCAATAAGTGTTTTTAATCTAAATTTTAAGTCCCAAAAAAAAATCGATAACAAAAATTCAAGTGAGTCCCTAAACAGAGTTTCGTCAATTTTAACATCGCAACAATGTCCAGTACGAATAAGGTGGTGCTTATAAATCTTACTCTTGTATTTCAAAACACCAATTAAACGAGAGGGATTTAAATGGACCGGGACACTACAGACATGATGATTTCGTTTCATGCAAGTTGTTCTCCAATTAAGCACATTTGGAGCAATACACAATCAGGTAATTAAAGACGGCTCTAATCTTATAAGAAATAAATAAAGAATGAATTATGTAATACTCTGTCAACCCCGTTACAAAAAAGAATCATAGTAAAGTGGCAAGGCAAAATCTAAGCAGCATTTGCAGACAATTGCTAAAAAAATTTGCCTATCGATTATATATTCATTTGTGCTAACACAATGAGTATGGAGAACAACACACAGTTAGATTCGTTCTAACACAACGATTACACAAATCTTCGATTTACTTACAAATTAACGCTGTTAGCGATGAGAACACTTGAACCCTCTGTGAGTCAGTCAAACAGCCGAGAGCACAAACCAGAATCGACACAAACTCAAACTGCAAAACACCTACTTTACTCTGCATATCTCAACTTCATTTCTTACACACATCTATAAATAGTCACCACCTGAAAAAGGAAAACCAAGTATATGCTCACACTGCCAGATAAGAAAGATGCAATTTAGGATACGTAATCGGGTAAATTACTACAAGACCACAGTAGGTCTGGTTAGTCTTTTCCCTTCCATGGCGTCTTTCTTGGTCTGACACTTTGCGCAGAGGAAGGGGCCTTCCCATGGCTTTGATGCTGGGGAGAAGAAAGACCCAGAGTTTACCGATAAACCTTCTACTGGGGGCTGATCCACTTGGCAGACTGCGCATCGGAAAATCCCAGAATTTGCATCCACAGGAGAATCCTTCCCCAACCTGTATTTCCATCGAGAAAGGAAAGAAATTAGGGTTCTACTCAAACTAGAAATACAATCTTATGATTAGCAATTAGATAATAAACCATGCTGAACTGACCTTTCATCAAGCATTGCTGAACCTTCTTCAAACAACTCTTCTACAACTCCGATAGCAGAAAGCTTATTTGTTTTGTTCACAGAATTCTGACTTTTCTTCCCAAAGATAAGTGAAGCAAGCATGTTTGGTTTCTTCATCGGTGTTGGAGGTAAGACAGGATGACCCGAAGGGATTATGTCAACAACTACGCAGGTTGTATCATCTTTCAGTCCCCTTGACCTCAGAGCCTCCTGAAACAGAACAAAGAAAAGCAGGACTAGATCAGTAAAATCAGACTTGTTCTCTTGGGCTTAAGGTAATGTTTGCATTATAGGCGCATCACCTTAACGACCATCTTTGCAGCAAGCTCTGCAGGCAATCCTCGACATGACTTTGCCGCCATATCGGAAGACAAAGCATCCCAGATGCCATCAGAAGCTATTATAAGTCTTCCCCCAGCATTTGAAAGCTACATAACCAGGGAAAAAATAAGTTGAAAATTAAATTGTAAGAGAATAGTAAATAGAACCATTGGTTATAGCACAAGATGAATTTACCTTCACTTGCTTGACATGTGGTATTGGGACAATGTATTCTCCCACATCTGTGTCACCAATTGACCTAGAAAGGCACAATCCACCAGGCCAGCAGCGGAGGGGACCAACCTATGAACCACGTAAACATAAGAAATTTACAACCATCAAACAAATGTTGTTCCATTGAAAATTGAAATGCCTTTCCGTTTACAAGGCAGAAGGATGAAGAACAGAATAAACCAGGATATACCTCATTGCCCCCAAAAACATTTAGCCTTCCTACTTCACCCCCACTGGCAGTAACTCGCTCCCTCTCTTCTTCATTTTCTTCCAGCCTGTGATCAACAGTCAAGAGTGAAACAACACCTCCCTGGGTGTCCAATATGCATCGAGAATCCCCAACAGATGCAGCAGTCACAGTCCAACCATCGATCACAACAAAAGTCACCGTTGTACCAGAAGTTTCCCCTGAGGTTGATATTAAATCAGAATGCTAAGATAAGCAAAATCAAGCAAATGAAATAAATAATTATTGGAAATTCAAACGGCTTGATGTATACCTTTCTGCTGAAATTCTATATCAGTTTTGACAAATCCTGCAACCAGCGCCCGAGGAAGGGCAAGCAGCCATTCATGCCTACTGATTCCTTGCGGAATGGCACTCAAAACATTAGCCAATAAATTCTCCTTTGTAAAAATAGCAGCTGATATACCGTTATGCCCATCAAAAATCTGCAGACAATAATTTCAAATTTGTATCAGAAAGAGTGAGGGAATGAAGTGATGCTCTATCGGTGCTGACAAATGTATGAAAAGAAGAAAAGTTACTAAACAGTGATTGCTCTTTTATCACACCGTTTCAAACCTGAGAAAAAACAAAGTTACACTTAACCGGACACAAATGCAACTATCAAATTCACTCAAGGTAATCTTTACACTTTTAATGACTCTCAAATTCTTTTCCTTTTCTTTATATAGGTACAAAGAAAGAAAATAAAGGGAGGAAAGTACCGCAAAGACAGAAAATGTTGTTGACGGATCCGAATGAATTCTTTGGCAGTCAGTTTTTATAAGAAAGTAATCTTCTCCTTTCTTCGCCAAACCAGCCTGGCCATACTTCAAATAAGGTTTCTCAACTTCTTCACCCCTAAGCTCCTGACCAATCAGAGTCGCAAGTGGGATGAGAGGAGATTTCATCGCCGATACTTCAATCTGGCTCATTTTAGTGTCCGTTGTGACATTTCCAGGACCCAATTGCCAAAACCCTATTCATCCAAACGATTAAACTAATCTTGTCAGGACTTCATTGCAAACGTGTACATCTAAATGTACTAAAATCACCTCATACGTCCACCAACTGACTTGAATGATTTACACATTAAAGTTAAAAATTATAATTAGATAATGGAGCATATGACACTAAATTTTAAGTCAAATATGAAGCAAACAAAATAATGTTAAGCATAAATTAGAATCTTGCCCATCGGTCTAGGCCTACTGAATCTAAAACCGTCACCGGAAACTGACCTGGTGCTTCTATGCACATAGTTCAAAACAACTGTAAGCTACAAGCGAAACATACTACATACAATTTTGAAAGGGAAAAGAAAAACTAACAGAATTCGTACCGAAAGGGCAAAAAGAAAAGGTTGTTCTTGCCAGTATAATTTTTGAAATTTAGTACCAGTTTCTCAAAACAATCAATCAGAAGCCATTTTACACCATCAACATGAGAAAATTATATAGAGTACAAGCAATTGACAAAAAAAACCCCACCTACCAATCAAAATTTTCAACTTCCCTAAATAGCAAAATTCAAATTCAAATAAAAAACTTCACAAACTATGCAAAGATAGTTCCTTCAGAGCCCGAAATCTAAAGCAATCTTGCAGAACCCATTACAATTAACTCACACGCAAGTCTACAGAATCCCCAGGAAGTAAAATTGAGCTAACCCACGAACTAAATGAACTATAAAAATATTCAAAAATTGAGGAAATTCAGAAATAGTAAAAAAAAAAAAAAAAAGGAAAAATCAGAGGGAAATATTGGGGTACCTTTGAATGCAGAGCAAAAACACTGGTATCCAGAGACGGATCGAGCACGGAGGATCTGACATTGAAGTCCATCTAAAAATCCTTCATTGGAACTGAGCTCGCACTGGTTGCTCGGAAATAAACCCCAGGAGAGAGAGAGAGCTTCGCACTTTTTCTGTGATTTGATTGGAAGACAGCTTTAGAGAGAGAGAGAGAGAGGGTGGGCAAGATTCTATTGAAATGACGTTTATGTCCGAAATTTCCGGCGGAGAATTGCGAATTCGTGGGGGAAATGACGAAAGTGACCTTTGATGATGGAGTGGCGTTTGGTTGACAGCTGGATGTGGTTACCCGCACTTTTCATCGGCTGGTGGAGGGGACTGGGGAGCCTCACTGTTCGTATCTGCCAGATGAGCCGGTAGGCTATCTCTAGCCGAAAGAGTATTATGTTTACGAGAGATTTTTTAATGTGATCAATATACAGTATAATACATCATGTATTATTATATAAATTGTAAGATATGTGTGTTAAAAATTAATAACTTAAAAAAGAAAAAATTTCACCACTTATATAAAAACACATGGTGTATCACCCGTATTCCGGTTATAATGAAAAATTTCTCCATGTTTAGCCATATAGTCCTGCAAGAAATTGTTTTTAATGAATAGTGTAAGATCATATTTTATACCATCTCCAACCGAGTGAGTCAAAGGTCCATGGGCCAAAAACATAGTCCGTTTGACAAAAAACTCATCTTTAACCGAAGGGGGCTATATTTTAGCTCCCTCAATAATTTATTATTTTAATTGAATTAAGATGGTAGTTTAATTAAATTAAACTATCATATAAAAGTAAGGTTTTCAACTTTTCAGACATATTTTGAGTGTCATTTGTTGCTAAATGAATAAGCCTTCGGATTTCTTATCGCTATATAATAAAAAGGATGTGAAAATTTGAAATAAAATAAGGTAAAGTAGTATGGGATGGTAAAAATGAGGTGATAAATGGTGTAGAAATAGCTTAAGTATTTCTTATCTTATCTTTAAATTTTGTCTTAAAAAAAAAAATTCAAATCCAACAGTAACCTGATGTCTGCTAGCATGGGTTTGGGCTGGTGCAAACGGGCTGGCTAGCTGGCTCCTTTTGGCCAGCCCGCTGGCCTGGTGGATGAAGTATGGCCCAATGGGACCCACAAGCCATTTGGCCTAGCCCTCGGTTAGAGACGATTTTCATGTCAAAATGGGCTATATTTTGGCCTATGACTCTTTGGTCAGGTTGGTTGGAGATGTAATGGCCTTACATGATGGTGTGAGTTTGAATCTTGTATCTTAGATATAATCTAACAAAATTTACCGTTTGACAAAAAAAAAATTTACATTTGATGCAAATCTCAATTGTAGTTTAGATTAATTAATTGGGTCTACCACAATGGTACATATCACTCAATAATATAAGTTTCAGTTAATAATAATACTATCCACACACCCAACATTTATCTCAATTTTCGACCGTCGAATTTCTATATGCAAGATTTAACCGTTAATATTATCACTCTCTTCCCCTGTGCTCGCTTCACTTTCTCTTTGCTGCCGAGTACATACATTTATTTAAGGTTCATTACTTTCACTGCACAGTCTACTTTATTCCACTATTATTTTACTTTCAATCTTTAATTTATTCGTATTTTTTACATATCATTTTATCTTATGACTATGCCACCTGTCTGGAATGTGTCAACAATCCCTACTCCCCCTCCCTTCCATTGCCAATTGGTTTGAGTTGCTGCTTCACAAAACACGTAAAGGAACTTTTCAGCTAGGAGGAATCAGCGGTGATTTTCTTCAACATTTGTACCGGAAAGTTCAAGTACCTTCCGATGACGATGTGTATCTCGACCATTGTCAAGCTGTTGTTCATTTCATGCATGCTCACGTACTTTCGATTAAGTGAGGCAAGAACTTAACGAGGAAGATATAGTTTCCCAGTCTTTCTCCAGTCGGGAAGCTTGACCAAATTTGTACTTAGTAATTAATTAATCAAATAGGAACTGCATTACGACATTGATTTGTTTGTGTTAATTGATAATGTGGATACTCTTGCATGAACTACATAGGGTTTTTCAAACTAGTATGACTTCAATCATGCGTGAAGGACTTGTAGCTCAAGTTGTTAAAAACGGTTACCGTGCATCCAAGATATGCTCCTAATATCGTTTGTATCGAAAAGAAAAATATAGACTCACTTCAGTCCCGAGGGGATAGTAGTTCATCAGAATGTTGCGTTTGATTTCTCTACATCTGAAACAGTAATCCACACTGTCTCTCATTTTTCTTTTGAAGGACACATCAAAGATAAAAAATATATATCATCGTTGTTTGATTGTAATATCAACACTCATAAAAAAAGACGGAACGGGGTGCGATCGACAACATACATTTTATGAGCACCACCGGAGAAACTCAGGCAACCGGAAATATTGCCACTTTTAGAAAACCTCTCTCTCTCTCTCTCTCTCTCTCTCTCTCTAGGTATATATGAACACACAAAAAATGACCCCAAAAAAAGAAAAGAAGAGGAATCATAAAGCAAACTTCCCTCAACACACCATTAAAAAGCAACCTCATCGTCGATATTACTTTGCACTCCCAGGTCTTCGCTTCCCTTCACCGATCCTTCCACTTGCGGTCCTGTGCAGAGGTTGGCTCACCCCATTGGGTGGTTTCCGTGATGGCGAAGGAATCAATGATGGAATCATGCTCCTGGTGACAAGGCGGAAACATCTTATTAGAACATAGGTATATAAGAGATTTTGCATAGGAAACAATATGCTCATAATGCAGCTTAAAGAAAACAACGTAAACTTATAACAATCGGAGTTTACCTAGTTTCCGGGCTCCTTATTGGCCTTGAATTAGTTTTCTTCGCTTTTGATCCCAATCCATTTGGAATGCAGGTAGGTTTCAGAAGGTTTTGTTGCCAAAGCATGTCTGGCTCTGAACAATCACTAGTTGCAGCATCAAGTTGATCATCAGAGTCATCGGTGTTGGCCATCTCATTCCGACTCCTTTGTGCTTCATTGTCTGGGCTGTCCTCTTTGCTCGCCGTTAACTTTCCAAAATGTGGTTCCATGTATAACTTCGGAGGGTCAGGGAGGCTACTTGGACCAAACATCTCCGGCAACTGTCTGTTGTCCATATCCCAACTTCCTAATAGATTCTCTTCTCTATTTGCACCTTCATGTTTGTTCACCATGACCTTATCAACCCAATCTCCAGAGAGTACTGAATCCTTATCGGCTTCCTCCTTTACATTTAGTCCTTCATTATTAGTGGGTGGCCAGGGAGGCGAACGCCCTTGTGTCATCATATCTTGAAGATCTAAACTTCGCCTTTTTGGCTTCAATGCAGAAAATTTGCGAACCTATTGCAATCAAGATGAACCTCAATTGTTAGATTCATCAAATAACATGGACAAAACAAAATTTTCGGCTTATCAATTTAATACTTAACCAATACCTCTGTGTTTCCAAAATCATCTGCTGCTTGCATGGAAGCCCCAGACAAATCTCCGGTGCTTTTCCAATTAGAATGCAAAGGGGAAGACCCAGCAGACTTGATTCTGGATCTTTCTGGACTCATGGATTGTGAATATTTAAGTTGCGCTCGCGCTCCCTCGCTTTCCTTCCTTGCTAAGGCTGCCTTAAGTGTAGCAATCTTGTATGGACAGAAAAACTGGTAAACAAGAGGTTTTATTGTACGTTATAACTGGATATAAATTAACTACCTGTTCTTTGAGCTCTTTTACATCTGCATTGTCTTTGTTAACTCGGGCGGCACCAAGTTCAACTGTAGAAACCCTTTCTGCAAACTTGAGTGTACTAAGTGTCTCTCCGAGAGCGTCAGGCTCAGGGCTGATATGAACAAACATGAGCGTCTTCGCTTGCCCTCCTGATGGAATAAGGATGCATCAAATGATTACAACGGAGACCAACAAAAATGAGAAAAATGTCTGCAAGTTTATTAAACAATCTTACCGAGTGAGTCTTGGAGCAGCTGTGTGAGTTTACTGTTTCTGTAAGGAACGTGTGCGTTCTTTTGAGCAAGAGAGGCAATGACGTCTCCTAAAGCTGAGAGAGATTTGTTAATATGTTGTGCCTCCTTTAATCTGTCTCCCGTCACCTCAGATTTGTCAACTCTCTCACTTCCTGCCAAGTCAACTAGATGCATACAACCCCGGAGAATGCTTCCCGATGTCAGGTCTCTTCCGTGAACATGAACTGTCAAGCAACTGTTTATGAAATGTGATAGGAGTTAGTTTAGACGGATTCATGATCACTTCAGAGTTTTACTTGTAATGTGAAACGAGAAGGGATCAACTCAACGTCTGTCTAAAAGGACATCATTAATCTTACCTGTGCGATCTACTACTCCGGTCATTCATGGCTGTTGCACTCACTGAACGATTCTTATGCCCAAGGTTCATCAAATATATAACATCAAATGTCGATGAAACAGGAACAAGGTTCGCCTCAGGTACATTAATTCCGTTCTGAGAACTGTTGCGAATTTCTAATGTATGTTGGAGTTAAGGAAACACATGAATATGATATGCATTCTACAGAAAGCAATAGTAAGGAGAAGTTATTATTGTCAGCACTCAAGAAGGATATCGTTTGCTAGAACCCTCCACCGCCAGGAGATCCTTGACTTGCTCATTGTAAATTTCAAGCATCTGAACAGAAATTTCATAACAAATGGTGTCCTTTCTCTGTTCTGAGAGATAAAACAAATCACTGAGTGCTCTGTAATTTACACCTCGACTTTCCTCTGTAATATCCTTCGGTCCAGTCTACATCGGTGAAAAATATGAATTTATAACTCGTCAGGAGTGGTTTGGTCAAAGAGTAAAGATTATATGATGAAACATCTATGCACATATTTTACCATTGTAAAAGTTTTCCCTGATCCGGTTTGGCCATAAGCAAATATACAGACATTGTAACCATCGAGAACAGACCGAATCAGAGGCTGCGTGTCTGAAAATACCTCCTCTGCAGAGAAAGAAAAGTAGCAGTGAAAAATGCTGACACATATGAAAGATTAGAAATGAATCCATATCGAGAGTAGCTAACCTTGGGTTGAAAAAGGACCAAAAACTTTGTTGAAAGTGAAAGATTTCCTTCCCTCTTTGCCATATTTGGAAGGGGTGATAATCTTAAGACTTCTGTCATCTATGTGATCATAGCTACTGGCCCGGTTTGATTGCCCGGGCAAGAAGGGCCGCACTCGACAGTATACCCTTATATTACCTAACCAAAATAATAGATGGACCAATTAATCTCATACAAAACACAACTTATAGAACTCGAGACAATTTAAAGAAGACCGGAAATAGTACCTTTCAAATCCTGCACTTGATTGTATAACTTGCGATTTTCTTCAAGAACCTTCTGGTATCCTGTTGCTGCAGAAGCCAAACCATGGAGGTGCTTGCCTACATGCATGGGAAACTACTCATGGTCCTCCGTTGAGAACTTGAAACAACTTTAAAGTATTCGAAAAAATGTGAGCTAAGCGAGCCTTGTTAAAAGCATTTCAAATCATTTTTCGTCACAAGTCATACCTAGGTTGTTGAACTCCTGCCGGTACCTCATTTGTAGAAGCTTCATTCCTGCTTTTGTATCGTATAGAGTATGTTTCAGTTCCTACAGAATACAGACTATTAACATAAGTTTCCAGTACCTTAGGGCAAACAAAATTTTGTAGCTGCTAATATGATACAACCGCAGTTTACCTGAATATCTTTCTGTTGTCGGTCAACCAATGTTATCTGCTTTCGAGACTGACTTTTTGATCCCTCGTCATGGTTGTATATTTCCTCCTCTTTGTTTTCAGAGGCAGCGTTCTCTTCAATCTTAATCATCCATCAATGGAAGCAAAATGTCACCCAATTGTGCTACTGATAAAACATACAAACAAAACCGAGACACTTGCACAAAACGAAATCATAATGACACAAATTTGCCAATTCTACGGTGAATCTAAAACTTGTACCTTCATATCACCAGAAGCACATTCAGAGGCACAGTCAGAAAGAGGTCTATCAGGGCCGGACAACATCATATCTTTGGAAGTTGTTTTCATCTGTCATGTTATAAAGAATTCTATCATCCCACGTATAACATTTTTTCTCGAAAGGAGGCAATGAGCTTTCTTTGGGAAAAAAGCAATGCACATATGAAACGGTAAGCCAATGCTGAAGAAATGCTGCTGCTTACCAGTTCGCCTTGGCTAGCTAACCGATGCTCAAACTCCTCCATGACTTTACTCAGCAAATTTTCCACAATCTGTCAAATGCAACAAGAAATTGTTTCTCTAAGTTAGACATATATGCATATATAAACAGGAGCGTGCTCGGGTGAAACGAGTGGAGACTGCCATCTGCATTAGTGTGATTTATTAAGATAATCAACATAAAAGGTAGAGGAACCCTTACGATTGGTATGTCTTCTTGCCTCTTGTCCGAAAGCACTTCACATACTAGCGCATGTAAAGAATGAGAGGAACTCTGCAGATCAGAAAGAAGAACAATTAATTTCCTGCAATATTACGAGTGTACAATGAAAAATTGAGAAACACCTACTGCTTCATAGAGATCTTCACAGGACAAACTTTCGTGTGGCTTTTCGCCCCATGATAAGGTCCTTGAAAAGGGTTCTGAATTTTTCCGCAAGAAGTATTTCCCGCAGGCAGGTGGTTTCAAAGCTCCACCATATTTCCATGATCCAATTCCACCTCCTTGTTTCCACTCATAATATGATTTCAATGCTAGAACGCAGTTCACAATCCTCGCAGATTTCCCTCCCTGTAAACTCAGAATGTGGAATATGTCACACCCGAATGACAAAATAACCACAGAAATCATGCACTTCAGCCTAAATCATATGGATTCATCAACACGATAATTGTTTTCTGAGCACAAACCTGTTCCAAATCGGAAGCTTCAAAGGTTGGAAGCCCCATTTCCTCCACAGCCACACGGAAGTTTCTAACATTTTCGAAGTACTGATACGCTGATAGAGCTGCCCCATCGGGAATAATAACGGAGTCACAAGGGCCTTCAACTACCTAAAAACAAATCTCCAGTTAACGTTATCAAAACCAGTCAATAAACAAAAGGGCTTGAACAAATGCAAAGCGAAAACCAAGTTGAGGCATTACCTTTGGCACAGCTCCGGGTTGAACCTTGTTAAGAACATTGCAGAGGATTATTCCACTTCGCAATCCAAGCCGGAAATCTTCTTCAGAAGGCTCAGCCGGCAAATCTTTACCCCCCACAACGCCAACCGTCTTTCGTAGCCACCTCGCTGCTTCATACCTTCTCAAGGCTGCTCAACAACAAGGCAACATTCATAGGATCAGAAGATTTGCTTCTGCTATGGAATTGTCATAAATTTGGAAGAACCAATGAAACAGATAAATAGAACAAAAATTAATCCAAGATTAAAGATTAAACAGATGAAGAAAAGATGATTACATGCTTCCTCGGCCTTCCTGGAAGCCAAGTCGATATCGCTCAGACGACTCCCATGCTCCTGAAGAACGCATTCAACCACAGAAGTTATGGAGAACGGCAACACTTGCTCCGTCGCCATTTACCGCCAAAAAAAAAAAAAAACCCCAGGAAAACACCAAAAATCTGACCGTTAAAATTCAACTCCTACCCATTAATCCAACATGCTAAAACTACCCAAATCACAATTCAGAAGCCGAAATTGCAATGGGAATACCGAAAAGTTTGAATTTTTTTTTGTTTGAAAAAAATGTGAAGTTTATAAAAAAATATGGAAATCTATGAGGTATAGATTCAAATTAGAAATAGGGGAAGACTTGGATGTGAAGATACAAAAAATATAAAATAGGTTTTGGAAAGTAAAGAGAGAGAAGATTTTTGGGTTCGGATGACTTGATTCTCTCTCTCTCTCTCTCTCTCTCTCTCTCTCTCTCTCTCTCTCCCTCTCCCTCTCCCTCTCTCTCTCTCTCTCTCTCTCTCTCTCTCTCTCTCTCTCTCTCTCGTTTTAGGCTTTAGCACTGTTTTCCTTCTCTTTCTCTGTTTGTGGGTTTGTCTAATATTGAAGGACAAAAGCTACCCCGAACCTGGTTCCGAGCCTCTCGCCGGCAACTTGGCTTCAAGCCTTTAACTGTTTGTATTTAACGGATCACAAAATCTTTTAAATTTAACCAATTAAAAAAAAATGTGTGAAATATAATAAAAAGAGGAGAGAATCTCTTTGGTGAATTGGATTGGTCTTGAGTCAAACATTTTTGTCTCTAATATTAACATTTTCTTTGTTACTTTGTTATTTCATTTTTGGTTGTGAGAAGAAGAGAACAACTTACACAATACGAGTACATCATCAATGTGATGTTTCGTATCAATGAAGTAAGGATATATATGTGAACAAAAACTTACACATGCCTTTATTTTATTGACGTGAGACCCTACCATGATAGTGTATCCATACCATATAAGTCATTCTCATGAGAATGAGTTTTTTTCTTTCTTGGAAGTGGGTTAATGGGGTATTTCTTCAATTTTGTGGTAACATGAAACCTAGTTTGACCCTTGCCTTCCTCTTTGGTTAATTGGATTCGTGTTGGATCAAATATCTCTAAGAAACTTGACTTTTGCCTTTGTTTCTCATTTTTTTTTTTTTTTTGGTTAAAAAGGACTAAAGGAGGTGTGGCTTGGGTATTTATCAAATATAGCTAAAAATTAACTTTTAATTTCAAAAATGTCATTTTTTATAAAATATTTTAAATATATCCAAAATTCCATCTAAATAGACACAAATAGCCTCAAATTTAACAATCAAATAAATTATGGTAAATTACATTTTCATACCTTAGGTTTGGGGTCTATTTCAATTCCTTACAACATCTTCAAAACATTTCAATTTCATACCTTAAGTACTATTTTATTTCAAAATAATACATTCGTTACATTTTCCATCCATTGATCCATTAAATGCTGATGTGGCTACCACATTTGTACCACGTGGTTGCCAAATGTGTGCCACGTGGCAAAAAGAATAATTTTTTATTATTTTTTTTAAAACCTGGAGAAAAAAAAACCTGATTTAAAAATAAAAATAAAAATAAAAAAGAAAGAAAGAGAAGCAATGATCCCTGCACCCCCGCATACAAAGTTTACAAACCCACATACCCCCCAACAAACCCAGAAACCTTCCCTTCCCCTTACCTGCCGGAACCTTCTCTTCTCCCCCCCCCCCCCCAAACATACCCAGATCCGAACCTTTCCCCCCTCCCCCCCTCCCCCAAAAAACCCGGACCTAGTGCTCCCCGACGCATCGCCAAGTGGGCTCGTCCCACCCTCGCATCTCCGCTACACACCCCACTCCTTAAATTCACACTCATTAGGAAGACAGGATCTGGATTGCAGGGAAAGGGAGATGGGTTTTTTTTGTTTTATTTTTTTTCCTTCTTTTTTTCTGATTCCCCTTCTTTTCTGGGTTGCAGATGGGATGGGTTTTTTTTTTTTTTTTTTCTTCCCCTTCTTTTCTGGGTTACATATGGGAAACATGGGGGGGGGGGGGGTGTAGTTCTGGGTTTTGTAAGTTTTTTTTTTTTTTTTTGCTCTTTCCTGGTTGAAGATTCAAATGGGGTTTCGGGTAGGGGTGGGGTGATGGGATCTGTGTTTCCTAGGTTTTTTTTTTTTTTTTTCCTTCTTCCTTCTTCTTGTTGTTGTTGTTGCAGGTTTAGGGATGTTGGGGGTGGTTGCGGGGAGATGGGAAGGGTTTCAATTTTTTTTTTTTTTTTGAGAAAAATCAGATTTAAAAAAAAAAATTTAATTGTTTTGCCCCGTGGCACACATTTGGCAGCCACGTGGCATATATGTGGCAGCCACGTCAGCACTTAACAGATTCATGGATGGAAAATGTAACGGATGTATTATTTTGAAATAAAATAGTACTTAAGGTATGAAAGTGAAATATTTTGAAGATGTTGTAAGGAATTGAAATAGGCCCCAAACCTGAGGTATGAAAATGTAATTTACCCAATAAATTAAAGGTTTTTTAGCCAAAATGATTCGTGACATTGACATAACTCTTTAATCTGGTCCTTAACAATTAATGATAATCAATAGTAGTGTTCTTAAATTTGTCTATCGTGAATCATTTTAGTCTGTATTTGAATTTGTCCATTGTGGTCATTTTAGTTTTTTCGTGAAAAATCTGTCAATTGCTCTGTTAGTGTGATGATGTGGCGCCACGTGGGTCTCACAAATACAATCATATAATGACATTTAGATTAACTTTAAAAACTATTTTTATATTTAAAACTAAAAATGATATTAGTAAGAAAAAAGGTGTTGAATGCATGATTGAAATTATGTTGCTCCCACTTGCGGTAATCGCGGCGGCGCTCAATGTCGGTGATGAGGGGGTCGAAGGGGATAGGGTTTGTGGTGGTGGAGTGTAGAAGTGAAGGTGAAGTTGGATCGGATCTTGAGGTGACAATAGCTAAAAAACCTTTAATTTATTTAATTGTTAAATTTGAGGGTATTTGTGTCTACTCAAGTGAAATTTTGGACATATTTGAAAGTTTTTATCAAATTTGACATTTTTAAAATTAAGAGTTAATTTTTGGCTATATTTGATAAATACTCGTGTCGCTTTGTGTAAGGTAGATTACTGAGAAATTTTTTAATATCGTCTTGCTATTACAAATTTATGTGTTATTATACATTGTATGACATTATTAAAATATATATAAACAATATATAATACTAACAAATAAAATATACATATTATAACGTAAGTGAATTTATTACACCACATAAACACAACGAAAATTAAGAAACATAACATTTGATAAGAGTCAGAATGTAGTCAAAACCTTTTTATGTTCAAAGAGTAAATATAATCTTCCACACATTTCTTAGAAAAGTCTACATCTTCTCAAATGACTTAGTCATCTACTTGACATTAGGTTAATTGATAGAAATGACCTAGTCTATGCTTTCACTTTGCTTATGTGTAAAGCCTAAACATGTGACCATATTCAAAATAAATAAATAAATAGATAAATCTTCAAATTTAGGATATGATCATTAGGGCCATTGTACTTGACCTAAATTTGAGAACTTGGCCTTTTTAGATATTATTACTTGAATTAAACTTAATATTATTCAGCTGCTAGTTCTCATGCAATTAATCAAACTCTTCATAAAGCACTTTAATTTAATTAAACACCATATAAACAAATTCGCAATTATGAAAAACAAAATTTTAAAATATAAATTTCAGTGGTTGAGGACGAATTCTAAGTCTGTATTTTACACGGCATGCCTTGTGTTTGATTCTTAACGCTCGTGAATTACACGATGATTGCCAAGGAGAGGCTGAAATATCTCAGTGAATCTTCTCAGCCTCTAAAAAAATGTACTGTCATGACAAAGCCACCAGCTAGTTCCCTTTTTCTTTTTTCTTTTTTTTCTTTTTTTTAAAAGTAATGAAAAGGAAATTGAAAGATAAAAAACACCAGTTGCATGCACCACCCTATCCACTTTGCCCCTCATTCCACTTGTCACTAAAAGATTATAGATGACTCATTTGAATAGCACATGATATGTGCACCACTTCATGATTTAGTCCACTTGTAGTCACAATAAAAAAAAAATTCTTTTCTATTACAAGCTTATAAACTAACAACTTTAAACTTTGCTAATAATATTTCTTTCATTTGGGTTCACTTATTTTTTAATGTTTTTTTGGTAAAGTTGCATAACCCTAGATCCTTCTAGGTTTTGTCATTGTGGTGTGGTGGGGTGGGGATAAGGTGAATATGCAAATGATATTCAAAGTTTTTTTCTTTAGGGTCTATTGGAAGCAACTTATAATTCATGATCCAAACTCCATTTGAATGGAATGGCCCCAAAAATGAATTCAAGATTGTCAATTACAAAATAATTATTATGAGCATCATGGTAAATAAAGAAAAGAAGAAAACACATTTTTCAGTTGTTCTAACAGTATTCAGTTTTTACCTTGTTCGAGAAGGTTTTAAGTTTGGTTCATATAAATTGCAAAGATGATATACAAGCTCGTTTGTAAGTACTTTTAAAAAGTTTTCAGTCATATTAAAAACATTTCTAAACGATCTTTATTTGTTAAAAATATTAGTGAGTATATTTGTAAATATCATATTATTTGTTAAAAAAAATGAGAAATAGGTACGGTGTCAATTGGGGCTCTGTTACCTCCAACGGTTGAATTATTCAAACTTACCCGGTTCGGATTACGAGCCTAGACAGGTTCGGCACCAATTTTAAATGTTCGTTGGTCGAAGATTTGACAAAAGCCGTTGTGGGGCCCAAAAGTTAAGAGGTCCACACGAGTAGGACCCAAAAGCACCACGCTGGCTTTGTAATATTTAGTTAAAGACATCAGGCTGCTGGCCCAAGCCCAACAATCACACAAGTGGGCCCCACAGGCCCGGTTAAAGACCTACCCAATAAACAAACACGACAACAAATTCACATCGTAAGTTATTTTTAATCAGAGTTAATTACAAATTTGTCCCCTTAATTTTAGTGGTTGTTCCACTTTGGTCCTTGTACTTGTTTTCATTATAAGTGGATCCTCAAAACTTTTAATGTGTCAAACAAGGACAACGGTACTGAATGTGTTTGACGTAGAAACTTTCGGACGAACACCTTTTAAAAGTTTGAGGACCAATTTGGAATGAAACCAAGTAAACATGGTTGTACTATAGTTTATTGATATCAGTATTTTTTTTTTCTTTTTTTGGTGCAACGATATATTTTGCATTAAGGGAGAAGGAGAGTTCGGTTAAGCCATATAATGGACAACTTAATTTGGTATCGAATTCATCATGTACAATATTCGAACCTAAGACCTCTCACTTATAAGTGAAAAAGAATACCGTCATATCGTAGTACCGAGTAACTATTGATATCAAAATGAATGTGAACGAATGACATCATAGAGATAGAGCCTAGAGGCATGTCCCTTCCTAGGGACGAAAGCAAATGTGCACATGTTTAGGTTGCAAATAGACCATGCATATTTTTTAGTTTGGCCAAAGCGGGAGACCCTCCATCTCCAAACAAGTTAGTCATTGTCTAAAGTTGCAGGACACTTATGTTTCCAAATTAACTAGAATCTCTAAACTTAAGGGATCCATCTTAATGAGTCCCACAAAGTTTAGTGAACTGTGATGTGATAATGTCTTTTTTTTTTTTATACCATTGTTGCTTTGCATGATAAGGAATTACTTTTACAAATGATGCAGTAGTCGTCAATAATTGTCAATCATTGACATACATGGAGCTTGTTCGTTATTAAGACCACTATAGGTGTTGGTAATTATCATCCCTTGCCACCATAACTAGATAATGGCACCCCATTTGCACCAAATCGCTAGCTTCGAAGGACAATCATGATTGAGGAGAGATTTTTGGCTGTTTGCGGAGATACATCCCTTCATATAACAATAAACACATGATCTCGGTTGTATGAAAGATAAGAGAAGTTTTTGGCTGTACGTATAGATGTATCATCGTCTTTCAGTAACACTCAATACATGATGTCAATTGTATGTAAGATTCTCTCCAATTTTGGATCTCACTGACCCAACACTTTTGGCTATTTAACACTAGATATCCGAACCAACGTAAAGCTCAGGGATTAGGGCTTTGGTTTGCACTTTGGATCTGCACACTCAAAAAAACGTAGAAGGAACATCAAGATCCAATGTCCAAATTCCAATCATCTGACCCTTTTTTTGTGAAATAAAAAATCTCAACCTAACAGGACCCAAAACTTATCATAATTTTCATAATTTTGAAGCATATAAATAAAACATGTTGAAAAGTGAGGCCATCATATGCAGTTGTGGCTGGTGAGTCAAGCCAGTCATGGCACTTTCCCCCTAAATCATGACAAGATCAAAATTCTATGTCTTTTGCTGCCTGGCCTCTTTTGGACCAAACCAAATAAGATGGAGGTAAGGGGCAAAGTTACAACATGTAATTTCTCTCACTTGGTGACATTTCTCCACATTGGTTTGTCTAATGCTCCAGCATCATGTAGTTAAGTGTGTTAGTGCAGTGTGACTATCACACACAGGACTAATATGTTAATTTAAATGTTTAGCACACACTCCTAACTGAAAGAAATTTCATTTTGAACTTATGTCGAAGTTATGGGTGTTCTGCTTATTTGCAGTCGTTGATGTTTGCCTCTTCAATTTTACTTGGCAAAACGGGAAAGGAGCCTTTATGTAACTACGACAAAGGGTGTTGCCGAACTTGTTTCCCAAAACAAATAAATACAACTTATCATATGAGATTTCGGACAAGCATAAGTCGCATTGTCTAAATGACTAAATGGCTTATACTCGTCCACAATTTTATTAAGTTTGAATATTCCTCCATAACTTAGATTAGATTAAATATTGCTCAAACAGAAAAAGAAAAAAAAATAGTAGATCAAAATAATGGGAAACTTTTGTGTGCTAAAGAACTTGTTAAATTAATATGTCTACACTCCTTTGATCTCACACTAAAATCTAGCATGGAGGAGCTTGGTGAAATTAAAGATAAGCACATTAATTCAAGAGATTTGGGATTAAAGCTTTGGAGAAATTTTTCAGTATTCAGGAACACTGCTCGATACATCAAGTTTCATAAAACAAGTAATTGTGTTTTTTTTTTTCACTTATCCAACCACTTATATTATGACATTTTGTATACCAAACCGTATTCCCGGCACTCTAAAAAATCTCTCAAAGCTTTGGTGTTCTTTTTTAAGGGGCCAAGATTCTGTCTTCTTTTATCCCAAACCTTCATTATTATAAGCTAATCAGTCACTAGGTGGTCCATAAAAATTTAGTTTGAGTGGCTAGGGGATAGTTAATAGCCAATGCCATTGAATTAGACAACTCAACTCCCTTCAAGTCGTATCATATGTAGGGAAAAAAGGAAGTTGATGAGTTGTTAAACCTAAAAGAAAGGTAATTGATTCCAATTAGTGATTCAAAATATTGTAAAGCAATAAGATATGTTAAAAGTATCTTCTAGGTTTTTAGAAACCTAAATATCTGGGGAATTAAGAGCATCTTCGAGATAAGTTGTAAAATTATTAAAATTTTTATTTCAAGAGTGAAATCTAAAAAATTTATCTCCAACATACTTCATAAAAGAGTCTTCGTTATAGCAAAATGAACGGTTACTCTTTAGATTTAGAGATCAACTGTTCATACGCTGAATATTAAAAAAATAATAAAACTCAAGGGTGTACCCGTGAGCCGAGGAGAAAGGGAAGAGAGAAGATGATTTTAGAAAAGGGTAATAATAGGAAGACTAAATTTTATAAATTAAATGATGTGGTTGTTGATGGTTTAAAAGAAAAAAATAACCTCAAATCATTGAAACCACTTTTAGATTACCCCAAACAAGAACTTTAATGAATCAAGGGCAATACTGAGCTTCAATATGCGCTTCTTTCATGAGGCAGAGTAAGGTGAAGAAAAAAGAAATGAAAAAAAAGAAAGAAAAAGAACATGTGGAGGTTATTTTAGGATTAATAGGGGTGGGAAACTAATATTTTAATTTTTTAACTTTTTATGGCCAATGGAATTATAAGTAGGTGGGAAAATAAGATAATGGGTTAGGTCTAGTAGCACTCTAAAACATTCAATGACACATCCCGACCAAAATCAAGGCGTGCTGATATCAAAGCCAATCCCTGGCCGGATGTGTGTCGATGAGGACGTCAGGGCCCTAAGGAAGGTGGATTGTAAGATCTCACAATGCCCAGGGGAGTGGATCCTATAAGCCTTATATGTATATTCTCATCTCTACCTAGCACGAGGTCTTTTGGGAGTTCATTGGCTTCGGGTTTCATCGGAACTCCGAAGTTAAGCGAGTTCGGGCGAGAGCATTCCCAGGATGGGTGATCCACTAGGAAGTTCTTGTGTGAGTTCTCAAAAACAAAACCATAAGGGCATGGTCGGGGCTCAAAGCAGACAATATCGTGCTACGGTGGAGTCGAACCCGATATGTGACATTCAAGGTTTGTTAAAATAGAGCAAGTTGTTGGAGATCAAAAATTAAATAAATTAACTAAAGTAGTTGTTTGACACTATTCACCTATTAAACTAGCAAAAATTTAACAAAAATGTTGGAGATGCTCTAAAGCTTGTATAATTGGATCAATTGGTTCTTGGCCTAGTGATCAATGACTAATGAAAACTCGAAGAAACTATAAATTTCAATTCGTCCTCCCCTGTTGATTTAAAGGAGAGAATGCATAAACCTAAAAGAAAATACTATGAGGAGTGCTTAAGGATTTGAATACATCGCATAGGAATTAAGACGCGTAATTAAGTAAAGAATTGCAAAAGGTCAAAAGAGAGTGCGGAAATCACTTCTCTTTCAAAAAACAAAATGAGACATTAAAATTGAAAGACCTAAAAAAGAAATTCAATTGCTAAGCCACAAAAACATTGATCAAAACCCAAATTTGGTATCTCAACCCAAGCCCAAGTTTTATCCCTACCTTATGCAAGAGGTCCAATGTTGGTTAGATCGAAGTTCAAGTTTATTCTCCAAAGCCCAACCACTAATTATAAGCCTAATTAACATAGGTAGTGTGTGTTTATCCACCAAACACAATAACTTTACCATTAATTAAGCATGAATGGTTGAAATTGCATAAGCTTAAAAGTTAAAATCATTAAGCACATGACAAATAAGACCCCATAATCTTTTTTTAATAAATTCATGTTTTTTACTTACGGTTCTTGTTAAGCGGAAAACCTGCAGTATCATATTGTAATAAGTGTTATGTGAAATGAACGGGCGAGGATTAAAAGAAATTATAGAATTACGGGAAAAAAGTTAAGATAATGGATCCACACCAACTACTGCGTGCCATACTCAGCTATAGGAGAAATTTTACAGTGTGTTGAAAATACAGTATCATAAATTGAAAGTAATAATACAGTAGATTGAAAACTTGAAAAAAAAAATTCCAACCAATAATATTATGACACTTTATGTATCGGCCAATATTTCTGGTACACTAAAAAATTTCTCCAGCTGTAGGCTCATGTCGTCTTGTGATTAGAATTATTGGGTGCATTTCCTTAATGGGCTGATTTCTATGGTGGAGCTTAACACAAATTTTAGTGGGGTCTCACCAATTAAAGAAATAAACCCTTTAATTAACAATGGGAATATAAAATAAAGAAACCAAAAAACAAAAAAAACTTATCTAATTAACTCTTTAACTTTATGACTAAATAAATTTATTTGTAAATGTGTATTTCAGGTGTTGATTCTCAATCAGATTTGGACGTTTCAAAATGTATCTTTGTATGTGAACTCAATTAGTCACTTTAATATTTGACAAAAAAATAGTCACTTTAATATACAAAATTATGTTGCCAATTAAGCTTCCTAAAATATGTTTTTATATGATATTGGCTTTTTCCTTTTTGTTGCTTAATTAGTATAGAATGGAAAATACAATCACAGTTTGATAAGTGTTTTCAAATTTATCGTTTTGTGTTTTTTTAATAAATTATTTTACATATGCACCAAATTGTAAAAAAATAAATAGATTTTTAATGGGAAATTGACATGTAATGTTTACCATACAATTTAATTTTAGAGCGTGTTTATTTATGTAAAATGAAAAATAATTTGATTGTCGACTTTTTGCGCTTTTATCCACACATATAGAACACAAAAAAATGCGGGTTCTAATGGTGGAGCTTACCACACATTTTGGTGGAGTCAGTTGATTTTATAGAAAATCATTTCCACAATACTATAGAGTATCAAATATTTCGAGGCTTTTATTCTTTAAATATTTGGTAAAAATCACAAAAACTGTGACATAATGGTTAAAAGGTTCGAAGTATGAGATATTCTGGAGCACTTTAGAACTTTTGTATAGAAAATCCTTCTTCACATCCCTAATTTACTTTGCTCAATCTTAAGCAAGTAAAACATGTCAATGTAATATTTGGGATGCACGTTTATCACGTCATCAACTGACAACTAATGTGATCATAATTAACATAAATCTAACACGACAACAAAATAATAATTTTGCATATGACATTGCAATATTTAAAAATGGGATACAAGCGGGAAATTTTATGATATAATTTATTTTAGTTTAAAAAAAATAATTGTTATTAGCACTTCAAAAATCTTATTTTACACTCTAAACTTTTTACAGTTAGAAAGAAAAATATAATTATAAGGAGTATAGAATAATAATTTTATAATCCTAATAATAATTCTCTAAAAAAATATAAAAAATCCGAAAAAGTAAGTCCTATGGGGGGACGTTCTTTTTTGGGTTAAAAGCCAATCAAATCTTTAAAATCTGTCCCACGCAGTGAATCGAAATATACCAAACGCCTACAAAAAGTCAAAATCCATCCATGTCGGTACGAATGACGGCCCCGGAAAGCGCAAGGGCAATTCCGTCATTCCAGAAACGGAAACATATTACTGGGACTCCAACTTGCGTACGCCGTAAGAAAATACCATGAGGAGTGCATAAGGTTTTGAATACATCGCAGAGGATTTAAGACGAGTAATTAAGTAGAGAATTTCAAAATATTAAAAAAGAATGCGAAAATCACTTTATTTTAAATAAACAAAATGAGAACAACAAATTGGAATATCCAAACAAGAAGTTCAATTGCTAACCCACAAAACATTGATCAAAATTCAAAACCCAAATTTTTCATCTCAACCCAAGCCCAAGTTTCATCCTTACCTTTGCAATAGGTCCAACATTGGTTAGATCCAAGTTCAAGTATGTTCTCCAATGCCCAACCACTAATTATAAGCCTAATTAACATAGATAGTGTGTTTATCCACTAAACACAATAACTTTACCATTAATTGAGCATGAATGGTTGAAATTGCATAAGCTTAAAAGTTAAAATCATTAAGCACATGACAAATAAAACCCCATAACTTATTGTTCTTGTTAAGCGGAAAACTTACAATATCATATAGTAATAAGTGTTATGTGAAATGAACGGGCGAGGATTAAAAGAAATTATAGAATTAGAGGGAAAAAGTTAAGATAATGGATCCACACCAACTATGCGTGCCAAACTCAACTGTAGGACAAATTTTACAGTTTGTTGGAAATACAGTATTGTATATTGAATGTAATAATACAATAAGTTGGAAACTTGAAAAAAAAAAAAATCCACCAATAATATTATGACACTTGGTGTACTGGCTAATGTTCCCGACACACTAAAAAATTTTCTCTAGTTGTAGGCTCATGTCGTCTTGTGATTAGAATTATTGGTTGCATTTAACGGGCTGATTTCTATGGTGGAGCTTACCACATATTTTTTTTTTGTGGGGTCTCACCAATTAAAGAAATAAACCATTTAATTAACAACGATAATGATGGGAATATAACATAAAGAAACCATAAAAGCTTAACTAATTAACTCTTTAACTTTATGACTAAATAAATTTATTTGTAAATGTGTATTTCAAGTGTTGATTCTCCAGATTTGGACGTTTCAAAATGTATCTTTGTACGTGAACTCGATTAGTCACTTTAATATACAAAATTATGTTGCCAACTAAGCTTCCTAATTATATGATATTGGCTTTCCCCTTTTTGTTGCTTAATTAGTATAGAATGGGAAATACTTATCCTGTCAATCACACAGCTTTTTTTTTTTAATACATCGGTATTTTTACACTAAGAGAAAAGGGGTTCAACTAAGCCACACAATGAGCAACCTAATTTGGCATTGAATTCGCCATCTACGAGATTCGAACCTAAGACCTTTCACTTCCAAATGAAGATGAATACCATTAGATTATAGTACTAAGTGGGCCGTCAGTCACAGTTTGATACGCGTTTTCAAATTTATCGTTTTGTGTTTAGTAATAAATTAATTTCATATGTGCCAAATTGTAAAAAAATTAATAAATTTTTAATGGGAAATTGCCATGTAATGTTTATTATACAATTTAATTTAAGAGCATGTTTATTGACGTAAAATGAAAAATAATTTGATTGTCGACTTTTTGCACTTTTACCCACCCGTATAGAACACACAAAAATGCGGGTTCTGATGGTGGAGCTTACCACACATTTTGGTGGAGTTAGTTGATTTTATAGAAAATCATTTCCACGATACTAGAGAGGATTAAATATTTCGAGTTTTTTATTCATCAAATATTTGGTAAAAATCATAAAATTTGTGACATAACAGTTAAAAGGTTCGGAGTATGAGATATTCTGGAGCACTATAGAACTTTTGTATAGAAAATCCTTCTTCGCATCCCTAATTTACTTTGCTCAATCTAAGCAAGTAAAACATCTCAATGTGATATTTGGATGTGTGTTTGTCACGTCATCAACTGACAACTGATTTGATAATAATTAACATGAATCTAACACGACAACAAAATAATAATTTTGCATATGACATTGCAATATTAAAAAAATGAGATACAAACGGGAATTTTATGACATAATTTATTTTAGTTTAAAAAGGAAAATTATTATTAGTACTCTAAAAATCTCATTTTACAACCTAAACTTTCCTCAATTAAAAAAAATATATACTTATAAATAGTGTAGAATGATAATTTTAAAATGATAATAACAATTTCCTAAAAAAGTCGAAATAAATATGATCCGAAAAAGTAAGTCGTATGGTCATTTTTGGGTTAAAAGCCAATCAAATCTTTAAAATCCGTCCCACGCAGTGAATCGAAATATACCAAACGCCTACAAAATCCATCCATGTCGGTACGAATGACGGCCCCGGAAAGCGCAAGGGTAATTCCGTCATTCCAGAAATGGAAACATCTAACTGGAACTCCAACTTGCGTACGCCGTAAGAAGCAACGTTTTTTTTTTTACTCTCCCTCTCTCTCTCTCCTCTCGAGAGCATTATAAAAACAAATAACGCGAAATTCATATAAAAAAGAAAAATATAAAAACGCAAACAAAAGAAAAAAAGAAGAAAAATTTCGGACCATTTTCCATTGTTTCTGGTTCTCGCTTTCTCTCTCAGGTACCCACCACGCACACCTCTCTCTCTCTCTCTCTCTCTCTCTCCTCTCTCTTTCTCTCTCTAGAATTTTTTTTTTCTTCTGTATTTTGTGTTTGTATATGTAGGTTTTTTTACCTGTGTATTTGTATTGGAATTTGATGTAAAAAAATATATTTTATCTGGCTCTTGTTTGAATTTGAATTTCTGGGTTTTTGGGGTGGGTTGTTGTTGATATTTTTTCTTGGGATTTGATTCTTGAATTGGGGATTTGTTATCTGTTTGGATTTTTATTGGTAATTTGGATAAAGTTAGCTGAAAAAATGGAAAATAGAAGGTGGAGAGGGGAGAGATTTTTTAAATGGAGATTCTTGGTGGGTTTTTTGTTGATGGATTTTGGTGTAATTGAATAAATTTGTGGGAAAGCGAATCCTGGTTTTTTTTTTTTTTTTTTTTTTTTTTTTTATATATTTATTTTTGGTTTTAATGCCGAAAACAGCAGATCCGTGATGGGAAATAGAAAAAATATTGAGGAAATATTGTAATTTGATTTGTTTGAGCTGGATTTGGGATTCTGAAATTTGGATTAATATGTGGATTTTATGGTTTCTTTTGGGTGCAAGGAACAGATGGTAAAGGGAGGGAAGGTTAGTTCCAAGCGAAAAATCAAGACAAGGGTTCCGTCAAAGTATCAGGGTTCCGATGATTCGGATGAGGATTATGTGATTTCGGGTGAAGAAAATGAAGTTTCTGAGGATTTAGAGGAGGATTACTGTTCTTCTTTGGACGGAGATGCGTCGGAAGAGAGCTTTGTGGATGAGGAGGAAGAGGAGGATGAAGTGAAAAAGGTGAGGAAGAAAACTCGATCAAGAGCAAAAGGGGGTGCTGGTGGTTTTATTGTGGATGAGGAGGAGGAGGAGGAGGAGGAGGAGGAGGAGGAGGAAGAAGATGAAGAGGAAGTGAAACCAGTTAGGAAGGGAATTAGGTCAAAGGTCCAAAATGGTTTTTCTAGCCGGCAGAAAAATGGGGTTAAACCGTCACGAAAGAGGAGAAAGATTACATATCGTGAGGTGGAGGATCAGGATTATAATGATGAAGATGATGATGACGATGAGGAATTCACACCAGATGAAGATGAATTTTCGGACGTGGAAGAAAAACCAGTGGTGAAAAAGAAGAAAACTGATGGGAAAGTGGGCAAGCGGTGCTTGAAGAAAAAGGGTCGTCCTGTAAGAGGTGTAAAAAGGAGAAAATCTTTGGCTTCAAAGAAGCCTTTGAGAAAGAAAGGTAGAACAAGTCAGTCGAGGAGGAAGGCAAGAAGTGACGATGATATTGAAAGTGATAGCGATTTCATGGATAGTATTGTGCCCGTGAGAGTAACGAATGAGAAAAAAACGGTTAGGAAAAGGAGGAGAATGTCTATACCGTCAGATTCAGATTTTGTGTCTTCTGGAGCATCTGATTATGACTACACCATCTCCGAGGAAGAGAGAGAGCAAGTACGAGAAGCCAAGGAGTTGTGTGAAAGATTGGAAACTAATTTGCGAAGTTCATTAGTGCCTACTAGCATTCAGGAGGATACACCTGTACAACAGCCAAGAAACCCTCCTAGAAGGAAGGGTAAAGAGAAGATTGAGCAAGTGAAGGTTGAGGTTGTAAAGCAGGTCTGTGGCATTTGTCTCTCCGAGGAAGATAAAAGAAGAGTGCGGGGAACACTAGACTGTTGCACTCATTATTTTTGTTTTGCCTGCATCATGGAATGGGGAAAAGTGGAATCTCGTTGCCCTTTGTGCAAGCAGAGATTTAAGACAATTAGTAAGCCTGCAAGATGTACGACAGGAATTGATTTGAGAGAAGTGGTGATACAGGTCTCTGAGCGTGATCAGGTACCTTATCATGTTACTTGTTATGTCATGCATTATCTTGCATTCTGTTTGCTGCTTCATTTTTTTGTTTGTTTGTTCAAATGGGTTTATTTCTTTATGCAGGTCTATCAGCCGACAGAAGAAGAACTCAGGAGTTATCTTGACCCTTATGAGAATGTGATATGTACAGAATGCCACGAAGGAGGGGAAGATGGCCTCATGTTACTGTGTGATCTATGTGATTCACCTGCTCACACCTTTTGTGTTGGTCTTGGCCGAGAAGTACCTGAAGGTAATTGGTACTGTGAGGGTTGTAGACCTGTGGCTATGGGATCCTCAAGTTCACAGGCTCAGGGTCGGTTGTCTGATCAAAGAACTACAAACAACATTTTGTCTAATAGACCATCACCTACTGTACATTTTGACGAAGGAATAGACCTTAATGTGGTGTCCTCACCTCGTCCACAATTTACTCAAGGATTTCCCCCTAGATTTCCTGTTGGAGGTTTTCAAGCACCTTCCCCGGTATCTGGGGCAGGAGCACCAACTCTATCAGGGAGACGCTTAATACAGCGTCATATTCAACAACTCCTTAATTCTAATAGGACGAGTTATATGGCCAGTATAAATGAGAGGAACTCATCTGATAATTTGAGAAATGATTTCTCTCACCCTCAAGCTGCTCAGACAAGGGAAATGACAGTCCAACATACCAGGACAGACGAGATGGAGGCATCTTACCACACATTCTTTGAGGAGAGATTACAAAACAATCCTTTAGCACTAGTGCCAGATAACTTGAGTACTGATTTCTTAAATACATCAGCATCAACCCCTCAGAGAAGGCAAGCAATTGGGGATCCGACTACAACATCTGCTGATAGATCTCAAAATGGAGCATTATGGCCTGTACTTACCGGAATGAATTCAGTACCAAATTCCGGACAATTCCATCACTTCAGCGGTAGACCAAATATTAGTGGATCTGATGCTGGTGTGTCCCCTAGTACTGCTACGGAACAGGATGTTTTTCACCTAGCAAAGGAACAACTGAAAGTGATGGTCAAAAAGCACTTGGATAATTTGTCCCGAGACGTTGATCTAGGTATGCGAAGCTTTCAACTTATTTTTATACTTGTATGGAAAACTATCACATTGTTCATTTTGGACTGATCCAGACTTGAGCATTTCTACATTGAATTATGATTCTGCCCGCTTATTCTTATGAATTATGATTCTACACTGCCAATTGGAATGTTCCAACTCCTTGTATCTTTGTGTTTCAGACAAAGACACTTTCAAGGACATTGCGAGGAGATCTACGCACACTGTCTTGGCTGCGTGTGGACGTGAGCACAGAAGCTGTGAAGTAGTTCCCGTGCCTCCTCCCTCAACCTGCGCCCACGTTGAATTAACGGTGGGTGGAATGACAAGTCTGATGAGAGGCCGATGTCCATCTTGTTTCGAATCTTTTGTAGGGGAAGTTGTAAAGAGGATCTTCGATACAAAACTCCCGCAGTGGTTGAGTTTACGTCTCTAGTTATCGAGTATCCTCGTTGCAACACACGTCTTTCCCCTCCCCCGTCGATCCTGTTTTTGTTAGGAATTTTAGACCATATTTTGTTTAGCTTATTTAATCCCATTTTTACATTAATTTGTTAGATTAGGCTAATTCAAATATATGAAAATTGCTACGTATTTATCACTTTCCATTTTTGCTCATTGGCTGTTATTATTCTGTCTGTCTCTGCTATTTTTTGATGTTTTCTTAACGGTTGTTTCTTTGGCCACCCTTTGTTTTTTGTACCGGAAGTTACTTATGCATTTACTATTTGGGGGAGAATGATGCTTGTGGTAAAGGACCAGGACCACTCACATACCACCAACCAGCCTTTTCTTTGCCTTTCTTTGTCATCCGACCCAGCCCCTCCACTACACCACCTTTCGAGTACAATAGCACATGTCAGTCCCACTAATCTTTTTACAATTTGAGTCGGTTGAAAATACTTGGCTCGTTACATGTGAAACTTTTCTTTTTGGGGCTAAGTTAATATTTACGATTGCCAAAGATGCTTGTCTCTTTTTGTGTAAGGAAATGTTTATCCTTACTGACGGAATACAGTTTGACGTGTTGTGAATAAACATGTGTTAAACTGTAATTTGTAGATAACGAGTGACAAACATAGCTCTCTCTCTCTGGAGTCCTTTTTCTTCAACAACTGTATGAAATATGAATACGGGGGAACTGGCTCCATATGTCATATCCTTCAATTATGCTTCACACCCACCCATGACCATTTCCCAATTCATAAATATTTAAAGGGCCATTTGTTTTCTAGTTGGTAGGTGGGTGGAGACCGACTAATTATGTTTCTGTGATTTAGTGTGGTCACATGTTAGATATATCGGACCTCCAACTTTTCTTACCATTCACTCAAAAGGGACTTTTCGGAATAAGAACTGGGTGCGAGCGGCGAGCACACTGTCTGAACCACCTGACCTAACAAACGAAGATTCGTACAAAGTGCTAAAGGGGTTAGAGGGAGAAGCATTGAATGAAAAGAAATTATTTTCTTTTCTTTTAAAAAGAACTAAATATCGACCTGAAAATAACAGATGATGACGAGAGTTTTGTTGAGGCCTATAACTAAAGTTCACATGCCACATAATTACACTCAGATTCCTACAACAACTTATTCCACACACTCCTCGTGCTCAATAACCATTGGGAATACTCTTAGCTACAAACCAACCACAGACTGCAAAGGGGTTCGCTCTTGGTTGTGCAAACTTTCACTCCTGCAGCGGCGCCGTTGGGAAATTCATAAACCGTCGTCAAGAATGGTGGACAACAACATCCCCTGAACAAACGCGCATCTTTTCGTCTTCTCTTCCTTATCCTTGATGGACAAAGGAGGCGACTGCACGTTTCTGTGACCAAATAAACGTGTCAGACCTAAGAAGCATACCGAGAGGAAAATAATAAAATTAAAGAACCTAGACCGGGTTTCATATGCAACGGAAGGCAAAATAGCATGCTCGTTTGTAGAAATTTGACAATATCGAGCGTCAACAATAACTGTATGGAGTTTTAAGCGTTCTTTCAGCCGTGTAGTTCAGCACGATATAGTATGCACGGAAAAAGATTGAGCATGTTTTCGCATGGAGCACAAACATATGAACACAACAAGAGTTGTGTGCAGTGCCCTCTCAAGTGATTAGTCAAAGTTCCTTTTTATTTGTTTCTGCAACATATTGCAGGCGCTCATGCATGACTAGTGTATGAAATTGCAAATGCGTCCATCGCAATTCGCAACCAACACTCATATTCCTTGTCCAAACTTCTTATACATAAAATGAGATTTAGCAAGAAATCATAACTGGTTAGGCACTCAGCTTGACCAAGGGTTACAAGGTCAGAATTAGAGCAAGCTAGAGAGATAGGTTTTAGGTGTCCCATCAAAAGGAGTTTAAGATTAAATAACGTACCGTTCTGATACTCTCTTATCTGAACTTTTCTTGGCCGAGCTTGCTTCAGTTGAGAAGGGCGGCATACTAACAAAATCATCCGCCATAGGCAAAATAAATTGTGACAACAATGGATCAGGCGCTGCATTGGATGAGGAAAGTAAACAGGAAGAGCCCCCAAAAAGAGAGTGCAAATTTCCTTCCCTTAGCTCTTTCCTCAACAAAGATAGAGTTGAATGAGCTCCACTTTTCCTCGTCTTCCTCTTGCGTTGCATGTAATTACTAGTTAAGGAACTCAAGCATTGGGAGAAATCTTCAATCTAATCAATCTTTGATAAAATGTATAATAAATCTCAGGGGTACGATGAACCAAAAGAAAACTGCCTTATGAGACGTTCAATCAGAATTGTGGGGATATGGAGTATGTTTTCATGCAACAAATGGTAATGGTAAGGAGGGTAAATTACTAGTTTAAAGCATTAAGGACGCAGATCATACCATTACAATATACGTCAGATCCCCATAGGTAAGTTTTTTAGAATGAGCTGGCACGTGGAATACTGATAAATTTGCATTGAACGACAAAGTTGATTATGACAGAAAAAAGATAACACATAACATCTGCACAGATGACAGATCAACAGAAAAAGGATATCTTGAATATACTTCCATGTTGTAGGGTAATGTGCGCAACCATATCAACCCCCACCCTCATTGCACAAACCGGACATACCTGCAGATAAACAACGTTCTTTTTTAGTAAGATTAACCTCCAATAACCCATGCTCATTAAAATAAGAGAAATCTAACATCTAACAAATGCAACATCTTAGCAAGTTCATATAACTTGACCAACTACCTAATTTCCACTTCTCCCACCACCACATTACAAGCTCGTATTTCAACAAGAAAGCATTGAAATCAATTCTTCAAAGGATAAAATATCTCAGCTGTTTAAGAAGCTGGGATCGATGAGATTCTCTTGATATTCCTAAACAAATGGCTTTGAATTTAAGCATTTTGTAAGATATGATTGACTAAAGGTTGTCTTGTCAGTATTCCCTACTAAATGATGCTTGGATATGAACATACTGAGAGTTTACTCCTAATGTGAGTGAGACCAAACTATATTTGGTGTATATGTGTTTTGATATGCAAGTAATTGGACAAATATATACACGTCTTTGGCCTCACTTCTCAAGTTAGCATGTTCAATATACGCTCATCCTATTGAGAGCAAGACCTGTAAGGAACTGAGAGAAGAGAAGATTGAAGTACGAAATCATTCAAGATGAGTACTTCTGCAGGTACGAACTCGTACCAATTAGGGTTAACTTCGGATTAGATGCTCGGACTAGTAGAACATGGTTTAATGGCTTTATTGGTTTCAATACTTGCACACTGGTGTCTAGGTGATGCTTTCACATATTTCTTTATAAAACAACGTATGCAATAGATTCTCATGAAAAGTTAAATACAAACATCAAGTCGCATAATAATTTCAATCTATATACACCAAACAATTAAAAAGTACTCGCTTTCAGGATGAAACTAAGAGAAATTAGGTACTGACAGATATGAAAAAGGATTCATACCCCATTCTTCGCCTCCACCGGGTGCTCTTCATCAATGTGGCAGCACAATCCTACAATGTCAAAGTATTCGGAGCAGAACGGGCATGGAAATTCCTCCCTTATATCATCATCCCCATCAATTTCTTCAAACCCCATGAGCATATCTACATTGCACAATCCCATGTTTCAATACGTGGAAAATCCATAAAATTGCAGAACTTTAATTAATTGGGGTTTCACCATTGAAAACCCAAAATTCTGATGTCAAAAAGTCTCGAGAAAGAAATAATGACACCCAAAGTAGTTGGATTCAGCTCAACTTGGTGAAATGTTATCATCACTAACTTTATTTTCGTGGGTCATAAAAATTTGGAAAAGAAAAAGAATCAAGCTTTCTAATTTCTCTCGTCTACCACTTACCACTTATATTCTTCAGATTAAAACCAAAACCCCAAACGAAAAATGATAAAAAATAAAAAATTCAGAGCAAAAAACACAAAATCAATTTCCTTTTTGTTTCCCTACCAAAAAAGGCATTACACAAAAATCAACAAAAAATTAATGATCAAAACGGAAAAGAAATGAATGTGAGCTAACCAGATCGAGAATGAAGGGCGGATTGATAACGCCGAGAGGCAGAAGATAGACGAGCGCTCCAGGAATCACCGTCCATAGCTAGCCACCCTTTACAAATTTAAACGAAAAGGTAAGGTCTTTGGGGTGCGATTCGCCTTTGGGTCCGATCTCTCAGATTCAGAAACCCGAAGAATTGGGAATGGGATTTTATCGAAACGGACAAAAAGGAATCGGCTTTTGGGGTCGGTTGAGCTGGAGGATCCGAGGGTGACGATGGTTGAAGAAGGCGGCGACGGTGGCGACGGCGGTGATTGTGTAGAAAGAGGAAGGAGGAAGAGGAGGAGAGGAGGAAGGAAGAGGAATTTAATCTCTCCTACCAGTTTATTATCTATATCTACCTCTCTCTACGCTGTATATTTTCTGTATTTTTAGTTTTTTTTTTTATAATTTATTTGTTGGGGAGGAATAAATGGAATTTATTCCAGGTAGAAGTGTGTGGTGAATATGACAAATGGCCAATAAAATGAAATAACAGTGACACACAGAGGAGAGACAAAGAGAGAGACAAAGCCTCTCTCTCTCCTCTTTCTCTTGGTGGCTGGCACACACCGTTTTACAGCTCGTTGTTTGTTGTGACTCTCCCTCTCTGACTCAACTCAACTGCGCTTTCATAGTCACTTTCACTTTGGTAGTTTTCATGATTTGACACGTGTCCTTATACCATAGACTCACGACAAATTTAATTACGAATTTGCCTTTGAATTTCTGTGGGTTGTTCAGCGCTCAAGACTCTTTCTTTTGTGTTTATACGAAATATCTTTTTCTAATTCTTGAAGTAAAATTTAAATTTTAAATTCTAAATTTATCCTAATTTGTTTTAATTCTTGAAGCAAATATGAGTTAAAACTTAAAACTCATTTATGGGCCAAATTTAGCCTAAGATTCCCCTCTGAGTTAGTGGGGCTGGTCTACCATATATGTATATTTTTTTTATAATTTTATATTTATAAATTTATTGAATCCAACTGTTAATATCTATTTTAATAAAATCCAACGGTAAAAAAAAATATATATCTAACTATCCAAATTTAAATTCAACGGCTAAAATCATTAAAAAAAAAATCTTTTATGTATTTCATATTCTTTCATAGTATTTCACGAGTTTCATAGTGTCGGTTAGTGATTTTTCAATATTTGTCAGAATCTAAATATTTTTAGGTTAAAATGTTCATAAAATTAAATTATGATAGTCTACATAATTTTTTTCTTTTAAAAAAGTTACTTTAAGAAATAAAATTAGCTTAAATTCATTCTTAATAATCTAGAGCTAAAATTTTAACCCATAAAGGTTGGAGCAAAAAAAGTTGTTTATGGTTAAAACCTAAATTTTATGGGCCAAAAATTTTATGTTTTAACCCAAATGTTGGAGATGGTCTAAGACCTACTCCAACATTTGGAGTAAAACTCAAATTTTAGGTTCTAAACTTACCTCAACTTGCTCCAACCGTTGGGACAAATATGAGTTAAAACGCAAAACTCATTTATGGGTCAAATTTAGCCCAGGATTCTCCCCTGGGTTAGTCGAATATATATTTTTTAGTTTTATATTTATAAAGTCATTGAATCCAACTGTTAAGATCTAATTTGATGAAATCTAACGGTTAAAAAAAAAATCTAACAGTCCAAATTTATAACCAATGGCTAAAGTAATTAAAAAAAAAATTTATGTGTTTCATACTCCTTCATTGTGTTTCACGAGTTTCATAGTGTCGGTTTGTGATTTTTCAATATTTGTCAGAATCTAAATATTTTTAGGTTAAAATGTTCATAAAATTAAATTAGGATAGTTTACATAATTTTTTCTTTTGAAAAGGTTACTTCAAGAAAAAAAATTAGCCTAAATTCATTCTTTAATAATCTAGGGCTAAAGTTTTAACCCATAAAGGTTAAAACAAAAAAACTGTTTCTAGGTTAAAACCTAAATTTTATAGGCTAAACAGGTTTTAACCCAAGGATTGGAAATAGTCTAAAACTCTCATGTGCCATGCATGTGGCAACTTTTTTTTTTTTTTTTTTTTTTTTAAGTTTTTAGCTAGACTGGTACTATCTACATATCTATTTTTACTTCTCACATGCTTCTCTTAATTTTCGACCGTCAAATAGAATAAATTGAACAAGATCAATAGACAAAAATTAACAAGGGTGTGTGTGAATAAAAAGCAATGTCTGAATAGCAATACTCTTTAGTTTTTTTTTTTTTTTTTTTTTTTTTTTTTTAAAGAAAAGGTGATGTATTTAATTTCAAACCTAGACATGCTAAATAGCATAAGGGATGGAGAGGTCCTCCTCAAGAAGATCACTAATAATAATAGGAGGTTCCTCACACCAAGTACAATCATCTCCCGAATGGAGGGTAAATCTAGCAAGTCTAATAACAGACATGAAACTTTAGCAATAATTTGCATCAAGAACTTTGCATCCTCTATAATTGGTCCAACAAAAAACAAATCCATGGAAAACACATTCGATACAGAAATAACCTAAAGTGAATCACTCTTCAAAATAATGCTTGACAACCCCCTTCAGCCACAAAACCCTTTAGCTATTGACTTCATTAAATAGGCTTTCTTGTTTAAGAACCTTTTAGATATTGACTTCATTACATAAGCTTTCATGTTTAAGAACCAAAGTGAAACATCTCAAAAGTGTAGGGGATAAATATGTAAATTGAATTTGACCAAATGGAAAAAACTCTTTAATTCCTCAGGCCCAATAGGCCCAAAAATCAAAAAGCCCGCACCGGAAGAAGACACCGCGGTCGTAAACAACACCGGCGAACTTTCAAACCAACTGACGAAGAAGCCTTATAAATTCCAAATTCTCAACCAAAAAATTATAAATTCCAAATTCACCGGGGCCACGTGACTCGCCGTCCCCGCCACCCTCCTCCCCGGATCTCCGATCACGTGACCCCCGTCTCAGCCACTACCGGAAGAAGAATAACCCTTCCAATTTACCACTTCATTTCCCTCATCATTTCGCATGACAAGGCGCGAAACCAAACTACCTGATTGTCCGTTGGATCCATAGATTTTGTGATTGTCCAGTGCGAATCTGAATCAGGAGCTCCGTTTCCATGGCGACGAGGAATCGGACCTTGGTTTACAGAAAGTATAGGGATGCGTTGAAGAGCGTCCGCGCTCCCACGAGCTCCTCCGCTTCGAGCTCCGGCGCCGGTGGCGGCCCGGTCATTGAATTGGTCAGCACTTCGCTTTTGAATCCCAATCGGAATTATGCTCCGCTCAGTACTGAAGATCCCGGTAATTCAAGGTCTCTCTCTCTCTCTCTCTCTCTCTCTCTCTCTCTCTCTCTCTCTCCCCTCTCTCCTCTTCTGTGTATGTTAATGGAAATTTTCTGTTTAATTTAAGCTTTAATTGAAGTGTTTAACATTTAATGAAGTTAAAGTTTAGAGGAAAAACATAGATCAATAGCAGAAAAGAAATGAAAGGTTCAGATAGTGGAGAAAGAAGTCTTTTACTGGAAGTGTGCTGAATGCAGATTAGGTCACACTGAATTGTGATATTTAGAATCTTAGATAGCAAAATTGGAGGCTGGATTGTTGTTTATTAGATCAGAGATATTGTAGTTTAGGCATTCGATATCGGGTGAATGATCACCAGGTGCAATGCAGATGTACAATTCAGAGCTTGCAGTGATGAACTTTTAGAATTTTAGAAGCAACGGTCCACGAAGATGATTCATTGGAGAAGAGCATTACGATTTGTGGGTTTTTTGTATATGATTTTTTTTTTTTTTGAATAGTATCTACACTAAAGGGGGTGGGGGAGTGGGCTAAGCCTTACAATAGGCTTGCCATGATAATGTGGTTCAACTTCTCCTTTGGCACGAATCGAACCTAAGACCTTCACTTACAAGTGAAGAGGAATACCACTAGACCTAGTATTAAGTTGCTCGTATTTGAATTAGTTCTAATATGTTTGCAATGTGAGTCCCTGAAATGGTTTGGTTCTCTTTGGACCCTGCTATGCTAGAAGGTTACTGAAAGCCTTTTAGTCAGTTTGAGACGTTCGTAATTACTGAAATTTGTTGCAAGAAATTGGGGGATTGGTTTGGTTTCAGGGGAACATTATCCTTGGTTCTTCTTATTAGTATGCACGGAAAAAGGCAATGAATCGGGTGCAAGTATGGATTTTTTAAATTTATTTCTGTAGTGTGAAAGTCATTGTGTTTTTATTGCTGCAGTCGGGGTGCACTTACTGTTGGTCTACCGCCAGCATGGGTTGATCTTTCAGAAGAGGTAGCAGCAAACGTGCAGCGTGCACGGGTAAAAATGGCTGAGCTGACTAAGGCTCACGCAAAGGCTTTAATGCCTTCTTTTGGAGATGGTAAAGAAGATCAACATTTGATTGAGAGTCTTACGCAAGAGATAACTAATTTGATAAGGAAATCTGAGAAGAGACTACAGAAGCTTTCTGCAGCTGGGCCTTCTGAAGATTCAAATGTTAGAAAAAATGTGCAGGTAAGAATTAGAAGCCACGAAATATTTTTGGCAGCGCAGTAAGTGATTAGGTTTTCCTTAGTCTTGTTTATTCCAGAGTGTTGCACTCTTGAGTGGGCGTTATCTATAATTCAAGTAATCCCAAAGAGCAGTGCTAATGTCTGCATGTTTCTTTTGCAGCGCTCTCTTGCCACTGACCTTCAGACCCTGTCAATGGACCTTCGCAAGAAACAGTCAACTTATTTGAAGCGACTCAGGCAGCAAACAGAGGTGCGAAAAGAATTTTACCTTTTAACCATTCAAGTCAGTGGATTGTTATACATCATACCTTTGTTTCAACATTCTGTTGTTACTCTGGCTTGATAATCTAGTTCATACGTAATCTTTCCATGTACTTTTTGGAACTTGGAATCGTGTTTCCGCGTTCAGTTTGTATACCGAGGGTAACTGTGTGATCTGACATGTAATTGGAAACTAGTTAAACTTACAGTTATATATTTTCAAACATTTCTTTTGTTTCTCATTTTTGGTGATACAGGGTCAAGATGGGGATGATTTAGAGATGAACCTAAATGGAAGTACATCGAGAATGGACGGTGATGATTTGGATGACATGGTAAGCTTTCTCCAGTTCATTACCATTTTCTCAAGATCTTGTCAATCACGACAAATATGAGTACACTAAATTCCCTATACAGTGTATTTATAGTGTTGTTGAGTGATCAAATTTTAAGACATTTTTTTACCATAGATGATCGTAATATGATGATAATTCACGCATCCTGTCAGATGTTTAATGAGCGTCAGATGGCCAAGATAAAGAAAAACGAGGCATTCACAGCAGAAAGGGAAAGAGAGATCCAACAGGCAAGTGAAGATCTTTTCGTTGTTTCTAAATTGACTGGTGTTGGATCATGCTTCTTCATAATTGACTAATACTCGTTTCTCTTCCCAATAGGTTGTGGAATCTGTGAATGAGCTTGCTCAGATTATGAAGGATTTGTCAGTACTAGTGATAGACCAGGTTAGTATTCATGTCCTCTCGATACATGAATTTCATCAGAAAATCAGCCATTAACTAAATATCGTTCTTAAACAGGGAACTATTGTTGATAGGATAGACTACAACATTCAGAATGTAGCAAGTACAGTCGATGAGGGCCTCAAGCAATTGCAAAAGGTACCTTTCTTACATCAATCATCGTACTTCATCTGTATGTTTTCAGATTCTTTTCCGTGTTTGTTCTTGCGGAATATTATGTTTAACGGATGGGGGCTTACAGGCTGAGAGAACACAGAAACAAGGGGGAATGGTGATGTGTGCTACCGTACTCGTTATCATGTGCTTTGTCATGTTGGTCCTCCTAATCCTCAAGGAGATATTCTTTTGATCTACAAGCGAAAGGTCAGTTGATTCCTGATTTTGGTTTCGTTCTAATTGTCCTAACCCTCCCTTCGGACTTCTAAGCGTGCAAAGATGCCATCCGTAGCAGAAGATTCGACGAAGTTTTGGAGTGCCCTAGTTACACATACTACTTCAAGTGACTATTTGTGAATTCCTACTAATTTCTGGGTATTACTGTATTAGTAGAAAGAGGGGAGGGGGAGGGGTGATGATTCATTGGGGAAGGACCGACCCGGAACCTGTATAGAGCTTAAGATCCACGTTCTCCTTGGGGAAGGGCGTTTTCATCGAAGGATCTACGTTGATTCTTCCGGTTTTCGTTGTCCAGGATTTTGTGCTTTCATTCCCCAGAACTCGTGTGTAAGACGCGGCGTTTATTTGTTCCATTACATGTTTTTGATCATTCAATATAGCGAAATACATCGATTTTAGCTTATATGTACGGGAATGATTTATGTCGCTTTAATTCTCTCTAGTTTTATTCAATTCAAAGGCGATGAATAATCAAGGGTGTGCAAGAGGTGAAAATAGCATGCGAAGACCAGTTCCTTGAAGTCGTTAATCAAGGAATTAAGGTTGGAAGCCGATAAGAAATCGCGCTAAGTAAGGTCAGCTATGTGATTACTACTGAAAAGATCTGCATATTTTCATGCAACAGATGAATGCCCAGAAGCTAACAAACATCGTCAATTCTAACGAGAAACGAAATAAGTAAAATTTCTCCATCATATAAATGTAACCAATAGAAATGGTATACCATCCGGCAATATGATTTGACTCCGACCCAACAACAAATCTTGAACCTGAAAACAGGACGACGAAGATTCAACAACAGACAACTGTAAGCAAGAACAGAAATCCTTCGACCGTCTGACTATAAAAACAAAGTTTGGGAGTTCCAAAACACCTCCGATCAAGTAGAGACATGTGAGACCAATATATGATATGACACCTAAAACAAATGAAGACGGACAATGACCCGACCACCGGAAATAACGACTCTCCAAGAAAACAACTCCGGTTCTTTCTTTTAATGTGTTGCTGATGTCCATATGATCAAACCCATGAGAGCCTGAACCGATTTAAACCAGCTGGTTCAAACACCTGAGCCAGCTACCCCCGACAACAATGAACCCTACAACAGGACTCGAACATAACATGACGCCTGACCTGACCTGGACCGGACCCGACTTGACTGGATTATTGCCTCGCTGAGGAATGCTTCTGCAATTGATAGAATAATACAATTCTAAGCATCAATAACACCGTCCACATTCCAAACATGAAATTATGGATTTGTGAAATGTGCATCACCTCTAGCCGAAGTTGAATCCACCAGATGGGACTGTTGGAACGTCATTCCCTACAAAGTTGAACGCAGCTGGAGCAGCGTCACCTGGTGGCATTGTCTCATCATCGTCCTCCAACCAATATGTCTCAAGCATCTTTACTGCCTTCTCATAAATCTCTGTGTTGTCATGACTCTGTAGACTTTCAATTTTCTCTAACCCATCAGCATCTTCAATCGCCTGAGCATAGAGATTCACACCCCCAGTAGTCCCCAGGTTCTTCTCGGCTTCACCAACCTTCAAAATGTTCTCCAGGCCCTCTAAACAGACTGTAACAATTCTAGGATCTGGGCAGACAAGAAGATCACAGAGTGGCTTGATACACCCTTGACTAACTAGAAACCTGTCAGCGAGAAGACAAATTCAATCAGCAGATAAGAAAGCTTCATGCCTTATATAGAAAAGTTAACAAGATTCTCTTCATACTTTATCTGTTCATGAGAACCGCCAGAAGTAGCATTTGAGATCGCCCATGCAGCCTCTTTCTTTATATCAAACTCAGCATTTTGAAGCAGATTAACAAGAGGACCGATTATATTTGCCTCAACTACAGCCTGTTTAATCCAAAAAGTAATTGGTAACATCAGTACCTCGGATGGAAAACTTAACAGAAACTCTAAATCAAGTTCTAAGTTTCATGATTCCACGAATGTAAATATATAAAGAAATTAGAAAAGCTTTGCATTACCCGGATCTGATCCTTGTTTCCGGCTGTGATGTTTGAAATAGTCCAGCAAGCTTCCTTCTTGATGCTCTTTTTGTAATTGTTAGTCAAAAGGTTCAGCAGGCAAGGAAGAGCTTGATGTTGGATGATAACCTAGGAAGAAACAACAGCTCATTAATTCCAAATGCAGAAGCAGAAATGTTACAACGGCAAATGGAAAATCTGTCTGTTATTCAAGTACAACTGTTCTCTCTTTAGCTCCATTTCATTTGTCTAGAGAGCAAAGATGTTCACCATTCTCTATAGGGGCAACCAAAAATAAGGGATTATATGCTGTTCCACATATCATCTAAAAACATCTACATGGGAAAACAAGGCAACTAAAAAGCCAAAGAGCAAACAATACCTGAGTTTGCATATCATCTCCAGTAACAATATTTCCAACCGTGCGGAGAGCAGGAATGAGAACAGAAGGGGATGGGTGCCTGGAACAATGCTTAGGAAGGTCAGAATTTTCAGAACATAACAATAAGGGAAGAAATACGAACAGGGAACTGTAAGCACCCACATTAAAAGCTCAACAAGCCGGGGGCACACTCCAGATTCAATAACAGCTTGGATTTTGTCATTTGTACCATCAGAAAGATAAGAAAGAGCCCAACAAGCATCAGTCAAGACTTCTTCATCGTTTGAATGAATCAAACGCGCAAGAGCTGGAAGGGCAGGCTTAACCTGAAACAAAAATAAAAATTGAAAAACTCAAACAGCCATTCTTGGTATGGACACAACCTGAATTGACTTCCCTACAATATGACCTATGTTGCCAACATATTACAATAGACTGTACCAAAGCCATATAACACCTAAGTGACTAAGTTCAGAATCTTTCAAGTTAAACATAACTAAGAAACCTTAACCTGATCAAATGGAGGCTGTGGTTTGCCCCTGCAAAAATTTGACAGTGTCCAAGTTGCATTTCTCAGCATAGAGAGCTTTGCATTCTCATTAAGCTGCGAAAGCAATGGAAGCAAAGCCCCATTACCAAGTACAAGATCACGGCATCTAGGGGAATCACCAGCAACATTTCCCAATGCCCAAACAGCCTGCAAGTTAAAGAAGGCAAAGGAAGTGAATAAATGACGGTCAACATCTACAGTAAATAAATATAAACTAGAAAAGAGCAACAAAATAAACCTAACAACTTGGAGCAAACCCTCAACTGATCTTCCCAATGTTTTACCTGCTCACGAACATCATCACTCGGAGAACTAAGCAGTTTCACAAATATCGGAACAGCTCCATGATCAATTACCACCTTTGTATTATCAGATGTCCCAGAAGCAATGTTTGTAAGAGCCCAAGCAGCCTCAAACTGCAGAAAATTGTATGCAAAATTTTTTAGCATAGACATAAATAAGACGGTAATCAATAACTGAAACATTAACTAGCAAGTAACATACCTGAAGTTGTGGAAAATCCTCCCTCATTAGAAACTCAACAAAGCGAGGAACGACACCCGCTTGTATGACTTCCTCAATCGGAGGGCTACGTTCTAGCGTGTAGGGGAATATAACAATCAATAGGTACGCACAGTCTAATGTATGAAAGAAAGAAAAAATTGTACAGCCACAAACGTCTACTAACCAATTGAAAGCAACTTCCTAAACTGAGTTGTTGCCTCAAGCTGCAAACTGCCCTCATCACCCCAAACACCAGAAACCATGGATGGTAAATGCTCTAGCTGTATCAAAAAATATTCAACCACTATTAGTATTATCTCCAACAAGACGTCAAACCTACCAAAAGTTAAACCATAATTAACATGTTCTACAGGAACAAAAATAGGAGCATAGATTTTCCTTTCATTTGAAACTCTAGAACGTACCATAAAGTTTTTGTGTGGAATTGCATGAATCATTAATCAGCAACAAACACGACAAATAACCTCAACACAGTTCAGTAACTTCAAAATCTAAACATCTTGGAACCCTAAACAATATCTAAAACTAAGGCAAGGCTTAACTAAACAGCAACAAGTCGTGCTGCTAAAGTCTACTAAATAGAAAACACTCCATCCTCGAATGAAAAAAAACAACTACAGTAAAGCGAGTAATCAGCATGCATCTAACAACCGCTCAAAGGATTAAAACTATTTCCGCACCGATCACGAGCTCAATGATCTCATGATCGCCTACCCACAACTCCTAAGTCTGATGAACTCTCCAAAGAATCAAACCTAAAACCGACAGTTACTCGGCAATAAATTTCAATCGTATGCACTAAAATTAGCTTCCATTTCAGCTAAACGCCTGAATTAAAATTGAATGTATTTGATAAACACAGTAACCAATTAATCAATCCAAATCCAATAGAACACAAAGTGACCAAAAGCGTTCATTCATCTTAATCAGTAAAATCCCAATTTAACAAACCCTACAAATCAATTCGATCAAACCCCCAAATCAGCCAAAAATCAAACATTAGGTTTCACCTTCTTATCCAGACCGGAGGAGTGAAGACTGGAGGGAAACTGCTGAGGTTGAAGCCCCTCGCGGCGCTTCTTCTGGAGGCTCTCTTCTCTACGGTTCTTCCTGATCTCCACCATATTGTCCTCCCTCCGACGCCGTCCCTCCTCCGCGTCCACAGCCACCTTGTACCTGTTCCGGCGGACCTCCGCCCTCGCGTTCGGCCTCAACGACATCGTTTCAATTCAAATCAAGAATCGGAAACCCTAGGAGAGAGAGATAGGGTTTTAGCGAACAGAGGAGAGAGAGAGAGAGAGAGAGAGAGAGAGAGAGAGAGAGCGTGGGAGTGGGTTTGCGTTTGTGTGGTTTTTTTGAAGTGAGAGAATGATGGGGAAATAGAGACCATTTTTATAGCGTTAGTGGAAGAGTGCGAGGGTGTTGGGATTTTAGGCTCGGATCGGCACGTAATTACGGAGATTGCCACTCTGTTTGAATTTGAAGATGAGGGAAAAAGTGTTACTTTCTTTGGTCTTGGTTCGATTGTCCGATGATGGCCAATTGTGGTTTTTTACTTTCAAAACTGGACCCAAACCGGTTCATTGAGAGCTTTATTGTTTGACCCAACCCTAGTAAAGTGTCTCGAAATTGTCTGTCGGCTGGTTATTAAAGTCGATTGATCACGGATGTTACACCACGTGTTTTTATATAAGTTGTAAAAAAAATTATTTTTTAAGTTATTAACTTTTTAACACACATATCTCACCATTTGTATAATGACACGTGATGTATCATCCTATATACCGATCACAATGAAAAATTTCTCGTTAATGTGAATCAGTCGGATTGATGATGCTGGTTGATTGGCCAGTGATACGAACTGATTTATAGGTGTAAAGTCAAGTTGATCGGTTCTTGTTCGTCATGAAAGTTTTAGTGACTTTTGAGTTATTGATAAACGGCTGCACATGTCTTTTATGATTCCCTTAAACTTATTTCAAATGTACATACGCTGCGACAAGTATGAGTAAAACAATGACAGTAATATAATGCAAAAATGTATGCGCTCACTAAATTTACGTGACAGCAAAATGTAATCCAAAGTATATAGAAAAAAATTAATTATTGAAGATAATTTTAGAAACCCAAAATGAGTATGACAAACTGAGGTGTTTGACTTTCCTTGAAATTTCTTATAAGGTCAGAATTGTTTTATAGGAAAAAAGATTTAATATTTTAAAAATAATAAAAATCACTTCTTTTTTTCTTAATAGGAAGAAAAATAGACTTCATGGGCTTCTCTAAACCGAAGTTTATCGGTCCCGCCAACATGCCCAGTAAAAAAGAAGGCCCTAAAGAAGCCCATAGGATTATAAAGTAAACAGTGCGGTAATTAAACGATTGATAAACTTCGCTATTGTTAAATTTCACTATATTGTGCTTTTTTTTAATGGGAGTTTTATCGAAAAGCCAACGGTACTATTTATTTTAACGAAAAATTATATTTTTACACTAAAAGGTCAATACTGGTACTATTTACTTTACCCTTTATTTTGTCCTTATCATTAAAACTCAAAATTTTCAGGAATTTTCTTTTTTTTTAATTTCACTGTGTCGTGCTTCTCCAAAACTCTACTCAAGCTTTCAGATTTATTGTGATAGCTTTCAGACTACATGGATTGAAGCTCTAGTTATAATTTTTTTAATGATATTGTTGTGCTTGTTCTTCAAAGAAATATGAGCGTTTAGAAACGAAATTTAACTGTACACAAAACCACTCTTATGAAATTATGAGCCTAATAAATATACTTCTTCACAATGGCCTCGCACAAGATTTCCTTCTAAATTTTTTATCATTTGATTTTTTTTTTTTTAAATGTCTTTCTGTTCTTGATGAAATTTTACTGGTTGATTTATGCTCACTCTTGATATCAACTCATTCCGATTCTAAGAAAAGGTGAAGATTTGCAAAGAGCTTGTAACTCAAATAGTTAAACAGTATTACTCATGCATCTGAATTCTAGGTCGATTTCTCTTTTCCCCAGTATTGTTTGTATCAACAAAAAAGAAATGAGATATAGGACAAGTAATAAAATATGTCAGCCATAACGATTGCTCTCGAACTCGTCAAACCTAAAATCACTCAATTATAATTGGAGGAAAATATCACGAGTGAATCTAGCACCACTAGATTTTGTAGAGTCTAATAGGATCATAACATTTGAGGTTGGTGCAAATAGGGACATGATAACGAATGTAAGACACGAGTTGGGGATTGGAAGGGGGGGTCCAAGTAAAGCAACTTTGCCAAAATTAAGAGAATTGTTGATTGAAATCCAGTGTTTGTCCCACCTCTATCTCGAATCCAAACACACCAAAATACAACCACCCCACCAGATGATTCCATTTATATGGTTTTCATAGAACCAAATGCAACCTCACAACAACACCACACTTGTTCCAAACAAATACCGCTATTGGATTGAACCGTTCAAGAGACAGAGATGGGTGTTGGAGAAAGAGATTGTGTGTGTGGTTGGCTAGTGGAATAGGCTAATGGAAACCGCATGATTTAAATTGAATGATCCAAATTGCTGAATCTATGAGCTTCAGAATATAAGATCCGGAGAGGATCTTAATCTGCCTAACTACTGTGGGACTTGGAATTTTAGTCTTTTAGACAAATAAAATCCCTAGAATTTCGTCTAAAAGTAAAGATACCTTGTTGAATGATAGAATTTAGAGTAAAGTACAAAAAACTACCTCAACTATTTATGTCATGACACTTTCATACCTTATCTTTTAAAATTGACAATGTCATACCTCATCTTACGAATTTGTGCCAATGTCAGACCTCCGTCAGTTTTTCTGTTAAATGCTGACATGGGCAGAGATGGGAACCATTTTTTATTAAAAAATTAAAAAATAAAATAAAAAACAAAAAAAGAAAACAAAAAACCCATCAACCCGTGTCCCTTTTCCCCAAAAACCCAAATCCCCTTATCTGAGTTATCTCCCACCCAACCCTTTCTCTCTCCCATCTTTTTCTCTCTATCTCTCTCTCTCGCCTCTCTCTTTATTTTCTCTCCTTGCAACCTGCATCCCTAAAATCACAAAACCCAGAAATCCTTCCCACCCGTCCCCCCAACCTTCTTCTCTGATCCCACCGACGACAACCCTACCTCTGTCGTCGACTCTAGTGATGACATCCATGACCCCCAATCGCCCCCAAACCCTAACTCTAGCCACAACCTCCACAACAACATTCCCTTCTCCTCCTTGCCCTCGAAGTCTGCCCCTCCGGCGATTTGCGAGAGAAAAACAAAACAATAACAACAACAATAATCCCAATAGAAAAACTCTTCGTTTTTCCCAGAAAATTCTGATATTTTTAGAGAAAATCAGAGGAGGCGCGAGAAACAGAGAGAGAGTTATGATCTGAGAGTCGCTCTCTTTGGTCTGAGTTTCCGATAAATTGTTTATATAGGCGGGTCGGATGAGGAGGAGAGAGTGGAGGTGAAGTCCATGGTGATGGGTTATAAGAGGGCGAAACCTCTGCACAATTTCAACTTGTTGTGGTATTTGAAATGGGGGAACCAGAAGCACCTGTGGTGCTAGAAGGAGAGCTATGACGCCAGCGGGAGTGGCAGGGAAGGGTCTGGGGTTAATCGGCCATCGTCGGCTTAGAGGATTGAGAGCTCGCCGGCGGTGATGACTCGGGTGGGAATGGTTTCTGGGTTTTGGGATTTTAGGGATGCAGGTTGCAAGGAGAGAAAAGAGAGAGAGACGAGAGAGAGAGGAGAGAGAGGGTTGGGTTGGGGACTCAGAGAAGGGGATCTGGCTTTTTGGGGAGGGGGGACACGGGTTGATGGGTTTTTTTTGGTTTATTGTTTATTGTTTTTTTTGGTTATTTTTTTAATTTTTTTAATATTTAATTATTTAATTATTTTTTAATAAAAAATGGGTCCCGTTTCTGGCCACGTCAATATTTAATAGAAAAAGTAACAGAAAAACTGACGGATGTCTGAAATTGGCACAAATTCGTAAGATGAGGTATGACATTGTCAATTTTAAAAGATGAGGTATGAAAGTGTCATGACACTAATAGTTGAGGTAGTTTTTTGTACTTTACCCTAGAATTTAAATGCAACACAATCTTGCCCTATGTGTCCGTCACTCTCCTCGCATGTCCAATCCCTATCCTTGCACAATGTTGACCTATGTGTCCATCACTCACACGTCCAATCCCTATCCTCACGCGACCAACTATTATGTACGGATGCAAGGGAATGACGTTGTATACACTTGGCTCTTGTAAGCAAATTTATTTCCCTTATGTTTTTTTTTATGAACAGTAGCTTGTTTAATTATCAATCTATTTCAAATGACCTGACATAGAAAACCACAAGCTGGTGCCTTAGTGGTAAATGATGGATCCTTTGACCTAAAAACTAGAGGTCTCAGGTTCGAAACCAGCTGCTGGTGTGGAAGCTATACTTGTGGCTAGGAAAAGGCTGAAATGTCTTTGTAAGTCTTCCCGAACCCCGAAAATAATAGATAATTGTAACTTGCCACCAATTGTTTCCCCTTAAAGAAAAAATGACCTAACATGCAAGTTGACAAGTCATTTTTCACATGGATGTAAGGTCTTGATGTCAATCTTTGCGATAGCCTTATGCCCAGACGTCTGTATCGAATTCCAAACACAACATAACAAGACCAAAGAGGCAAACGTAGTAGTAAAGCCCCTTATGCGTATGGTCATACAATGTATGTTGTGCGTATGACATCGCATTGTGCGTGTGATTGGACAACCATGAGTCCAAAATGCCGCACGAAAAAAATTACTTGTCATTCTTTTGTAGATTACCTCCTTGATGAAAATGAAATGGCCATAAGGGCTTTGACAATTGTAAACGTCTAAAATCATCGCATTATTTAGTGCGTATCAAATTGTAGATTGTCAGAAGAAGAGTAATCGATAAAATTTGATCCGCATCAAAATGCATAAACAATAAATTAAATTAGAAAAAGAGACCAACAAAAGAAACAAAAGCAAATAAAAATTATTACTAAGAGCACCAACAAACAAACACGTCACCACCAACAAACTGGATTTAACCTACACCAGCCTAATCAAATCACCCCCAATCACATCTTAATCTGGGAAATTAAGGAATAAAAAATGTTCAAATTCAAGTCCAGATTGAAAACGAAAATTAAAATAAAATACAATTGGGTGAGATATTTTAAACAACACGTTACTTCACATGATCGGGTACATCGCGCTAGCAGCGAGACGTGCTGCGCTTGGCTGTGCTAGCGTTACCTCTCGAAGAGCCGACACGTTGCTTCTTGTTCGCCGTTGGATTCATGTTGCTGAAGTCGAATCCCATCATCCCATATCCACCGACCATATCGTTGAACATCCCCTGGAGATCTTCGAAAATGTTCCCCTAAAATAATCAAAATCGTAATTTTTTTTGTCAGATGATTGATTTGTTAAATTAAATATTAGATTAACGAGTTGACGGAATTCGAATTCAAGCAATGGTGCAAGGACAACACACCCCTCTTCATCACTCCACCACCCCTAGGTATAACTTGTTTGGATGTATTTTTAAAATGACTGAAAGCGTTTTTAATAAAAATATTTTCAAAATAAATCTTTAATAAAAATAAAAATAAATCTTGAAATATTACTTAAAAAGTATTTCCTGAAATACGTACATAACTATTGCTTCTTCTAAAAAAAACACTTACAGTACTTTTAAAATCCAAAAACATTTTTTCAAAAAACACATTCTAACAATTTTAAAAACATATACAAATGATCATCTTTGAGAGCCACTTGCATCAAAATTGTAATTAAACACCCCGAAATTTTTGTTTTCAATCAACTGACATTACCATAATACCCCTTGACAAATGCGTAAAGGATAGTTTATTCCTAAAATTACAACATTATCCTTACCTCGTCTTTCACATTGTTCATCATGGACAGCATTTCGTCCATGAAATCGCAAAATTCCTGCCAACAAATTCACATAAATTCAGGGACATAAAAGGAAACCAAAAAAAAGTGACGTAATTTTTTTCTTTTTCTTTTCTTTTCTTTTTACCGCGCATTCCGTACGGTGAAATATTTTTAACGCACCTGGTCTTCCTCTTCAAGGGGGTCGTAGAACCCGGCGTCGTACATTGATCGCTTCGTCTGATCTGAGAGAACTGCGGACAACCAAAACGGCATCGTTAGCGCGAAAAAAGAGCAATTCAAAGGTTACTAGGCTTTTAACTAACGACGTCGTTACGAACGAAAAGTGGCAAAGTTACCGGAGTAGGCCTCTTGGATTTGCTGAAACCGCCGGTTGGCTTCTCCCGCCGCCGTCTGGTTTCGCGCCCTATCCGGATGCCATTTCTTCAAATTAAAAAAAACCAAAAAATTCATAAAATTACCATGATTTCACAAAAATTCAGCTTTTCTAATAAAGAGAAACGACGTCGTATGGATTTGCAGAAAACAGAGAACGATGCATTTTGAGGAGGGGGAATTACCAGAGCGAGCTTGCGATAGGCGGCGCGGATATCAGAGAAGGAGGCGTCCCTGCGAATCCCAAGGACGGCGTAGTAGGAAGATCCGCCGTTGGATCCTCCTTCCTTATCCATCGCTCCACAAACCCAACAACAATAAATAATCAAAAATCGAAAAATAGAAAGTAAAATTCAAAAAAAAAAAAAAAACAGAGCCTGCGAAGGAGCTTCGAGAACAGCAAGCTTCTCTCTCAGACCATGGCGGCAAAAGGAGAATTGTGTGTGTGTGTGTGTGTGTGAGAGCCTTTCGGAGAGAGGAAGAAGAAGAGGAGGCTCTCTGCGTTTCTCTCGGTTTTTTTTAGTGGCGACTTTTGTTTGGAGACGGACAAAATATCTTGGTTACAGATACGGCGGGGAACGTTCGAGAATTTCTTTCCGTACCTGCAAACTGGCTCCGTTTGCCAGGTGGCTAGATATTTTCTTTTGGAATATTCATAAGGGCCTGAAGTTAAGTTGAATTACGGCCCTCTGCCATTGGGCTTTTTTAATAAAAACGCATAACAAATAAAGATACGATTAATTCTTAGATTTTTCGGTAATCGGTAGACGGAAGAGTACATCACGTGTTAATATGTAAATAGTGAGATATGTGTGTTAAAAAATTAATAATTTGAAAAATAAAATTTTCTACCATTCATATTAAAACACGTAATATACCATTTGTATTCCTGTCGCAATGAAAAATTTCTCGTTCAACAGACTATTTGCACATCACGTGACGTCGTTAGTCTGATTCACTTATTGTCTGTTTGCTTTTACATTTCTCTTGGGCATCTACTTGTGCTAGCATCTAAAATCCACTTACATTGATTCTATAATAAGCTATTGACATTGTGCACCACGTGGCGCTGTAGCTCGGTTTATTAATGTCTGTTTGCTTTTGCGCCTTACTTCTGCATTTACATAGTTGGCATCTTGAATTAGGAAAACATTTTTGCTTATTACCATTTAATATGATATATGCTTACTATTCTATTTATCATCATTAGATGAGTTTAAATTTTAAAATTTGTGTAGTGGATAAGCACAAATCTTAAAATTCAAACTTATCTAATGTTGATAAATAGGATGGTGAACATACACCATATAAATGATGGTGAGCAAAAATGCACTCTTGAATTAGTGTCGTCCCGCTTACTTTAACAAACTAGCATGCACCACGTGGCGTTGCAACCATCAAAGTAACAACTAAGTAAGATACATAGAAGTAGTAATTTTTATACTGTATTTCTTTTCAGAAGCCAAATTTTCATTTCGATACTAAGTACAATATATGTACAATATGATCAATTAACTGCAGGAAAGTAACATGTACAATATGATCAATATGATCAATTAACTGCAGGAAAGTAACATGTACAATATGATCAATTATTAACTGCAGGAAAGTAACATGTACAATATGATCAACCAACTGCAGGAAAGTAAAACCAGTGAATTACTTATGACTTGTTTGAAAAGTGCTTTTAGACAATTGAAATCGCTTTTAGGGAAAATGTTTTTAAACTAATCTTTAGTAAAAATGCAAGTTAATTATGAAAAAACACTTGAAGTGCACTAGTTATATACTTCTTGCAGGAGGCACTTCAAGTGCTTTTAAAATCCAAAAATATTTTTTTAAAAAGTGTTTTCAGTCGTTTAAAAGCACTTGTCAAACGAGCCCTAAGCTTAACACATCCAGGACTAGGAGAAGATTTTTACCCCTTTTACTTCTAGGTACTTGCCTTGATTATCCAGCTAGCAAATAGTAATTAACAAACTAAACCAGAGAAGATGAAACTGCATGTCTTCTAGTAGTTCAGATACACAGGAGGACGCCTTGCCATTCTTTTAGCAGCCACATCCCTCCTAACCGAAACCGACCCCTTAATGGCGGCACGAAGCTTGCGCCAGCTTGCCCTGGGTTTCCGTCTAGTCCCTGCGCTACCGAAGCAGAAGCCGCCTGCTTGTCCCCATGTTGGGTTTGTAGGGGAACAAGTTGCTGCTTGAAATTGGAAAGGGTTTTCTGTGCCTAAAAGTCCAGTTGGGACAATTGGCGCCTCAAAACCACCGAGAGGCGACCAACTGCTTTCTCCGTTGCACATAATGTAGTTAAGATCCTCCATCGAAAAGCTGCTGCTTCGGAGTTGTATTGGCTGGCTAGGTTGTTCCACAGAAACCATTAGCTGATTGCTGCTACCTTCTGCTTGGTAGGGACATGAGGTTGAAGTTGATGCATGGTTGGAACCTAGTTGTTTCGGGAGTTCATCTGTGAAAAAATACTTGGTTTTTAGTTACTTGGAAAAGCACAATAGTAAGGCAAAACATGCTATAATGTTAAGATTTCAAAGAGACGACCAACAGACAATACTAATCAACAACGATATTGTCCCTGCGTCTGGATTTTATCTTATCTGGTTTCCGATGTGGGATGTTACATTCTTCATCATATAATACCATTTACATAACGTAACATTTTACCTTGATGTGTTAACTGAAATTCACTTTGCCGCAGGTCAGGGTTTGGACAAGTGAATGAATCAGCTTGTAGAACTGGCAAAGGCTTCGAAAGGCCAAACATAGTCGAAGCATCAACGGGCTCCAAATCTCTTACATTTCGATAAGCCTGCTGCTTCAAAGCTTCCACCAGCATCTGCAAACAGGATTGGGGAGCTCATCATTTTCTTAGCACTAATGAATATTTTAAATTTTGATGATTTAATCTATCAGTCACGCATCAACTCTTTGTCTTCGGAACCAAGCAACTGACAAATGAAGGAAGATCAAGAATACGCGTACCTTCTGATGCGCGTCGAGTTCATCCAAAGAACAGAACTGGCCATTGAGTATTGCCCCTTCAAGCCCGTGGATGGAATTGAACAGGAGACTTTCGTCCTGCTCAGCTCTGTGGTAGGCATAGAACTTATGATCATCCAACTTACAGGCCATAGCATGCTGTACGATTCTTTCCCATATCTTGTTCGAGATCCCACGCAAAACCTACATTTCCGCAGCAGAAAATTAGACATACATATTAAACTACGGGTATAAACTACTCTAGGCACCCAACTTGGCAGACGAAATGATTTTCTTACATTTCGTAGCGAGGATGCATCTTTCATGTACGACTGCAGGAAGTCCTCCACGGTGCTGATTCCATTCTCGTGGAGTCTCTTATGAAGGGCACCGTCTTTTGATATCTTTTCCAGGCGCCATATTTCGTCCTTTGGGTGTGGGGGGTGGTGTTTCTTATACACTGAATCATCATTTTCTATGTCAGTTCCATTTAGTTCAATGCCAAAACAGTTCACAATTTAGGAAAGATCAAGATTAGTGAGTTAAGGATTGTCTTTATAAACTTACATTCTCCGCGGTGATCTTTAACCACAAACGGTTCACTTGTAGCTTCCCTAATCCGAACTTCACTCCGAGCTTTGGCAACAACTCGAGCTGCTAGTCTGAACTTTCGGCATCTTATCCAGCTTGAGTTGTCGGTAAACATGACATCACCGAGAGAACCAACTCCCTCTTTCAGTGTAACATGTCTGTCACCCGTCACCAATGGCCTTTTGCCTTCCCTTTCGCGCACAATGTATGTGTTGAGTTCTTTTTCGGTCCAATCGTCTTGATCATCTGACCCAAACTCACCATTCAGCACAAAAAGTTCAACCTTTAGTGAAGATAGGGGACCGGAATGGACTATAGCACCAGTACTGGCATCAACCAGTTCAATTTGAAGAGGCTCGCGGTTCTCTGCTTCCACTCTACTGCCTGTGAATATGGTAGTTGGCAGCTTGTTGATAAAACGCAACTGCAAGCCGCTTCCTCCAGATGTACTCCCACTTTCGTTTGAGGGCCTGTGACAAAATTAACAACAAATCCAATATGAATCTTACAAGAAACAATTTGTGCAGTATGAATGTAGCATCGATACGCTGCGTGTTCATCGGAATATATCAGTAATTGGAAGCTTTGGTGACTAAAAGCTAACCTTGGAGATGCCATGAAGAAGGGAAGAATATGGCCCTCCAACTCATCTCGCACCTATATACGACAAAGATACATGAACAATGAACTCAAGAGACCTCACAAAAAAAAGATTTCGAACAAATTTGCGTAACATATGCTCCTGCATAAGTTCTAAATGGCAAAAACCTCGTTTAAACGGTCAAACATATGTTTTTGTTTTCTATTACAAGAGGGCTAATGAAAAAACCTAACCTAACAGTCAATCCTAGCTTTTTTGCAGCAGTTACTTAAACCGTCGTCCTAATCGAAGGCAATAAACTTCCGAAAACAAAGCACAGTAAGCCTAATAAAACATGGTAACCATGATTACTGCAAACGGTTCAATATTTAACTTCTGAGTACAAACTAAATGATGTGTCACCAATAGGAATAAGCACGCTTATCAATGTTTACATAATAAACGAATTATCAACTTCCATATTCTTTAATTTTCAAAACTTTATCTCCAAATTTAGTTATCCTAGCATTAACCCTTAACTTCTATATTGCTGCGTAACACACAAAAACTATCACTATAAAGATTTCTTAAGTCTCAAGCTTAAGCTTAGATTCATTCGTATGGACAAGAACGGAGATTCGAACTTACTATTCTTCGAAAGAAGCGCTCCAACTCGCCATTCAGTCTGGCATCCCTCATCGCATCCCTAACAACACTGCACAACAAACATCATAAAACCCTAAAGTCGAAAAAACCAACTCAATCAACCGGAAAAGCACTAAACTTATACTCAAAACTGAACTACCTACTTGGCAAAAGTAGGTCTCCTTTTCGATTCGTCACCCTCGCCACGAAAGTGCCTGTTGAAGTTCATCACGCCCGAAAACAGCAGCTAGCAGCAAGTTGGGTTTAGTTTCTAAAAAAGCACGTAAGATTTCGAATTAAACGCAAGGAATCAACAAACTGCTCAGTGGTCCTTTAAATACAAAATCTTGGATTCACCTATCGAAGACAGAAGGTACAAGGAAGGTTCGTAGTACTAAAGACAGACACGCTATACCTTGAAAGTCAAGCTACGATTAGCTCATGCTTTAAACTAACAAAATCCCAAAATTTGGATTAAGTTATTAATACTTTTAGATTATAACAACGTTGCATTAGCTTTTATAGGATTGAACGATGACTGTCTGTAGTTTTTTTGTCTCACTTTTTATGAAAAGCAGAAAAGAACACATATTTTCAAGATTTTCAGGCGTTGGAATTTCAGATGGATAACTAATCGGACGCGTCATGATTGAAAAGTACTGAAAAATACACAGTATATTCCAAGAGATACGGGACAGAGAGTGAGAGCGCTATGTTTGTTGTGTGTGACTGGATTAAGAGAGAGAGAGAGAGAGAGAGAGAGAGAGAGACCACGTGGATAGAGACTAAACAAATTAAGAACAAAGCGTGTGAACTGTAGATGATATGAAGGGTGCTAGAAGATGCAGAAATACAAATTTTTCCATGAATACGCGTTCCCATTTCTCTGAAATTTGACCTGAACTTAAATTTCAATTTCCATGCAAAACCCAGTGGCAAGAATTACACTGATCTAATAACATGTCAATACGCTACGTTATTCAAATATATTTGACTGACTTCTCAAAACCATATCTAATAACTTGAAAATATAATTACCTGCAGGCCTGCAGCTTCCACTAAATTTAGTGTGTCACGATCTTAGCTGTCCACCTGTAAAGGGTTGACTTGTATTGTGAATATAAAGGGGTTCTCTCTCCTCGTTCCACAAATTTTTTTCTTCTTTCTCGCTACAAAGATGAAATCTTAAACGTTTAAACGGGGAAAAAAAGAGGAGAAAAATCTTTGTCCAAGTAAGAGACCGTTGAACTTGAAACTTGAAAGTTTGTTCACTTGATTGACTTGTAGTTGGTGGAGATTGCATAATGCAGGTTCTGCGAAATTTTCTGGGAATCCAATTTTCCGGGAAAATTCTAGGAACCTCTATGGAGGTGGAGCTGGAGACTTGCGATTCCCCAAGTCGTCCCCGGACCCAGGAAGATTTTTTTATCTAGTGTTCTGAGTTCTGATGCAATCAAAGCATCAATTTTGACCAACCATATTTTAATCTACATGTTTAAGCTCCTAATCACAAAATGTTACACTGATTTAATACTTGAAGAATCAAATTTATAATTAAGTTCGTCAAATATAACAACAAATATGAGTTTAATTAAGTTAGTTAGAACAATGTGATTGTACCATCTGCACTTGTTTTTAAATTTATCTTGTCATAATTAGATGAATATCGTTATTGTTTGTCAAAAAAAGAAATCAAATACGACGAAGATTAGTATAGGGTTTATCATTTAATTATCAAAATTAATCAATGTTGTTAGCCAAAACTCAAAAAAAAAAAGGATACTGAAGAAAATAAGAAAATCATATCCCACTAAATTCATGCACAAAACACATCACGTAGATGCCTTAAAAATCCCAAATCGACATAAATAGCTTTAAAAAAAGGGATTTTGCAACCAAATTAAAAAAAGGAAGAAGCTTTTCTCGATTCGTACCAGTGCGAATTTTCCCACCAAATCAAAAACCCAGATACCAATTGCTACCAACAGCAATGGCGTCTCCTACGCCGTACGCACCAACCCTTTCGACCCTCTTGGCAGCCATTGACATGGGGACCAACTCCTTCAAGCTGCTCATAGTCCGAGCATACCCAGACGGCAAATTCTTCACCGTCGATCAATTTAAAGAGCCGGTGGTTCTCGGCCGCGACACCACATCATCATCAAACCCAACCCCTTTTGTCCTCTCCCATCATTCCCACCTCCTTGCTTTCGAATCCCTAAAAAAGTTTCAGAAAATCCTGAAATCCTACAAAATCGAAAAAACCAACGTCCGTTGCGTCGCCACCTCCGCCGTGCGCGAAGCCGTGAACAAAGCCGAGTTCTTGGAACGCGTGAGGGAGGAGGTGGGTTTGGAGGTTGATGTGCTGCCGGGTGAGGAGGAAGCTCGGCTGGTTTATCTGGGTATGCTGCAGTTTCTACCGATATATGAGAAATCGGTGCTGGGTGTGGATATCGGAGGTGGGTCTACTGAGTTCGTGATTGGGAAGGAAGGAAATGTCGTTTTTGGGGCTTCGTTGAAGCTGGGGCATGTGAATTTGACCCAAAAGTTTGGGGCCAGTGAAGGGAATGCTGAAATTATGAGGCAGCATATCAGGTCGGTGATTCAGGAATTTGGGCTGGTTGAAAAGATTCAATCTTGCGGCTTTGATGTGGTTGTGGGATCTTCCGGTACGATCAAGGCCGTTGAAAAGGCGGTCCGTTTCGGGTATGCCAATATGAGCAATATGCTGCAGGTAGGCAATTTGGTTTCTTTTGGGGATGGAAAGAGGGACTGGAAGTTGAGTAGAGGAGAGGTGAAGGGTGTTGTGGGGAGTTTGTGCAGCGGAGGAGAGGCGGAGAGGATTAGGAGGGAGAAGTTCTTTGAAAGGCGGTCGGAGTTTATGGTTGCTGGGGCAGTGCTTTTGGAGGAGATATTTGAGATGATTGGAATCGAGGAGATGGAGGTTTCTGGGTATGCATTAGCAGAAGGTGTTATTGCAGAGAGTTTGGCTAAGGGTAATGAGGGTTATGATTTGAATGCCAATCGAAAATGGTCTTCGATTGCGAGGCTTGCTATGAGGTTTAATGGCAAGAAGAGGATGCAAACTGCTGCACAATGTGCTGGTATTGCTAAGGTAATCAAAGTGAATTGAATTACTTGTTTTTTATTCCTTTCTAAAGTGCTTGTGAGATAAGCAGAAGCTGGTTCTGGATAATAGAGATCAGTTGAATGTAGAACTCAGTTATTTTTTTCGTATTGTAGAGATCATTCGAATGTAGTTGGAGATGAATTGTATTGCAATATCCAGTGTTTTGACTTTTGAGTTGATGTTTTTGCAGGAAATTTTTGAAGGTTTGAGAAAATGTGACGACCTTACTAACAATCAAGTTGCTGTCTCCCTAGATGACAAGGATCTTGAATATCTTGAAGCTGCATGCTTGCTTCACAACATTGGGATTTCCGTCGGGAAAAAGGGTTACCATAAGCATTCTTATTCTATTATCATGGTAATACTGTTCTCCAATTAATAATTCAATCAATACGCATTGAGAAAGTTTTATTTGCTATTATATAATCTTGATGAGCTACATCGCTTGTGTAGAATGGCGATCATCTTCATGGTTATAGTACCGAAGAGGTCAAGGTATGTCAAGTGTTTATTTGTGTGCTATGTCATGGTGCATACTCTGTATTCTGTATAGTGATGACCAATTGGTGAATCTGCAGCTGATAGCACTACTTGCAAAACACCACCGGAAGAAATTACCAAACGTTGATCATGTTTCCTTCAAGGAGTTGCCAGAGGAGGTATCATCTTATCTAAATATATAAAATATTGCGGGAACTTTAATTGTTTGTGCCATTATGTTTATTTGTGGATACTTCTAATTTGTCATCAGGGAAAAAAGAAATTCAAATTTCTGTGTGCAATTATCCGTACTTCTGTTGCACTCCAACAACATCAACGCATAGATTTCCAGCAACTGGAATTTTCACATTTTCACGAAGGTTTTAGACTGGTATTCTCCTCTCTGGTTTTCAGTTGAACTTTTTCTCATAAAGTAGGGTTCTTCTTCTTTGCATTTGTGGAATTTCGTTATAAAACAACATGCCTGGAGCATATCCTGTTCTATAAACATAGAAGTAGTATTTGTGTTTACTCTTGCAAATAAATATACCCATATTTGTATCTGCTTCAACTTCTTGTGGCCAAGGGAGAAAATAAAACATTAGGTGCCGTTATTGGATTCTTTCAATTGATGGTATGAAGCGCAATATTGATTTAAGAAGACAATTAGACTGGTGTGAATATTGTAATGGTAGGGACATCAAGATATCAATGCGTTCTAACTATCACATCCGCTTGCTCAGTCTGTAAGCTTTTCATTGGCTTTGTAATTTTCCTTGTAAAACAGAATGTGCGGAGAAGCTGGAAAATGTGATAGAGATTTTCATCGATCATAGATTATTGACTAGCTTAAACCTTGATGCTGGTTTAACAAAACCAATTATTTCTGGAGTCTGGCTAACTGTAGCATTGATCTTGCGGTTTTTCCAGACATGCAGTGGCGTAAAAGATCAAAATTCTCCACCTGACATAGTACGGAGTTTAGCTGAGGATATTGGAGATGAACTAAGGCAGGAGCTAGCACACTTTAAAATGGTAATTTTCTTAATCTTCCATTTATATTTAAAAATTTCTTATGGAACTGCATTGTCATCAAATTAATGATATGGACTTATTTTGTTGTCTTCAGGTCTTCCACAAAGAACTGTTCATTGTCGCTCCTTCAAGTGCTTCAGGATGATCTGAGAGAGAAAGATATATGCATTAGATCAAGAACCATGCTGTCTTTAGATCCATATAATCCATAGTTCAGCCTACACAAGGGCCATGCTGTCTCTAAACCGTAAAACCTCTTAATCCTTTTGCAATTGAGATTTAAACTTGATTAGTGATATGAACAGTTTATGCTGTAGAATTTTAGTGATCCGGTAGTAAACCACAGTTTTTGATTGAGGGAATGTACAGGCATTCAAGCCATGGAGGGAGGAAGGACAGTTATGTTGCCCAAGCGGAAGGATTGCTCTTATGAACCATCGCCAATTTGCCACATAGCTCGTGGGCTGAAATTTGGTGTCGATGCAGACTCAGTTTGGTGTCGTTCAACTGAAATTTGGTGTCAACCAAGTTACCTACTAACTCATTAAGCAATCTCATGAGTCATGAGTCAGTTTTGGCTTTCTGTTGTTTCCTCAAGCACAACAGTGTGATGAAAATTTTTGAGTGAATCTTTCTGATGTTGTAGTTCTGGAGGTCATTCAGATGTGATATATGTTGGGGATTTGGAATCGGGAACCATATCAGAGATCTAAAGCTGGCTTAAATATATGATATCTGTTTCTAAGACTAAAATTTATGCATTTAGCCGTCTCGGTGGAGAAATTCTTGAGTCCGGCTATGACCCCATCCATCCACCTAGTGTCACACACAAGAGTGGGACTCTCTTATATTTTGGTCTCACATGCCCTTGTGTTGGAGACTAACTTGTATAGCACGAATACGTCACCACAATAACATCCTGTGCCAATAATACAAAAATATGTATTAGTTTTTTTTTACATGTCATTGTATTGTTGGGACGTGATGCTACCATAATAAACTAGTGCATGGGATCCCCCATAATATGATTTATCATGGGCATCGAGTACTAAGTAGGGTCACTGATGGGCAATGTCCGACATTTTAAAGGGAATAATATTTGGCTACTCAAAGAAGGAGTAGGAGTTTCTACTCAAAATTGTTCGTTGTCAATTTATAGAATTCCGTTTTTATAATTAGAACCGTTCATATTATAAATCACTCTATAAAGATTCTCTCTTCGAAAAATCAATTAAAATTAAGGTCATTTAGTCAACAAACCGTCTATATATTTGCTAAAATAGATTAATTAAACGATCTTAGTTTTAATCATTTTTTACAGAGATAATTTTTACAGTGTGATTCATAATATGAATGGTTATGATCATGTAATTCGAAATTTCGAACATGAAAATTTTTGAGTAAGAGTTTCTGCTCATCTTTAAGTAATTAAGCATTGTTCTTTTTAAGGTCCTTTGTGTTGTTCCAAAGGCCGAACGTCATTAAATAGGGAAGTGAATAGCAAACCATAGTGGGTGAAATTAATAGGAACATGCCCATCCCACCCAAGTTCCAACCCAATTTGTGACAATAATCCATGAATTGGGTGAGGACGCAATAGGAGACATCTAGACATTAGGTACCTTTCAAGCTGAGTCCATGACATAATGTGGGACTTCAAGAGTTTCAATTCGGGATACTTTTTCGTTAAAATTGTAAATTTCACATTTGAAAATGGAAGTATCGCCTAATAATTTAAATCTCTCTTATTATCAATTGATTTTAGAATGAATGTTTGCAATCTAATATGGTATCAAAACAGATTATCTATGTGTTGAACTCAACGAGTCATGTCTAACATCATTTAAACCTAACACGTAAAAAAATATTACATACATCTAGTGACGTGGAGGAGTAAGTGTTGTTCTATCCATAGACTTTTAATAATTGAGCTCCGAACCAGACGAAATCTTAAAACCAGTGATAGACAAGTTTTTCTCTTGTGTATGTTATATTCTCTCTCCAATCCCACCTAAGTTGAAGGTATTCGATCGGATTATAATCCATCCATTTGCGTCCTTGTCCTTAGGTTATGGTGGCACTTTTGTTTTCTAATCTCCAATCATGAAACAATATACAATGCAGATTGAGTAGCAGGAAGTAGGAAGTAGTAGGGTTCATCACTATACATGAAATCCTTAGCATATATATTCCTAGTGCCTTTTATCTTTTCCCAGATTAAAAATAAAAACTAAAATTTTATGAACTGGTTTGGAAGTGCTTTTTTTTTTTTTTTTGGACAAAAGATATTATCTACATTAAAAGAAAGGGGTTGGACTTAACTTTACAATGGGCTATCAATAATGTGGTTCGAATTTGCCTTTGGCGAAAATCGAATATAAGATCTCTCCCTTACAAGTGAAAAGAATATCATTATTAAGTGACAGAAGTACTTTTAAAATAACTAAGAATATTTTTTATGAAAGTCTTTTTGAAATGAATTCTTAATATAAAATGCAAGTGAATTCTAAAAGCACATAAGAAACATTTCAAGCGCTTTTAAAACTCAAAAACAATTTTATTTAAAACACTTTTAGTCAGTTAAAAAACACTTTAAACGAGCTCTTATTCATTTTGTATTGAAATTAACGTATATATGTGGATAGTGACTAAGGTAGGGTACAACCCAACAAGATCATATTCGGATCCTTTTGGTAAGGATCTTAGAAATTCGTAAATCGTGTTCATTCATCGTATATTATGCGGTTAGTTTTTGTTAAATATTATTTATATTTATTTTTAAATAAAAATATTTAAAATAATTTTTAACCTATGAACGAACAAGATTCATGAATCTCTAAAATCCTCACAAGAGAAACCGGACTTGTGCACAACAACGGATGTAAATATGGTAAAATGGAAGGAGGCAGATTCTCTGCTTTCCCACTTCTCGTGCCCTTTTGTTTTGTGTGGTCACGGTTAAGCTACGTAAGTATTTTATATTTTTTTTATAGAGATAATAAGATAAAAAATAATAATAATATAAAATATTAACGTGACTTAACTATCATCACATAAACAGAAAACTATAGAAGGACACACGAAATAAGAGGGCAGAGAATCTGCCACTAAAATGAAATCGACATGTACAAAGTGACAGGTCATGTAAAATGCATTCGTACGTGAACACTGTACATGACCTGTCAACTTGTGAAGTATGGTCCAACAACTCTTTAACGCTTGTGCCCTCATTACGATACGTGTCAGCATATGCCCTCAGAGGTCTCGGGGCCGAAAAGGTCAAAAATGGGTTGTCAATTGATTTTTTATTTTTATAGAAAAGTCAATTTGATTTTTTAGATTGAAATAAAAAAAATTGAGAATCTCTCCGCCTCCGTTGGATTTAAATTATATAGTTTTCATTAGCTCATTTTATTAGTATTTGGTAGACTACAAATGCATCGTTATGATTTGTAAAATTGAATTTTCAGAATCATCACTAAAGGCCTAATTAAAGTCATACCGTAAAAAGTATACATTCATTTGAGTAATGAATAAGGTTATATCAGTACATCATGTTATGTTAAAGTTCCGTTACACTAATCAACAACTCTAGTTGATCGTGTGAGAGTTAGCAATTGTTTTCTTGGGAATTCATAAATCATTTTACAGAGATACTTCAATGATTGTGTTGATTAAACCAACCTAAAGAAGGTACTATTTAGTATCAAAGACAATACAAATACGTGTCTTTACTTTCATGTGAGTCAAACTTGAACTCACAAAATATTTTGGGAATTGTTATTGGTAATTAAAAAAATGTCCTTTTGCACTTCAAACTTTCTATAATTAAAAAGAAAAATACACTTGTGAGAAGTGTAGAATAAAATTTTGAAGTACTAATAACAGTTATCAATATTTTAGTGAATAGAAGATTCAAAGTTCTTTCTAAGTACAAACGATAAACAATACTAACTTGTAACTTCTCTCACAATGTAGTGAACTGAAAAGAAAGATTATACCATTAGAGCAATCCACTATCTGCAAAAGATTCCAAATTCTAAACACTTGTAATTGTGTTTTAATATATACGTAAAAGTAATTATTTGGCGTCTTAAGAACCAATATCGTGATATCGAATTGTCTATGTTATAATATGGGGTGTGCTATCCACACACCCCTTTTTACTTCTCACACATCCTCTAAATTTTTGACCGTCGGATCGAATGAATTGAAGAAGATCAAATAACAGAAATCAATAAGGGATGTGTGAGAAGTTAAAAAGAATGTGTGGATATCACACCTCTATAATATTCTAACCAACCAATGTTTTATTTTCTTGGATTTTATGTTGAATATCACTTGGCTACTTATGTGTAGGAGTTCTTATTCAAAACTATTTGCTGTTGTTTCACTGAATTTCATGTTTATGATTAAAACCATTCATTTTATAAATGACTTTCTCATCTCTGCAAAAAATCAATTAAACTAAGGTCGTTTAGTTATCAAATTGTATAAAACATATGAACATATTTGGTAAAAGCATTACAAACCATCTATCGATTTAAGACAGTTGATTAACTAGACAATCTTAATTTTAATTATTTTTTTTTTTAAAAGATAACATTTACAAAGTAATTTACGATATGTGTATCAGTCATAATCACAAGTTCTAAAAATTCAACGCAACAAATTTTGAATATGAATTCTTACTCGTAGCAAAGGATTATTCTATTATATATCTAGTTTGCCAATAGTTGAAGTTTATTTGAGTCAATTCCAACCCCCACTTTATAAAATAAGCGAGGATCTAGTCCGACGCGACTACGTGACCTCTCATGCAACCCCGTCAAAAACAATTTGTAACAATCCCAAAAGTCTAAAATGCCCTTGGTTCTGATCTCGTTTCGTTCCCTGCCAAGGAGAGCAGTGCCCACCGAACCCGCCGGTGCATTTTAGCATCCGCCGCCAGCAGCTCACCCGCCTTTTAGAGAGAGAAAAGATCCGTTTTCGGAGAATAAATCCGGTGGGGCCACCCCGTACTGTATCAGTTCCTTCTGATTTTTAATTTTCTTTTAAATATTTCACCTTTTTATTTATTTATTTATTTACATTTTGGGAGGAAAAACGAGGAATCTCCGCGGCAGAGTTTGCAGAGAGATTGAAAAACCGGTAAGTTTCTCCCGGCACTGTTTGGTTGCTGGGAAAATTGAACAAAGCATAAGAAAATTCCGAGTTTAAATTTTTGTTTTTTGTTCTTTTGTTGTTAGAAAACTAAACATTTGAGCTGATTAAATTAGTTTGTATCTCTTTTATGCAAGGAAACAGAGTTTTTTTTTTGGGTTTTTTTCCTGCCCGTATATGGTCAATGCTTAATGTTTATGTTCATGATTTGTGTGGTTTTTACAAAATATAACGCATGTATGTTTAGCGCAAAACCGAGCGCAGTAGCATTCTAGGGTTCATGCAGCTGGCACCACTTGGTAGGATAAGACTTGGTTGTTGTTGTTGGTGGTGGTGGATGCTTAATGCTAGCTCAGATGCACTTTGTTGTAATTCTTTGTTGATGTTGTTCAATTTAATTGCTGTTTATCTGACTAATTTCGAGTGTTTTTCGAAGAGATATTTGGCGTTTTCTTCGATTATTTATGCCTCATGTATGAATGTATGTTTTACTGTTATTGTTCCTGATCCTTGGTGTGAGAAGTGATAGGTCTAATATGTAAGATGCCCTTCCTTACTTGTAAATGTGCATGCTTTATTGCAAAGAGATTGAATTAAACTGCATAGTTGATAGAGTGCAGACTGTTATTTCTTAACTGGGTTCGATTACTGACTATCCAACTGCTACTTCATCGCAAGGTTCGAGTACTGCCTCATTCGGTAGCATTGGATTTGTTACTTGCAATTGAATGATCCGTACTCGACTAAGGGAGGAAGTTGTTGGATCTCAGATGCTAGATTGTATCTATTGAATTGTAGCAGCGTCGAAAATGATACGTGTTCAGTAATTCACTTACTAGTTCAAATTAATTTTGGTTCAGTTTCTGAGGACCATCAGGCATGAGCTTGGAGGAAAGAGTTGACATACATAACAAGCAAGGCAAAGTTAATCAGACATCAACTATTTGCAAGCATGCTTTTTCTGACCTGAAGCATATTACTCCGTTGGTATTCATATACCTCTTGAAAGAGTGCTATTTCCATGGTAAGGGTATTTTGCTCTCGATCATTAATTTCACTGTCTTTAAGCATGATTATGTTGTGATGAGGAATTTGATCCTAGCTTGTTGTGCCTTTTGTGTTAGTGGTGTACCACACTGTGGTCAATTACTCAATCATTAATTTTCCCCAAATTAATCCTTCATGTAGTGTATTAAACCGTTTTAGTTCAAAATCATGATGCGTGTTTTAAAATTGACATTTATTCAGTCATCTAGCTGTTTAACAAAGCTTATGCCCCAAGGCATTTCCTTACAGAGGCAAGATAAAACCTGTCTTAGTATTGATAGAACCAACTGTTCACTCGTACCATCTACTCTGTCTGCCTTTCCAAATAACTTGAAAGGCATTTAGCCCTCACGAGTGAGGCATACTTCTGTTGTGTGTTTCGATTACCATTAGAGATCCAGGATGAATTTATACCAATATGCTGTAGTCCAATCCTGTAGAAGTTTACTCGTATGCTATGCTACTTGTTTTTTTTGGTTGCAAATTGAACTGAGTTTGAATATAAGATCTTGTTTTCTCAGCTTTTCTGCATGTACTGTGGAAGTAATGTTTCTTTTCTACATGTAATAGGCACATTTAAGGCAACTAAGAAGTTCCGAGTTCTTCAAGAACAGGTTCATCTAGTACTACGCAATGATCCCCAACCTGGACCAGCTACTTTTTTTATTCAGTGCCTCTATGTCTTGCCTATATTTGATTTATACTGTGAAGGGTTCAGTCATTTGATTATATCTAGTCTTCGCCGTTTCCTAAAATTGGAAACATGCTCGGGGGACTCTATGGAAGCAAAGGACCTCGCTGCTCAGTTGTTTCTCGATATTGTTGGGGGCTCTGTCAACCATGATGAGAGGATAGTTGAGAAGATACTTGAAGTTTATGATGTTCAGTTGGCAAACATTGATAAAGTAATGTGCCTAAATGCAAAGAATAATTGCAGATTTGACAATGCAAAAGAGTTTGTTGAGCAATATATATTTGGACTGATAGAGTCTCAATCATATATGGCTGCGGTTACTTTATTAGAGCACTTCTCTATCCACCAGACTGGCCAATCGTTTCTCCATCGTATGATAGAAAGCAGACAGTTGAAAGCAGCAGATAAATGGGCAACATTCATGGGAAAGCCAATGTTATGTATTCTTGTCCAGGAGTACTTTGGCAGGAACATGCTAAAAAATGCTTATGACATTATACAAAAAAACAATCTCCGACATGAATTTCCCGATGTTTACCACAAGTATAAAGAGAGGTAATTTTTTTATATTCATATTTATGCCTGGTTGTCAAATTTATTTCTTTTTTCCACTTACTTTCCCTTCAATCATTCTATTTGTTAGTCTTGAATACCTTTTCTTGCTATTTAAAATAATAAGAGTTAATCATATACTTTCAGCACTATAAAGAAACTAGCAGAAAAAGGTTGCTGGGAAGTTGCAGAAGCAAGGACAAAGAGTAATAGACAGCTTCTTGAATATTTGGTACGTAGCTTTTGGAATAGATTGCATTTCTAAAATGCATATATGTATGCATGTATGTCTGAATGTATGCTTGGTTGCATTCTTTTCATATTAAGTTAATTGTACTCTTTTGGTATTGCTAAATTTTTTTTCTTGTTACTTTTGAAGGTTTACTTAGCAATGGAAGCTGGTTACTCAGAGAAGGTTGATGAGCTATGCGACCGATACTCGCTTGAAGGTTTCTTAAATGGAAAAGGTATAACAAACGTTAATTAAACCTCGCTTATCGTTATGAAATTATTTTTCTGGAGTTAATGCAGTGAAGCTGTCAATCTTGGCAATCTAAGTTTGTTCTTTAGCACAACTAGTAGTTTTCCTTTTTCTACTATTTAAAGACAACGTATGAAGATAGCAACTCGAAGTTGTACATTTAATATAACTTGTTTATCTTTTTTATATAGTTCCTGAGGCAAGCCTTCTTGAAAATCATTATTTGCATCTCAATGAGTTGGTAGTAGAAGGTGTTGTTTGGGTTGATGAAGTTGATGCCTTGCGCGATGCAACCTCTCACTTTGAGGGATGCAAAGTTGTGGGTCTTGATTGCGAATGGAAACCGAACTATGTAAAAGGCAGCAAACCAAGCAAGGTAATAAGGCATATTGAATTTCATTCTTTGTTAGACTTCAGTTGTTTTTTCCCTACGTTTCCAAATACATGTTCACTCTGAATGATACTCTCATAGTCAGCTAACAAGTTTCCTTCCGTTTACAAATCTTTGTTTTGTTGAAGTGTTTTCTCCATGTTTCAGGTTTCCATCATGCAAATCGCATCTGAAAAAATGGTTTTCATCTTAGACTTGATCAAGTTATTCAATGACGTTCCTGACATCCTGGATGATTGCGTAACTCGCATTCTGCAATCTCCTAGGATTTTGAAACTCGGTATGAGAAATTGTAATACAGTGGATGAAATAGAGCCTCCTGACGATGTACATAAATGAAATAAACTGGAAATTAAACATGCCTGTGAATTATGCTCCTTGTAGGCTATAATTTTCAATGTGATATGAAGCAGTTGGCTCATTCGTATGGAGAGTTAGAGTGTTTCAAACACTATGAGATGTTACTGGATGTCCAGAATGTTTTCAAAGAAGCTCGCGGTGGTCTCTCTGGGCTTGCAAAGGTACCAGAAGCACAGAATTGAACACACAACAATCTTTTCTTTATGTCTCTGTCGTTCTATCTATTTGCATTCTAATGCTCATACAATGCAAATTTACTTTGTGTACTGCATCAGAAAATACTGGGAGTTGGTTTGAATAAGACAAGAAGGAATAGCAATTGGGAGCAACGACCTTTGACGCCCAATCAGGTAGTTTTTATACATATACATTTCACGTTTCTTTCCACTCCAATGACTTATGAAATTGATTTCTCCCTAACCCTCGCAAAGCGGGGAGCCTTGTTGGCTTGTGGTCGCCCTTTAGATTTCTCAACTACGGTTAAAGTTTTAGGATCTGACATGACGTGATGTTTGAGTTCGACATCCAATTGTGTAGTTCAAATAAACTTGAGGCATATTCTTGTGCAGCTAGAGTATGCAGCTATCGATGCAGCTGTTCTAGTTCACATATTTCGCCATGTTCGGAATCATTCCCAGACTGCCGAGGGGGAAAAACTCGAGTGGAAATCCTGCATCGTAAGTACAGATACTAAAACTTTTCCGATGAATTGTCATCGTGCATGAACATTTCTTCATTGAACCATTGAATGTGTTGGGTTAATATACAGGTTTCCCACATGGATAATAAGAAGACCAAAAAGGGGAGTCGAAAGCAGTCATCAGAAGCTGAGACAAAGGAAGAGCAGCAGCAACTTAGTTAGCCACGTCGCATTTTCCCTTTGCCGTTGGATTAGGATGTAAACACCTGTAAATTTTTCCATTTGGTTAAAAAAGGACGGTGTTTAACCAAGATGATGGTCTAGATTTCTAAATATTTCTGCATTTGCCTAGTTTTCAAAATTTAATCTCCCTTGGTCCATGTGGCATAGCTTGGGACAAAGCCTAAAAATTTTAGCCATAACTCATAAACAACTTTTGTCTTCTAATGGTTATGGTTAAAATTTTAGCCGAGATTATTAAAGAATATTTTTAGTATGATTTTTTTTGGTAACTTTTGAAAAAATAAATTTATGTGGACTATTCAAATTTATTTTATGAACATTTTAATCTAAAAATGTTTAAATTCGGATAAATAATGGAGAATCATGCAACTTAGGTATTTATAGAGTTTTTCGGGTGAAATTGAGTTAAATAATGTTTTTAATTGTTTTATCTGTTAGATATGTATTTGGGCTGTCAAATAATTTTTTTACTGTTAAATTTGATCTCATTTGATTATAGTCGTTAAATTATAAATAAAAATAAAAAATAGTTTAAAATATTATTGTTGGATCAACCATTAGTCATGTTATGAGCCGTTGATTAGCCAAAGAGTCGTTAGCTCTATTATGTAGTGGAAGCTTATGGGCCCAGCCATGCTTCCGTGTGGCATGTGGCGAGTTTGTTTGGGCCGTGGGGCTTCAGTCGCGCAGCCTACGTGCATTGGTTGATTCAGAACGAATTAAGCTAGACTTTATTCTTGGGAGAAATCTAACCCAAATATTTTTTTTTCCCAAAGCTTATTTTAGTGCTATGATTAAAAATAATTGGAGGGTGGGGAGGGGGGGGTGTTTAAAGCTTAAATTTTAGGAAACTTTAATGAAAAACTCCTGGTACTGTTTACTTTAACGAAAAACCAAATTTTTATACTAAAAAGTCAATCATTGTATTATTCATTTTACCCTTTATTTTGTCCTTATCGTTAAAACTCAAAATTTTCAAACCATTTTCATTAGTTTTCCTTGAATTTTAAGCTTTATCCCAAACCATTGCAAATGGTCTTACCTTTTTTTTTTTTTTTTTTTGAAAACTTGCAAAATGGTCTTACTATGTAATATGGTAAGAGACTCGTTGCTTTGCCTTCAACCAGAAAATTAAAAATCGAAAACGGCCCCCGGCGCCCTTGGGTCCATCTCCTGTTCAGTTGTGCACAAGGATACGAGCACATGATTTTTTTACCTTTTCTTATTCTGCACTCTCGTATTTATGTTTTTATATTATCTTTTGATTTATTTAATTTAAAAATCGAAAATAAACGCAGATGCAAGGTGAGAAAAAAGGCGCCCGAAAATCACTTTTCTTGTGCACACTGCATACCCTCCTAACAACGAGAAATTTTTGGGTCCGTCAAGTGGATTACATCACCCATTCGGCCACACACATAGTTGAGACCATCCTATGTATTTTGGTTTCCCTCGCCTATATGATGATGTCATCTCATATTTGAGCGTTTCTGTCATTGTGGAGATAGATTTAGAATTTTAGATGGACCAAGGACATTTTGATGGTAAAAAATGAGATTAACATGTGAGTCTGTGACATTATTAGACCGGATTACTACCGTAAAGGTCTACTCAGTCCATCTAAATTGTTCTTCTCATTGTGCGACCGCGTGGTAACGCTGGCCGGACCAATGAATTTCTCATTAACAATTCAAAACAAAGCAACGATTTTTCAACCGATTGGGAGTTTAATGTGAAGGAAGTGGGGTGTGTAAACTATTTGTATCACTGATCTTGTTTAATATAACAAATACATATTACACTCCCGGGGCAGGACAGTAATAACCTTCAACTATCTAAATTTACTTAGGTTGACATGGCACTCAGAACTGTGTACAAAACCAACCTTCGGCCAACAAAAATCCAACCCGAAATTCTTGGTGTCTCTCTCTCCTCTCTGTCTTCCACCCAACAAAGAACACCAACTAATCACTTCTTAACCACCATTTAATATGTAAAAAGGCAAAAATAAATCCTAATAATGCACATAATTAACATGTCTCGGAGTCTCTAAACTCTCTCCCTCTCCATCGCGAAAACGTTCAAAGAGAAATCTTTCCAGAACAGGAGAGAGAGAGAGAGAGAGAATATCAATGGAGGAGATTCGATACCGTTCATATGCAACTGCTGGTTGCCGGAACGACCTAGAGATGGTGAACATGAGGAGATTAAGCAAAAACCACACAATGTATATAGGGAGGCCACATTTTCATCCATCATGGGATCCAAATCCCTCTATGAAAACAGGACAACACAATGATCTTCAACTGCGCATCGGGGGGATGAAGGCGAGGACAAAGAGAGCGCCGTCGACGAAGTCAAAGTCGATGAAATTGTGGTGGAAAGATCCGGAGATTAAGAGAAGAGGCCGAGTGGCTAGGTATAAGTTGTATGGTGCTGAGGGGAAGGTGAAGAGGTCTTTGAAGAAAGGATACCGTTGGTTCAAGAGGAAATGTCTCGAGATTGTACGTACCATTTGAAATACTTTGATCGATTTGAAGACATTGAAAGCTCAAATGTCCAAGTTTCCCATTCAATTCGTGTGTATGAACGTACGAGCGTATATTCTACGTATGTGTGTACGAGGCTTTTATGATTGCAATTTGCATGCATGCATGCAAAGGAAAAGTGATCGTTGGTTCTAACTTCTGAATTTTAGAAGTTTTTTTTCTCACTTGTGGGATTTGGGAAGGTGAATGTTCCTCAAATGTTGTTTCAATTAGGTGATCTTTTTATATTTTTTTTCATTTATTCCCAAAAGAAAGAAAAAACAAAATAATGGTTCCCCATTTGAGTTTTCAACCTTCTAATTTATGACAAAAAAATATCTTCTTATATGAACATGCATGCAAGAATGCATCCAATCCTTGTGATAACTGTCTCAAGGCTTGCTCTCAAAGATAAATGCTTGCTTTCACATGATAATTGAGATAAAAGATTGGGAGAGCAAAAATTATCTCGAGTGTATATAATTTATTTTCCAAAAACAATGCTATATAATTTGACATCGGGCAAGTCAATTATTACTCTGCCAACCATTTGTCTTGTCATATCGACGTGGTTCTGTGGTCAAAAGGAAAAGGAAAAATGAATTATGATTTTGATTTTTTTTTTAAACAAAAAACCAAAGATCTATGATTAAGACCAAGATCTAAGAAACCATAAAGAATTAGTTGACAAATGGCACATGCAATCATAGCGATTAACATATTGTTTAAGTGTTGCAAAATAGCAAGCAGACCTCATTAGATTCTACTAGACTATGACATAGTAACAACCCTAAATAATGTGTTTCTTGTGGGCTCATTCTGTCTGCAAATCATTTATGTATGAGCTCTTTTAATCACTTGCAATTTGAATTATTTTCGGATTTACTGTCCAGAGTTTAAAGATCAATAAATTTAAACTTTTGATTTGTGAGAAAGTAGATTAAAGCTTTTGTATGAGGTAGGTCAGTGCAATGAGTAAATGAGGGCCATCGAATTCAATTTGAGTGGTTCCGATTGCCTAATCTTTGGACTCTGGACAATAAGATAAAAAAAATATCTCTTTCCAATCATTTGTTCTCTTTGTAGGTATCATTGTTCCAAACCAACATGCAACGTTGTATAAGTAAAACACATAATGACAGATGATATATTTAGAATGTTGTTATCTTAATATGCTCTATTTCACGTATGTTTTTTCGTAAGAATGGTTTGAAACATCGTCATCGTCCCTTCAGCGCCGGGTGTGAAGAAAGTTTCTCCCATGTGAAAGGGATTAAAGTGAGAATATCAATATCATCCTCATATGTAATGACGCCGGTGATATGAAGAGGACAAAGGAAAACAAACTTGTTTGGCCAAATGTTGTGTTTTATTATTTTTAAAAAAGGAGACTTTTTATCTATAAGAAAAGGATAGTGGACCTTTTGCATGGAATCTTAACAAGCAGCAAAAAAAAACTTCGAAGATGGCAACACCCTTAAGTTGTGAAAAGTAATGTCACCATCCAAAAAATATAAATGTAAATGTATACATATAAATACAGAGTCTTTATCCAAATGAATCTTTATTTTTTGGAAAAAATACATTGCGAGGTCAATTATACATCGAATTTCAACGATCTGAACCAGATATTTTTTTATGTTTTCGTTCATAGATCATCATTGCAAAAAATAATTAAATCTGAAACCATTTACTCATTTTATTATCATAATGAAATTTTGATATTTTTTAAAACATAGTGTTCATCGATGTGGAGTGAACCCCACAACTATGCCCCATTTTAACCAAAAAAATAGGAATCGCTTTGAATAAAGGGCTTGTACACACACACACACATAAAGGGTAATTGCATTTTACACTTCTTAAGTTTGAGGTGATTTTTAAAATGGATCATGAAGTTTTAATTTTCTAACGTTGCACTCTAAGGTTTTGAAATTGTACCAATTTACACATTTTTATCTCTTTGAACGTCTAATAAATTAAATTTATGAGTCTTTTTGTCAGTATAGTGCAAATGTAATTTAAACGTTAACTCGTATAAGAGTCTCAAGCTTAATACGTCACGTACTAAACAAATGGTACAATTTCAATACCCTTTAATGCAATATGAAAAAATTAGAACTTCATAACCTATTTTAAAAATCACCCCAAGAACTGGTAGCTACTACTTGTGTGAAGTTGTATAGTATTGTAGACCAATAATGAACCATGATTATATTTTTCCCTTTTAAAGACAAAAGAACTATGTTTTTTTCTGAATTTAAATTTTATTGGTAAAAAACATGTCATTAATGCATTTTGTTGCATTTGCCTAAGGGTTAATTATTGTAGTGTCCTTGAATGCATTGTCAAATCTCACATTACTACCAAACTTCACAATTATTTATAGAGTATGATTCTCTCTTTCGAACATTTTCTCTCTTTATATTTGAGCGGTTACGATTAAGTTAAATCAACATCACAAATAGGAAGAAAGGAAGAGGAGAGGAGATAATCCTACTCCTTTATTTGCATTGGCATGTTGACTAATATCTAATCTCACTTTACCACCTATTGTCAAAATCCTTAGAAATTTCGTCAAAATCACCAACATTGCACGCAGAAAACTATAAGGGCGAGTAGGAGCCATGCCATCCATCTTGCTAAAGTCATCGACAGACGAATGAACGGACTCGATGTTGGGAAAAAAGTAAGGAGAAATTCTTGTGTACGCGATCCATTTCTAAATGTGTGTGATCAACACGAATCCTAAGTATATAAAGTCTCATTTTTTATGAGTAGGTGATTAAAGAGAGCTAAATAAATCATTATAACTTCATAAAACGTGAAATTTGACCATAATTTATAGACCACTAAAACCCTTAAACAAGACACATTGATTCACATTCATGAAAATTTATGCGACAAAAGAAAGCAAGTCATATGATTTTCAACTCTCTAGGCAATCCCCAAAATAGGATCGAAACCGACGATTTTAATTCGAGTGAATTGAACCTTCGATTGATCTTGGCATTAAAGATAGGGCTCAAAACTATCAATTTAGGAGAATGTGTTATATGAAATGAATTTACAGTCATCAATGTTTGAAACGGATTTATTGTCTGTGGCGTTCCTTGTTAAATACTGTATTCTTATGTGCAAGTTTTTTTTTTTTCCTTTTCAAATGACAATGTATTATTGCACTGAAACAACACGGGATGGTGAGTTCTTTTCATATATGTTGATTTCTCAATTTACAGTCCACGTGGCAGGGCGGTATACGCTGTGGCACATGATCTACCTGAAAAAAAATTAAATAAAAAAAGGAGGCAGGGTGGTAGAGTGGTCCAGAAAATAAATAAGTAATAAAATAAAATAAGAAAAAGGTTGGCATTTCTCAAGCTTCACAGAACTCATCAGCCACTCAGCAGCTCTCCTTCACAGCGATGCGTTTTCTTCTTTTTTTCATCCAATTCCTTGCTCGGTGCTAAGTTCTAATGTCTCTTCTTTCTTCCATTTCAAATTCTCTCTCTCTCTCTCTCTCTCTCTCTCTCTCTCGTTTCTGCAAATTTCCCTCTGATTTCTCTCAAGTTTGACATTTTTCCCCTGTTGCATTCCCAAAGACTTTCTCTCTCTCGCTGATATTTAAAGACTGTTTTCTTTACTTTCAAAACCCAAATGATTCTGCTGCTCTACGCTTTCAGATCTTCAATCATTTCCTCCACACCCGATTGTTCTTGTTTTTCAGCACAAAATTTAGTCCAAAAATAGAAAGAAAGACCTGGCGTTTTTGTAAATGTGGGTTCTTGGGTGAAGAGAATGTGGTTCAAATTGACTGAAGGTTTACTCATTTGACTGAATGTCCTTCTGCGTATTTGAATCTTAGTTGCTGAGTTCGGAAAAAGCGTGGGATTTGAGTGATTTTCTGTGTGTACAGAAGGGAAAGAAGATAGAGGAGTGAACTTTCTAGTGTGGAAAAATGGGGTTCTGCAGATGAAGGATTTGAGGTGAGATTTTGATTGAAAAGATTATAGATTTGTGCTTTCTATTGATTTTAGAGGGTACCCATTTGCTTCTCTTCATATGTATAATTAATGGTTTAATCCGATTTGTGGTGTTGATTTGAAAAATGATGTACATTTTAAGCAAATGTTGAAACTTTAGGAGTGTAGTTTTGTTTTGTTATTTTAATTGGTCAATAAGCAATGTAGGTAAATTTTAGGTCTTAATTCATGCTGATTGGTTGGCAGTGTTGTTATATTTTGAATACCTTTGCACATTTAGTACAAATTGCCACATGGGTTCTGTTGAAGTGGTCCTTTTTGTTTGAATCCCAGGCTCCTATAGGTCTGTGGAAGACAAAAATGGAGGTTGAGAAGAAACGTTCAAAAGGGGGCTTTCTTAACTTGTTTGACTGGAATGGAAAATCTCGGAAGAAGCTCTTCTCGGCCAGTTCTGAATCATCGGGTAGTTTTCTTTTCTATTTTACTTCATTTTTTGTTGTATATCTGGCTTATTTATCTGTAAGTGGTGGTTCTTAGTTAAGCATTGTGTTTAACTTTTGGCATTTTGACTGTAAAGGATTAAAGCATGGGAAAGAATATATGGAGAGTTTCTCAAAGCCAGGGCTCTATAGGGTAGGCAAAGATCCTCTACCCTCTGATGTTAGTCATACTCTTGTTTCTTTTTCATGTGATGGAAGTATCGAGAATATGCGTTTTTACTTTTTATACTGTTGGGATATTTGCAGGTAGAGGTGGATGAGAGTGGAACTGCAACCACTTCAAGTAATAAAGGAAGTAATGACTGGAATTGTGCTTCATCAGTGACCAGTGATGAGGGATGTGGGGTTAGAGCCCCTGGTGTAGTTGCTAGATTAATGGGTCTGGATTCACTGCCTGCTTCAACTGCCCCGGAGCCATCTTCTGCCCTACTCTTTGACTCCCAGTCGCTTAAAGCATCTCAACATGAGAGGAGTGGTCGTAATTTGTGCAGTGATTTTTATGCCACCGAGTACATAAATGTGCCAAAGAAGCTGGATAGGTTTTCTTGGAATCTTGTAGAGCCTAGGACACAGGGGGTACCATGCCACCCAATTAAGAGATTTCAAACAGAAGCTTTGCCTCCAAAATCAGCCAAGTCAATTCCAGTTCCTCAACATAAGCTTTTGTCACCTGTCAAGAGTCCTGGCTTCATTCCACCAAAAAATGCGGCTTATGTAATGGAGGCAGCCTCAAAGATCATTGAGGCAAGTCCTCGACCATCTGCCAGGAGCAAAGTGTCATCTGTGGGGCCTTCTTCAATTCCCTTGAGAATTCGGGATTTGAAAGAGAAGATGGAAGCTGTGCATAAAGCATCAAGACCTGAAGGACCCAAGGAAGCTAGTGACTTGAGGTATGTGAAAGGACTGCCGAGTGACAGGCGCCAGAACGGGTCAGGTAATGTACCAGTATCCATGGCTTCTGTGGATTCAGAAAAACAACGTTACAGGGATATGAGGAATAAGGGCAAATCACCATCACTTGCAGAACAAGCAAAGGTCAATGTTCAGAGAAGGGAGGGGTCAACTTCTTCTAGTAATAAAAGTTTTATGAACCAGAAGGAACAAAATGAGGTCAAACAAAATCAGTTTTCCAAGAGCAGGTCAACTACACAAAGACCTATGCATAAGAGAACTTCCGTTGACAACACAAGAACTGCGCTCAAGCAGAATAACCAGAAGCAGAATTGTGTATCTAACAGAGAGAAAATGACTTCAAAAGGTATGGTTCCTAATCAGCCTACTAGAAGAATGCGGCCACCTGATGGCTCTAGTGGGCCAAGCAAAACTGTGAATAAGACTATTCTAAGCCCTGAAATTGGTTCCAGAAAGATGGGCTCAAGGGCAACTGCTACTGGAAAAGAGTTTTCATTATCCACAAGAAAGAATGTTTGTGGAAACTTAAGGTCTGTTCATCAGGATGTTCGCTCAGAAGAAACTGTTTCCGATGAAGCATATATTGGGGAGGATGAAAGATCAGTGAAATGTAATGTTTCAAGGAATGGGTGCACCAATTTGGGCGCAGATAATAGGAACCAAGGCATGGATGTTATTTCATTTACATTCACGTCTCCCCTGAAAAGATCATTCTCTGAATTGCAGTCACCTCAAGTCACAAGTATAAATAACAGCTATTGTATTGATTCTTTTGGTAACAATGATGAGCAGTTCTATCCAGAGAATTTCACATTATCTTCTCCTGGGTTGAACGTGATTGGTGGTGATGCTTTGAGTGTCCTTTTGGAACAAAAGCTTCAAGAACTGTCATTTAAAGTTGAGTCATCTCAGCGTAATCAATCCAGTGAAGTGACTTCTGGTAGTTCTACGTCTTGCTTGCAAGATATGGTTTCCAGTGTGGCTAGCACTACATCAAGAGGCAAGGGGTTCAAATTTGGTTTAACCAAACATAAAACTCACAGCACATACGACAATGGTTGCTTGTCAGTTGAGGTTAACCAGCAGTGGCAGGTTTGTTTCCTTTGTATATACATTTTTCCTTATGCAGATTCTGTTTTATTCTTAATGTTCTTGACTCATGATTTTTTGCTGTTGGTTTTTCCTTTTTCTTTTGTATAAACATTTTCACTCTTAGTTTGTTCTATAGGTACCTAGAATTATAGGTCTTTTCTTAAGATACCAATCCGTGCTTCAAAGTCAAGGGTCTGTGTTAAAAATAAAATTCAAATTCCACTACAGCTGGGTGAAAATATTTGAGAGATAACTTGACAAATTAAGCAATCAGCTGTACTAGTCTGTATTTGATCCATATTTGTGAAAAAGATTTAGATTTTATTGATATTTGAAATTTTGGATAAAATTCTTTCACTTTGGTCCCATTAATCTTGTCAAGAGCTGTGTTATTTTGATTCTTAGTTTACGTCATGAAGATATACTCACATGCTAATCAAATTCTCTTAAAACATTTCAGGGATCAGAAGGCGTAGAAGAGTGTATCAGTAGCATCAGAAACAGTGCAACTGGAAAAGAATTTGATCGACGTCTTAGTCCAGTTTCAGTTTTTGAACACTCATTTGAGAGTCGAAGCACCAATGGTACAACTAAACTTTTCTATATCTTCCTTTTCCAGTACATACATTCCGTAACAATTTCTTAGATCTAAGTGTCAGATTAAGAGTTTTTGCACTGTGATTAGCTTCACATTTACTCATTACTATTAAAGAATAGCCAAGAACCTAGTGGACCAGAGAAAATATTAAAAGATCTATTAGGCGTGGACGAGTTTTATGTATATGCAAGAACGTGAATTACACAGCTTTGAGAATGTCTATGCTAGTAGATAGTCTTGCAAGTAGTAAAAATTAGAAAAATGATTTAACATGCATGCTATACTCTCCATTTACAGGCAGTGACACTGAGAGATGTTCGTTGGCTCAAGTTCAAGATCAAGGTAGTTCATTCTCTTCATATGGTGTTTCAGAGTTCCTCGACTCAGCCTCTTCAGCTTCCACAGGGGATGCCAGCGGAAAGAGTACGACTATAATCTCAGGTTCCTATTATTTTAATCAAACAAACGATTGGGAACTGGAATATGTAAGATACATCCTAAGTAATGTAGATTTAGAGATGGAAGAGTTCGCATTGGGTGATGCTCAACACGTCATCACCCCCAGTCTCTTTGACCATTTGGATAATCAAGAACAAGAAGAGTATCTGAAGCTCGAGCAGAAGATCTTGTTTGACTGCGTAAACGAAACCCTGCAGTTCAGATGCAAGCAAATTTTTGTGGGAAGCCGCAAAGCGTGGGATAGATTGACCACATTGTCTCAGAGGAAGGGACGGCTAGCTGAGGAGTTGTACAAAGAGATTTTGGGTTGTAAAAACATGGTAGAACTGATTGGGGATGAGCTTGTGGACAAGGACATGAGCACTCAGCGTGGGAAATGGCTTGACTTCGAAGTCGAAGCATTTGAGGAGGGTCTGGAGATTGAGAAGGGGATACTGAATTGTCTGGTGGATGAGTTGGTGTCTGATTTTTTTAACTTCTAGTCCCTCTTTGAGTTTGCCTTGTATTAAGAACTTCTAGCCCCTCTTTAAATATTTTCTTCCAGATGATAATTTCCTCAACATTAGAATCTACTGCTAGTAAACCATTTTTCATTTCCCGTGCGAAGTCCTTGGTGTCTAGGATTGAATTCGATTAGGAGGTAGGATTTGATCTCATCGGACTAGACTGGATTGGAATGGATAACTTAAGCATTCCGGGCCTTTGGTTCGGTTTTTAGGTTTTGGGTCATGGGGTTGTAGTGAGATTAATTACTCCATATTTTCTGACGATTAGTTCTCCTGCAGGAGGGAATTAACATTTTATCCAATTCTTTATTCACTTTTGGTGATTGGATTAATCTATTCTAATCTTACAACTCTCCTCCGAAATTGTACATTGGTTCGGTGTATGACATGCACCGAAATAACCGATGGTTGAATGTGTGGTTAAAGTTCTAATAGATGAGGAACACTGGTGCTGCAAACTAGAAATCCCCTTGCTACAAACCCGATCCACCAAATGGAGAGAGATTTACGTGGAACTTCTAACGTTAAGGTAGTATTGTCCTAAACTTACCACGTGTCATGTCTTTTAACTCTCAAATTTCTCATACGACATCGCATGCTTGGTTTAAGAAATTGTCACGTTATCATCTTGGCTTCATTCACGCAATTCATTCCCCGCCAAAAGAGGTACCACACTCTTAAGTTCTTCTCCTATTGCAAGCTGCAAAATGTACAATTTTAATTGCACTAACATAGCAATGTTTTATCCAGGATGAAGCTGTGTAAAGTTACTACACGATGGATTATAAGTTTAACCGCTCAGATTCCATTCAAATCTGAATAACCAGAGATCTTGGCTTGGTGCGAAGTTTGGTTCTGGTACTAGCTTTTGCCGTGGTACCAATCTGACTTCTAGTACAGGTCTAATCAACCCTATTGGAATTGGAGGAGAAAAACTTACGTAGGGGCATTCCGTCATTTAGAGCACGTCATTTTTAGTTGGAGAGATTTCATTGTTACTAATGCATTACTTGACTAATGTTTATTGGACGGATGATGTATCATGTACTTTTTGAATATGTGACAAATATTTATTGAACATCTAATGACACTAAAACAATCTTTTGGTTGCAAGCGAAAATCTTTCGACAAACTGACAAAAGTATACAACCTTCTGTATTCTGATCTCACCTGACCCTCAGTGGTTAATACGTGAGAACTTCCATGGTCAGACAACACTAACAAAAAAATTTCTCCTACCCAAGGGCTAGGCTTCTAAACGGGTTAGTTTCTTGGCAAATGTGAGCTGAAATTATTATAAAGTAGGAGAAAATATGTTGCGTCATTGGAGAATATCCTATACGTGACAAGTGTTATAGACACAATCATGACCTACCTCACACAAAGGCAGTTGAAGACAGATCAGGGTTGTATGCCCTACGACTTCCGGTGCCCTCCCGTACCCTTCTACTTTGTGTGATCACGGTTAAGTTATGTCAACATTTTATATTTTTTTTTTATAGAGATAGTAAGACAAAAATGAATAGTAATATAAAATGTTGACGTGGTTTAATCGTGACCACACAAACTGGAAGGCACTGAAGCGCACTAGAAGTGGAAGGATAGACAATCCTTGTCCGTTGAAGACCAAGAGTAGTGGTAAACAAATGGGGCAAATTGAATAAACTTGTTCCCTTTTCTTATTTAACCACAAACAGAAATAGAGTAAATGTAAAACAGTAAAAATTGAGTGAAGGACTTTCAACCATGGCAAACCAACTGTCGACTCCTACCTTTCAAGCAATTGTATTATAACACTTGTTGTACTGATCTATGTTTCTGGTACACTAAAAAATTCTACTTTAAGTGCATTTCTTACCTCCATTCAGGGAGACAAGAGTAACTGTGTAATTCAATAGCCATAACATGTTCCTAAAACTTCATCACATTGAATTCTATAATTTTTTTCACCATTTACTTCAAAATCTAAAAGAACAACTCTTCATGTTTAGGGTTCGGCCAAAGCTATATAGGTTAAACTATGTTTAACTTAAAATACATTTAGCATATCAAATGCAACACGAGAGAAATGGTAACTTTTCTTTCCAATACGAACGATGTTGGGGGAGGAAGATTCGTACACAGGATTTCGAATGCATAAATAAATGCTCTTAGTTACTTAAACTGTAAGTCACTTATCACCGCAAATGATAACTGTAGATATTATTCGGATGAGATTTCTTACCATGGTCACTCATAAAAAGTATACAACAATACAAACACTAGTTTCCTTGTACCAAACTGTTGGTGGAATCTGCCATCCTGATAAATCATGTGCCACCAAGTGGGCCTTTTTGTGCTCCGGACAAGCTTTGATCAAAACAAAAGAGCTTATATCAAAGTATTGTTTCATTGAGGGACACCCTACCTAACTTAACCTAAGCAGAGCCACATAAAAAACCAAAAGCCATAAACTGTTATTATCTTTTGGCAACACAATTCATGGCTCTCAAAACTTTGTATTAATCAGTATAAACTGTAATCCCATATTATCGAAAGGTTACGGGTTCAAGTTTTGGAATTAACCTCTTTACAAAGTAAGGTTAAGGCTGCGTACTGCAGATGTTCTCCCGTCGCCCGGCCCTCACAATAATGAGAGTCTTGTTAGCTTGGGGTCGCCATACTAGTGTAGTTTAGCTCAATACAAGTCAAATGAACAATGTGAGAGTTGTACACCGGAGAAGTACAACAATAATCTACAGTTTAAAAGTAGTTCACTGTAATCACAACTATATCTTAATCTTTGTGGATGGGAAAAAAACCAGATTTATGATCAATAACCTAAGATTTACATTGTGCAAACAAAAGAAAAGAAAAAACAGAGCATGTGATGGTATGGCAAATTGCACATGGAGGTATCAATTGCTTTGTCTAATTTAGATTGGATTTTGCCAAAATCTATCAAAACACATATTAGCCTCAGCTTGGTGGACAAGTAAGTGGACAAGCAATGACTTCTACTTGTTTATTCTGGGTTTCTAATGTGGGCTTATAATATTTCCCATGCTAGATAAGCATGGTGACTACTTACTCTCTCTCTCTCTCTCTCTCTCTCTCTCTCTCTCTCCCTCCCTCCCTCTCCCTAGGGACGAAGTCAGAATTTTTTTCTAATAGGAGCAACCGAAAACAACTAAGAAAACCTTATTATAGTATGGTTATACGCAATATGATATTAATGATGGTTTCAAATAATGATGTATCATAATTTCAATGTTAAAAAAATGGAAAAATTAGGTTCACATCCTTCTTTTTGTTACTCTATTGATCAAAATCCTATTCATTTTGAATTTTTGATTAAGGTCATTGGGTATTAATAACATCATTAATTATTTGAATAATAAAATATTTTTATTTTTAATTATATTCCTTTAGTGTTAAAAATGTTACAATTAGTATATTTATATTTATGGCTAAATTTTTTATCATATATTTTTATTTGTAGTTTGTACCTATTTTTAATTTGCAAATATTTTTTTAATTTGTACCAATTTTCTTTTCATTTTTAATTTGTACCCATATATTAGTTTCTTTTTGTGCCCCTATTTTTTAAAGTTTTATTTGTGTTTGTACCCATGTGTATACCGTCACATGACATTGTATATTTAATCAATGATAGAAAAATTACATATGGTATATTTATGTTTTATGCCTAAACTTGTTATCATATATTTATATTTTTAGTTTGTACCCACTTTTAATTTGCAACATTTTTTTTTAATTTGTAGTGACACACCCCGATCGAGATCAGGGCATGCTGGCCGTCACTTGGAAGTGACGTAACCATGTGCACAGTGCGGAAGCTAATAAAATAAAAACCAAGTTTACACAAAGTAAGAGCATACATGTGCAAGCTTAAGTGTGAAAACAAAGTTCAGAGCACGAAGACCTAATGCAGTCCGGGAGAAAACGACACTACAAAAGCACACCCGAAGGTGGTCCTACACTGGTAATAGTCTGTCAGATATGCCGAGGAAATCCTCAGGGAAGCCACCAAAAGTGCTAGCCAACTAGAACCTGGAGGGGCGCAAAACAAAAGCGTGAGTGGGCAAAAACAAAGCTTTTCAAAAACCATTTCATAAATAAGTTCTAACCCCTCGCCGTAAAACTTGTATACTTCCCAGAAAATAGAATATATATATATATATATATATAAGTCATGCTCAGAAATATGCCATGCCAAATGCCTTGAAGTAAAATGCAAGTGCGCAGGTAAAATCACATCAATGCCGTATAATCTGTCAGCCGGAGTCACTTAACGTGACCTGTACGGCTGAATCTAAAGCTCAAATTTCCATCTCACTAACTATACCTGCACACGAGTCGGAACCACCTAAAGTGGTATGTACGACAAGCCTGGGTGTAATATAAGTACGCTCAAGTGCTACGATCACGTGAAGGCTGGACGAATAATCGCGGGTTACCTACGAGTCGGAACCACCTAAAGTGGTCTGTACGACAGGATTGTGCACCTAACTTGGATCCAAGATGAGCGTGTGGTGCGGGAGGTGAACATCACGTGAAGAACTGTGCCCTACTCTGGGCGGGAGCACTAACACCGGGGGTGCAGGTTATGAGCTCTCTATGCATCTCAAATCACTACTGAATGTAAACATAAATCATAACTCACCTGGCACTTACCTGTGCGTCCGCAGCACCAAACATATATATAAATATATGCAACTAACAATGCATAAACAAACGGCAACATTATGCATGGCATATAAACGAATAAACGTTTCATTTCACTTTCTGGAAAAAGTATAAGTATATAGGTATATACGGAAAACCAAAAGCCCACTCACTGGTATGTAGAAGGGTCGTAACCCCCTCGCCCCGAGTGACCGTGCTCGTCCTCGGGATAGGTCTCACCTATATGCGAAACAACTATAAAAACGTTAATTTTAAAACACATAACCAACCTTATGAAATAACTTCTCATACAATGCTCAAATGGGGTGTATGAATACACCAACGTGATCTACTCAACCTCAGGAACATCCCCATATTTTCAGAAAAAAATTTCACCGTCGTACGCGCCCCCACGCGCCGGCCAAGGCACGTGCCTGGCACGCTAACGACATCAGTTAATGCCGTCAGGAATATTCCGTTAACGCCGTTAGGAATATTCTGCCCAAACTGACAGAATATTCCGTCGTCTTCTCGGGCGAGGTTCCGGCGCCGTCGCCGGCGCCAGAAAATCGTAAAAACTTCAAACCTTTGTAACTTCTTCGTTTTTCAACCAAATTTCACAAAATTGGTACCAAAATGAAGCTTACAACGAGAGGAACAAATTCATACCACTTTCAAGTGCTAAAACACACGGGATCTCACCGGGAAAACATCACCAACTCCCGCCAACCTCGAAACTCACGATCCCGACGTCCAAAACCTTCAAACGAACCACCCCGAGCCTCCTAAGAACCTCACCAAGCTTCCTACAAGCTTGAAATTCCCAAAAACACAACAATTAACGTGTGCATGAACAATGACAAAAATCGGGTATCCCGAGTTCGACGTGAAAACGAAGGTATCCTTACCTGAAATGGGTATGGTTGAACTTCTACGGACCTCACGAACATGAATATGTACTTTGTGTCTTCGATCTGTGAAGATTTGGAGGGTTTCTAGGTATGTCCGTACAAATGAAGGTGAAAATGGGAGAGAGAGGGCTCGGGACAGTGGGGTGCAGGGCAAGAAAAGGTGAGGGTGTGTGTGGGGAAATGTGTGTGGTCCACAACCAGCCCAAACCAAGCTCAAAAACAACCACACAACGAAAATTCATACTAGGGGCAAAATCGTCCTTTCACACTTACGGTTTGAAAATTCCGGAACGGGCTGTCACATGTAGTATTTTCTTTTTAGTTTTATTTTGTACCCATGTATTAATTTCTTTTAGCGCCTATATTTTTAAAAATTCATTTGTACTCATAATTTTTAATCTTTTATATCTACCCTAATTTATTTATAATGTACCCATTCTTCTTTATTAATGTACCACTTTGTTATATGTGAAATGTATCAATTTTTTTGTAAAATGTACCATTTTTTTTTTAATTTGCCATTTATTATTTCTTATTTTTACATAGTTTTTATGCATTTATTCAATCAAAATGTTTGAATTTTTTTATTGTAACTGTTTCTAATAGTATTATAATAAGGAATTTTAAATTTATAGGATTATAAATCTCATAAAATATCACACAATTAATGTCAAAACTATAAAAATATTAATATTAATAGTAATATAATGAGGTGTACAAAGTCAAGGGACCTTGATGAAACTTTGAATACTATTAAGGTTTTAATCAAATAATGTTAAAGATTAGGGACCGCATCCAAAGTATCCCTAAAAAAATTTCAATATAGTAGTGGAAAATGCAAAATGATGAGAAAAATATAAGTACATGATAGGCGGGAGAGGGTTTTTTTTTGGGTTGAATAATAGAACAAGAACACTATTGCTCATATAATATTTGATATGAAGTATAAGTAGAATGAATGTATGTTGGATATTAGATACGTACATTTTCTTTAAAGATAACCCGTGTATATTATATAATTGTAGTATGCAACTAAACAAACGAATTACTTGAGTGGGGGCATCTGCCCCCAGTGAGCCTTCATTGGCTCCGTCCATGTCTCTCTCAAACCAATATTCTTATAATTTTCTTGGGTACAGGGAAATAAGAGATCCGGAGAAGATCCCTTTCCCACAAAGTATGCAGATTACAAGATTAATTAGTAATATTGTTATCTTTATTATGGATTAAACTATGGTTTTACTTAAGATAGTTTGGGGTTTTATGGATTTGGATCCTCTCCGAGTCAACTGGTCGGGATCCTCCTGACCAGTGTTAGTGGACCCTTGGATTTTTATCCAACGGCTACAAACAAGGGGGCCCTCTAAAAGTTATAATAATTGTAGCATTTGGATAAAAATTCAACGGTCCACTAACACTTGTCAGGAGGATCCCGACCAGTTGCCTCGGAGAGGATCCAAATCTGGGTTTTATAATGATTAGTTATTAATTAGAAACTTAGCCTTGGGATAGCTGCCCAAAGGTTACGATCCTATGAACTATGAAGAGAGCTATGACATTGTGCATTCTAAGAACGCTATGAACTCTTTGCTACCTTATTTTTCCGTGCGAATCATATAAATATAACATGAGATAGCAGAGATTTTCACGTTGGAAAAAGTCTTCTTATCATTTATCCCCATCAAAATCACAAGGATAAATGCAGATTATCAAAGTGTGATTTGTGGTATGAGAAATGTTTATTCTAGAAGGAGTAAAGCTAAGAAGACCAAATTTTTTAATCAAATTTTGTAAACTAAATAACGTGGATATTGATAATTGAATTATTGCTTAAGTTTTAATTAACGCATTTTTATTTTTTTATTAGTAACACATTATTTAGTCTATAAATTTAATTTAAAGTTTTGATCTCCCTGAAATTAAAGAATATGCGGAGATGGGGACAAATCCTTGATTTTTGTTTAATCCGAGTAATCAAAAAATATAGTGACATGGATTCTCTCCGGATTCAGTGGTCCTAATCCACCAAGTCCAATCATCCGGGCTGTTGAAATTTAATTCAAAAGCTAAAGTTATTATAATTTTTAAAGTGAATCTCTATTTGTAGTCGTTAGATTAAATTTTAACTATCATAATGACTGAACTTGATAGATTAGGACCACCAGATTCGAAGAGGATCCAATATAGAGAGATGCATGCATTCACTACATGTCCAAAAGGAGAGGAAGAATAATTGGAGCACTTATGCAGGACTGTTGGTGTTGGGCATGAAGAAGATGGATGGGACAATGAAGAACGCATCTCAATGACATCGTACCGCCATGGCAGAAGCGCTGCATGCAACTCCTCAAGACTATACATACATACAAGAGGGATGAGAGAGAAACACTATCCTTCTCTTCTGTGTGTGTAGGTGGAGAGAGAGTGGGGCAAATCAACCAGAATTAATAGGGAGATTAATATTTGAGGGCGATGTGCAGCCCACTTGCCTCCCTCAACGCTTTACTTTCTCATTTTCCAAAGCCGATCCCTTCTCTTCTCTCAATGTTTCGCCTTTTTCAGTCTTTTTATGTTGTAGTAATTGTTAATTGTTGTTGTTCACGGAGGCGGAGGGATTTTTTCCTATCTATTCTTATTTTGTGCGATCATAATTAAATCACGTTAATATTTTATATTGATTTTATTTTATACAGATAATAATACGAAAAAATAATAAGAATATAAAATATTGACATGGTTTAACCGTGATCGTACAAATATAGGCATAAGACGGACATTCAAACAAGATGACAGACAATCTACCTCAACACAATACATTTCTTTTCCCTCATCATACAGGATTGAGATATTACATTTTGAATTAAATGATGGGCAAATTAATCTTTTTATCGTTAATTTTAACGTGTTATTTATATTCATCAGTAAAATTATGATAAATGGACATATAATTATAGATAAAGACAATGTAAAATGGTTCCTTATGCAAAAATTTGATTTTTTTTTTTTTTATGTTTCTTATTATGCTATCAATTTTTTAATTATATTGTGTCCACGTGCTATTATGTTATTGGTGGTTATAATTGACAAGTTAAAATTAATGATAAAAATATTAATTTGCCTTAGAATTTGACAAAATCTAACGACAGAATGTTAATTGGCTTATTTTAAATAGTTCAAAATATTAATTAACAAAAAAAAAAAAAAAAATTCATGAAGTCAATTTCAACTAGAGTAATAATTTAAGGAGTCAAACCGTAGTTTATCCTATTTTCTTTGACGTTCAGCTGACGTAGACATCACTCCCAATTTTTACATAAAACAAGCTGGTTTAATGGTCCTCATCAATTAACAAAAATGATTTCTTTCTAATTTTTTAACCCAAATTAACAAGGCCAGAAAGTTGATTAGTTTAATTGTTTAAGTTAATTAATACAAATTAATGTTTTAAATAAAAAACTTAGACCTCTAGTACGGACGACGGGAGGACCGTGGCAAAAATGTAATAAATGCAATGTCAAGGGGTGAAAATTAGTACGCACTCTGCGTACTATATTTTCTGACGCTCTGCTCCTCTTTCCGCTAAACAAAGCTGCTCAGAATAATAATGGAGCTCAAAACTTCACCCGGCAATGGCACCCAACCCCCAAACCCTGAACCGAAACCCGACCCGTCAAACCCCGGTAATGCCGAAACCCAGCAAACCCAGCTCGAAAACCAGCTCTTCTTTGAAGACTACGACAGCACATGCTCCACACCTTACGTCAGCGCGCCGTCGAGCCCCGGACGGAGTGGGCCAGTCGGTGGGTTTTTCTATAGTGCTCCGGCGAGCCCAATGCACTTCGCGTTGACCACAAAGTCGAACTCTTCTTCGTTTGAGAAGAATGGCGGGAATGGCAGCGGCTCTGTTTCTATGGGTTTTGAGTTCGAGTTCTCTGCGCGGTTCGGGTCGAGCGGGTCCGGCCCGACCGGTCCGATGAGCTCGGCCGACGAGTTGTTCTTGAACGGGAAGATCCGACCCATGAAGCTCTCGACCCACCTGGAAAAGCCCCAGACTTTGGCTCCGTTGCTGGATCTCGAGCCGGAAACTGGGGAAGACGAAGCGGATCGGGTGGGGTTCGAACCCGTGAGAGGCAGAGATCTGAGGTTCCGCGACAAGTCCCTGCGGCGGAGGACGAGATCATTGTCCCCTCTGAGAAATGAACCATTCGAGTGGGGACAGAACAACGAGATTATTGAAGCTGATGAGAAAGACTGCAACTTTGCTGAAGATCCGAAAGGGACGGCGAAAAATGGGGAAGAAGACGAAGAGGGAGTGGAGGAGAGCAGCACCACAACTACTACTCCTTCGGTTTCAGCTTCGTCGTCGCGGTCGTCGTCGGTGGGGAGGAACTCGAAAAGGTGGGTTTTTTTGAAGGAGTTTCTTCACCGGAGTAAGAGTGAAGGGCGGAGCAGCAACCACAAGTTCTGGTCGTCGATTTCGTTCTCCGCCGCGAAAGAGAAGAAACCCATGAAACAGGGCGGTCAGAATGCTCAGGGCTCTGTTTCAAAAGACCCCAAATGCAGCAACCCCTTGAGCTTGGGCTCAGAAGGGCAAAAATTGAAGGGAAGTGGGAGCGGTGGTTCGGGGAAGAAGTCGGCAGCCGGAAAACCCACCAACGGGGTCGGGAAGCGGCGTCATCCGCCGTCGCTTCATGAGCTGCATTACACTGCAAACAGGGCTCAGGCTGAGGAAATGAGGAAAAAGACTTACTTGCCTTACAGGCAAGGGTTGCTCGGATGCTTAGGGTTTAGTTCAAAGGGTTATGGAGCTGCCATGAATTCTGGGTTTGCTAGGGCTTTGAATCCAGTTTCTTCAAGGTAAGGTAAAAGAAATTAAGGTCTCCAATGGCAATCTCCATGAACCTTTGATAGTTTGATGTGGTGGATTCAGAAGGAAGTGTATAGATTTTTTTTTTTTTTTTCCTTTTGAGTATTTTATGTGATCATCTGTGTAATCATTGAAGACTGGCTGGCCAGCCAATTTAGATCTCTGTTTTTCTTGTGAAAAAAGAGGAGCTGCAGCAGTCTTTCTGTATTTTCATGGGGTTTTATGATGATGAAAAATGATGGGGAAAATCTTTTATTCCCGCATCTACTTTGCCACTGTTAAATTTATTCTCTGCTGTCACTACCAGTGCCGGTATGATGGAGTCAATCAATTATTTATGATTTTATTCCATGGTTTTTCATACTTTGAACTTCTCATGGATCCTTGTTGAGAACCTCTGAGACCCAAAGATGAAGATCCATCTGCTCCATTTAAGTTGAACAATGCTTACGATGCTAAAAAATGAGTAGGAATTTTTACTTAAAACGTATTTGAATCATAGGGTTTTTTTGGTTTATAATCAAAATTATTCATATTATGAACCATTATATAAAGATTATTTCTAAACAAATAAATTGAAAATAAGGTTGTTTAGTCAATCTATTGTAGCAAATACATAGAAGGTTGATAATGCATTTATCAATTTTATCAATTTTATTAATATATTTTTATACAGTTTGATGAGTGAAAGTTATAGTTTTAATTAATTTTTTGCAAATCGATATTTATAAAGTGATTTATAATCTAAATGATTTTTACCCTAAATATGAAGTGTTATAAATAGGCTACGAACAGTTTTGAGTAGGAACTCTTGTTCATCATTTGAGTAGCCAAATATTATTCTTTAAGGATATTCTTGGTCCTCGAGATATTAATGATATGAATGTGTTTTGGTTATTCCCTTAATTACCATCATAAGAAAACATAATCCGAATATGGGAAAATTTTAATAGAAGTGCTTAATGCATATGAATCGTCGAAGTGATTCTAACCAAAAATCAAATACATTTTCAATTAGTATCTCTCTTGTCACGTGACATGTTTCGCCTTATCTTGTCTAAAGCTTTTGGTGTTACAAACAAATGCACATTCTGCATGAGATGGTGGTTGGGATGTTTGGTAGAGATGATGAGGTGACCCCAATTTGCCTTATGTGATATTGCCTGTTTTGGGACCCTAAAGAATCTACTTGTCTGATATAATTACTTGCTTTTTATGTTAATATGTTATTACACCATTAAACTATCAAGTCGGTAGATTTTATATGGAGTTTTGCTAAGGTGTAATTGAGATCTTAATTTGCAAGGGACATGGTGGCTCCTAGTCCTACACATGGTGGACATAAAAGGAGGACTTTGAGATTATGAGACATTCCCTCAACTTTTTGTGTTTAGATTCCACTCAAAACAGTCAAAATCCATCGTATTGCATCTCTTTTGGGATTCTTTTTTGCTCTTTATTTGTTATTGGAGTTTGAGATTTGAACCAAGTCTGATGGTAAGTCAACTATAATTAAGCGTTGAACTCGTTATATATGAAAGTCGTATTTGAAATTCACATTTACAAATAGAGATAAATACTATTAAATTGCAATACTAATAACTAATAAAGATGATTTTTAAACAACGGTAATTATCTAGAGGAGATTCAAATTTAAGGTGTAAAGGACCTGCACTATCTCAATAAATTGACCTAACCCACGATAAGAAATTAAATAGTAATGTTCGACCACATCATTCATAAAACACATTTCACAAAAACACAAGTACCATATGATTTGATCCTATTCAACGTCACATTAAGACCTGGTTTGGTACTGAGGTGATTCTGAAAAAAGCTGGGAGCTGTTTTTGTGTTTGGTAAACATTCAGGTTCAGCTTTTTTTCACAGTTTTGGGTGAAAAAAAGCCAAAAACAAAAAGCTGCAAAACTCAGCTTTGAAAAATCGATTTTTTTTCACATCTGTTTTACATAAAAGTTTACCAAACACTATAATACTGTTTTTTTTTTTCAAAAGCACTTTTACAAAAAAGTTTACCAAACACTCTGCTGCTTTATTTCACAGCCACTTATTCTCACAACACAGCAGAATCAACTTTTTTTTCAAAGCACAACAATGTCAAACCAGCCCTAATCCCACTCAGTGGTAATAGACAGCTCGACCGAAGTTTTTCTCTTTGCCACACATTTGCAACAAGGCTTCTTGGAAATTTTCTGGAGGAGCCACCAACAACGAGATCTGATCTGATGCCCTCAAAGTCCACTATTATGCTGGGGACATGTAATTTTTATTTATTTTATATTAGGCTGCAAAAAACAGCAGCAAAATCCCATCATCATGATGGTCCCCTCCCCTCCATTATTGTTCATGGCAAGGGCTTATTTATCCAGATATCTATTTAGGAGGGGGTTTGTCTGCCCTCTTATTTTTATACTTTTTCTATATTCTCTAGTGATATATAATTATGGTTAAACCACGTTAATATTTTATATTAATTTTTTATAAAAATAATAAAATAAAAAAATAATAGGAATATAAAATGTTGACGTGATTTAACTGTGACTACACAAACAGAAGGGCATGAAAATAGTATGAAAATGAAGGGGCAGATAATTCACCTCCAACTATTTAACCCAACAATCAATTATGACATCATAAAGTCTTGAAATCTTTTTCTTTTGGTCAACAAAGTTTTGAAATCTAACTAGTACAAAACGGAAAGATAAGAAAGGAATCATTTTCAGATTTCTTCCACCAAGTTCATCAAGTTCGTTCATTCGGACTATTGAAATTTGATTAAACAACTAAAATTATTATAACTTTTAAAAAGTCACCTATTTGTAGTTGTTGAATCAAATTTCAATGACTCGGATAAGTAAACTTGATGGATTTGATGAAATGGATCTTCAGAAAGATATATGTTTGATGGAATTGGATCCTCTCCGAGGCAATGCCTCCGGATCCTACTAACTAGACAACATGAGCCTTTAAATTTTGATTCAACGGTTACAATTAATATAATTTTAAAAGAATCCTCCTGTTTGTAGCCGTTGGATCAAAATCTAATGACGCATGTTGTCTGATCAGTAAGATTATGTTTGATAAACAACTTCACACGTATTGATCAATCACATTGCTCTCTCTCTCTCTCTGCGCATCAACTTTGTCACTTCAAAAACATCTGGTTCTTACTACAAACGGTCCCATCTCCTAATTAATTTCCATTGTTCATCATAACTGGCGGATTTAAACTTTAAATATGAGGAATCCCAATATTAACGTGACGTATATTGTCTGCCCTTCTGTTTGAGTGTTATTCTTATCATTTTCTATTTGTGCGGTTACGGTTAAGTCACGTCAATATTTTATATTTTTATTTCTTTTTGTCTTATTATCTTTATAAAAAAATCAATATAAAATGTTGACGTGGCTTAACCGTGATCGCACAAAATAAGAAAGGATGGGAAGGGCACCAAACAGGAGGGCATACAATCTGCCTCCATATTAAAGGTATAAGTTTTTAAATGGGAACAGAGAGCGAAGAGCGTAAAAAACTTTCAGTTTATTCACTCAGACATTTTGTCGAACACTTGGTGGACTTGTTGTCGTCAATCGAATCGTGTTGTGTAGATATCGGCATATGCTGAAACAATCTAATGAGTGCATTGCGATAATTTGTCATGTGTTCTCGAACCAACATGCCGAGTGCTGCTGAGATACACCTAACAAACATTACATAAAATACTTAGTAGAAGCAAACAAAAAACCCATACCAAACATTTGAAGGGTCCTTTACTTGTATATTTCCTAGACTCCAGGTGGTCCTAGGCCCCCTTGGTTTCATTGCTCATCATGTCGATATATTTGCTATTTTGCCCTAGATCCTATGGCTATTTTAACTTCTTCTACTTATCAAAGTTGTCCCATTTAGTGAAAAAAGATTTGGGTGTCACTTTAGGACATAGAGTTGCATTTGAGTTTGTATGCAAGAATACGTTGAAGAATACAAGAATCTCACATCCGACTAAGTTTAAATTGAGTATTTACCTTGTCTTGTCTACGAGGAGGTATGTTAAAGGAATATAGAATCCCACGTCAAAAGATTTGACAAAACTAAATCATTTATATTAGACCAACTAGCTAGAAATGTGCATCTACCATCTCTTTCACTTAAGTTCGAATTATCCTTGTCACGTAACTTAGAGTGGTCTACAGTATGTATCATATAGTCACGAAAAAAAAAAAAGTCATGATTTCTGCTGCCTTAGGTTCCTAAATTATTGCGAGCGCAATGATCCTTTGGTACGATGGTTTCCTCTTCTAGTTAACCTCTCCCCAACAAACAGAAAAATGAAAAGCAAGAGCTACAACATAAGATAAAGACTTCCAACAAGCCAAAGCAGTATGCAAAAGAGGTTGATGTTACTAATACTTCCAAGCTTTGGATGGGACATGACATTACCTCTTTGTTTTTATCCGCTTCCAAATAATGCCTTGCATCGCATGAACTCATTTTTCTTTCGGACCACGATTCATTCCCCTCCTAATCTCTCTCATTCTCTCCCCTTCGTTAAAGTTTATAGAGAAAGAAAGACCCAAAAAAAAAAAAAAAACTATGAGAGGAAGGAAAGGGAATGAGCATTAAGGGGGAGAGAATAGAACTCTTTGTTTCTCTATCACTCAAGAAAAGACCGAAACTTTGCGTTTTACAGTCAACTTTTGGGTCTTCAGAGATTGGGACAAGGGAGTTTTCGGAGGCTTTCGATTTCAACGGATCGAAGCAATTCCCAATTTCAACCACGCCAGATTTGAATTGCTGCGATTTGGTCGTGGGTGTGGTGTCGAGGTGGCTAGGGGGGGGGGGTGGTTATGGAGGAAAGAAGCGGACATGTTGGTGGCTCTGCGGAGGTAAAAGGGCAGGGGAAGTGGTGGTGGTGGTGGTGGTGCAGGGACCGTCCGATCAAAACCACAAATCTGACGTCCCATCGTCCAATCACCGACGAAGTATGGAAGTTCAATCACATAATAAGTTCCCAATGGTATGGTTTTAACCCAACACATAATGTTGAAGACGAAACAAAACTAATCGGGTGCATAAAAAACACTAGATTATTGTTAATAGCATGCCGGCTATCCTTCACTACTACAAATGATAAATTAAAAGCGCAAAAATGTCAAGTAAAAGATGTGTGCCGATAGTACACTGAGAAACCTATCTCTTCCCAAGATCCGGAGAAATTGGGAGACGACTTCACCAAAATTAGGTTACCGATTCCTCCCTGCGTGCTGCGTCAGAAGTGCCTCTTCATGAAGATGAAGCAAAGGTGTATAGAATGTTCTTCTTGAGAGTGAACTCATCGGCCTTTGTTGGGTTGACAGACTGCACCAACGAAAACAAAATGAAAAGGTAAGGCCAATGTAGATCAGTAACCAGCTTCGAGAGGGGTCTGAAAAGAATAAGAAAGATCGTATAGGGTTTTTTTAATTCACTTCGATTTTTCAGCATATGAATTCATTTTTCCCGTTCGAAGTTTTGGAACTTTATTGATATATAGTTCCTAGTGTTGGATTCATCAAAGTTTCATATCCAGTTTAATCTAATCCTGTGCCGCATAGTAGACAATCCTATAACATATGAAGTCTCAGTCGAATCATGTAAGCTTACCCTTTTCGCCAAACAAGGCCTATGTATCTTGCTAGTAATGGAAAGAGTATAATATAAGATCTAACCTTTTCGAGTATGCGCTCAAGCCGCTGAATTTCGTTCTTCGCATAATCAGCACCTTTCTCCAAAGACTTCTTGGCAGCTTTCAAGTAGATGTTACCGTATCTGAAATTTAAACATAACGAGAAGTTAAATTGCGAATCAGACGATCAACTGCAAAAGGACGGATCTAAAGGATCTAGCTAAGATCATCACTGAAAGATTCCAAATTCGTTTTAAGTAGGTGCAAGTATCATCTGATCAAAATAGGGAGGGTGTATTAACCTTGCAGCCGAACCCTCAAGTTTCCCAACTTCCTCTTCTATCTTGGAAAATATTGCCTTCTTCTCATCGTTGCTAGATTTCACAAACTTCTTTACTAATTCGTCCAAATTTTCAACAATGCCAGCCTACATAAAAGAAGATCATTGAGAAGCAATGGACAAGATTTTGATCAGGTGCATTCATGACGAATTGAAGGTACTGACTTTGGAAGTAAGTTGTCCTTTTGCGTCTCTGCTGGTGCCAGATTTCTCATTAATGAAATCTACAAAATCCTCCAAATCTCTGCCGCCACCATACTCTTCACCCTCCTTCTTGTTCTTTGGGAAGAATTTCAATGTGGGATATCCACTAACACCGTACCTGAATAGGGAGCCTTGTATTAGGTCCATTTATTATTATTATTTTTTATGATATGTTTTACTCCGAAAATGTTTCATCTGAGTCATTAAAATATGCTACTAATAAAAAACAAAATATAGATTCAGTAGAGTACAACACACAATACTAAAATAAGGACCAGAAGTTCGTCGATACTATTAAACCACTAACTCACTTTTCAGCTAAATCCTTGTATTTGTCAGCATCAAGATTAGCAATCACTACGCCGTCCTCCAACTTAAATGCTGAGGCAACCTTCTCATAAGTCTGGATAGAACACAAAATAAATAATCAAGATCAACTGTTGTTCAAGCACCAGACAAAGGGTTCCAATAACGGATTTGAAGGAGCAGAAATACACTTACAGGAGCAAGGGATTTGCAATGTCCACACCTTCCATGAAAAGAAAAAGGGGGAAAACAGATTTAGAGTTGCAAAAGTACCAATCAAATTCTACTGCAATTTATTGCAAACACAACAGGATGATAATTGTATAAACCCCCCTCCCTCTTGTACACCAATTTAACTTCATTGACTCAACAACCGACGATACAGAATTCAAAATTAAGCATTAAAAAGGAAAATTGAAGACATAATCTTACCATGGTGCATAGAACTCCACCAGCACATCTTTTGTTTCATCCAGGACAACCTCATTAAAGTTATCCTGTGTAAGTACCACAACATGGGATGGGTCTGCAGCAATCTTCACATTGGTCCCTGCTTGCAAAGAAGAGCTTCATGATCAATCATAAGCCTAGGATTATTACGTAAATGAATGTGTGTATTAGAATTGAACTAACTCAAACAACCAAGAAATATCAACATATTTATTCAGTTCATTTTCAATTGAATAACATTACAAAATAATACCTCCTTCCTTATTCACAAACTCAGCAAGAGCTTCAGCAGTACGGGCACCTTCATACCTAAATCATGTAAAATTCAATCAGAAAGGTAGACCAAAATTACTAATACAAACAAGGATGGTGAAAAATGTTACATCGTCTGAAATTTGGTTAGAGGGTTCGGTGGCAAGAGTATCAAATCAAAACTAAAACAAATGCTTTCATGTAAACTGAGCAGGGCATAGGGGAAAACACACTCACTTTTTGGGTTCTAGGGACCCTTTAGGAAACCATTGAATTGTGGGGTAGCCGGAAACTCCAAACTTGCCACAAACGCCCTTGTGCTCATCACAATCAATCTATTGAGAATTGGCAAATAAAGCAAAAACAGTCAATCACTGGTAGTTGTCTGCAAGACACAAATTCAATAGTATGGTAGTAACTCAATCATCAGACAGTCTAACGAGGACATCAGGAATAGAAAACCTACCTTTGCGATTAAAATCGATTTTGCTTTCTTAAAACTTGAACCTAGCTTCTCATACTCCGGTGCAAGCTTCTTACAGTGACCACACCTGCAACAGGAAGTACGAACCGTATACAATTAAAAGAAGCGAAATTAAAACTAAAGAAACATATCCACTATACGCTTCCTGAAATATGGATACGAAACAACATAACGCATTCGGAGAAACGATGTTAGTCCAATACTATTCGGACGAAAATTCAACATAGATACATTATAACTCGCATTCTGATTACCAAAAATTCCAATTCCATATGTAAGAAAAAAGTTCAAACACTTCATCTGGCCTCGATCATTTATTCACCTGTAGATCTAGAATCCTGGATTGCCTATTCGCAGATCTCCAATCAATCAGTCTCAGCATCGCCATATCCGATACAATTAACCGATTCATATCCGTGTTTGGCATCCGAAAAACTAAATTAATCGATTCAATTCAAATCATTTTCAATCCTACGCTTGAGTAAACTAATCTCACACTAATTTGCATTCATTTCGTTCACAATTAACAACAAATAAGATCATCACAAAACCTCACAAAACCTCATCAGCTAAAATTAGGGTCTTCCGAATCAAATCTCGGAACCAAACAGCTGAAATTATAAGTCTAAGAGTACCAGGGAGCGTAGAACTCGACGAGAGCGGCGCGATCTTGACCGACCTCCTTCTCGAAGTTGTCCTCCGTGAGCACAACGACGTCGTCTGCGAAGGCCGACGAGGCAAAGAGCTGGGCTAGGGCTCCGAAAGCGATCAGAGTCTTCGAGCTCGCCATCGTTTCAAACTTTCTGAAGAGAGTCGGTTGCTTTGAGGAAAGTCCAGCTGCTCCTCAGTTTTTATACCCGCCTTTGTTGAACTCGTATTTTGCATTTTTTTTTTTAAAAAAAAAAAAAAAAATTATTTCTCGACGGTCAAAAATAATTTTAAGACGTAAATTGGAAGCTACTCCACGTAATTCTCAGTGTTTACGCGAGGCGCTCTGAGTACTGGACACTGCTTTTTTTAATCTGGCAAATCATGTCTCGCCATGCGTACAAATGTAATCATCAGTCCACTGAAACAAAGACACGTGTCAAATACTATTTTAGCAAAAGTTAAACGAATTCTTACATATGAAGAACCAAATAGTTTTCCTTCGTATGCTTATTAATTTTGAGTATTTTTTTAATTTTAAATTTCAGTTTTTTTGTTTGTAAGTAAGATTTTGTTAGATTAATCACTGACAAAGTTCGAACTCATGCATGTTTGTATGCTTATTAATTTTGAATATTTTTTTAAATTCTAAAATTCAGTTTTTTTTTTTAATTATTATTTTTTTTATCAATGATGAATTTTGTTAGATTAGTCACTGATAAAATTCGAACACACGTCGTCATGCAAGACTCAAGACCTTTCCGCCATTGTAGTAAAAGACATTTATTTCAATTGACTTAACTAATCTTGCCATAAACCTTTCTTGGTTTTGATTGAGTTTTGCACAGGATGTTAGTGAAATGATTATTAAGAAACCAAACATTTCTAAATGTGACATGTATACGATGAAAATAATGCTAATTATTGTTGGATGATTATAAATAACATAGATGCATGTTTATATATCTTTTGCAATTGCAAAAGTTTAGATAGCGACATGCTCCTATGAACACCACCAATTCTACAATGCTCACAAACCAATGCGGAGAACCACTTGCACATATAGGAAGTTGAAGGCCTTCGGGTTGGTTGTGGCATATAAAGTTATCCTTTTAGTTTATGACTCCGAAGACCTAGAGACCTAACTAGAAAACGTGAACTAATGAAACCTTTGTTTTTCTCTATATTTTCCTTTTCTGAGAGCCCTCCTTATTGGAAGAATGAATGATTTGCTTGTGAAAATTCCGAAAAAAATTATTAAATAATTTGCCGTTTGATTACAATTTCACTTTTAGTTTAAAAAAAACGTGTGAACTAATGAAACCTTTGTTTTTCTCTATATTTTCCTTTTCTGAGAGCCCTCCTTATTGGAAGAATGAATGATTTGCTTGTGAAAATTCCGAAAAAAATTATTAAATAATTTGCCGTTTGATTACAATTTCACTTTTAGTTTAAAAAAAACAAAAAATAAAAACTTCATGTCAAATTTTGAAAATTCACAAAAAATATATTTTATTTTTTTTAAATTAACGGTACCAAACAAGAATAGTTCAAAAAAAGCTTAAAAAACCTGAACAAGAAAAGCGTTCACAGAGAAAGAAACAGCGGCGGAAAAAAATAGAAAGCAAAAGGAGAGGGGCGTTGCGAGAATCGAACTCACGACCTCTCGCACCCGAAGCGAGAATCATACCACTAGACCAAACGCCCAATTTGGCAATACTCTGGAAATTAACCAATTTTTTATTTAAAATCCATAAACTTTTGAATAGTATTCCTCACGCCTTTCTTCGCTTCTTCTTCCCCTTTTCTTTGAACGTTGAGGATTCGGACACTCTCTGGTTAGCCCTCTCTCCAATCTCCATCTCTCAGAGATTCCCGGAATTTCAATTGCATCCTTCAAGGACCGGACTGCAAATTAGCTCAAAGGTTGAATTCCGCAGCCATGGCCAGCAGTAATGTAAGTTCAATTTCCCAAAATCCTCACTTTCCGTCACTGAGAATTTATCAATTGGCCTAATTAGGTTAAGTTCTTGATTCCAAAAATACAAATTACATGATAAATATTTCATTTTTGTATGATTTAATTAATTCAGTAGTTGTTATTATTTTGGTATAGGCTGCCGGAGTGGATAATACTTTCAGAAGGAAATTCGATCGAGATGAGTTCTTGGAGCGAGCTCGTGAGCGCGAAAGACAGGTTTGAACCCGAAAAGTCTCGTTCTTGTTGTTGGTTTGTAAATTTGTAATATGTTTTTTAGTTTTTTTTTCCTAATCTGGGTGTTTTGCAATGTGCTTTAGGAGGAAGAGGGAGGACCGCATAAATCCAAATGTTGGTTTTGTTTAATCTTGTATTTCGGTCTCTTTGCGTTATTCGAGTTGTTTTCTTTAGTATAAACTAAAAGTATGGTTTGCTATATGTGTGTAGCGAAAGGTCCGCCAGTGCAAAGGAAGCCATTGAAGCACAGGGATTATGAAGTGGATCTCGAGTCTCGCTTGGGGAAAACACAGGTGAGCTTTTTATTGTTTGGAGTGCATATGCATTTTTCCCCGTTTGTTTGAAAGTTGAGATTTTTTTGAATTCGTGGAATACTATAAAGCCTATCATGATGCGACTACTTCTCAACCTAGGAGTTAGTTTTTAAGAAGATTCCAATGCCATGTGTAATTGGATGCATTTGATCGTCATGGTTAATCAGCATCCTCGATGTATCTGTTTTAATTGAGCATAAAGTTTTGATGTAAAATCTTCACCGTAATGCAGTATGTTCAAAAAATTATATATATACTGTCATAGTTGGTTTGGTTTTCTGATTTCATGAAAATGTTGTGGTCCTTAGAAGATTATAGATTTGGATTAAGGAAGCTTGGTAGGAGATGGGGGGTTTGTTATTCCTATGTTGCTTTACTCTGAAGAAAATTATATTGAGACGTTTGCCTCTTTCAAATGGGAATATCTCACGTCCTGCCTGCTCAGTTGAGTTGCATTAGAACCATGAATATTTTGTTGGATCCTGATGTGTCTAAATAAGATCCTTTATTGGATATTTTGTTGCTTACATCTTTGTTAATTGCTAAGCAAGTTTTACAAGTTTCTTACCACTTTTTTTTCATTAACCTTGTTATTCCCTGTATGTTTTGCAGGTTGTTACTCCGATAGCACCCTTAAGCCAGCAGGTAAATACTTATCATTGAATATTCGTAACTGAATTTTATGATTTGCATTTTAGTAACAATATTACTTTATTTTAATTAAATAAAATATGGCCAGCCATCACATTGACTATGCCCATCAAAGGCTTTGCATTTCTTATCTCTCTCTTTCCCCTCCCCCCTCCCCCTTCTCTTCCCTCCTCTTTGAAGGATATTCCCTCAGTGGTTAGGCTGTGTAGCTTTCCTACTGAATCCTTATCTAGTGTAGTCTGAATTACCGCACTTGAAGCCAAGATTTGAGTGCAATAATTAACCCCTTGGTTACGGTCTACCACTCACCTTTCTAGCATTATGTTGATATAAATTTCATTTTGTGAAAAGAACGTTAGCATATATAGTACTTTCTCTATATGGTTATGGTATCTTGTACTTGATCTGATATGATTTGTCATTTTCTAGTCTTGTCTTCTCAATATTGTTTCCCCTGCTACAATATGATTAATTCTGTTCTTTTTCAGGCTGGATACTACTGTTCGGTTTGTGAGTGTGTTGTAAAAGATTCTGCAAACTACTTGGATCATATCAATGGCAAGAAACGTATGTAACTCTATCGATATTGTTATGACATGAGTTCATCTATAGATATGTTTCTATTGTCATTACAATTATTTTCTTTTGGTTTTGTTATTCTTTGAATGTTTCTTTTCTTTATAGATCAAAGAGCTTTGGGTATGTCTATGCGGGTAGAGCGGGCATCACTCCAACAGGTGGAATTTGAAAAATAACTTTTGTTTGTGATCAAATTGGAAATTCCTTGTTAAAATCGTGACCATATTTACGTTGAATTCATGCAGGTTCAGGAGCGATTTGAAAAGCTCAAGAAGCGGAAAACTGATGGAACTTTCACAGAGCAAGGTAAGATATTGAGTTGTAGTAAATGAATCCTTCAGAGACTTTGATCACTTATTTAAGGTGCATTGTGTTCTGATTACTGATAAAAAAGTTGATCACTCTTCCTTTTCCCTCTCAGATCTTGATGAGCGGATCCTGAAGCAGCAGCAAGAAGAGGAAGAGCGGAAGCGCCAGCGTCGGGAAAGGAAGAAAGAGAAGAAGGTTGGTAGAATTGATTCACTTAATATTAATGTTTGTAAGGCAGAGATTGGAATCTTCAAATTCGGACGTTTGTTATCTGCCTTGCTATAATATTTTGCAGCTGAATTTTTTAATTTTATTTATGTCAACTGATTCTTTTAAATCTTCTTTCCTGGGTTCAGAAAGAGAAGGCAGTCGAAGAGGAAACGGAAATTGATCCCGACGTTGCAGCTATGATGGGATTTGGTGGATTTGGTTCAACCAAGAAGTGATCATTTCATGCCAGTTCAACTTTCACAGCTTTTTTTTTGTTAATCTGAGTTGTTTCTTATGTATCTGATTGTGTTCTTTAGCGACCGTATCGTACGAATTTAGGCGTTCGTTTTTGTACAAAATGTAGGTTCGTGTACCTTCAAAATGTTGGTGGAATTTGAGAAAATGGAAGAGATTTTACGCCCAGATTCATAATGCATCCGGGTTTGATTCATCTTTGTTCTGGTATGGCATTCGAAGCTTGTCAATTTTGTTTTGTTTTAATTTTACAAAGAAATTGAGAATGATTGATGATATGAATATGGCATAGCCGAGGGACGTTTGAGGTTGGTAATTCTAAAACCCGAACCGAGGCAATCACCGGTCATCTTACAAAATATCGAAAGAAAAATAACTTGTTACAAACCACAACATACAAGATCTTTCGTCGTAGGAGTAATCTATGATTGTTCATGTAACACTAGATTGCAGTACGTTATGGCAGTCGAGTATAAATGGTGTATATGGTGCGGTTTTAAGTTTAGGAGATGTGCTGGTGTCGGTCGCGCGCGTGAAGTTTTGACGTTATCACATGGTCAGTGTAGGATGAAGAGACAGAACCCGGTAACAATTAAGAACGTGAAAAAACTGACGAACTTTGGTAGCTTCTGTGCACTGCTTGTTTCACCTTGGTACTGACCAAAGGGCCCAAAACCATTGAACCTCCCTGCACAGACAAAATTTTATTATCACGAGAGATTCTCGGTCTTGTCTCTCTTAATAACAATACGTGTTTAGAGAACCCCGCTACTACTCAGTATTTTAACTTTGATCCTCAAAAATCAACCATGTCAATAAACAGAATCAAAGTCGAAAAAAGTTGATCAGACCTGAGGTTTTCTCAAGACGTGTCATAAAGACAAGACGTCCTACACAGAGCCGGACTGCTACTCATAAGTTTTTGTGATTCTTTTCGCTTACCTATTTGATTTGTGTAGCTGCAGCCAGCGCGAAGTGCACTTCTCAGCTCTGGCAGTGTTGCTCTATTGCCGAAAACGAAGTTTGAAAACATTCTATCGATGCAGTTCAGAACTTGTTGCGTCTCTTCAAAACATGGTCCATGGCAGAACGAATTAGTTGCTTCAGGAGGCACGTTAAATTCTCCACTCTCATTCAATCTGTATGCTTCATTACAACCAGCATAAATCTGATCACTCCAAATCAAAACAAAATCAGTAAGAAACAAAATCGAGGACCTAATGATGTTTGTATAACATGAAATCAAGTTATGAGCATGGTTTGCACTCACAAACTTGTTGCTGAAACATGCCAAGGCTGTCACAAACGTCTGCGCTGGGTTGTCCTCTGCGTATCCTGCAACATATTGAGACAATCGTATGAACACAATCAGCTAGGAAACAGAAAGAAAGCGCAAGAGGGCATCATGAACGCGAAGTATTACCTGAGTAGGAGCAACAAGCTGCAATGAGAAGAAGAGTAAGGCAGAAGAACTTGTGTTTTGGGAGGATAATAGAAGCCATTGTAACTTTGTAAGAGATGATTTGTATATGAAATTGATATTAGTAGTAGTGACTGGGGTATTATATGGGTTTTTGATCTTTTTAACGAGGCATGAGAGAGAGAGAGAGAGAGAGAGAGAGAGGATCTTGCCTCACAATTGGTAAACCAAAAAGGAGAGAGATTGAGGTGGTGGTTTTAGATAGTTATAGCGAGAAAATGGATGAGGAAAATGGGACTTGTAGATGAGTGAATTTGGTAAGTAAGCCACCAACTTTGTACTTGTTCTTGAGTTTTATTTTATTTTTTTATTTTATTGAGTTTTTATCAATTTGAGTGCAAGAATTGAGTACTAAATTTGTCATTAGAAAACAAATGTTTAGATTAATATTCAAAGACCATTGGGATTGCATGATGTATTAAGTCCAAGTGCCACCCCCTAGAGATGTTTTAGACGGTTGATGTACAGTTTTTTTAATAAAAAAAAATGGATACAAATTATGCATACAAACGGCATCAATATAATGCACTGGCATTGGATTTGAGTAGTAGGAGGCCCAAAGTATCTAACACATGACTTTCAAGTGTCAGAGTGAATGCTTTTAAACGGATGGAGTTGCATCAGTGAAATTATTGTTTATCCTTTGCCATAACAGAACGAGTAGAATTGCTATGGCACCCTTAAGCTTATAATAGACATAAGTCATATCATTATGTGAAAACCTGCATGTATTAGAGAGTTTCGTCAAATATATTAGCTTAATGTACCTAAAAGTGTTATCCTTGTAACAAACACACCCACCATTAAGAATAGTGTAAAGGCTATATTAATTATTAGTAAAAAGCGAAAGTCTACTACTAGTTGGAGAGATTTTTTAGTGTGTCGGAACACGAACACATACGTCATATATCATTATACAAGTGGACGGACAATTAAAGGGAAAACTTTCTTCCACTTGTATAGTCACATAGGACATACTGTCTTGTATTCCAAGCACATTGAAAAATCTTTATGCTAGCTGAAAGTATTAGTTAGCTACGCCAGGCGTTGCAAGTTTAATTTCACCCCCAAACAAATGATAAAACAAGAGCAGTTGCTAGCTAAAAGTTGAATGTTTTGGAGGAGGTAACTAGAAGTAGAAGAAAAAGGCATGTAATTAGATTTCGGACTTAATATATATACATTTGATTGGAAAATTAACCATATATCAAGTCCAATCTAAATACGAAAATCAACTATATCCTGTGATTTTTAACTTCAATATTTGATGCTGATATTCAAATTAAACCCTAAAAACTGTAACATTATTAATTAAACTCAAGAAAACTTAAAAAACATGGTCTAAACTTCTTGTTCCCGCCATCTTTCTTTTCAGATTAATCGCATAGCCTCTGAGGATTTTGATTTATTAACTTGATGTATTTAACTTTGACTGCTCGATCTTTTCATCCAAGATAACTTGCGTCATCTCTTCTGAGAAATTTGGGTTCCCATGCAAGAACCTTTCCCTGTTCTTGCCAGGAAACCACCTCCCTCTCCTCCAATCCAGATGAGGTCTCACGTGAGTAGCCGGATAAGCAACGTGATCCAACGGTGTTTCGAAGAACACAGCGTAGAAACTGCCCTTCTCCCCGGTGACAACCCCCGTCCACCACCCGTCATTGTCGTACGCATCCACCAAATCCCCGAAACCAAACTTTTCATTGTTTGCAGATGAGTCGTTCGGGCTCAACGGTAGGGTCTGGTTCGGGTGCGGAGGGCGGACGTCATGAGCCATGACGGTCTCTTTGTAGAGCGTGCGCTTGTCATCCTCCAATAGCTCCTTGTACTCGACAACGTAGTTGTCCCCCATGTTGGCTACAACCCTAGCTGCGAAGTACGATCCGATGAACCCCTCTTCCTTGCTTGACACTTCAACTTCGTTGTTGGTTTCAAACCTTCTTTCGGGGCTGAACTCATTTGGATCGTCGAGTTGCGAGCGAGAGGAGGAAGCAGGACGAGAGTCCGTTGCTTTTGTACGCCGTTGGATCGCACGGGAAGGCCCCATTGCAAATTATTTGCCAGTGAAGGAAAGGAAGTAGAAGAATGAGAGTTGGATTTGCTAGTTGCTACCAAAGAATGAGAGTTGACGAGTGCCTTGTTTGTATATATAGAGTCCTGTTCTGTTTAGAAAATTTTGGCTTTCCTATTCTGTTTAGGAATTGGAAGATTTTATACTTTTCATTTCTTAATTTTTCTAAATTATACGCTTTGATTGAAAGAAAAAGTTATTATATTTTACGGATTCAGCCCACCTCAAAAGTGTCTATACTTTTACGAATTTAGCGCACTTATAGATAGACTTATAGATAAATCGGATTAGATTAGTCTAGATTCGAGCCGTTAAGTAAAATAATCTGACCAGATAATCTGATGGATATTTAATAAGAAAATCCATATATAATTTGATAAGTTAACGAGTATCTGATATGAAAACCCGATCTGATTTCTTATACATTTTTTTTTTTTATCAATCAAATTAGCTCAATTTCATATTTGATTTGTTAACAAATTCTCGAATTCAGATCATAAAAGGATTATCAAATTGAAATCACAAATCCATATTCTATTAATTAAATCAAATTCATATTGGAATTCGGGTCAAAAAATCTATTGACACATCTACCTACAAATCTAACCCAATCATACCGCTGTAAAGCCAGAACAAATTTTAGTGTCACAGTTCTAAATTTAAGTGGTCTTATCAATGCATATAATTTTTTTTATATGGGTGTGCATCATAATCGATATGTCAATAGGTACTACTAAAATTTATCATTTATGATCATATCATAACTTGAGAAATATCTTTGGAATTTGGCAAAGTCTAGGGTTTCTTTCTTTCAATACAAGCAACATAGGATAAGAGGGTTGAACACATGAGTTTAAGTGCAGAAGTAAGTACTTTTAACCGCTTATAATTTTTATCCATACAAGTGAAATAGGGTCAAACACACAAGTTTAAAAGCAGAAGTAAATGTTCTTAACCAATTACAGCTTACAACCATCTATAGCTTTCAAAATTCACTTGTCTTTCAGGTGAAGTACGGCAGACAAAGTATTAGGTTTTTTATTTTTATTTATTTTTATTTATGTTTAAATGGGTTCGAAACTATTACAATAATTAAGAGGAAGGGAGAGTTTCAAATCCAAGACGCATGAGTAGAAACCAACACCCTATCGACTAGGATGTCGGACCGCATTTATTTACAATTGCTATAATGTCTCTAAAGAATGTGAAGTTGTTCTTTCATTTCAAGAAGCAAGAAAACAAAAAGGCAAAAATATCACCAGCAATATAAAAAAAACTCTAATTCATCGGAAACAAGACGAGTGAGAAGCCTAGTCTTTACTGTGTAGCGCCCTCTACTTAATGTACTGAGAAAGCCACTTGAAGCCATCGCCATAACCCATTTTCCGAACAATACTGCACATGAAAACCTCGAGGGGACGGACATTTGAGTCTTGCAAGTTTACTTTACCCTTGCCTGTGGTGAAGTTGTTCAGACCGAGGTGGAAGCGCAACTCTTCTTCTGAGGCAGCATATGGTATGTCGATCTTGTTTCCGAGAATAAGGAATGGAACAGTGGCCAGTGATTCATCGGAGAGAAGAGCATCCAGCTCTTTTTTTGATTCTGCAAACCTTTCCTTGTCGTAAGCATCCACCAGGTAAACCACGGCATCCACCTTTCACAACAAAGACGAAATGCATTACCAAGGACAAAACATAGAGATAACATTTCTTTTTCGGTCAAGGAAACATAGAGATAACATAGTATGAAGCAAGACAAAACCAGCATAACCAAGGATGAAACATAGTGATTACATTTCTTTTTCCCGTCAAGGAAACATAGAGATAACATAATATGCAGCAAGACAAAACCAGTATAACTTGAAATTACCCTCGTAGACTAATGAACAACACAACCATTCTTTCTTAGACAATCAACTAGACCCCAAAGATCGTTCTAGTGAACGATTCCAGATATTCTATCAAACCTATTTCACAGCTGTTACATTTCACCATGATAAACCCCAGCAATATGTATATGGTTTCCAAATAAATATACTACAATCTAAGGGGGTGCATAAACTTCTTTTAATTAATGACCTTCTTAGAGAATAACTCGTCTTGTAACATATCTAACTACATTATGCAGGTCCTACTGTGCACTTTTTCCTCCCGAATATGAGTGTTTCATAGGAGTTAAAAAACACGATAATTTCAAAACATAGCAATTGACAAGAAATGTTCATTCGCACTTCTAATAAGGGATCTGCAAGTAATCAACCCACTATTGATCTAGATAAAGAAATTGCAAAGCAAAAGATGGATGTGCAGTGAGGTACCATTAGCATACCTTTTACAGAGAAAAGGTGCTATCAGCGAACTACCATTATTTATATCTGCCTCCCATGAATCAGATAAAAACAGAAACTTTTATCTGGGATTATGGAGGCACAAACATCCAAGACAACTACGTGCACGTGGTAAGAGAAGATCATACAACAACTATTTGGGTAGGTTAAGATCAACTTTGCTTCCAATTTGACAATTCGACTAGGGGGCAGTGAAATGTTTAATTCAGCAAGGTACTTGTGAAATACAAGAACAACGATTCACGTCGTCCAAACACAAACTAGATAACTTCCATTGTAACAAAAGCTAAAACAGTTCATATATGCAGAAAACCAGTTGCCATATCACATATCAATACATCCTCTTGAATTAAATCATCAATGATACCTTGGCATAGTAATCTTTCCAAACTCGGCGAGCAATCTGATGTCCACCCAAATCAAAAGCCTTGAACTTGATTTTACCAATGCTCAACTCCTCGGATGTCGGATACTGTGTCGGTTGGTGTTGAACTAACCTCTGTAACAATGCATCAACAACAAAACCCAGAATCAGAAAACTAAATTCTACGCTAATTAAGTAATTATCAAACCAAATCAAAATTAAAATCAAAACAATTACAAGAGCAAATTGCTTTATTCCTTTCTTCTTCTTCTTCCAGATATTAAAATTTGAGTGATTCAATAGCATCTTAAACTCAATACTTCAATATTGGATTGGGAGCAGAAAATCTAATTAAAAAAAACCCATACGAATTACACAAAAGAAAAGAAAAAAGATTTTCAATTGCATAATTAACAACTACACTCTCAAACTATTCCTTCAGTCCATATTTTCTTTATCTTCACTTTCCCATCAACCAAACAGACCCCGGATTGATTAAACACCAAACAAAAACGAAAATTTCAACATAAAAAAAATACCAATCATTCCAAAACACCATTGAAGCATTGAAAATCACAAACTTCACCGAGTTCGAAAGCACCCAAAACCCACCAACAAAATTTAGAAGAAAGTCCGATTAAAACGATGAGATTGAAAGAAAAACCTCATCTTTGAGCATATGAAGCAACGTTGTTTTGCCGGCATTGTCGAGACCCAAAAACAAGATCTTGGCCTCCTTCTGCCACAGTCCGAGCGATGCAAGAACCCCATAGAACCAATCCAACAAGAACATGGTGTTTCCACCCAGAAATCGTCAGATCGAAAGCCTGCACCCAATATCAGAGAGATTGAGAAGTAGAAAAGAGTTATGTGGAACTGTTACTGGGTTAGGTCCATGGACGGCTGTGATGTGTCTCGGACGCAATTGGAAATTGTGGGCCGTTAGATTCTAAATTTCCAACTGCTGGGATATGATTTTTGTTTTATTTTCATTTTTGACGAAGTTGGTCGGTGGGGATTTATTTTTCCTTTTTATATTTATTTGTCTTTGTTTAATACATTTTGGAATAGAGTAAATTGTAATAATGGTTCCTCAATTTTAACTTAATTAGAGCAATGATCCCTTAATTAAAAATCCATTACCATTGGTCTTTCAACTTACCAAAATGTGCAACTATGATCATTTTTGTCAATTTCATTAGAACTTCCATCAAAATGAGCATGCATGTGAGGTTGAATCAAGAGGCAAATATGAAAAATCAAATAAGAAAAATTGTATTAATGATCCTTTTACTTTAATCCAATTGGAGCAATAGTCTTAACTTTAACATAATTGTAGCAATGGACATTCTAATATAACTTATTTTGACAGAATTCTAATGGGAGTTGACAAAAATGACATCAGTTCATCGTACATCATACAACCAGTTTTTGTCAGATATTCTTTATATTCAATTTTTAAATAAAAAATTATAATGATTTTTGATCACACGATATATGATAAACAGATATGATTAGAAGATCCTTATAAAAGTATCCGACGAGAATCCTCAAAAAGATCCGACGAGGATCCTCCCGGCTCGCGCGTCCACCCCTCCTGCTCACACCGAAGAGATTGGTTGAACTACAAGGTGATACAGGCGTCCAATTCATTTCAAAGATACCTGAATAAGCAGTCATTCTGAAATTTGTCTTGCTTTTGGTACTAAGGTTTCATTGGTAGGTGGGGTAGAAATACGTAAAATATAGAAACAATTTTCTTTTTATGAAAACGTAATATATAATAGGAATTGTTATTAGCATTTTAAAAATCTTATTCTACACTTCAAATTTTCTATATTAAGAAAAAAAAATACACTTATGAAAAGTGCAGAATGAAAATTTTAGAGTGCTAATAACACTTCCCTATATAATATAGAAACATGTATAGCTATCAAAGCGTCAAATTAATATAGAAACAGTGAGATATAAAAAATCTTCCAAATCCTGATCTGAATAAGAAAGCCAAAATCCTAAACCGAATAGGAACAGGAAAGCCCAAATATTCCAGACTATATATTGCCATTTGGACACCAATAGCTCTCTCATTCTTCTACTTGCCTTATCTCGCTCACAATCACCAACTCTCATTCTTCTGCTTCATTCTTCTCCAATGGAGGCATTCCGTATGGAAAGGTTTTTCGAAAGAGACAACGAGATCGAAGTGACCGGCAAGGAAAAGGGGTTTCTCGGATCTTACTACGCAGCCAGGGTCATCGCCAACATGGGAGACAATTACGTGGTGGAGTACAAGGAGCTGCTGGAGGACGACGAGCGCACGCACTGTAAAGAAACCGTGATGGCTCATGACGTCCGCCCTCCGCACCCGAACCAAACCCTACCTTCAGGCCCAAGGGACTACTCGTCTGCAAAGAAAAAGTTTGGTTTCGGCGAACAAGTGGATGCGTACGACAACGACGGCTGGTGGGTGGGGATCGTCACCGGGAAGAAAGGCGGTTTCTGCACCGTGTTTTTCGAAACAACATGGGATCACATTGCGTATCCGGTTACTCACTTGAGGCCTCATCTGGAGTGGAGGAACGGAAGGTGGTTTCCTGGAAAAAACCGAGGTCGATTCGTGGCGGAGAACTCGTATTTTTCACATGAATTGGTGGAGTGTATCTTGGACGAAAAGATTGAGCAGGAAAAGGTGAAGAAATCGGAAGTTCAACGAGATCATGAGCATCATCGCATGCAGTCCGGCTGGGAACTAAAGATCGTGCAGTCAAGAACTGTTTGGGCTTGAATTCGCATCGTCATCGACGATTTGAAGTAATCAAAAGTGGAATAAGACAATGAAAATCATCGATTAATTTCAAGTTTAATACCTTTATCTTAATTTCTTGAATGTATATATGCCACGTTTTAAATTCCATTAGTTCTGTTGTTTTGATCAAGAGGAAACTATTTCAACATATTTATTTTGCTATGGACTTGGAAAGTTCTTGACCTTTAATTTCCTTGTGTGCAATATTCTGCAAATTAATCATCTCATATTATTGAAGACACAGATTAGGCTTCTAAGATTAATTCACGATTGCGTAATACTTAACTAAGAAAGCTGCAGGATGGTTTTGCATCGAAGTTTAACCTTTAATTAGTGGTAAGTAAGGGCTCAGAAAACTCATCCAAACTCAAGAATCTAGGTACTTAAACCTCAAAGAAACAAGAAAACGCCCCTGTAAACCAGTAAGTACTTTTCAATTTAGCAATTGTAATTTTCTTTTTCTTATTAATTAAAATGTTTGAAATGGTAAAAGCCTTCGATGTTAGCTCAAGTGATTAGGAAGGTTTGATTCTATGAGTTATGTTTCAAGATATGTCAGAGTTCGATTCCCTCACCAATGTAATAAATTTTTTATTAGTATGTTATTTTTTTGTTAAATATATTGCAGGGTTGAATTTGTATATATGTAGCTAGTAACTTAGTAAAATATAGAAACATCCATTATTCTTCCACTGAATTATGAGGTTGATCATAGATATAGAAACATTAAGATACAAAGGAGTTGGGAAAAGACTCGGGCGAACTATCTAATGTTCTAAAGTCTTGGAATTCACCGGTGTTTCGGAATATACTTCATAAGAAAAAGAACTCTCACTCCACTTCCTCTTTCCACTCGCAACCATCTCCAACGGGGTCGAACTCTCGTTCTACTCCCGTTTTTCACTCGCAATCACCTCATTTGCCACACCGTACAACTAGGGTTTTCAAAAGAGACGACGAAATGAAGTGCGCAGCAAGGAGCAGGGCTTTCTCGCATCCTACCACGAAGCAACCGTGGTGTCAAACATGGGGGACAACTACGTGGTCGAATACAAGGAACTCTTAGAAGACGATGAGTTCACACCTCTCAACGAAACCGTTATGGTCAGCGAAGTCCGACCTCGACCCCCTTCCACTCCTCAAACGGTGGCGAAGCAGAAGTTCACCTTCGGCGAAGTTGTCGACGCGTATGACAACGACGGCTGGTGGGTGGGAATCGTCACCAGGAAGAGAGGGTGTTACTGCACCTTCTTTTCCGAGAGCACTTGGGATCACATGTTGCTTATCCAGTCGCTCGCTTGATGAAACAAAATCCGTATTTTTCACATGAATTGACGCAAGTTATCTTGGATGAAAAGATTGTTCAGTCAAAAGCACAACAAGGTAAACAAAATAGTCCGAAGCAACGTGGCAGATTGGAAGAAAATATCACGCAGTCAAAAGTTGTTTGTGCTTGAAAATCATCGACCATATTTTTAATTTTCTCGAGTGTTTCTTTAATTAATTTTATTTTATTTAAGAAAGTATATTAAAGTAAGATGGCATTAATTTTGTTGTTTTGTGAATAGACATAATTAATTTAATTGATAGCTCAGGAATATTGATGTGTTGAGAGGTTCCTTGATTCCATATCATCCATCTTTAGGGAGGCACCTTGCACTGCAAATTATGCTTGTTCAATAAAATAAAATATTTTTGTCATAATTTTAATTAAAATTCCTTTCTTGTTGTAGACATGGAATGTTCTTCACCATTAATTTGGTGTTTGTCTACAATTCCAATATTTAATCGTTCATGTTATTCACGACAAAGATTTTAGATTTAGGCTTCTATCATGTAGTAATTCAATCATGAGCAAAATATCTTATTAATTTCAAAAACCTAGTTACACTTTATGTTTCAAACAACGTTAAACTTAGTGGTTAAAAATATATATCTATGATAAAATCAATAAGCTACTCAAAACACTACACCGCTACCGTTAAAAGCCTAAAACACAAGAAATGTACTATAAAGACACTATACAAAAAACTTCTAAAATAACACCATTCAAACAATCATTTGAAAGTTATTTCCAATATTATCGTGTCTAATCATTTTTTTATAATGCATCTGTAACAAATTTAGTATAAGTTGAAGAGAAATTTTTTAGTACAAATTATCGACAACTTCTCCCAATAAGTATCCAACTTATGTAAAATATCCACATTACGAGAACCTGATGCATACAGCTGTCGCACCCAAGAATTTATTAAAATTAATTAGGACATAAGTACTTGCACCTCATCTTAAGCTTTATTATTCTATGATGTTGGTAACTCTTTTCATAAATAAAAAAAACAAATTTTCCAATCAAGCTCAGAATCTTTCATCATGTTTGCCCTTTCTTTTGTTTTTATATAAAAATGTGGACCAAAATATATCCTTTATGTCCGGTTAAACGAGATATTATATTTTATGGAAAATATATAAACAGCTGAAATCTTATCCAAACTCCAGAATCCAGATAATTTTCAAACCAAGACAAAAATATCAGGCCCACCGTCATAGAAAACCACTCTTCCACAAAAGCCCAAACCCACAACCCGCCAACAGAAATTATCCCACCCATCTTTTTACTATATATACCCACTCCACCACCTTTGCTTGTTCCATCAACGGAGCTCTGCCTCTATCTCCAGAAACCACTTGAAAAAATCTCAAACTGTTTTCGAATTTCGACCGTCCGATCGTTAAAGATGACTGACGTGGCAGAAAGCGAGCGGAGGATCCTCGTGGCCGTCGACGAAGGCGAGGAGAGCATGCATGCGCTGTCGTGGTGCCTGAAGAACGTTGCAGGGCAAAATTCCAAAGATACCCTTGTTCTTCTCTACGCGAAGCCCCCGCGAGCTGTGTTTACGGCTCTAGACGGCACAGGTAGGAGAGAGGCCCCTTCAGGTATTTTGTTGTGATTATTGAGGTTATTTTGGGAATAGGATATGATTCAGTGGCTTTTTTGTGTAATTTTGTTTGGAATTCAGGGTATTTGTTTTCGTCTGATATTTTGGCGGCAATGGAGAAGTACGGCGCTGATGTGGCGGACTGCGTTATGGACAAGGGCAAGAAGATGTGCAAGGACCTCCAGCCGGATGTAAGCGTCAGAATTTTGATATTGTGAGGGTAAAGTTGTCATTTTGCTTTTAGGTTTTGATCAGACGGTCGATTGTTGCCCTTTTCAGCTTAAGGTGGAGACGAAAGTAGAGAGCGGAGATCCGAGGGATGTCATTTGCCAGATGGTGGAGCGGCTTCGTGCTGACGTGTTGGTTATGGGAAGCCATGGCTATGGCGTCATCAAGAGGTGGGTCCCAACATCCATGATATAGTTTGGTTTTTTAATAATCTTAAAAATTTTACCTTTTTTCGTGCCATATAGCGATAGTTTTCAGTAAACTGATCGAACTATTTCGTAGTATTTTGATTTTCTTCTTTGCCAGTAAATGGGCCTAGCAATTTTTTACAGAACCGGTTAACTCAACACAAAAATAACAAGCTTTCGGTTGATCCTTGATGATTCGGATCGTGATTGAATCATCTGTTAAAAAACGCGTTAACGCGTTGCGTAATTAACGGTATCTCTTAAGAACTCGATAAAATATAGTCAGTAATTATTTACATAGCCCATTATTCCGACACAATAGAAATTACCTATTAACGAATTAAATCATTATTCTGTCTTATTAAGAACTTATTAAGATATGAGTCTACACGATTTTACTCTTTAAGATAACAAGTAGGGCATAAAAAAAATACGACACAACCTGTTTGTTAAGGCTATTTGTAAATAAAAAAAATTAAATTCAAAGAAAAAATTAATTCAACCTATATTATTATCTATATATATATATAAAGTGAGCATCCTAAAATGGTAAAATATTCAAAATATCATAAATTACCTTTTAAGAATTTCATAAATTACAATTGAACCAAAAGAAACTAAAGTATTTAATCATATTTTTATTTTGAATGAATTTAATATTTAAAATTATAGAAAAAACAAAAGCAAAACCTTCCACCAACGTGGGAGGTTTCACGTCTTTAATTCAATTTTTTTTAAATAATTTTTAAAAAATTATGTAAATTAAGTATTTAAATAAAAAAATATACAAAAAGGTAAATTGCCACGCCTATGCGTGTGGTGAGAGGTTAGTAACAATTTAAATTATAAGAAAATCATTTGTCTATATTATAGAAACAGATATTATGGAATTTATTTAATAAATAAAAATGTCGGGTTTTTGCAGGGCTTTTCTTGGGAGTGTGAGCAATCACTGTGCACAGAATGTCAAGTGTCCTGTCTTGATCGTGAAGAAGCCAAAAACAAATGCTGGGAGCAAATGACTTTGTTAATTAAACCTCTTTTTTATTACTTTTTACCACTTTATGTTCTTCCTTTTACCCTTTCTACTTCAAAAATGTCTTGTATTTTTACTTTGGAATTTTTGGTATGTAAATAATGTCATGCTGTTAGTATTTATTTATTAACTGAGCTAAGCAGTGAACTTTCTGTTAAATTTTTTTTTATTATTAATTAAAAAAAAAAAAACTAGTTGGTGGCTTCGTCATAACGATTTATCTTTTCGAGGTCTGAGAAACTTACAAAGGCATTTCAGTCTTTATCTAGTTACCATAGTACGATTTACTAGCTTCAGAAATCGAATCCAGAACATACCATATGAAATAGAGGCATAGAATTCGTCGTCAACCATTATTGAATTTTTTGTTGAATATTTAGATAATCCAAAACAATTGCACTTAAAGCTTTTAACACAATTAACAGGTTCCAAATTGAATTTCTGAAGGAATTGTTTTCACTAACTTCCATGACACCAAGATTAACCAAACAGAGACATTACGTGGCTGGCTTTGTCATATGGTTTTGTTAGTTGGCACCAACTCTGTAGAGAGGTCATATTTTAAGGATGGTGCTATTTCTTTGATTGGCCATACTGTTGGCAATACTTGTATTTCGGATAATGTGCTTTCTACTAGAGGAAAACAAGCTTTTGTATTTAACTGTATAAGCCTTTGTTGCGTTGAGGCTTCTCTTTGAATAAAAGTTTATGTATTAGCTAAAAAAAATAGAATACATAAATAAATTGACTTAAATATTGCTCTATCTTATGAACGGAGGAAAATTAAAAGTTACTAAAGCAGCTTTGGGCTAAATTGTAGCAATAGTTCTTGAATTTTACTCTAATTTAATTTTAGTTGCTCAACTCTCATATTAATTTATTTAGTCGGACTAATTTAACAATGTGTTGCACAATTGGTCCTTTTTATTAATACCCTTTTTTCCGTTAAATTAGAGGGTAAATTACGAACTTCAATTTAAACCTTAAAAAAAAAAAACAATAGAATGAGCTAAAAGAAACTAACAAATGCAAATGGAAATATATAAATTAATATCTAAAACTTAAAACAAAATGAAGGTTGGACCTTAGCAACTTGTAAATATTTGGCAATGCGATTTCAAAGTTGATAGGAGATTGAACTGTGGCTGGAGTTGAACAACTAACAAATAGCATATTGAACGATGAAATTTTTTTTCTTATGTATTCAATTTTCTTACACGAAATAAATCTGATTTTTTTAGTTTTTTTTTTCTTTCTCATTTCTCATTTTAAAATTCATCCTTAGTAATATGGGATGAAGTTGCTAATATATCCTAAAATTTAACAGCAAAATAGGCGACATTAGTAAAAATGACCAATGGTACAACACATTGTTAAGTTGGATGACTAAAGAAACTAATATGAGAGTTCAACAAGTAAAATTAAACTAAGGGTAAAGTTTAAGAACATTGTTGCCGGAACATTATAAATGATGTGAAACTTTCTACTCCTTTTTTTTTTGCCCTAAATTTAATTGGGTGTACCCGTGGCTTAGACCAATTTTTAGGTTATTATGTACACCGCTTTTTGTGACATCCCGTCCCGAAAATATCGGAAACGTGCTTAGGAAATGACCCTTTTACCCCTAGTTGGTTTTCGTATTATTGTTTTTGGTTACTTTGTGTGGTGTTGGCAAGCTGAGAGCCACACACACACACTGTCTCTCTCTCTCTCTCTCTCTCTGTGGGTTCCCCGAGCTCCATTCCTTCCTCTTCTCTCTGTAACGTACGGACAACACACAAAAGCACCCAAATCTTAGTAGATCGTGGAAACCAAAGACACCATTCAACTCGTGAGGTCGAGGCGAGCACAACCATACCATTTTCAGGTGAGGAATACTTCGTTTTCACGTCGTTTCAACAATGGCCGAATTGAGTACTGTTCATGCAAAATTTATACTTTGAGTTTTTGGACTTTTGAAGCTTGTAGATGTGTTGGTGAGGTTCCCAGGAGCGTCGGAGTAGCTCGTTGGACGAATTTGGACGTCGGGAAGGCCTGGTTCGAAGTTGGCCGGTTTTTGAGTTTTGAGACAGGTATGATCGCGTAACTTTTAGCCTTTAAAAGTGGTCCAACGTGATTCTACTAGTTTAGGGCTTTCTTTTGGTCCAAGAATCATAGGAATTGGTTGAGAAACGAGGGAGATTAGTGAGTTTAAACTTTTCCCAGTTTTCCGGCGACCGGAGTCCGGCGAGAGTCGATCGGAGAAGAAAGAGGAATATTCCGTTAGGTTTAACGGAATATTCCTAACGGCAGTGACGGCATCCGGTTAGATTTAACGGAATATTCCGTCAATTTGACGGAATATTCCTGACGGCGTCTGTTGACACCGTCAGTGTGCCTGGCACGTGGCCGCGCGTGGGGGGGCGCGTAGGTCTGTGCCTGTGCTGGCGCGTGGGGGCGCGTGTGGGGTCCAAAATTTTTTCTAAAAATATGGTTGTGATCCTGAGGTTGTGTAGAGCACGTGGGTATATTCATTTGTCCATTTTGAGCAATGTATGAGAAGTTATTACGAGAAACGGGTTATGTGCTTTAAAGTTAACGTTTTTATAGTTGTTTCGCATTTAGGTGACACGTACCCAGAGGACGAGCGTGCACACGCGAGACAGGGGGGCTACGACCCTTCTACATACCAGTGAGTGGGCTTTTGTTTTCCGTATATACCTATATACATATTAATTCCCAGAAATTAGTATAAATGCTTCGTTATATACCATTTCTTTTATATAATTGGTGGTTATGCATGAGTAGTGGCATATACGTTTAATTACATATTCAAATATTGCATATGTCATATATATTTATATGTTGGTGCTGTGGAGGCATAGGTAAGTGCCAGGTAAGCGTTATTTAACGATTGCATTAAATAGTGGTTAGAGATGCTTAGAGAGCTCATAACCTGCACCCCCGGTGTTAGTGCTCCCGCCCAGAGTAGGGCACAGTCCTTCACGTGATGTTCACCTCCCGCACCACACGCTCAGCTTGGATCCAAGTTAGGTGCATAGGCCTGTCGTACAGACCACATTAGGTGGTTCCGACTCGTAGGTGACCCGCGATTATTCGCACAGCCTTCACGTGATCGTAGCACTAGAGCGTATGGATATGTTACACCCAGGCCTGTCGTACAGACCACTTAGGGTGGTTCCGACTCGTGGGCAGGTTTAGATATTAAGATTGAGATTTGAGCTCTAGATGCAGCCGTACAGGTCACGTTAGGTGACTCCGGCTGCCAGATGTTATGATGTTGATATGATTTATACCTGGGCACTTACATTCATATTGAGGCTTTGGCATGGCATATCTTGAGCATGATTGGCATACCCTTGAGCATGTTGTGCATGTTTATACATACGTACATATGTTTATTTTCTGGGAAGTATACAGGTTTTACGGCGAGGGGTTAGATTGTATTTTGCTAAATGGTTTTCAAAGAGCTTTGTTTTTGCCCACTCACGCTTTTGTTTTGCGCCCCTCCAGGTTCTAGTTGCTTAGCCGTTGCGGTGGTTTCCTTTGAGGGCTCTCCGGCGTTCTGACAGACACTCCATATTGTAGGGTCGCCTTCGGGCGTACTACTGTTGTCGTTTTATTTGGACTGCTATAGACCTGCTCTGAATTTGTATCGCACTTACTAGCACTTATATTAGCACCTTGTATGCTAGTTTTGAATTATTCGTACTTTTATATTACTACTTTATTAGCTTCCGCACGTGCACATGGCTACGTCACCTTCGTGTGACGGCCAGCACGCTCCGATCTCGGTCGGGGTGTGTCACTTTTTGCATAGGTGAGTTAAACAAGCTGTTCAGGATATTTTGTGTTCGTCGTCTTTCCACACTTGTGAGTTAGATCAGTTTTTAAGATAATGCACCTGCAACCTTTTTATACACGTGATATAAGATTAGTTTTTTAAGATAAGGCAGCAGAATAGCGCCTGTCGCCTTTTTGTACACATGATCAAAAACTAGTTTTCCAAAATATTATGCCAGCCGCTTTTTTGCGCACATGAGCTATATCAGTTTTTTGAATATTAATTGTGTGCGCCGTCTTTTTCCTCCAAGTTCGATGTTTTTGCACCTATTATATAAGTTTTTAGAATATTAATTATGCGCACCACCTTTTCACCGAAGTTTGATGTTTCTTCTCGTAAATTACAGTAATTTGGAACATCGTATAGTTACCAGAAAACCAGAATAGGAAAGAGCTAGAATCCGTTCATGAGCAAAATAGGAAAAATCAAAATCCAAACCTGAGCACAACTGGAAACCAACCCTGACCTATACTGTAAATTACTACTCAAGCTTAACACAATATGCTAAATTTAATTGAGTTACTAAAAACCACATTTTATAAAAGGAAAACTCTCCAAAACTAACTTAATAGGAAATTTTAACATAAGAAGAAAGCCACTCTAACTCCTACCATATATATTTTTTGTTACACTCTCACATAAATTCTTCCACTCATGACTCGAATTATATATAAATGCACAATTTGTGAAACAAAATTCTCATCCATTTCTACTTGCTTCACTTCCATTACTAACCTTTCCAATGGATTTTACCCCAACACAAGAGGGTTTCCGAAAAGGTGATCGAGTGGAAGTGAGCAGCAGAGATTATGGGTTTATTGGCGCGTATTACGAAGCAACTGTAGTTGAAGACTTGGGGGGCAAGTATAAGGTGGAGTACTTGAGTTTGGTGGATGAGAAGGACGAGTCCCGACAACTCCAAGGGGATGTTGACGCGGATGAGCTCCGCCCTCTGCCACCTCCACCTTCAGAGCAAGAGAAAAATGAAAAGTTTGATGTCCTTGATAGGGTTGATGTGCATGACCAGGACGCTTGGTGGGTAGGCACCATAACTGAGGTTAAAACGGAGGGAGAGAAGGAGATTTACTCCGTTTACTTTGAAACTTTGGCGGACCTCTGTGATTACTCTAAGGAACAATTGAGGTTTCATAAGGACTGGATCGACGGAGCGTGGGTTGATTGCAACGACAAGAAACAAAAGCAGGTGGGTTGCAAGAAGAGAGTGTGGATTGATGACAATGTTGAAGACAGGTACAAGAAAGTGCGCATCGATGGAAAGTTGGTGGATTGCAAGGATAAGTTAAGAGTGAGCCCTGTGATTCCAACGGGAAAGCCTTGAGTACCAGTTGTTAATTTACTAATTTTCTATGTTTTTTGTTTGAGATAATTGTGTTCTAGGGTTTTAATTAGAAAATGTGTTGTTTGTTAGGATCTTCTTTCTTATTTATCTCCTGGTGTTTGATTGGGACAATTTGTGCTGTGTGAGTCCTGTGACTGGTTGTTACTTAAGTGCATTTATGAATTATGATTGTTTTCAGTATTTTTAAATTCATGTTTATTTATTTTTCAGTTTAATTTTTTTTTATTCTTCGGTTTGAAAGAGTATCCCTAATCAAAAGAATCCTGATTAAAGATCTAGTGTCCTTGTTAGTCAGTAAGAACATTTCTACTGTGGAAGGGCTTACTTAACCTAGCCTAATTTTGGCTTCTGTGCTCCACATGCACATCACTTGAGCTAACACAAAATATTGAAATAGGCCATAGCCGTAGCCATATTGGCTAGAACTAATATCCTCCTTTTATGCACATCAGTTTGAAACTTTGAATCTTCATTCTCACATCTAAATCAATTATTTAAAGTAAGAATATAGCTTATGTCCAGTATTATTCCATTGGTAATTGATAGGGTTTTGTTAAGCTTCAAATTCGAAGATTCTGAAAATTTGATTTAGAGCATATGAATCAAAGATTAGGGAATCAACAGAGCCATTTCGGAATTTACCTAATGAATGTATGAATGAAACTAACATTGTTTATACCAGGGAATTCAATCGTTACCTGATAATCATTTAGCTAAATAATTAGCATTTTACCTCTCGGAATCTTATTTTCTGGTGAATAAAACATTCCAACCGAGAGAAATTATTTCATGCTACGTAGCATTAACGGCTACGAACATTGGATGACTTGGATTGGTTTTGATTTTTGCTTTTATTGTGATCCCGTGAATCTAAGTCATCCAATGCTCATAGCATTTATGCTACGTCGCACCAAAGTGAAACCTACAATATTAAGCTAAATTATGTAAGTACTAAAATTGAGCCGAATTGTGGCGCCAGACTAATGCACTGGGGGGCTAAATTAACTGAGCGCATTGGACTACCTTTTTAAGATTCTTTTTCAGCTGCATTTTTGCATCTAAGCTCAAGTTATGTTTCCGTAAATTAGAGTAATTTAGAATAATATTTTATAAAAAAAAAAAAAAAAAAAGGTCAAATCTAATCCCAAACACAACAGGAAATTTAGCAAATGTATTGGGCCAAATTAAATTGAGTTACTAAAAAACCGAATTTTCTAAAAGAAATAGGAAAGCTCTCCAAATCCCAAACAGAGTACGAAAATCTCTCCAATTCTAAACACAAGATGAAAACCTAACCCAACCTCCTATATATATAGCCTTACATATGCTCTCATAAACAGTCCTACACTCCACATCCCTACGATTTCTGAAACAATTTCTCACTCATTGATCATTCTACTTAATTGCCTCACTAGTTGCGTTATTGATATATAATCTCTCTTTCTCTCTCTCTCTCTCTCTCTCTCTCTCTCTAATCGGTTTTCAAGAAGGTTCTAGCATGGTGAAAAAGGCTAGTTTTCCTACAAAAAAAGTTTTTCAAAAAGGTGACAAGGTGGAAGTGTGCAGCAAAGAATATGGATTTATCGGCTCTTATTATGCAGCAATCGTACTTGAAAAGTTGGGGGACAAGTACAAGGTGGTGTACAAGAACCTGGTGGAGGAGGACGAGTCCAAACCTCTAGTAGAGATTGTCACGGCGGATGAGGTCCGTCCTCGCCCTTCTCTACCTCCCCAAGAAATAGTGGATTTAGAGTTTGATGTCCTTGATAGAGTTGATGTATTTGACAACAAGGGTTGGTGGGTAGGCACCATTACTGAGAAGAGAGGGGAGGACGAATACTTCGTCTACTTTGAAACGACTGCGGATCATATTGCTTACCCTAAGAGGAAACTGAGGTTTCATAGGGACTGGATCGATGGACAGTGGCTGGTCTACAACAAGAAGAAGAGAGTTGTTTGCGTAGACGGAAAGTTGGTGGATTGCAAGAAGAGAGTCCGCGCGCAGGTTGATGAAAGAGATGTTGACTGCTACAAGAGAATGCGCATCGATGGAAACTTGGTGGATTGCAAGGACAAGTTAAGAGTCAGCATTGTACCCGTATAAACCTTGAGTGGTGCTAGTTGTTTGTTGAGTTTTAGTTTCTGTTTCTTGATTTTTAATTAGAAAGTATGTTTTTGTTCCAGTTTTCCACTCTGATTAATTTCTTGGTGTATGGTGGAAACAATTTGGGAATATTGCTATTTAAGTGCAATTTATGAGGGTTTTCAGTAATTTCCTTTCATTTTGATTTATTATTATTATTATTATTGTAGGTGATGGTAACACCGTGTGTTAGGAACTTTTGTATGAGTTTATTCAAGCAAAAGTTGACAGAAAATTATTATGCGTGACGGTAACATCACGTGTTGTTATGAGGAATTCCGACAGAGCATCATTTATACAAGTCTCATCAACCTCCTAGATTCTTGCGCTGTTATGTAGTAATTTACCTAACACATACATGATCATTCTGCTGATATTGATAATTGGAATTTTATAAATTATATAAATTGACCATATTGCTTGTATTAAAAGGAAATTACAGAGTTTTATAAACATAGCTATAAAATTACAGAGTTTTGTTAATCTTCAAAATTAACGATTCTGAGCAATTGATTATATAATCCATATGGAATTCAAATGTGGCATGTTAGCTGCATTCTCTTCATCTGTCAGCTCCCCATAGAGGAGGCTCAAATGTGACATGCTAATTGCAATCCATGCGATAATCATTAGTTATAAATGAAAAAGCTCATCTGCAAAATCGCGCCTTTGCTCAATTTGCAAACAATGTAGCAGCATTGTCAATTCTAAATCAATTTGCAAAAATTGCATTCTATGACATGGGTAATCTACAAAACCCTATGGAATATATCTTAAACATCAACTTCAGATTCTCGCTCTCTTAGTCACCTAGTGACTAAATATTTATGATCACTCGCTCTTAGATTTGATATCAAGTGAATGACTATGCTTAGCTAAACCCTTGCATTTTACTTGGCTAAACTAGTTACTAAAATTTTTGTTGAAGAATGAACATCTTCTTCTTTATTTTTATTTTCTTCCAAATATATATCCGGATTGTTTCTGTTTTGAAAAAAAAAAAACGTAAATTAAAAATAAAAATTAGAAGATAAATAGAACTATACTTTTTCCACGTTAGGCTCCTACATTTTCTCATATCTTTCAACTAATCATATCTCAAAAGTCAAAAGCACTGCAGTCTGCAGCCATTTCCACAAGTGAGTATTGTTTCAGTGACAGTAGAGATTACTGAGATCGATCGCCAAGTGCCGAGTCTTTCAAGTAGTAAGATCACCATTTTTTTCCATCTCTCTTTAGCCTTTACTTACTGTATTTTCTTCATAACTTTATTCTCGTGGAAAAGCAGATATCAAATCCAAGGTTTCCGCCACGATGAAACCGCGCCTGATGAAGTCTTGCTCAAGTGTTCTATGGCGGCCCATTTGTTTTCTCATCGTTCTGGTACTTATTGTTCAACACATTTTTATCTCTGGAAAAATAAAACTTCACCCCATCCAGCAATTTATTTCTTAATTACCCTAGTTTGATCTCCGTATTTACCAACGACGAAACTCTTGTGGCAGGGCCTTTCGTGCTACATGATCTCAATGTTGTTTAAGATGACGAAAAGAATCGAACATCGTATACTGTTCGAATCACATGAAGCACTCAACAGATTCTTTTCGAGCATCGACTCCACCTCAAAGTTGCTTACTCCATTGAATCCATCAGCAGTTAACCTGGCAAGATCTCTAACTTCGTCACTTAATGGAACCGAGCTCAATTTCACTACCATCCAAACAACGGTTAGTATACAAAGCATTTCTCATAATTTTCCATGTTCAATTTAAATAAGAACAGTAAATCATTTAAAAGAAAACTAAGGAAAATGGGCTGAAAATTTTGAGTTTTAACATAAGGACAAAATAAAGGGTAAAGTGAATAGTATCATGATTGATTTTTTAGTGTAAAAATGTGGTTTTTCGTTAAAGTGAACAGTACCAGAAGTTTTTCGTTAAAGTTCCCATCATTTAATCCATGTTGACATATCTGAATGATTTCATGTTTTGTCTCTAGGTTGCGCCAACGTTGTTTCTAGCTCTTTCGACGATTCCACATATCTCACAGGTCTCTTACATCGGATTGGATGGCCTTTTATTCTCACTTAACAACTACGCGGATCAAACTTATGCAGTCTTCTCCAATGCTTCATTTTCTTCAAATTGGTACACTCAACCCATAAATAGAGACACGGGGAAATTATATGGCGCCGCAGTTGCTTCAGATTCTAAGGTGATAGTAAATGCAAGTTGGTTCCAAGCCGCCTTAAACAGCACAAGCGGTTATTCTTGGCTTGGAAGGGGATGGGACAAAGCTCAAGGTAGCTTATTCATGAGTACTGTGGTTATGGATGGCAAAGGTGTGATTTCCCTTGGTATCCCAGCAAAATTTGTAGTTGATCATTTCGCGGCTTTAGACTTCCATGGGGGTTATTTTCACTTGGCTACTGCAGATGGGCATGTAATTGTACAATCAAAACTTCCGAAAACCCAATTTCAGATAAGCAACAACACGGTTTCGGTGCAAACGATGAGGCCAAATGGTAATATTACAAGTAATCTTGGTCACTTCCCATGTAATACTCCCGATGATGACGATGACGACAACGACAATGATGGCGGCAACGGTGACAAGTTGGGATCTTCTTACTCATGGAAACTCAAGGGAACCAAGTATAGGGCGTATTGCTCCACCCTTGAGATCATTGGAGTTCAATCGGTATGCCTTCACTCACAAAAAGATCTTTTTAAAATATGCAGAATTTTAAATTCTGAAGTCATATTTTATGCACCGTTTCAGTTTGATCCAACTTCCTTACAAGTTTCAGTTTTTTTTAGGTATATGTATTGACTTGTCCTGCCAATGGACTTGCAAACCTTGACCACAAATCGGTTGTGTTGCTTGGCATTCTGCTATTTATAATTCTTGTTTCTGTTTGCATATTCATATTCTTAATAATAAGAGCAGCAAGAAGAGAGATGATTTTATGTGCGCGGATCATAAAACAAGAAGGCGTGACACGTCAGGCAGAGCGCAAAAGTATGAACAAAACTAAAGCCTTTAGTAGAGCAAGCCATGACGTGCGTGCTTCATTAGCAGCCATCACTGGTTTAATAGAGTTGTGTCATCAAGATGCTAATCCTGACTCCGAATTAGCAGCCAACTTGGCCCAGATGGATACTTGTACAAATGACCTCCTAGGCATATTGAATTCCGTTCTTGATATAAGCAAGATTGAAGCCGGAAAAGTGCAACTTGAAATTGAAGAATTCAATCTGGCTCAGCTTCTTGAGGATGTAGTTGACATGTTCTATCCTATTGCTATCAAGAAAGGTGTTGACATCGTGCTCGATCCTTGTGATGATTCAATTGTCAAAACATGTAATGTGAGAGGCGACAGAGGAAAGCTTAAACAGATAATGTGCAACTTACTCAGCAATGCCGTGAAGTTTACATCTGAAGGTCATATCACAGTTCGTGCCATGGTTCCAAAAACTAGTTATGAAAATGAAATCATCGCTTCCAATCATAATCGCGTGCTGAATTGTTTGTCATGGCTCTTTTACAAGAGTACAGAAGACTTCAATGATTTGGATGCTCTTCATACATCTCAGAAAGATCCAAACAACACGAAGTTTGTCATTGAGGTCGATGATACAGGTGAGGGAATTCCTAGAGATAAGCGAGAATTTGTTTTCGAAAACTTTGTGCAAGTTACAGACCGGGCTACTGGAAAAGAAGGATCTGGTTTGGGACTTGGTATTGTTGAATCTTTGGTAAGTAATTTAGAACTAAGTTAGCATACTACTACATTTTCATATGCTAATGCATTACATTTTTCTGATTTAGGTGCGTCTAATGGGCGGAGAAATAAGAATTCTTGATAAAGAGAATGGTGAGAGAGGCACTTGTTTCAGCTTTGATGTTTCTCTTCTAACATGTAAACCCAAGTCTGGTGACATCGAAGAGGAATCCCGTATAATGCATAGTGATCGCTCTGCGAATGCATTTCAACCTTTTGGTATACAACTTTTGGTGCCTTCACCAAAACAAGAGGGGTCTCATGTCGTACTCTTCATAGAAGGCGATGAACGAAGAAAGATTTTGGTGAAGTACATCAGCAGGTTGAACATAAAAGTATCATATGTAAAGTATGCGAAAAATCTTCTTCCACAACTTGAGAAGATAAAGCGTAAGTTGGATATTTCCTACTTTAATTATTCAGAAAAATCCCAACAAGGTTTTCATGACCAATTAAGCACATCTGCATTCAAAAACTCGGATTCAAGAGCAAGTGATGGATCTCAAAGCACCAAGGATGAAGATGTACATACTTGTAGGAAGATCAACTCTAGAAATTCACCTGCGAGCATTGTACTCGTTGTGATTGACACCAACGGAGGTGCTTTCTCTGAGCTGTATACAACTATGGCTAGCTTCAGGAAAGACATTCATAACTCAAGATGCAAGGTTGTCTGGCTCAATAGTTCAATCACGCGTAACACACATCTGCTGCAAATGGAAGGATGCAGCCTAGCTTCTCCAAATGATTACATCATATACAAACCATTTCACGGATCACGCTTGTATAAAGTATTGGGACTATTACCCGAACTTAAGGGATGCAACTTGCCAGAACTAGAAATGAGAAAACAAGATCAAGAAGCGCAACAAATAGATCTCAAGCTCGCAACAAATGAATCAGGAAGGTCGTCGTCATTGCAACAAGTAATCATTCATAAATGTGTGGAGAAAAAAAGTGACCAGGAGCTCTTGCACGGAAGGAAAGTTCTGGTTGTTGACGATGATCGAGTAACAAGAAAGGTAATTGCTAATTCTCTTCAAAGACTCGGAGCAGTCGTTGAAGTTTTAGAGAACGGGAAAGAGGCCTTTGAACAAGTTTTTAGATCTCTAAGCGATCATAGCAAGAAGGGTCATACGAAGTCCACCCTCTACGACTACATTTTCATGGATTGTCAGGTAACATAATAAATTCACACACAATTCAAATTCGGATCATTCTTCGCCGAGGGGATATAAACTCGTATGTTTTATGTTTCTGCAGATGCCAATAATGGATGGATTCGAAGCAACAAGACTGATACGGATGGAGGAAAAACAATACGGCATTCATCTTCGAATTATCGCGTTAACATGTCATGCGACAACTGAGGAGGTTAGCAAGACTCTTGAAGCAGGGATGGATGTCCATTTAACTAAACCATTCAAGATGGACAAGTTCATGCGGGTCATCGAAATCCTTTGAGGACAATTAAAACTAGTTTTTCCATTTCTTGTTTTCGTAGGGTGTTGGGTTTTAGTTTTTTGCTGTGAATAATTTTGTGTTTCTCCGGCAAATAAGTTGATATTGTTGGTTTCCTCCGGTCGAAATCCATCTGTATATAATTATCGATCTAATTTTGAGACGATGAAGGTATATATATTGGGTGAGTTACAACTTTGATATTGGTGGTTTTGAGCAATGACTACAGCCAATGTCTTTTGAGTATTGGCAATCACCATGTGCAGCTAATTCCATCACAAAAGAAAATGGATTTTTTCTGCCAAAATGATCCCGAGATTTGCGTAACTCCCTATTTTAGTTCTTGACAATAAAAACCGAAGTGGTCCTGAATTTGTCCACCGTAAACTATTTTGATAATTTCGTAAAAATCTGTCAATATTCTTGTTAAGTAGAAGGGTTGGTTTGACAAAAATACCCTTAAAAAGATGATCACGTAGTCATTCGCATGACAATTTAATAGAGATATTAATAGATTTTTCACAAAATAACCAAAATGATTTACAATGGACTAATTCAAGGATCACTTCTATCGATTTTTATTGTAGAGATCAAAATGAAGAGTTATGTCTATTTCAGTGTTCATTTTGGCTAGCATTTTGCTGCGACAAGCCTCGCTCCTCAACAAAATGATTGTGTAACAGAACTAAAATTTGGCCGGCAAATCTAATTTGGAAAATCCGATACGCATTTTCTCGGTTCTTTCAAATCATTTTGGAAAAGTGACATGTTTCTCGGCATAGTAATAAAGAAACACGTAAATTTAACTATTTGATCGAACGAGTAAAACACAAGAACCATTTTAGCATTGAAGCGAAAATATAATGCGAAATACTGATCCAAAAGAAGAAATTCAACGACGACTTGTTTAAACTATTCTCATGTGATTATGAAAAACACAATGTCATCGTTTTTGTTCCCATGAGAGATTAAGACATCAGCAACATTCAACACTTAGAAGTATCTACTTCTATAGCTAAAAAATAAGGAGAAAAAAATGGCGCACTCGCCGAAGCTTCTCTCGATGCTTCACTTCCTACAGTTCATCCTGAAAATACAAAGCACAAGTCGCAAAGATCAGTGAATAGATTACTAGACAAGTTGCAAAGATCAGTGAATAGATTACTAGTATTAGTTGAGTAACCGCAAAAGGAAAGAAGCCTACATGTTTCTCAGACTCCTCGGCACTCTCTTCAATTGAGTCCGCTTTAGATTCCGCATCAGAGTCATCTTCAGCATCATCTATGTCGGCATCATCCTCTTCCTCAGCCTGAAAAAACACGGCAAAGCTGTTAGGGACCGCAGAAAAAGATGACACAGCTGATAAATTCTCAGGTGTCAGTTTCGTATGCTTACATCAGAGTCAACTGGATCTTTCGCTTCCTGGTAAAAGGATTAAGGTAACAAGTTAATAAGCATGAATAAAAACACGATTACTGACAGTGAAAATAATTTTGGACTACTCAAATAAACATTAGAGGAAAAAGAGTAGTACCTCCTCCTGCTTTTTCTCTGCCTCTTCAAATGCTGCCTTCTCGGCCTGAAATTAAACGTAAATCAATCAGACATGTTAAAAGAGCTATGGTAAAAGGTATATTATATCACATATCACATACATCTTTTTGTTTGCCCCATGTTTCCTCCGCCAGTTGCTTTGCATACTCCGGCTCATCAGTGATCAAGATATTGTCAAACAGGGTTCCAGATTTCACCTGGGACATTGAGCATCTTGCTTATCAGACTGTGAGAACTGAGGGAATAAAAATAGCAAACCGGGGGATGGTAACAGACAATTTTACCTGCCACAATTCAATTCCAACATACTTCAAGTTGGGGTAAACATACAGCTCAGGGTCATCCTTGAACTCTGGGTTGTCAATCAGTGGTGCCTTCCACTTTCCCTTGAAGTTGGGGTTCTTGATTTTCTGCACAGTTGCAGAGAAAAAGTGAGAGAGCGTTTAAAAGTTGTAACTCAAGCTATTATTCAAACCAGAATTCCACAAACCTTTGGCTTCCATTCACCCTTGTATTCAGGGTTGGGAATGGTTGGGGCAGTCCATTCACCATCTTCCTCATCATCCCAATCTTCCGGCTGAAACACCAAGTCACTTTAGTGATCAACAAAACTCTTGCAAGCATGTGTAATATTTTGGAAACCCAAGTTCAATCATTACCTTCTTGGCATCGGGATCAGTTATCTCCTTGGGAATATCATCATAACCCTACAAACAAACAATGAGAGTCAGTATGCTTGTACATTCAGCACATAAAAAGAATAAGCACAAATGATTAGAATATAAAAGGCGACTACCTCTGGCTTAGTATCTTCAGGGTCAGGAATGTATTCTTTGTCTTCCCAATCTTCAGGCTGCCGATATCAGATAGTTATTAGTCAACACATCAGTTATGAACTTATGATTAGTTTGTTGAAATCTCAAGAATTCAATTATAGATACATACTTTCTTGGCCTCAGGATCCTTGATTTTCTTTGGTGGCAGAAGATCCCAATCACTGTATAGGCTACCAGTTTGTTTCTCTACATTGTCGATAAGGATGCTGTAGGTAGCATCTGGGCGGAGGATAAAAGTATAAACATGAGTGAGTTGGTCAGTCTCACAGGGGACGTCCTTCTTGATCAATTTATTTGTGTCATTGTAGTTAAGGATTGCGTGAACTTTCTTGGTGCTGTATCCACAGATATCTGGCCCAAACATGATACTGCAAACCATAAAAGTTTAAATACCAAGTCAGAAACTATTGAGGTAAAGAGATTGATGCAATGAAAACAAAATAGTCAGACCAAAAGGGGATATCACTTGCCTGTATGGGGTATCACCACCGAATTTCTTCTGATCAACGTCACCACTGAGTAACTTGATATAGCCACCACCACAGTCAAGCTTCTGCTCATGTTTCACGGAAAATTGGAATACTAGTGTCTTGTCCTTGTTGCTGAATTCAGGGAACTCAGCTGAAATGGCATAAAACCTGTGGTCCTCACTTGTTTGGATACCTGTACCAAAATGTCAGAATCATAAAAAAAAAAAAAAGTCATCAGGACGATCTTCAAAGTATTAAAAATCAAGCAAGGAACACAGTGAAAAATCTGCAGATAACATAAAAACATAGAGACAGAATTGGTTATGAAGAGATACCCTTGTCATTAGCATCTCCATTCCATTTTCCAGAGGTGAAGTTCCATTCTCCGGCAAGGCCCTCATCTCTCTTCCAGTCAGATTTCACCCAACGTTTGTCCCATCCGTCTTTTAGTATTTGCCAAATAATAAAAGAAACAAGAGAAAAAGAATTAGCATAACAGAATAAGAAAAAGAATTAGCATATCACTGGAAACAGTGAAAAGTAAGGAAACAAATAAGAAGACGGGTTAAAGACCCTTTTCAATACTTGTTGAATAAGAAAACATCACTGGAAACTGTGACAAATATCACAGTACAGTATCAGGCAAAAATCTATGCCTTTTCGAGGTCCTACTAATCACACCCTGGCAAGAATGCAACATTACTAGGTGATTGACAAGTTCAACAGCTGAAAGAAGCGCCCCCTCGAGGCCATTGAGGGCTAGAGCAACACTAGAATTTCAATTTTAACGGAACGTATAGGATTTATATTAAATCCGCACCCAATTCATATAGGGTAGCTTAACCACCTTGTGAGACTAGAAACCTTCGATTTATTGATTTTCTCCATCCAATCCCCATTTTAATTGATTCTAACAAAACCCTAAACCCTACTTTGTTATTTACAAACACTTCACTTATCACATTTACCACCCACACCCACAACCAAACATTTCGATTCGAAAACATAACCAAAACCATAAATCAAGCTGAAAACTCAAAATTCAATCAGATTTCTAATAGATCCAATTGAGAACAGTAAATTCATCTCACACTAATGGTCTTCAGATAAAAATTAAACAAAAAAACAATCAGATCGAGTCGCAGACTCATAACCAACACCGATCCTCCAGAAATGACATCGGATTCAATTCAATTACCGCACACAAAACCTCTAAAACCCTAATCAATTGAAAATGCAACCAAACACCGACGATATCAAATAATCCATACACCTACAGATACACAAGGGAGAAACAGAGAGAGATGTGTATAACCTTCGAAGCGTTCTTCGAAGAAAACCTTGGCGGAGGCGATGGCGAGGAGAGAGAGAAGGACCAGGGACAGCAAGCTCGAGTTGTTTCGAACCCTAAACGCCATCGTTTTCGCCACTGAGAAAGTCTGCAGCTACGGACACTGATGGGAGAGCTCGATCCCGGCGTGCTCTTATATAAATTGGTTTTTGACTGCAGCGGTTAAACAATGGGTAGTAGCTTTGAGGTAAGAGTCAGAGCTGGAAGATGCGACCAATGGAAGGTCGCCACGTTGTCTCGGCTTGTCATTGCTATGAGGTGGCGGGATCCGATTGGGCCCTCACTGAAGTTTTGCGCTGTAGCAATTGAGTGCGCCACGTAGGTTGGAGGAGGAAGGTGTGAGTTTACGGAAATACCCCTCTATTTGGTTTTTTTGTTTTGTTTTTAAAACACAATTAATGGCATTATCCTTGAATTTAATTTAAAGGGATTTGGTCATCTAGAAGAGATTTTTTAGTGTAACCATCACACGAGGTAGTACATCACGTGTTTTTATAGAAATGGTGGGTTATGTGTATTAAAAGGTTAATAACTTAAAAATTAAAAAATTTCACCACTTACATAAAAACAAGTGGTATATCATCCGTGTTCCCGTCACAACTAAAAATTTCTCATCCTCTAGAAACATCTAATACTTAATAGGAGGAGATTAGGATTTAGGATTAGGTTCAACAAATCACTAATTCTGATTAAGTTCTTGGGATTTCATATTTAACTCTCTCTAAGTAAACTAAACCCTTTTTGGTTTGAAGGACAATACCTTGGACTGTTCAGTTTTAGTAATTTTGAAGGACAATATCAAAGTCTTACATTTCCACACTGAAATATTCAAGCCTGCATCATACATCAGAATGGAGTGCATTGGATTTGTATTTGGATGTAACATTTCTCCTAGTTATTGTGTTAGATTATGAATTAATGACGTTGGGCTCGTTTGTAATTACCTTTAAAATGGATGGAACAATGAAAATATTTTTGAAATCAATATTTAGTAATGTGAATCCTAAAAAAACACTTAAAGTGCTAGTGTTTCCTACAAAAAGCATCAGTTTATGTGTTTCTTGCAAGAAGCACTTCAAGTTCTTTTAGAACCCGAAAATATTTTCGCTAAAAACTCTTTTATCATTTTAAAAACACTTTCAAACGAACATGTTATGTATAAGATTCAACTTTGTTAATGCGGTCATGATTTGTAGTTTGAAATGTTAAAGTGTGATATCCACACATCCCATTTTACTTCTCACACACCTTTTTAATTTTTGGTCGTCGGATCGGATGAATTGAAGAAGATCAACGAACAGAAATTATCAAGGGGTGTGTGAGAAGTAAAATGGGGTGTGTGGATAGCACACCCCTAAATTTATTGATTCGTAAATGATAATTATTATGATTAGTTCTGTTCATTGTACCTTGTTACTTTTGTGATACGATTAAAGGTCAACATGTCTTAAATTCGACCAACTCTAAGAAAGAGAGAGTAAAAGTTTGGACTTGGCCAGTGATTATTAGTTTTGGTTATGTACAACCTGTTTGTGTTGCTTTTGTCTACTGTAATGTACCCGTTCTTTTACATAAGAAGACGGAAGATTTCAACTCAAGATAAATGAGTTCCAAATATTTTGCGTAATTTAATTACCCTCTTCGGCTGGAAGGGTTTACCAAATAAATATATTTCTTTGGATTAAATAAACAATTCTCTCTCAAATGGATATACCTAAGAATAATCGGTGGTGACCTTGCGTAGGACAAAAACATAGAAAAAGCCACATACCTCCATACTATAAGATAAACTAGTTGCAGGCTTAATTTTCTGAATTTTCAGTGTGAGACGGCACTCATTTTCCTCTGCTGTGCAATTCTTTGGATGCTTAGACTGCAAGTCACTCAAGCGTCTAGCCTTCTTACATGATTGGTTTTCATACCATGGTAATTGCCTTTTCTTTGATCTGCTTCTGTTTTCAACTTACCTAACTAAAGTTTTCAACCAAAAGTTTACGTTGGTCGTGTTACTTCTCTTTTCATTGTCGAGGGAGGTTGTCAGTTGATCTTGGTATTTCTCTTTTCAAAGTTGAAAGAGGTCGCAAGTTCAGGTTCCGAATTGATTCAAAATGTAGCATGTGTGGAAGTAATTACTTTTGAGTCTAACAACCTTAATTAACACTAATTAGAGTTGGTCACGGCCTAACCTTAATTGGCCCATCCTTGCAGCTCAGATGCCTTAGTAGTGATATTCCAAACTAATCATGTATTATTACGTGAGAAAAATGAAAACATTTGATAATACACATGATAAGATTGGAATATTGCTATGGTGACTCTCCAAATGAGGTTGTTCTAGGTATTTGAAATTTGATTACCTTGTGGTGTTTAATAACACAATACTTGATGAAAGCACTGGGAGTATTGGAGAAGAGATTTCTCAGGATTTCTTCCATTAAGACTATCGGATCAGTGATTTGGACCTTTGAAATTTAATCCAACGGTCCAAATTATTCTAATTTTTAAAGAGTCAAAATAGGTGGACCATTGCATGAAATTTCAAAGGTCCGGATCACTTGATCCGATGACTTTGATAGAAGAGATACAACGAGAATCCCTTTTCAGAGAATTGCACCTAAACAGATACTTTTTGGAAGGAAGATGCCATTACTGGGATCATAACCAAGTTGATACATATTTTAAGTGGGTTTGGTAGGATAGTTCCACCAAGATTTCCAGATTAAGTGAACTGGATTTTTGAAATTTTATTCAACGATTCGAAATTATTATCGTTTTGAAAAGGCTAAAACAAGTGGACCGTTGGATAAAATTTCAAAAATTCAGATCTCTTGATTGGTGGTTTTGATGGAAGAGATCCAAAGAGAATCCCTACTCGAATAACTAAACAGATACTTTTTGGAAGGAAGATGCCATTATTCGGATCGTATCCAAGTTGATACATATTTTATGTGGGTTGGTAAGATAGTGTGTCATGTCATGTACACGCTAATTTGATCTGCTTTCTCGTATAAATTAAAGTAGCTGAAATATTACTTTATTAAAGGCAAAAAGGAATTGATTGTAACAAATCCACTATCTGTTTTAGGTTAAGCAATACGTGAAGTAACTTTCAATGTAGCAGTAAAAGCAAGATGTGTACGTGGATCTACTCATCAAGTTCTTATTAAAATTGGATCCGCAAAAGAAAAAGCATTTGCTCGTATGCATTTTAAAAAATCTCCTAATTATTTCCGGATAACTAGAAAGAGATTCTTTAAACAGAAAGAGATACATGCATAACCAAGATTGTGGATATATATTGACATGCAACATAGAGTAACATGCATATATATATACACATATATGGTTCTCGTCAAATTGGGATTAACGAAGCAATAAATATATAGCTTTTACTTAACAACATGAACTACTAATTAGAGTAAGGAGCTCCATCTTGAACATATATCAACAGCGGTTAATTTGACCGTGTTACAGCTCCATTTTCAAAGCCATTTGAAGAGGAGGCCTCCATGCGCTGCAAAGAATGGAGCAAACACCAAGGACTCGACTGCCATGAGTTTGATCAGAATATTGAGTGAAGGACCTGAAGTGTCCTTGAGGGGATCTCCGATCGTATCGCCTATGACCGCCGCCTTGTGGGGCTCCGAACCCTTCGGACCTAGTGATTTAGCATGTTCTGAACCGCCGGCCTGCAGGTGCATCAGAGCAAATGGTATTGAGTTTGATGCTCGCGTTCTAGTAACTGTAACTCAATCGAGCACAGAAGTGTGCTTACCTCTATGTATTTCTTTGCATTATCCCATGCCCCGCCGGTGTTGGATGCAGAAATGGCAATCTAGGGAGGAAAACAAGAGGAAGACGTATTAGCAAACGCCGGTAAATCCAAAAGAAGACGGAGAAATTGAAAATCTACGTGTTACCTGCACGCCGGAAACAAGTGAGCCTGCAAGAATCCCAGCAAGAGTTTCAACTCCAAAGAAGGTACCGGCAACAAGCGGTGTAAGCATGACCAAGGCGCCTGGTGGGATCATCTCCCTTAGGGAAGCATCGGTAGAAATCTTGACACAAGTTGCGTAATCTGGCTTTGCTGTTCCTTCCATGAGCCCCGGAATAGTATTGAACTGCCTGCGAACCTCTTCGACCATTTTGAGTGCAGCACTTCCCACACTCTTCATTGTCATGGCCGAAAACCAGTACGGAAGCATAGCTCCCACAATCAAGCCAATGAAGACTTTCGGTGTCAACACATCAACGGTCTCTATTCCCGCCCTGCTGACATAGGCGCCAAACAATGCAAGAGAAACAAGAGCAGCTGATCCAATAGCAAAACCCTGACACATACAAGAAAACATATCAAAATCGAAATAAGGGATACAAATCATCATACCGAATACTTAGGGACCGTCTGGTAACATTTTCTAAACCGTTTCAGAAAGCGTCTTGAGAAGGTGAATTTGCATTTTCAGTATCCGAGAATGCGCCTAGGTTTGTTTTACCTTGCCAATAGCAGCAGTTGTGTTTCCTGCAGCATCCAAAGCATCTGTTCTTTCGCGTATCTTGTGGCTCATCCCGGCCATCTCTGCAATCCCACCAGCATTGTCGCTTATGGGGCCATAAGCATCAATTGCAAGACCTGTGGAGATCGTGCTGAGCATTCCCAAAGCAGCCACAGCAATTCCATACATGGCAGCCAAGCTAAAGCTAACGTAGATAGCAAACGCAATGGCAAACACAGGAATGATGACTGATTTGTAACCAAGAGCCAGCCCGAAAATCACGTTTGTTGCAGCACCAGTCCTGCATGAATCTGCCACATCCTGCACCGGACTGCAAACCGAAAAAAAGTAATAAGCATCGGAGATTTGATCAAGTGCAACATATTTCTAGCGTTATATTAATCATAATTACATAATTAGGAAATTAAAGGGCTCACCTGTAAGCATTGCTAGTGTAATACTCTGTAGTGTATCCAATAACAAGACCAGCCCACAATCCAATTGATACACAAAAGAAGAGGTACCTACAGCACACATGTAATTCACATAATTATACTAAATGTTATGGGAAAACGAATTAGTGATGAACTAATAAATCGATACACGTGTTATGAAATGGGTGAATTGATAAGACCACGTAATACAAAAACAAAGAATTACTCAGGAAAGAACAGAAATTGGGGATATAAAGAAGCATACCAGTTTTTGACAGCCTTATTGGTTCCAAAGCTGAAAAGAGTGAATTCTGAAGGCAAGGATACGAAAGTGACAGCGGCGATCCCAGCAGTCATAAAAATGGTTGAGATGAGGAGTTGACGCTTCAAGGCGGGTTCGATCTCACTGACTTTCCTGATTTCAAACAGATCGGTTGCGAAAAGGGTTGTTACCAAACAAACCACAATCCCCATTGAGCTTATGATCAAAGGATACGACATGGCGGTGTAGTCATGACCGATGCCAAAGGATGATATGGATGCAACAAACAATGCTGCACAAGAAGACTCGGCATAAGATCCAAACAGGTCAGATCCCATCCCGGCAATGTCTCCTACATTGTCACCCACATTGTCTGCAATAACCTGAGAAAGAAACACAAAATTAAAAGCGCTCATATAACTAAAAGCGCTTCTAACAATGTTTGACAAAGAAAGTATAACACTCAGTATGTCAAAAGTGATGCTCTGCATTGCGAAAATGTAAGAGAAATGAGCAAACAAACATAGTAATAAAGGAGTTGGTAATTACGGCGGGGTTTCGTGGATCATCTTCAGGGATATTTCGTTCAACTTTCCCGACAAGATCAGCACCAACATCAGCAGCTTTCGTGTATATACCTCCCCCAACTCTCCCAAAGAGTGCCATTGAAGAACCTCCAAGTCCATAACCAGTAATTGACTCATACAGTCCTTCCCAGTCATCCCCATAATACAACTTAAACAAATTGATAGTGATATACAGCACCAATAGGCCATTGGCAGCAAGAAGGAACCCCATCACAGCACCTGAGCGAAAGGCGGTAATGAAAGCCTTCCCAACACCCCTCCTTGCTTCTAGGGTTGTTCTAGCATTGGCATAAGTTGCAATCTTCATCCCGAGAAATCCAGAGAGGACGGATGTAAAGGCACCAAGCAAGAAGGCAACAGTACTAAAGAAGGCGTTGGCCAATGCCGGTTTGCACATATTGCCTGTGTTATATGTGCAGGCTTCGCTTTTAGTGCTAAAACCCTTCACTGAGCCAAGGAAGAGGAAGATTATGGTGCTAAAAACACCGACGAAGATGCTGAGGTATCTGTATTGGGTGAACAGGAAGGAGGTCGCCCCTGGAACATCATATGAACCAAAAGTCAGACTTAACAGCCCAAAAAATTGCATAAACTACAAATATGGCAAAAATGTAAACATCAACCAAAAGAATAAAGGGACTGAGGACAAATAAAGCAAAACCAAAATCAGAGAGAATAATTTACTGCCACAAAAGAGCAGCAAGAACATAATTATTCTAATATTTTCAGGTTGTCATCACTACAACAAAATGATGCTTTGACAACGAAATCTTCCGCGAGGAAAATTAAATGGGCAGCTAGAGCATCATTTTTCAGTCCTTGCAGGGAGTAATCAGTGATCATAACCACAATATGATGCTTCAGTGACAAAATCTTTCGCGAGGAAATTAACACGGCAGCTAGAACACAGTTTTGCAGTCTTTTCAGGTGTGATAATGTAATCACTACAACAGAAAGATGCTTTAGCGATGACATCTTCCGGAAAGAAAATTGGAAGGGCAGCAAGATCAAAATTTTTCATTCTTTTTAGGGTGTGACCACTGGTCACTACGACAGAATGATGCTTTAGCGACGAAATTCTAATTAGTCACAAAAGTGTTCTTTTCTAACACATGGGAAACAAGTGAATTTTGAGAGAGAGAGAGAGAGAGAGAGAGAGATCACCTATGGAAATGGCATGTTGAATCTCAGCACACTTGTTGGTAACCTCAAGAGAGTTAACACCCTCTTCTTCGTCTGCAATGAGCTTGTCCTTGAACCCATTTCGCTCACCATACACGCCAGAGACCTTCACCTTTGACACCAAAAACCATTGCAGCAAAGCAAAACCAATCCCCACAACCGCAGCCAAGGGAATCACCACCTGAGTCAGTCCCTCACTCAGCAAACCCATCTTCCAAAACGTCACACACAACAATTGGTTCCTTCAAGAATTTTCTGGGTATATCTAAGATATTATATAGCAAAGAAAAGAAGAAAAATGCTTGGTGGGTTTTGAACTGCAACCTCATAAAATCTTAAAATTATGCATGACAACTGCATTATCCAAACCCAGATGATATTTTATTGGGTTTGGATCGGGAGTCTTAGACTACACAACAATGTACTGTAGACGATGGTTTTTAATTGTATCACGTCCGCTTGTTAAATTTCTTTGAATTCTCTAGTGCACATCTAAACCGTTAAGTTTTGCAATATATGGGGTACTCGAGAAATCTCGTTGCACTGCACGGGCTTTGGAAACTGTAAAGCTATGAAGCTTGCTGGTTTGAAAGGCAGGTGCGAACTGGGGGGAGATTCTTGCATGCACCTTGGACTGAGTATAACTGGTTGTTTTGATTAACTGGTATATGTTTTGTCAGAGATGTCTTATTCTCCAAGGGCCACACTTATTTATCATCGATGAGTTGGCCAAATCAGTACCAGCTCCCGTGGATAAACACAAACTCAATAATCACTTAGTAATTCACAAAACTTTCCGTTTGTGTAGAGTACGTCTCACAAAAGCATAGAATCTCCTCAGTTTTGAATTCGTGAACGTGGTATCGCGTAAAAAATCAGACAGCTATGCTGAATATCTTCTCGTTGAAAGGAGGGAGAAAAGACTTTGAGGTGAAAGGAATAATTGAAACCAATTTTGTTCTCAAATGTTAGAGTTACCAATTTTGTTTTCAATTCTTTTACTTTATTTGCATTTCAATTAGGTTATGAAGAATTACAAAGTTTTCTAAAGGAAAAAGGATTATTTACCAACTTTTTATCTCTGCACGCAATTGATTTTAGGGGCTTTTAGATCTAGGTCCAAAAATGTAGAGTGTTTTTAGGAGTGAGTCCAGTTATCTAATTATATGTTTTTATTTCTTTTATACTCATTTTACATTTTCTAAAAATATTAAAAATCAATTAAAATCTTCTAATATTATGCATTTTCCAACTCCAAAATAATATATTTAATATCTTATAACAAAAAAACTAATATACTAACATAAATTTATCTGCAAAACATTCTACCCTAACTCAAGTAACAAATATATGAATGTATATAATACCTATACGTGAGATATGAAACCTAATTAAAAGGTAAAAAAACATAACATACCTACAAGCAAGACACATTAATCTGTGACAGGTTGATTATAAAAAAAGAATTTGTCATATAGGTAGATAAATATAATTAACCTGTGATATAGGTTGATTATTAAAATTAAAAATAAAATCTATAAATGGGGTTTAAAGTAGGAGGAAGAACGAGAAATAACAAAAAGATAAATAAAAAGAAATAAACAAAGAGATAATTGGGAATAAATTTGATTTTTATAATAAATCTTATCATTGAACAAATAATTATTGATAATTAGATAATTAAATATAACAAATTGGACTTATTTTAATAAATTGGACTATTCATACTATTGGCTCAAAAAATTGGACTTATATCAAGTTTTCCCTTGATTTTGATTTTAATGCGTAATGTGATGCTAACTTGTATTCCAAATAAATTCAAATTGCTGTCAAGAAACATTTATACAACAAAAATAAATAGTCAATTTTGAATTTTCCTCTTCCAGGCTTGAAAATATAAACAATTCTCATAGTAAATGCAAGCTAATTTAATTATCGTAGAAAATGTCTATATCAAGTCTCATATTCTTAGGAGACTGTAGGTAGTAAGTCTTCAAGAATCGGTACTTTGAACTACTTATATAAAGAATAATTAAACTTGAGTGTAAAAAGCGATAGTATTTTTGTCAGCTGACCTAATTCACGTCTGCAAAATATCAATAATTTAAGAGGAGAGCAATCTCAATATTATATGCTTAGTGGGGAGAATAGAATTCTTAATTGTATTCTAAACAACCAACACGTTTACCGCACTTGAGCCTTGAAAGTCTTTGCCTTTACAAATTATTAAAACAAAATTGATTACAATATTTGTAACCAATATCAGTCTGCCACGCATTTGATCCCTTTCAAGTAGAAATTAGTCATTTAGTATTACAGTTTAGTTGTATTTGAGGTATTAGGTTCGATTTTTGCCAAAAACGAATTTGAACTACATTATTACTAGCTTATTATGAAGTTAAGCCCATTTTCCTTCCCTTTAGTACATAAAATATCGCTCGTTCAAATAAAAAAAAAAAAAAAAAAATTAGCGGTAGGAGCTCAACTATTAAGCAGTCTAAAGCTACTAGTTTAGACTAATCTCAAACTTGATTAGGACTTTACCCTTTGTTTAATAGAATATTGATAACGATGTGGAAACAGTCATGTAAAAATGATTAATTTTTCAGCTACAAGATTGAAGATTCAATGAATTAGGATAAAGAAAAAAGATTGTAAACATTTTGGAAAATGGTATTTCCAAAGTTAAATTTGAAGTTTGCTTCCAAAAGAAAACGACATCAGAGCTTACCGGATAGACCAAGGCAAACATTAACGAGGAGTGAAACTTACAATGCAATGCTACCGTAACACGGTAACTCTGTCGCATAGGAGTTATTCTTTGTAACGAGGGAGCTATGGACGTCAATGTGCATTGGAATTTGGAGTCGGCCCAAGTGATGAGAGGGTGAAGTAACGAGTTAGGATTAAGAGACGTCAGAGAGTTCGTTTTCCCCCATTAACACACAGAAAAAAGGGACTTCAGAGCTTACACTAAGAGAGAATGGCAGAGTCATACCAAATATCCAAGTGATGAGAGAAGTTTAACAACATACACAGAAGCCGAAAAGTGCAAAATTAAATCATATGAGAAAAATTTGAGAAGAAAACATAGCACAGCAGGTTTTTCTTGTAAATTGTTACTTACAAGAGTTCATGACATTTGAAACCCAAATCCATTGTCCACGTATGATCGGACAAAGGAGCAAACGGCGAAGTAAGGAGAACGCTGCAGTGCCAACTGCAGACCTCGGCACGCTTGCCTTCGGCATCAAACCTAAAACCATTTTCCGCAGAGAATAGCAAGTAACCGTGTCGAAGCACGAAAGGATTGATCTTCTTATACCCAGACATTGAACACAAAGAACCATTGAACTAAACTAGTGTTGCAAAGCCTGGCTGGCCCAAGACGGTACAGGTGCCCGAAACATCACTGGAAGACCAGTAACAGGGTGTTCAAGAGACAAGCTCTTATGGAAATTCCAAGATACTGACAATGCGAGCGGATTTGATGTGTTCGTCCACTCCTAGGACGGGGTCTTACTAAAACCTCGTCCTTCCTTGCGTCTCCATCTACTACAGCTTTCTCTTCAACCACTACAACATTTGCTTCGTCTTTCTTAAACTCAGATGGCTCTTTGTAGCTCCCTTGTCCATTTACCGATAAAAGTTGAAACAATGTTTCCATGTCTCGGACCATTGATCCTCCTGGAAGTGTCCGGCCTACATCTGAAGCGGCATACCCTCGCCACACCCCAAACCTTGATCGGCCATGACCTGATTTAACGGTGATTCTTTCCCATTTTGGAGCCGAACCAATGCAGCGCGCAATGTATGTTTTGGAAACTTTGTGATCTGTAAATGCCCTCACAAGCTCGGCAGCTACTTTGTGTGACTTGGTTATTATCATCAGTCCACTAGTGTCGCAATCTAGTCGTTTGGCAAGATGGAGCTCAGGTGGATGGTTTGGGTCCCTGCAACTGATAACTTGGACTAAAATCAGTGTTCAAGAAAGAGTAACAAAAATCAACTTTTCCAAGGAAGCACTTTTCCGACTCACTATGTGATAGGAATCAAAACTCAAAATTTCCCGCCCATTGCAAGTAGTCAGTATCTCCCATCCAATGAACTTAGAAAGCGTTTCCTAAATTTGATTATGGCTTTTCGAATAAGCAGAAGTTGTTGCCAATTGGCTTGGAGAATCTACAACAAAACTAAACCCTGATCCCAGCTAATTTCCACTGATTACATGAATTTAAAACTCTTTAGGATTGAAGATCATATTCCTCATTGTACTGAGAAGCAGTTTTAGAATAAGCCAACTTAACGAGAAAAGCACTTCTCTAGGTTTCATCTTGGAAACAAGAAGCAGACCAGAAAAAAAAGAGAAGAGTTAACCTGGCTCACCTAACTCGGCCGAGTCACAGAGAAGCTGAGGGACCGGTTCCAACGAGCCACTGGTCCTCGTAAACTTCGCTGTTTCTCGAGAGGGAAAAGAAGCTGGATTTGGAAGAGGCGGACATGGCTCTCGCCAGCTCTATGTGCTTAGAGATGGCGGGGAGTGGCGGGGAGAGGGGCACGGGGTAATTCTGTGGGGTTTGGAGGGCATTTTGGGAACTGGGATTTACGGCGTCGGCTTGGGCTGACATGGTGACTGAGCAGCGGCTGAGGAAGACGAAGGCTTTGGGGAAAAAAGGCGACTGTATTTCAAAACGTCATCGTTTCATCTTTTCATCTTCTAGGTCAGCAGCTCCTGTATTTTTAAAACCCTCAATTGGAGTTTCTGTTAAACCTCAAAAGATTCAAACATCAGAAAAATGTCATCTTTCATGCTTAGAAGGAGAGCAAGTAGTAGTGGATCCTGGCAGCTTCTCTGCCCAAACCCAGAAGCCAAAAGCGGCTTTTTTCCATTTCTGCTTTTCTCTACTCTGTCTGAATCCCAACCCAGAAATCTATATCGACCCTCAAGCCCTCAAAATTTACCAAATCCAATTGAAAAACACAGGATTTTGGATTCTGGGGTTTCTCCATTTCCTCCAATACCTCAGAATCCCCATTTGGGTCTCTCCAAAATCACCCCTTTCCGATTAGTATCTTTATTTCGGGCTCCAAGCCTCATGCCTTAAGCTCTGGGTATGTTGCTGCGGGGGAAAATGTCACTGGGTCTGGTGTATTGGGGCTGCCAATGGTGAGAAGTTTGTATTCGGGTCGTGGCAGTTTCGGGTTGGTTTGCTTGTTTGGTACTCAGGCTGCGGTGGAGCCGTCGACCTGTGATGGGACGGTTGATAGAATCATTGCTAGTGAGTGGCCGATTCTGGGGAGTGATTGGAAGAGTCACGCTGCTGCAATTGCACAGTCCATTCATCTTATTAAGAAACGTTTGCAGGTACAATTAAAATTAAAACATTCCATTGTGTTCCTCTGTCAATAAATTCAATGTATGTTGAAAATGTGGGGATTGGCTGAGAGAAGTTTCCCTGGTGACTAATCCGTCCATTTTCTCATAAACACGTTGAATCTAGTGACTTATCGAATCCAATCCAATCCTAGACACCAAACAAGGCCATATGAGTTTATCTGGAAGCATAACTTCGTTTCTTATGTTGAGGATTCAATCATTTGTTTCTTATGTTGAGGATTCAATCATTTGGTATGGTTGATTCTCTGTTTGTATTCGAATATTTCCGCTTAGTTTTGAAGTACGTCTTCTGATTATGGTGGCAGTGGAAGAAGTTGCTGGTTAGGTTGGATATGTTATCAGCAGAGGTGAATAAGCCAGACCTGTGGAATGATCCTGTACATGCAGGGAAGATAAGCCATGAACATGGTTCACTTCTGGATAAAATGAAAGAAGTGCAGGCATTTGAGCAAGAATTGCTCGAGCATATAGACGTGGTGAAGCTTGCCCATGAAGAGAATGACGCAAAGCTGGAATCGGTGGGCCTTCAATTCTTCTCATAGGCATGTTATTTCATGGTTTTTGCCGTCTTGAATAATTAGCACCAATATGATGTTTTATTCACTGGTTATCGTAGATTCAATTTATGATGTACGCCAAATAGTGAAAAGTCCATGCTAGTATCTGTTTTTCAGTGAATAGGAAAAAAGTAACGGACATATAACATTGGTAATAGAATCAATGCAGTAACAATATACGATCTACATTGATGCAAAGAAGGATCAATTGAACTGGTCATATTTGAATCCTTTCCATAAAGTTGAATCCTTTCTTTTAAGTTATAAGGTACTTGAGAGTTGAGAACAACGTGCATTGTGCTTTTTAGTTAGTTGTACGGATTCTCATATGCAGGAATCCATGAACGCTTTGCTTAATATGAGAAGAACTTCAAAGGAGAAGGAGATTGAAGCTTTGTTAGCTGGGGAGCAGGATCCTTGCTCGTGTTACATTGAGGTCCGTTTGATATATGAATCGTGTTTTCTGCATTAATATTTCCTATATTCTATGAAACATGTATTGGTGGTGTCTAGTTGTTGGTATTTTGTACTCATTATATAGATGTTATAATGGTGAAAGACACTGGTTGCGATTAATCTATGCCAACCAGACCTTAGATAGTATTGTGCCATGTAGGTTCAAGCAGGAGCTGGGGGTACAGAGAGTAATGACTGGGCAACAATGGTCATGCAGATGTATAAAATGTGGGCTCAACGACACAGATACGACATGACTGTGGTGGATGAAATGCCTGGTGCGATTGCGGGAATCAAGGTTCATCTTCTATCCACTGATCCTTTGTATTTGCGAATGGATCCATGAAACATCTGTAGCAATTATTTGCATGGTAAGGAAAAAGAAATCGGCTTATCCCAAGCATGTGCAAATCCACTGTCCCACCCCAATTATATTCCAGTAAAGCCTTTAAACTGAAGAGTATGCTAATGTTCTGACTTCAGATCAATCTGTTCTTGCAGCAGGCAACAATCAAGGTTGACGGTGAATATGCTTTTGGATATGCCAAAGCAGAAGTAGGAGTGCACAGGTTGGTACGGATCTCACCTTTTGACAGTAATAAGCGCAGGCACACTTCATTTGCTGCTGTTACTGTGACTCCAATCCTGGGAGATGCATCTGAGCATGTACAAAATAATGAATCTGATCTGCGCATTGAGCAATTTCGTTCTGGGGGAGCTGGAGGCCAGCACACAAATACAACTGATAGTGCTGTGAGGATTGTTCACATTCCTACAGGAATTACTGCTACTTGTCAAAATGAGAGGTGTTAAAACACATTTTCGTTTTTTATATTTGGAACTAAGAATTGCCAACTTTCATCCTAATCACGGAGTTTCCTTTTTCTTCAATGTACAGATCACAACATCAGAATAAGGCTTCAGCAATGGCTGTTATTCAGTCACGAGTAGACCAGCTTGAGATGGCGTGCCAGAATAAGATGAATGTGCAGTATTCACAATCTTTTACCGACATAACCTGGGGAAGCCAGACACGCAGCTATGTGCTCCATGTATGCTCTAGCCTCTAGAACTAGCAGAACACTATCCCCAATTCCTTGAAAACCCAAGTCACGTAACTTCCATTGCTACTTTTAATGCAGCCATACTAGATGGTGAAAGATCTTCGGACAAACTATGAAGTCTCAGATCCTGATTCTGTCCTTGAGGGAGATGTAGACGGCTTCATCTTGAGCTATTTATCTGCTTGCTTGGATAGAGATGAAGATGACAACTAAAACGAGTCTGGAGAATCCGACACTGCATATCTTTGCCAAGGCTGAGCCTGTGCCGTGTGTCCAGACATCAAACTTGTAGGTTTCAATCATTTGACTGCAAATCTTTCAGCCACGCCCGCGATGGTGATCCATACAAAGACAAGAAGAATTTAGGAGTGCATGGCATTTGTATATTCAGTTAATAGGAAGGGTCGTGAAAACAAAGCAGATGAAATGTTTTGGCGGAATTCCATATGATGTCTCAGGCCAAGTGATTTGTTTGGTGAAATATCAGTTACCTAAGTTACAACCGATATTTCCGTTCAAATTTCGACAAAAATTGTATGAGACTCGCCTGCATGGTTAAAAAGCGTCTCACGTACTACTTTCAGACGGAGTTTAAACGAAAATCGCGATATATAAGCATGATTAATAGTTTTCTCACCACCCGTTAGATTGAGGCATTCCTACTACAACCACAAGAATGAACAATACAATTTGATCAAGTGTTTTTGATATGAAATTAACTCATACACCGGGGAAAGGAATCCTCTCTGGATCCCTTCCACCAAATCTTACCAATCAACAAATCTCGGCTCTTGAAATTTGATCAAATGGCTAAAGTAATTATAAACTTTAAAGGAGTTCACTGTTTTTAGCCGTTGCATCAAATTTCAAGGACCCGGATTTGTTGATTGGTAGGATTTGGTGGAATCCGAAGAGGATTCCTTTCCATACACTGGCCCATCATAAAAAATAAGGAAAACTAATGGAAAAAAAACTTGAAAATTTTAAGTTTTAACGATAAAGAAAAAATAAAGGGTAAATTGAATAGTATCAAGATTAACTTTTTAGTATAAAAATATAATTTTTCGCTAAAGTGAAATTAATGAGAATATTTCGTTAAAATTCCCTAAAAAAATATGCTACCATTTTGTGCATGTTATTTCCTCCTTTTCATTAGCTGGGCCTTTGGGCTTAGATTTAATCTATATTCCTGTTTTACCCCTGCTAAGTTTGCATTATTACATTTCTACACCGACAAAAATGCCCAGCACTCGTCTTTCCTCCTGATTTCTTCCTGCCTGTGGGGCCTGGTCGTCGTCTTGGCTTCCAATTGGAAAATCTTGCGCGTCTTCTCCTCATCTCCTCACCAAGCAGCCACGATCTTTCAAGTTGAAACTCCTCTCCTTTGAATTTCACATCAACAGCATCTCCCTATAACCAACCCAGGAGCTGGGTTCGGATTCAAGTTTTCCGACAGTAACAGACGATTCCTCCGACGCCCGCCATCGAGGTTAGTCTGAAACGATTCCTACCTTGTTGACCTATTGCATGTCAAAATCTGCTTCAAATTTGTGATTTAATATGGTTGGGCTTTAGAAAAAATTTCATGATTTTGTCTAATCCAGTTTAACGATTAGAAATTTCGCCTGCGGACTGCAATTTCATCTGCTCCAAACAAATAGATTATTTTTAATCTGAATTTATAAAATTATATATGTTCGAATTTGTTTTACATCTCATTCAGTTCGATTTAGGGTTGGGTTTTAGGGTTTCCTGGCCTGAGTTGTATGTAAAGAAAAAAGAGTGAATTTTTTGTATCGTAAAGACACGAGTCTGATATGTTCAAGTAAGATGCCGAGTCCTCTTGCATTCGTATAATTACATTTGTGAGCTGCTTTTCTGGGTTTTTGTTGATTTGTTTGCTTATCTGGTATATACAACAAGAGTGACACCGCCACAAACATTATCAATTTATACATGAAAAGCGTAACATTGGGCCAATTTAACCATTTATTTTGAGCACATATCAGCAAAATAATGAAACATATGACAACGGGGTTTTTTCAAGTCAATTTTGTTGGCATATTGTTGTTCATGGAAGTGTTGATTTGATAAATGCGAGTGCTTTTGGCGTGTGACATTTTGATATATTCTTCATTATGAAACAAGGAAGAATAGGAAGAATGTGTAATATATGATCTCTAACCATTCAACTTAGTTCCAAGCAATATTGTTTGGTGAAATGGTTGTGCTACGATATTGGAGAAAATTAAAAATATTTAAAATTCATTTTGATGAGGTTCTCATTCTCCAGGTGAAATCCGGATACCAATTCTCAAGATCAATGCCACAAAGTGGCATATGAAGCAAGGGTCTTGGATTAACGAGAAATAGTATCAAATACCTGTCGTTTACAGTTAGGGCTTGCACAGAACAAGATCGAGCGCACGCAGAGAGGGATCAGAATTGGAATCGGAATCCTAATCAGAGAATTAGGGCTTCCATCTTTTGAAGAATTGGGGTCGCGATTGTAAGTTTTCAGTAGAATTGAAGAATGGGTTCTTCTCCGGTGATAACCCCAGAAGACGTATTGTTGTCTCTGATGAACGATGGCACCATTGATTCTCTCAGATTAAAGATCATCAATCAGCTTAAATCCAATGTAATTCTCTCTCTCTAAAATTAGGAATTTTGGAGCTGAAATTGTATGTTTTTTGTTTGTGAAATTGTAACGGTGATGGTTAATGGGCATTTGCAGGAGGAGCTGAAGAACACGACTATTAAAATGGCGGAGCAGAGCAAAGTTCTCAACACTCCCGGGGCTGAAAAACAGACAAAAAGAGAGCTTTTTGACGCATTAAGGCAGGAGCTTGAAACCCAAGTGCTCGAAAAGGCCTCCAAGTCCGTTTGGGAGTTGATTTTAGACAACAATGGATTGGGGAATGAAATCAGCGGAACGGTTGAAAGGGTTTTCTGCCGGTTGAGCGGCCGCGAACCGCCTCTCTTTCCTCCTCCGGCGGATGCCAACAATGCCGTTGCCAGTGTCAATGCTAATGCGGATACCAGTGCCAATGCCAAGGCCAGTGGCAATGACAAGGAGAACGGAAAAGAGAAAGGAAAAACGAAAGGGAAGGCAACGGCAACAGCAAGCAATTCACATGAGAAGGAGAAAGCACCAAAGAAGCGAAGATACAGTGAGATAAATGCACAAGGACAAGGAGAGGAAAATCAAGTTGCAGCAAAGTCTGATGAACCTCCAGCTGCTGTACCTGAAGAGTCACAAGTTCTGAAGACTTGAGCTAACTGCTTCCCCAGGCCAATCTTGTTTGAAATTCTTTGGTTGATTTTGTTCTAGTTAAAATCTTACTGTTAGGGAAGAGTATATTGCACATTCGGATTCTCTAGATATGGGTTAGGGCGATTGACTAGGTCATTGTGCCGGTCTTGTTGCATCTGCATTTTAATTCCTCTTCACGTGGATTAGAGTATCAGTTTAGAATATCGCTTTGTCAGAAAAGAAATATCGTCAGTCTTGTGTAACAGAACTTATCTATTTAGTATGCCTCTTGTTTATGTACGTTGAGAAGATGAACCCCTTTGTGCTCTGCTGACAAAGGGCTTTTGAAATATCAACTTTTCTTGGATTCAAAATAACTTGTATGATCGCTGGATATTGAAGTTTTTATACTTTAGATTAAATTGGATCAAGCAGGTTATTACAAAATCCTTGAGTCGGAATCAGAGAGATTTTCCGTGAAGTGACTATTTTGTGTACTCAATCTTGAAGAAATTTCAAGAACAACCTTGGACTCGTCATTGTTTGACAAAAAAGCACTGCCAATGCTGAAGCCAGAATGCAGCTTTTGGAAAAAGTTAGCCACAAAGGAAAAGTTAAACTCTAATAAACCAAACAAACAGAGGATTAAGACTATCTAATCCCCCCTCTAGAAAATTAATACTGACCTAACCAGGGGATGAAGCTGAGGCAATATACACTCATCCCCGGTAGATCCCGGTAGATTTTTCTTTTCATTCGTCTCTGTGAATCATTTCCAGCGGTTGGCCAAGTCGTTATAAGTTGCAAATTCTTCCATTGTTGAATTTTGAGTGAAGGATGAAGATGCTGAGTTGTTCTTGGCCATTTGTATCCTTGAGTTCCTGGCAGTCACCCAGATGCCTGGCTGAGGTAGTGGCAACACCCAGCTAACCGGCTGAGGCTGAAGTAGGTCAACATTTGCGCCGGAAACAAAGTTTTGGTTATCAACCACTTCTTGTACATAGTCTGGGTGCTTTACATCAGCTGCAAATGCATAATTCATTTGTTCTGGGAATGCAATGAGTGAGTTGGCCTGGGGCATGACTTGTTTATTGCTGAATTCAATTTGTGAGTCGATCATTAGCTGGTTTTCGATATTACTCAGCAATTGGGAGTCGGGATTAGGGGTTCCTAATCCTTGATTATATACATTGAAGCTTTGACAAGAAATAGTTGAATTCGCTTGTGCAACAGAAACCAATCCAGGAAGTTGCTCTCTTCCTAAGAAATCAGCAAAACTGGTCATTGCTTGGGTTATCCCTTGATCCCAGTAAACCGGCATTTGTGGATTTTGAACTGCTTGGTTTCCGATCACCTCATCTAAAGGCGAAGAAAAATCCATCACTATATCATCACAAGATATTTGGGGAAACAACATCAGTGTATTGCTCTTCTCAAGAGTCGATGGCCTGAAAAAAGCTTTTCTTGTGAAGGAAGCAATAAAAGTACCTGATATTGGTGAAGTTGAATCCTTGATCCTAAGAGTTGGCTTGAGCTGTTCGTATGTTTGAACTTGTTGAGTATGATCATAACGTGTCTGGACGCATGGCGAAAAGGGGAACTGCAGATTGGAGGGGATTTCTGCCCCGTGTCTATCAAAATTGAAAGAAAATTCTGCAAGACCATTGTGGAAGTCTGACTGAAAGTATGGAGATTTTTGACTCGGGAAAGGTCTTTGGCTCATCTCTAAAAACCGGCTTTCGCATTGTATGAGCTTTTCATAGTGTTGGTCAAGGGCACCTGGGGGAAATTGAACATAATGCCCCCTGAAAACAGAAGATATCGAAAAACTACGTCAGGTAGTGCTGAAAAATTAGGGTTTAGGAGAAATGCGAAGAGAAAATAAAGATAAGGGACCTGTGAATAAGAGCTTGACCATTGGTGAAATCTGATGCCACATTCCACATGGTATGCTTTCTCGGCTGTGGATTTGATTCTCGGTGGAACGTAGGTGGCTGGTTCAACTGCAAAACATCACCATATTAACAAGATGCTGGGAACAAAATTACCATAATTAAACCCTTAGTCCAATGAATACTTATGAACACGAAGATAAACAAGAGTTACCTCGATTTCCAGAATCCCGGGCTCATTTTCTTTGATAACTGCTCTCAATGCCGAAATATCAGACCACTGCACTTCAATCTTGCTCTTCAAACCCTGATCCAAGATTTCCCACACCAATTTTCTCTTCGCGTAGTAACATTTCACCACCAAGTCACCTTCATTGTGAGCTACTCTCTGCACAACATTATAATCAAAATCGAACAAAATTTGTACTTTCGCAACTTCAGATTAAGTGTGTCATGGATTGTTTAAAAACTGCCAACCTGCCACAAACCGATTCGGATAAATGATGCATTGAAGTTAGAAGCCTTCAATTTTTCCTTCTCAGTCATCAACTGAAAAGCGTTGGGTTTAACTTCCGGCGAACGCTTAGTCTTGAGTTTTCTGGGTGCAATCACTTCTGTTAAGTCTATGAAAGGGGGTGTCACCCCAAGGTTCAAACCAAGAGGACTTAAACTTAGAAGAGTTTGAGCCAATTGAGCCTGCAAAAAATGAGTAATAAAAATTAAAAAAAAAAAAATGAAAAAACATTGCAGAAAATGGGAAGTATCTACTGTTCACATATAAAGACATAAAAATAATTTAGAAACAACCATCGTGTTAAAAAGGAACGAAATGATAGAAAAAGAAACAATCACACTTTACTGTTTTTTTTTTTTTTTTTCTGTTCATGTGGTTGAGAAATTTTTTTTTTTTCTGTTCATGTGGTTGAGAATTGAGAAGATGCAACATTTAAAAGGAAAATGGAAGAACGATACGTGAGCGTAGCGATATTGGCTTCAATGGGTTTTCTTTCAAATCCCAATCCACAGAGAAAGTATTGTAAAAATCTTAAAAACGCCATGCAAACGCCGAATCAACCCAAATAAAACAAAACCTAAACTTCTCGCATAAACAACACAAAAATAAATGAATCAATATAAATTAATTAAAACACACACATGAAACGTAAAGTTTCAAGATGCATCCATCACGTTGAATAAAAAAACCGAAACGAAAAAACCAAGACAAAACAGTAAAATACTTTTTCGTTGGAATCCATTGGAGTTTGTCTGAGCCTCTTGTTTGCAGCTTCTGAAATATGATCACACCAAGAGCCAAAACCAGTGACACGATTCGCATTCTTCGAATTCAGAGACGAATTCTGAGACTGCTCGGAAGCGGAACCAGAAGCTTCACCACCATCACTGTTCCACTCGAAACCGCCATTAGAATCCACAACCATCTCTTCTTTATTATTTCTTTATTCCTGGTTTTTCGGATGAAGAACTGAAAAAATCAGTCCAAACCCAGTAGAAATCCAACTGGGGCCGATTCAGTTTCGAGTGCCAAATCGGAGTATAAATAGGTTGACTGTGGGAAGTTGGAGGAGAGGGAGAGAGATAGTAGGGGAGAGAGAGAGAAGCGGCGTGAACAGAGGAAACGGAGAAAAACAGAGCAAACAAACGTGTGTGAGTAGGATTTTGCAGAGCCAACCAGCCCCTGTGGGGCTTTGGCTTTATAAAGGGATTGATTTTTGAGCTGTATACATGGGAGAGGAACTCCTTTTGACGAGGACTGCTGACCTCATCATTTTACACGTGGACACTTGAAAATGATTTTCTTAGAGAGAAGATCCTTGTGTGGCCGGATTCTCTTTGTAAGGATCTCAAAATCCTCCAATCACATCCGTTTGTCGTATATCGTGCGGTTTGTTTTGTCAGGTACGGTTTATATTCAATTTTAAATAAAAAAAAATTACAATGATTTCTGACCATATAATGTATGATGAACGAATATGATTGTAGGATCTCAAGATCCTTACAAAAGGGATTCGGCTAGGATTCTCTGGATTTCCTTATTCTGCTACTCGGCCCCACAAATTACAAAATCAGGGTTCTTATTTTACCTTAAAATATTAGGGTTATCAATTTTTTTTAAGGAGTTTTAACGAAACACTTTCGGTAATGTTTACTTTTAATGAAAAACCGTTTTTTTACTTTTTCATGGTATTATTCACTACACCTTTATTTGTCATTTTTCATTAAAACTAAAGTTTTTTTAGACTTTTCGTTAGTTTTTTTTATTTTTTTTTTATTTTTTTTATTGTTCTCTCTCGATTCGTTTTTTCACTTGTTTAGTTGTTTATGGTCTTGTTTCTTGAAGGTGAGTTTTGATTTGGATGGTGCTATCTATAACTCATTTTTAGCTCTCACACTTGATATTAATTTTTGTTAGTTGAATTAAATAAATTGAAGAAGATGGGACAAACATTAACAAGAGTGTGTAGGAAGTAAAAATGGTGTGTGAGTAGCACTACCTTTTGATTTTTACCAAATTCTAAATCTTGTTCAATTGGGTGGTTGGATTGTGAAAAAAAATTGTGAGTTAAATATGGTTAAAATTTTATTTATTTTTTTGCCTTATTTCTAAAATTATTTTGTGTTAGTAATAAAAAATAGGGGCTTATACTATTCAAGTATTGAGAGGTGGGAGTAGTGACAAATGGATTATGGTGGTGTTTGTTTTTTCATTATTATTATTACTTTTCTTTATCCTACTTTTTATGGAAAACTTTTGTTCGAGAACAAAACTTTTTATGGAAAACTAACATTAGGAATAATAAAGTGATTAAAAAAAAAAGGAGATGTTCTTAAAACCCTACAAAATTCATCATGAATTTCATGAACTCCTGTTGATATATTTTACATGATCAGTTGGTAACAACATTATGATTGTCAATAACTTTTACATGAGCTGTCCACAACAAACGTATATAAACGAGTGATAATTAAACATAAATTTGTGTGTAAAAATAAGTGTAAGATCCTATATGTAGCTTAAAAAACAGTATGGATGTTAAGAAGAAATTGAGACATTGGAGAAAATTAAAAACATGTATGCCGTATTAAATATTTGGATATATGTACCAAACATTCTGTGATAGTCATTCTCATAAAACATGTTTCAGAAACAACTTTTCATTCCTTCATTTTAATTAACTTACTCGCCCACTTTTATTGTTCTTTGTTGCCATTCCTTTCCTTCATTGTCAATTCAAATTTCATTCATCCTCTATATTTTTGTAATACTTTTGTTTATTTTCAATTTGAATTTCATTCCGTTATTTAAACTTGTTTGGAGTAGAATATCGAAAATGTAAGAAAATCAAAATTACAGTTTTATGAACAAAAACAAAGAGAAAAAAAATGTCCTGGATTCTATTAAGCAATCATGTTTTAAGTTTACTTTTCGTTATACAATGTTACTAATGAAAAGTAGGGACTTATTGTTATTCTAGTTTTTATATAGTTTTAAGTCTATGAGTTGTGTTTCCTTTTATCAATAGGCTTTATTCAATGTATTTTTATGGAAAATCAAATTAGTTAGAAAATGATTATAAAAAGTGAATCATTATTAATTCCGTAAAAAATCATGATGTACTCCTCTCTACTTAAATTTTGTTGGGAGACAATGGTGCATGATGGCTATTTTACACTATTTTTAGATCCTTCAAAATAAGTTGTGAGGTTTCAATAATATTCTCACATTGTACTTTAAAGTATTAATTTACATATTATGTCTGTTTGAACGTAATGTTAAATTGATGGTGATCGGTTGTCCTTCTATAACACAAACATCGATTTAGGAGAAGTTGAAGCTTTATGATGAATGTTTTATATAATATATATGTAAGGTCTTACACTTGTCATGTCATCAATTTAATGAAAGACTAGACAATCATATTACTCATATGATTTCAAAGTCGTATGATGCAATATGAGAAACTTGAAACTACTTGACTCAATTAAAAATCATCCAAAATCTAAGTGGTATGAAATGTAGTTATCTCTTATATAAAATAGTTTTTTTTAACCAACATTTCCTCTTGCAGGAATTTGCTCTGCAAAAATATCTGTACATTGTTCTACTCCATTAAAGTCAACCAATAACGTATCTAGGCAACAAAAAGAATTCAATATAAGAAACTTAGGTACACATGGAGAAAATGAAAAAACTATTAATCATCCTTGGGACTCTTATAGTTGGCAGCAATTTAAACAATATGTTTGATTTGGATTTTTTTTAAGACCATGTTTAACTTCCCACAGGATTTCTCCGGTCACAGACACTTAGACTATGTTTGGGTAAACAATATCTGTACATTGTTCTACACATTGTACTTCAAAATAAGTTGTGAGGTTTCAATAATATTCTCACATTGTACTTTAAAGTATTAATTTACATATTATGTCTGTTTGAACGTAATGTTAAATTGATGGTGATCGGTTGTCCTTCTATAACACAAACATCGATTTAGGAGAAGTTGAAGCTTTATGATGAATGTTTTATATAATATATATGTAAGGTCTTACACTTGTCATGTCATCAATTTAATGAAAGACTAGACAATCATATTACTCATACGATTTCAAAGTCGTATGATGCAATATGAGAAACTTGAAACTACTTGACTCAATTAAAAATCATCCAAAATCTAAGTGGTATGAAATGTAGTTATCTCTTATATAAAATAGTTTTTTTTAACCAACATTTCCTCTTGCAGGAATTTGCTCTGCAAAAATATCTGTACATTGTTCTACTCCATTAAAGTCAACCAATAACGTATCTAGGCAACAAAAAGAATTCAATATAAGAAACTTAGGTACACATGGAGAAAATGAAAAAAAATATTAATCATCCTTGGGACTCTTATAGTTGGCAGCAATTTAAACAAAATGTTTGATTTGGATTTTTTTTAAGACCATGTTTAACTTCCCACAGGATTTCTCCGGTCACAGACACTTAGACTATGTTTGGGTAAAGAAATTTAAGATTACTAAGGAATTTAAAAATGACGGAAATTGAAATGACGAGATTTTATTTTCTAAAATTTGTAAATTTTCTTGTTTAGTTAACCTAAGAGAACAATGAAATTGAATACGGAATTTGTTATTTTTAAACTCTCAATCATAGAAATTGAGAAATGACATCTATTTACATGGAATTTGAACTTGGGATTTGGAGGTTCCAAATTCCAAGTTTTTTTTCCATGTGGAATTTCTAAATTTCTATGTTTATGAATCCAAACAAGAGAATTGGTGCTTGTCAATTTATAAATTTTGATTTTTACCAAAATTCCATGTTTATTTTCCTCATCCAAACATAGTGTTAGAACACCTGAAATTATTAAATTTCCATACATATATACTCTGCTTATCCAACGTTCATGTCAGTTGGGTTTGTCCAATCCAAACCCTAAAATTTTATGTTTTGTTTATTTTTGTATTACAACATTATCCATTGTATTTGTGTAGTTGAAAAGTGACTGTAAAGTTTTCAAAAATTTATTTTATTTTTGTATGTGAATGTTAATCATATTATTCATTGAATTTGTGTTGTTACTTAAGCATCTGCACTTTAAAATATTGATGGTTTCTGGAAGAATTGTGAAATGTGATTAGTGAAGGGCAGGTCGTTGAGATTTGATGCAAGTGTAAATATAATTATATATACAATTAGCAGCCTCCAATGGGGGTAGGCAAAGGTGTTTTGACTTGCCATGCAAGGAAAATCAAGTTAAGATGGAGTGGTCAAACAAGTGCCTACTTGGTTTGCCTGTTTCATCAGAGTACACACTTTTTTTATGAGGTAATTGAGTAAATATAACTTACCATGTTAATCATTAAAGTACAATTTTGTTTATTTTGTTTGCCTACATCATTAGAAAAGTTCTAACTAATGCTCCAATATGTAGCACATACAAGACGTGGGCATAAGAGGTTAATGATTTCTTAAACCTCATTTGGATGTGCTTTTAAAATAACTGAAAACGTTTTTAGATGAAATGTTTTTTGGTTCCAAAAGTACTTAAAATGTTTTCTGCAAGAAGCACCTGTTATGTGCTTCTTCCAGGAAGCACTTTAAGCATTTTTCTAGAATTTACTTACATTTTTACTAGGATTGGTTCCAAAAATATTTTCACCAAAAACACTTTCAGTCATTTTAAAAGCACATCCAAACGAACTCTTAATTAGTTGGTGATTAACACATGAGTATTATTAACCAGAATTGCTAGAGATGATTAGCTCTTGCCCCACGTCATTATAGAATTTTAATTAATAAACCCACGTGTTTATCAGGTAGAATACAATATTTACTTATTTCGTGGCACCAACAAAATAGCAAATTGACAAAAAAAGACCATTTGATGAGTGATGAGAGATGAGTGACGTTGACGTTCTCGGTTGTTTTTATCATCATCACTACTTAATTAAGGGAATTGCTTTTGTAATCAAAACTTTTGGAGATTGATACATCTGTAGTTATTAAGTCGATGGGATGATCCCATATGATAGCTCACCTGCCTAATTAGGAAAAAATAATAGATATATGAACATGGTATTGGACATGTTCCAAGTGGATGTGGTGGCAATTCAGAATGCGAGTGTTATGTATTTAAAGAATAATGTTTGACTATTCAAAGATGAGTAGAAATTTCAACTCAAAATTTTTTATGTTCGAACCACATAATTTTATACTTATGATCAGAATCATTCATATTATGAATTACTTTGAAGATCATCTTTACCAAAAATGAATTAAAACTAAAGTCGTTTAGTCAATTTATTGTAGCAGATACATAGACAGTTCGTAATGCTTTTACCAATTCCGTTCATTTTCTTTATACAGTTCGATGTCTAAACGACCTTATAGGTTAATTGACGAAGTTCTATGATTTGGCAACGAATAGTTTTGAGTAGGAACTTCTACTCATTCTTTGAGTAGGAACTTCTACTGCCAAGTATTATTCATGTCTAAATATTAATTGAGACGAAAATGTATGTATAATTGTTTAAAAATTGTTGAAAAATCATTGAGGTTAAAGAATACAAAAACTGAAAACCCTAATATCATCTTCTACTTATTGTTTTCAATCTCAATGAATATCGTACCTTGTTCAAACGAAAAAGAATACAAAAACCTATTAAGATTACAAAATCATTTGGTACATACCCTTGTAAGTTATAATGTAAATAAGGGTTTGTTATTAACATTTCTCTATTGGAATAATGCAAAGCTAAAATACTTGAAGAAGGTACGTTCTTAATTAAAGAGTAAAGAGCAACCTAAAACGACAAAACTCACCGCTTTGCAAGGATCGAAGAGAACGTCTGTCATATAGAAAAGAAAAATAACATACACCTAGATGTAATGCGATGAAGTGCTTATTGGTATGATTGGAAGCAACCTAAGGTTAAGTTGACTTTGATTAGTGGGTGAGACTGAGATGTAGCTAAAAGACATCATTGTGTGCATATAAGAGCAGTAGTGGGATGTTATGTAAAGATTCTAAGACTGATTTATAGTCAAGCCATGACTATTAATGGGGAAAGCAAAGAATGAAATTTGCAGCCATGGACGGGAATTATGGGTTAATAAAGGTTTCCCCATTCATATGAGAGCTACACTCCATAAAAGTCATCTTTGATTTTCTTACAAGCGATATTGGGAGAACAGGGTACTGAAACTTGACCTTGCATATAACGGTGACAACTCTTAACCACACCTAAATTACAAATCTCGTTCAAAAATAGCATTTCCCAAAAATTGTGATCAAAGCAGACAGAGAAGAATTAAAAAAAAAAAAATCAAAATGAGATGTAAAAGTGCACAATAATTTTTTTAGAGTATCAATAACAGATTTCTTCACGAAAACGTAAAGACAAACCGCAAATAATATAGCAGTACTTGCAAGATGTGCATGATGTGGGAATGATGTGGATGTATGTGATATGGATTATATTGTTTAAAGAACACGTGCAAAGCTTGGATCAGTGGTTGGCTGCTACAAAAGTTTTAGAGTGGATAATGGTAGTCAGGCGCCTACTATTTGGCATATAAAGCAAAAGGCTAAAGGATGAAGTCACTTTGCTTGAATGTCACAGGCTCTCTTTATATTCTGCAAAAATTTCCACCACTTTTGATTGATCATAACGCACATGATTGAATCTTAGATCTCCTCCTACTCTTCTTTTTTCTTTTCTTTTTTTCGAAAAAAAATTTGAAAAAATAAGAGCAAGCACAAGTTTCATTGATGGTTTTCATAGATCCATCAACTGATTTTCTGGGGTCCCATTATTTCTGTGACTTGAAAAACCAAACATTCCCTTTGATTTTCCTGGTGGAAATATGACCTAGTGTGGGCCCTCTTTTTTCTCTTCTCCCTTGAGTCTTCGCATGCTACTACTTAATCTCGAAGGTTCACGCATGAAATCTTGATGGGGTCCTTCAAATTTAGAGATTTTCTTCCTTTCTTGCAGGCTGCAACTTTATCAGTTTTTGGATGCACTCATGAGACCAACTTTAATGGTGGGCTAAAAGCCAAATTACTCTCCAAAATTTCCCCCCAAACGCACTCCAACCCAAGGAGAAATTTTGAGATAAATGCTAAATGTTAAACCAATGCCAAATTCCCCCCGACATTTAGCCCAGAAATCGGGGTGGACTCTACCCAATATTTATCAGAATTTAAATTTTTTTAGATTAAAATGTTCATAAAATTAATTTACGATAGTCTACATATTTATTTAAAAAAAAAATTAATTTAACAAAAAAAATAGCCTAAATTCATTCTTTAATAATCCCGAGTTAAAATTTTAGGATAGAATGGTTGGAGTAGAAAAACTATTTTTGAGCTAAAAGCTAAATTTTTCGGGCTAAAAAATTTGACTTTTAACCCAACTAGATGGTCTGAGGGTCCCAATTAATTTGGTTAATCATTAGGGTTTCCCAAGCAGGTTAATCACTAGGGTTTCCCATGTAGGTTATTTGAACTTTGGTTTTTTTATTTATTATTGGTAATGATTTAAGATGGTTAATCATGCAGTTAAAAGGTCTTGTCCGCATTACTTTCTGATCATCTGCAAGCTTAGCTGATAGATAGATAGATAGATATATACATATATATATATTTTTATTATTGGTAATGATTTAAGATGGTTAATCATCCAGTGAAAAGGTCTTATCCGCATTACTTTCTGATCATCTGCAAGCTCAGCTGATATATAAATAGATATATATATATATATATATATATATATATATATATATATATATGTAGGCACGCCTGATGACATGACATCAAAGGAGATGTAATCTTCATCATATCACGATTGTAATTAAGTTTTGTTTCTTTTGCAACCTATTGTAAAGTGTCAAACCATCGTCAAAGATACTAATCAATGTAATCACTTTAGTGGACGTGAGAAATCTCATCTCTAAGCACAAGAAAATTCGCTTTCAATCATTTACAAGTTAAATAGTCAAATAATGTTGTGTTATCGTATGGTTTGTCATGTTAAGTTGTAAAAAGTATTAGGATCATATTTGACATTTGAGGACTCTGTACAACTTTTATAAAAAATAGGCTCTCCTTAAGATAGGATTCCAAGATTTTTTTTTTTTTTTTTTGGACATTGTATTCATGCCACATTCAACTAACAATCAAAATTTTAACTAATTCAGTTTTTTCTTCAAATTATGATTTAGGGTAAATCGGTGAAATAAAAGGAGCAAAGATGGGAGAGGTAGGAGAAGACGATTTGTGCTTATGGGAGAAAATAATACACAAGTTAAATATTATTGTTTAATTTGTAGGGAAAATGCAAAGCTAATATATTGTACGCCATGCAACCCATAGTCATATGTTAACTGGAAACTTTTTATTAGGAAATATGTGCATATGTAATATAAGGGAGAATGAAAAATTATAGGATCCTCTTAAATTGGGTCTTTTGTTGTTGATCTGTTTCCATACTTTTATTGTCATCTTTAAAAAATACATTTACTCATAGTTCAAAACATATAACTAAATAAGATTTTAAAATTTAAATTTATAATTTGACAATGTAACATGTTAGATGTGTTTGAAAATCTATATTCTCATACAAGTTGTTTAGGTCGGATTGATAAAGTCATGCAAATAGCATGCAGCCAATCCAAATATGAAACTCACTTCTAAAGATATTGGCAAAGCTCAAATCTTTCATGCTGGGTTTTGATTGGCCTTTTGGGAGAGAGAGAGAGAGAGAGAGAGCCACCACAGCAAGGGAAAAAAAAAATAGTATCTCTTATTGTGACAAAGGATTGCAGATGAAGGAGTTGTCTAATCTCAAATGTCACACTCACCAGCAAGGAAAGAGCTTTATTTTCTTTTTCTCAATAACAGTTGATGGTACTCAAAGAAGCTACACCGACCCACTTTCTAACTGTCCAATGAGGCAGACCTACAAAGAAAAGAGATGGAGGCATATTGACGGAAGAATGAACTTTTAATGGTTTATAAATAAGTTAGACTTTACACGTGGAATAATATGTTTTAATACTACGAAAAAAGTTGGATTTCAAGCTTAACACATGAGCAACACAAATCGGATAATAGAGAATACGTATGATTATTGAGTTTCACACATAAGATAAGATACTCTGATACCATGAAAAAAGTTGGTGTCAATCATGTATCGGTGAGGTTTAAGAGTGCATGTAAGTTTTTCTGAAAAATGATGTGCATAAAACAAGGACACCAAAGTAATGGTTTTTGAAACCAATCATGAGTTTGTGCCGTTCGAGCATGCTAGTCTCTTTAAACATAGAACTTACATGAGACTCATTCATCGCCAAGTGACATTACTGTTCAATAATGCATTGACTTGAAGCTTTTATAAATTAATGTATTATTGAACTGGAACGCCACACAATAACCGTTCATATAAGTTATTACGCAAAAAAAGTCACTTCGCTTTGACTCCACGTGTCAATGACAACAAAAACCAAGATCCCTAAGAAGAAAAAGGGCCTTGTCATGGAGCACTCGAGCATTTTATGACCCACTGACACTCCTAATGATCACTTTATAATCTCAGCATATATAATTATATACGCTAATGAGATTGAACATTGCACCCATCTCCAACTGTTTTTGACTTTAGATTCCTCCCTATCCAGCAGCGCCGCCCCCCCCCCCCCCCCCCCCCCCAACAACAAAAAAAAAGAGTAAATTGAAATATATAAAAATAAAAATAAAAATAAAAATGCTAACTTCCAGATTTATTAAGTAATTAAAAAAACCTTCCATCTCTTTCGTTCCATAGATTGTCAATTTTCTGCTCAAAAGTTATTGCTTGTTACAAAATGGGACAATTGGATGCTTCAATTTTACAAGAATAGTAGACAAATATATAAGTGAATTAATTTAACTAAAAATAATAAAACTTGTGCCTTGAAGCCATCCAATTGATTTCTCTCTGCTCTAATTGAGGGTTTTGGTGATGGCCTGGAACGGGAGGTGACAGCAAAGACGGCCGGCCGGCAAGTGTATGACAAATGAAGTTCTAGCTTGAGAATCAATGGGGGAAATGGCTTATTTTTCCTTGTTCTGGTCATCACCGAAAGCCAAATCGAATATCTGATTGTAGTCCTCTACAAAGTGAACGTCAAGACCTTCTTTTACATTAGGGGCAAGCTCATCGAAATCCCTCTTGTTGGCTGCCGGAAATATGATGGTCTTCACTCCACCCCTCCTTGCTGCTATAGTTTTCTCCTTAACCTAAAGTGCATGCAAACACGAGGTTTCAATGAGTTTGAGATGCACCGTAATGTACTCGAAAGCATATCACAAAAAATTTGAAACTTTTCCTAAATGGAGTTTAATGTATCTTAAAATCTTAATGAATGTCTGATGGCTTAACATACCCCGCCGATTGGAAGGATCTTCCCAGTTAGTGTTACTTCACCGGTCATTGCTAAATCCTTCCTGACAGGCTTCTTCATGGCTATGGACAGCATGGATGTTATCATGGTGCAACCAGCACTAGGTCCATCTTTTGGTGTGGCCCCAGCAGGAACATGTAGATGAAGCTTGGAATCGGCAAAGAAGGCATTGCCTGGATCTTTATCGAGCAATATCGCTCTGGCAACAGTATGAGCAATTTGGGTACTTTCTTTCATAACTTCTCCAAGTTGACCGGTTACATGAAGACCTCCTTTTCCCTCTGCTTCCTCAACCTGAGTGGTCTCTATATACAAGGTGGAACCACCCATGGCAGTCCAAGCGAGACCCATCACAACTCCAACCGGAGTCTGATCATAGAGGCGTTCAGCATGGAACACAGGTTTGCCAACAAAATCAGACAAGTTTGGTTCGTCAACCAAGATTTTTTCAACTGCTTTTGCTTCTTTACTCTCCTGAATTTTCTCCGTCTCTTCTGTATCCTGTAAAGACAAGTACAACCATTAAATCCTTCAGTTGGTGAACACATTTTCGGATGGCAGAAACAGATGAAACAGGATTATATTGAGAGGCAGTTTAACAAGCTTCTTTAAAATTATAACCTTCTTAAACGCGATAGGTTGGAGGTTCACAAAGATTGCTAATATAGTAATATTACATGATGTAGAATAATTCTTAAGATTCCACTCAAGTTGCCACATTACTCAATACAGATTGCGAAAGTAACCAATACCAAGTAACTTTACATGTTATCACATACCTTGGAATCCATAGGTTCGTCAATCTCTGGAACCTCAACTTCACCAACTACAGGTTCGGCTGGGAGATCCTTCTCTAATGATTCAGTTGCAGTCTGGTCCTCGCTAGCAACTACGTTTTGATCTACTTTATGAATATCTTCTACTTTTGCTTCATCGGTCTCTACGACCTGGGCTTCAAGAACTGCAGGTTCAACTGGGAGATCAATCTGACTAGTGGGAGACTGTATTTGGTCAGCAACCGCAGGTTCGTCTGATGCTCCTTGTCTAACAAGTTGCAGAGCTATCTGCCAGGCCATAAAAATAGGTTAAAGTAATAAGGTCACAAATTTGTTGCACATTTCGAAGCAGTAGCTGTAGCTCTACAGACCTAAACTTTAAACCAAGTGGATAGAGCTTTATGGTTCGTCATATTGAAAAACTTCAAGTTCGTGGTAATGATCCATATATATATTTTGGCGACAAACCTTGCGATAGATCTTTTCTATGTGCTTTTGGAGATTCCTAACTCCTGCTTCTCGGCAATAATTTTCTATAAGAGCAAGAAGAGCTGCATTGGTCACTTCAACCTGTTGAGGTTCGATGCCACATGCTTCACGTGTGGTCTTCTCCAAATAGTCTCTAGCAATGTGCATTTTTTCATCAGTAATATACCCAGCTATGGAAATGACCTCCATTCTATCCAAGAGAGGATTGGGTATATTCTCCACAACATTTGCTGTACAAACAAACAGAACCTGCAACAAAATTTCCAAAAGCACGATAAAGTTAAAAGAACAAAATGAACAAAAAGAAACTATATGTAACCCTTATTTTATTTCATCCATGCTGCAAGGCCCGCAACTTAAATTATAAAGATTTAAGTAAATGGAGTTACAAAGTAGGACATCTAAAGCATTCCCTTTCATTACATATTCTAAAGATTTTAATTATACTAGTTTAACCCTCACACCAGTACATCAGATTGCTTAGAAATGAAATTATGCTACCAGTAAAAGTAGGACATCAAATGCCTTAAAATAAAAAAACTAACCTTTGACAGGTCAATTGGAACGTCAAGATAATGGTCAAGAAAATTAGCATTTTGCTCTGGATCAAGAAGCTCCAACAAAGCACTTGCTGGATCACCAGCATGTCCCCTTCCCAACTGCCACAAAACAAGGCATAGTTAAATAACCATGAACTTATGGCGAACGCAAAGCACTTCTGATTTTGTAAATAATCATTTCCAATATTATTGCTCACTCTAAAATACAAAGGAGACCAACAATATGACATCTCTAAGCCAACCAGATATACCTTGTCAATCTCATCAATCAGAACTAAAGGGTTAGCTGTTCCCACATTTTTAAGGCATTGTACCATCTTTCCTGGCATAGCACCAATGTAGGTTCGACGATGCCCCTGGATGTAATTTAAAAATTGGTGTATAAGAAATAGCTCATGATGTATAGCTGTTACCAATATTATAGAGGACAAGCTTGCTAAATACCTTAATTTCAGCAACATCAGATAACCCTCCCACAGAGAATCGGTAAAAATTACGGTTCAAGGCACGTGCAATTGAACGACCAATGCTGGTTTTGCCCACTCCAGGTGGACCAGAGAGACAAATGATTTTCCCTGTGATAAATAAGAAGAATATCAATAATCCACACTGCAATCATCAAAACTAGCACAGACTTGTGGCATTTGTTACCACCTCATAAATAAATACAAAATAAGAGTTAAGAACAGTGTCCAAAAAACAAGGTAAAAAAAAAAAAAAAAAACGCAATGATGCGATGCTCCTAAATCAAGTTAGACAATAGTAAAAGATAAAAACTATACCAACCTTGTGACATTCCTCTGAGTTTCCCAACGGCAATAAATTCCAATATCCTTTCCTTTACATCACTTAATCCATAGTGATCTTCATCAAGAATCTTTTGCGCCCGAAGAACATCAAAGTTCTCATCACTGCATTTGGGATTTAGATAAGAGAAGTTATAACATTTGGAGATCTGCTAGAACGTTTAAAATACAATGAAGCATTGCTTCAATTAAATAACAAAATAGTTTTTACCACAAGATAATAAGAATAAGATAGTAACTTAAATAATATCTCTTATATACCTACCAAAAATATATCTTTTATAGTTTTTTTTTTTAAAGCTTCTCATGCTAGTCTCCATTATCTCATTTAGATTTAAATAAACGAATACTCATTACAAATATTCATATCCAAGTATGGCATGATGTTAAATTAACAATAAAGTGCCCATAATATAGTTCAAAGATTCCACACAGATTATTTATATCTTTCAGCATCTGAGCACACATATGACAAAAAATATTGGAATGTCAAATATCCTTCGCTATTTGATTAACTAAATTGAGTAGTGCAAACCTGTAATTTCCCCAGGGAATGGAAGTCAACCAATCTAGGTAATTACGCGTCACATTAAATTCACTTGAACTGGCCTCCAACAGCTGCAGTTTTGTGAGCTCTTCTTCTATAACTTGCAACACATGAGGTGGGCATTTTTCCCTGTTTGGTTCAAGTCTCTCCCTGAACTTTGCTGCATCACAAGATCACAAAAATGATGCAACCGTTACCTTTATGAATATGAACAATCAATATTTTATAAATAGATTATCAATGTTATCTACATACATGCTTGAGTCATACTCATATTAAAACTGATGTGAGAAAGCACCAACAGAGACCATGATACACACAAATTTGCAAGATGGTCACGAAACTTAATGTTATACAAAGCATGTCCTTGATGATATGCATTATGTGATCCCAAAATGCAATACATCAACATCATTTTGTCTTACTAAACATCTATTACGATATAAAGGGGACCAAACATATATTCATATTTGATTAGATTCATGGTAATGTAACAGCCTTTTACTTAGGGAGGGAAAACAACACACACACACACACACACAATATCAAGGTTTGCAAAAGGGTTAGCTTAATAATATAAAACTAACCAGAAAGTGCTGTTTTGTCATCTGCCTCCAATCCCAGTTCCTGCATCATATGCCGAGTAAGTTCAAATAACCCCCTAGAATGCAATAAAGGAATTGATACAAAACCCCTCATAAAAGAAAACAGCTAACTGAGAAATCCTCATTCACATCCAATGAGGGTGTATGACATCACAAATGTCTGATGATGGTGGAGAGTGGAGAAAATTACCTTCTTTATGGCTTTAAGCTGCTCATTCAACAAGTAGCGGCGCTGCTCACCACTTATCTTCTCTTCAATTGCTTTTGCAATAGATTCCTTTAGTATGACGAAAAAGGAATTAGCAAACGAAAATCAAACTTTAATAGAGAAATATATGCCAAGTACTAAACAAGGGGATATTGGCAATACATACCTGAATCTTGCTGATTTCTATCTCTTTCTTCACTAGTTCCAGTGTGAGCTTTAAACGTTTATAAACCTGAGCAAAAATTGCTTAGTTAGAAACCAATCTTGATATGATAAAATTGAATATATAGTCTATCAATCATCCCAGTTACAAATCAATTAACCGATACTTACATCTAGCTCTTCAAGCACTTCCTGACATTGCAACTTGTTTGCACCAGATATAGCAGCTCCAAAATCTGCTAACCTTGGAAAATTAAAATCACCTATATGCTGCACAAATAAAGATAAAAAGAGGGAAAACCAAAATGTGAGGAAAAAAAAGATTTGACATATGTTGCAAGCAAAGAAATTTGTTTTGAAGTACTTAGGCATTCAGAAAGAAAGATACCATAAAATTCAAATATTATGAGAAACTCAACCTGATTGTATGTTTGAACATGATCCCTCCATAGGGAACTAGTCTTCAGAACGTCCCTTAAAGTCGATATAACCTCAAATGACGTTGCCTTTATGACATCATCATCCTTGTTATAAGGTTTGTCCTGAAATGCAAAGTATAAACCCACAAGAAAAAGGGAAAGATAACAATCTACTTTACATGTGAAACCTCCAAAAATTAACAATTGACTTGTTAAAAACTAAGACAAATGTGGACCTTGAGATGGTCAACTTTTACAGTCAGAGGATCCTCCTCAACCTGCAGACAAGCAATACGTTTGCTTAGTTTAACTATTACATGCTAAGTTGTATGATAAATGTGTGTGTGTGTGTGTGTTTGCAATTGCAAAATCTACGGGTAAGTACTTAAACACTGAAAAGTTTCAATATAATCAAATGTTATAACCAGTTCAACGAAATGTGTACATGAACCACTAGACATATATGAGGTGATGAGCCAAAAAATAGGTGCTAAATATGGCTGCTAAAATCAATGACCAAAAGTTCATGCTTACTGATTATTTTCCCTCACCATCTCTGTAATTCGAAGTCGCCTATGACCAATTAGAACAACGTGGTCTCCTTGAATGCTTGAAATCTGAAATATGAAGACAACAAGTATAAAAATTCATATAAACTGAAGGAAATTCTACCTTATACCTAGTTATATACCACAGAATTAAGGGCATATGAAACTTGGGAGTAAATTAGATACCTGGGCAAGAGTACCGACTTCATGCAGACGGTTAAATAACTCCTTCCCCTTCAAGTCTGTTATGTTTTTTTCTGTTTCAGAACCTGAGACCACACTAGGATCAGTCCCAGGCTCATCCTTGAGAAGAAAGGCACCAGCATAAGGAGCTTGCCGTTTTTTGCTTTCTTGTAAAGCTGCCAACAGCTTAGGATCCTACACGAGAAGCAATACATCAGTTAGTTCAGTAAGTGACAACTGCTGCATAACACCTTGCAGTAGCATCAATTATAGAATCGACCCAACAACCAAAATGCCAACTCGATTTTCACTGCATCAACTAATCTCGTACCTTCACATAAATTGGCATGTAGAACCCAGGAAAGAGCGGTCGATGCGGCAATGGCAACGCTAAAACCTGCCCGAAAGGTAATCGGAAACAAAATGTTAAAGGATAGATAGGGAAGAATTCAATAATCCATCATCCAATTTATCTGTTGGTTCAGAGAACACACAAAATATCTGGCTTTCTACTCAACAAAGCAAAACACTTACATAAGCAAATGCTACAAGTGTTCAATCAAAACCATCCCAAGAACTAAAACATCCTTAACAACATAAACTGTTGCGAAAAACACAAGTAACAGTAAGTTGAACATTTTCCTACTTCTTCATCTCCCATAATCCAATCAAACTACTTTAGCATAACCAAAAGCCTGCAAATCCAAACCAACCGTTAGGTAATCTTCGGGTCGAGGATTCGTGGGCACAATTGCCGATGAAGATTTCGACTCGGCCTCCGCCTCAGCTTTCTTGACCTCAATTTCCGCCACCTGGTCAGACCCATCTTTCCCGTCCGAGCAAAAAAAGGCTCGGCCAACCGAATTGGGCCCAGTCAACCCGGTGAGCGAGCCAATAACTCGGAGAAACGGCGAAGCGAGCTCGGTGGGGCAGGTGCGGAGCCCCAAATTAGGGCCCAGGTTGTGGACTCGGCCCTGGGGGCATGAGGAGGAGGAAAACAGAAGCTTCAGCATACGTCTATGCAGTGAATCGATTGAAAATTTGTGGGAAAAATCGGAAACTGAATTTAGGGTTTAGGGTTTTTTTGTGGGCCTAGCGGAGCAGGTAGTGGGTTCTCTGCTAGAGAAGAACCGCCATTTTTGTGGAATTAAAAACTGCTGGAAGCTAAAGAAATTAGGTTTTTTCAAGCGCTGTGTCACTTAAAGCCCTTCATAAACCCTTGTCACTTGTTATTTTTTGTGACGAAAGTGCCCCTCGTTTGGTGGGCGCAAAATGCATTATGCATCCAGAAAACCCCTGAATTTTCCCGAGAAGATTTCTTCGAACTCTCCCGGGAAACAAACAGAACCTTCGGCTTCTCTGCTCCACACTCTGCGTCTCCACAAATCTTACCCTGCAGTCCTTCAACATTCCGATCGTTTCTGGTCGGAGCTCAAAACCCACCTCAAAGGCTCGACCTTTGCCGCACTTGTTCACCGGCTGTTCGATTCCGGCGCCCCGAACTAGAGCTAATTCTCAGGTGCTCAAAGAAGAGAGCTTTCTTGTATGGGTTTGTTCGAAACAGCGAAAGGCTTTCGATTTCTTCGATTTTTCACATGCTTTCAGTGTGTAGCAGCCATTTTTGTGCAATTTTGATTATGGTATGTTGGTGTTAACACGTGAAAATTTTGAAGACCCATTTGGGTTTTGAGCTTCTCAGAGAGCTGGAAATGATGGGCTCCAATTATCGGTTTCGTCTTTGTAATTCTTTGCGAAGGAAGGTGAAATTGCGTATGTTCAATAGGATGCTCAAGAAGCTAGGGAGTGGTTTAATCTATATATTTCTATTCTGTTAAGAGAATAGGGTTTGTCAATTTTTTGTTCTATTTTCTTCCAATTTTACCCTTATTTTTTAATACATAATGTTGACATGATAAGGATAAAATAGTAATTTTATCTTTTGAACGTTTCCTTTTTTTTCCTATTTTACCCTCATTTTTAATACATAATATTTACATAATAAGGACAAAATAGTAATTTTATATCTAAATATTTACATAAGATAAAAAATATGCATCTATTAAGATAAATTATCTCATCATCATTTTCTCATACACACACACGTAAGTGAAATTATGATATTTTTTGAATAATTTGAATGAACTGAAATGGATGAGCTTGAGAAGGAAGTAGGCGGTTGTTCACACGCACAAATTGTGTGGTCAT